>NC_073745.1:206709711-207457211 GCF_029784135.1 Toxorhynchites rutilus septentrionalis
GCAGTGTGTGCGCGGCTCGAAACTACTAGACCCGGCGTTATAGATCTCATCTGTTGGACTAGGTGCGGTGTCTCGTACTTCGCATGTGCGCATGTGAACGTACAGATGCCCCCTGGCGAGTCCCCATACTAGTGAGCTAAAGGTTAAGCCGATCACACGGTCTTTGGACGAATGATGACAAAAATACGTCCCAAGTGATGAAACCGGCGTGATGTTCATTCTGCAAGTGCGATGGGTTCTAAGAACCCAGGAGTGGCCTGTACATCGTATGTTTACATGCGAACGTACTCTCCAAGTGTGTGTTTCAAATTTCAACCCGTGTTTCAATTTCAGAATGTGAACTGCAGGACACATGAACACCGACAAGTTGAACGCATATTGCACATCGTACAATCATTGTGCGATGTACACATTTTTGAGTGCCGCCTATATTTACCAATTTAACTATATGCGCTGCTTAGGTAGCGCATATGCGTAATGGTGTTTTTCGGCCTTCAGTGGTGGAAAAACATTGAAGATAGTCAAACGTGCGAAGGCCCCGGCGCACGGCTTGATGAACACACGTCCCAAGATGAAAGTCTTTGTGTGTTCCATCTTCTCCATACATGAGATTGTTCTTATAGGCCTCAAATGATGTGTGACTACACTCGGCTCGTGGATCGATGAAGACCGCAGCAAATTGCGCGTCAGAATGTGAACTGCAGGACACATGAACACCGACAAGTTGAACGCATATTGCACATCGTACAATCATTGTGCGATGTACACATTTTTGAGTGCCGCCTATATTTACCAATTTAACTATATGCGCTGCTTAGGTAGCGCATATGCGTAATGGTGTTTTTCGGCCTTCGGTGGTGGAAAAACATTGAAGATAGTCAAACGTGCGAAGGCCCCGGCGCACGGCTTGATGAACACACGTCCCAAGATGAAAGTCTTTGTGTGTTCCATCTTCTCCATACATGAGATTGTTCTTATAGGCCTCAAATGATGTGTGACTGGATTCCCTGAGTAGCTGCGAGCGAAAAGGGATGAGCCCAGCACGTAGAGGTGGTGCGCGTTTGCGTGTCCACCGTGTTGCGTGGCATCTGGACACCTGTGACCTCCTACAAACGATAGGTTTACAGGCTGGGAGTTGCGAGTTGCAGAGAGGTGTACACTTCGATCCTCTCAGACTACCCATGCTTGAAGGTTGGCCTTGTACGTGTACGGTTGTTGTGTTTGAAAGAGAAGTCCTACTGTAGCTTAGTGCTGCATGTGGTGACTTCTCTTTTTTTTATTTAAACATTTTCGGGCACTTGAAGGTCCATGCCGAGTGTCGGAGATAGGCATGTGGATGGGGTACGTGTACGGTTGTTGTGGTTAGAAGAGAAGTCCTACTGCAGCTTAGTGCTGCATGTGGTGACTTCTCTTTTTTTTATTAAAAAATTTTCGGATGCCTGAAGGCATGTGGATGGGTCACATTCGACTGCAACGTGGTGCGTGAGCGATGATATGTGCGGGTAGTCACACTGATCGCGCATAGGATGGCTTCTATTGATTTGTTTCAAAAGAACCTTCCTCGAGGTGCACGAACTTTCTCAACACTTGAGATGCCTTATGCTAGACATAAGATAGGCATGTGGATGGGTCACATTCGACTGCAACGTGGTGCGTGAGCGATGATATGTGCGGGTAGTCACACTGATCGCGCATAGGATGGCTTCTATTGATTTGTTTCAAAAGAACCTTCCTCGAGGTGCACGAACTTTCTCAACACTTGAGATGCCTTATGCTAGACATAAGATAGGCATGTGGATGGGTCACATTCGACTGCAACGTGGTGCGTGAGCGATGATATGTGCGGGTAGTCACACTGATCGCGCATAGGATGGCTTCTATTGATTTGTTTCAAAAGAACCTTCCTCGAGGTGCACGAACTTTCTCAACACTTGAGATGCCTTATGCTAGACATAAGATAGGCATGTGGATGGGTCACATTCGACTGCAACGTGGTGCGTGAGCGATGATAGGTATGGGTGGACATATCATTCGCGTGTAGGATAGTAGATGCTGAGCAAATCATAAACTTTTGAAACAGCCCAATAGATTTTGCTGCCGTTCGCACAAAATGCGTTTGCGTACTTCCACTTGATTCGACGCCATTTTACCAAACTGAAGAAGAATGTAAACATGTTGGACATCGAAATAAAGAGGAGGGTTGCAGGTGTCATGTAAGTGAAATATTTCATTGATTAGACTACACTGAAAAAAAAATGTCCGAAATTTAATGTGAACAGGCTTTATTATTGTTGGCGGTATAATTGCTAAGAACGCTTACTGTAGTGAGAGTCTCATAGGAAATTCTTCTAACTTGTGCTGGTGAAAATGTATCTGTAGATCCGCTTCATGATTAAAGTTCAAACATATAATTTGTACCTAATAATCCTAAACACGGCGATAATAAAAGTTGAGAAAAATATGTCTTGGAGATGATGATGAGTTTTATTGAAGAAGAGTCAGCCGTCGCTCATGTAAATGACCTTTGAGTATAATGAGCTGATTAATGCCAAATATTCCGACATATGAATAAACCTTTTTGTCCACATTTGGAAGTAATAACAATAGTTTAATAGCAAATCAAACACTTTTTTGGTTTTAAATGAGAACGAAGTGATTGATGGGAAAAACAAAGAGTCAATTCAACCATCTAATACATCCTCTCTAAACCACATTTGGTTGCTTGCAAGGTAACTCTTTTTTGCATCTAATATTCTTCTCTACCATAACCAAGGACCCGCGTAAGAAAATTTAATTCTTGATACATTTTTTTTCTCTCGTTTCAGCATAAAAATATTCATTCAATCATGTAATTGCCGGATAGTTTAGGGTCTTTTTTGATGAGCACTGAGTTCGCTTTCCGATTTTCATCATTGGCGCTAATTGCCTCACTTTGCTCTCTTTTTTTTAGCGGCGGTAAGAAGGTCTAGTTAAGTGTAACTTTTTTCTTCTCACCACCGCGCTGCTGACCTCAATTACATCGATCGAGCAGACAAACCTTGCCCGCGCATCGGGCTGAAAGTTTTGACACTTGACCGCGGGTATGTTGCATTCGCCGAATCCATTACCGCGGATTTGTGAGCAATCTACTAGATATGAGAAAACGCCGCAGAAACAGTGGCTCCGGATGTTGTTGTTGCTGAGTGAAAGGTGCTAACAAATTGCAATAATTCTGCTCGACCCAAATCGTTCGATCGATCGGATATTTCAGACAGTGATATCTTTTTGTATAAGAATGAGTTTGACTTACACGCGCCAATAACATGAATTCATTATACTCGCTGAAGTGGTCATTTACATACTGCTCGGAATTCAGCACCTGTTTGAGAAAATTACACTCCTATTTTAGAAAAACAAAAGCAGAAGATGCTTCATAAATTAAGCACAAACAGAAACAAATCTCTTCCGGGTTGGACCCAGTGTGTAAGATTAAAATTTTGAAGAAACTAGTTTACCCTATATGGAAATTATACATTTTATAAATTCTCACAAACCAAAAAAATCGCTTTCTCCACTTTGCGTAACCAAGTTCACACTCGTTTGTGTCTGTGTCCACATCTGTATGTTCCATCTGTTTAACATAGGAACCAATCAGTTCGCCAATCGTGATGCAAGAAGTTTTATAATCTGATTGAAACATAGCGTGGAACACGACGGCCACTGTTCGAACCAGTTTTTTTTTCGATGCTTAACACCAAGCCGCGTGACCGTTCAGAGCTCACAACATATGATAGATGAACGCTAAATCTATAGGAATAGGTTCAAAGGATAATTTGCTCTAGATTGGACCGAAAGCACATGGTACACATAGCAAAAGTGTGTTTTTTTTCTGTTGAATGACTTTAATAGTTGTTATTATTTTTCTTCTATTTGCGAAATTTTCGTACTGGACAGCAAACGAACCGTGTGATTGAACAACACGCGATAATGTTTCTTCCAAATCGAGGGACAGCCAACGAATACCCAATTTTGTTGGAAGGCCATCTGATTATGCTACCCATTTGGAGACGGAGCTCACCGTTGTTCAATATTCAGAGAAAGATTCTGATGATAGCAAAGTTTTAAGTAATTCGCGATCTACAAAAAAAAAGGTTACTTATGCGATGTAAGCGTTTTGAAGACAAAAAGACTTAGTTGAATAAGTTTACACTGGTAAAAACATAACTAAAACTTAGATAATCCAACTGCAACATAGACATAACAAAACATATGGGAACAAAGTGCAACATCGAAATATTTATGTGATTTGTGAAACGCTGTAACTTCGTGATAAAATAACTACTGTTGGGTGATCCTGGATCGATCAGAAGATCGATCTTTTCCGTTTCGATTTCCGATTTTTTGGATCGATTCTTTGTTCTTGAGAAAACCGCATTTTTTAGGTCTTAGAAAAACTTTTTGTAGATTTATTATTTCAGTATACATCGATTTTAATCTCACCAGCGAACAAAAAATAATATAAACAAAATATCAACATTTGGATCGCTTCATTAGGTTTGCTGAGTCAGTTTGATTCTTCTACGATTTATTTCCGTACAAATTCTAACAAACAGAAGTAGCGACAACTACTGAAGGGCGCGATGTACTGTAACAATTACCTCATAAGATCACAGACCTGGATGGTGGAATGAGTTCCAGCCAAATGGTTATTTGCTAGAACAGGACGTATGGCGGACGTTGAATTTGTAATAATGCATTTTTAACTGATTCATTCAATGACTAGCTGACCCGGCAAACTTCGTCCCGCCCAAAATTTGTTTTTTTGTAATCAATACCTTCAAACATTCACGTTTTCTTACTATGAGCAAGTTCATGGGTCCAATCTTCTATTCGTCCTTTATGGGACCATTCCAGAGGAGGGAAGGGTGTCATACCATTAAAGAAACATTTATTGCACCCTAAAACCTCCACATATAAAATTTGGTTTCGTTTGCTTGATTAATTCTCGAGTAATTCAGAAATTTGTGTTTCATTTGTATGGCAGAAATCCCCCAGAGAGATTTGTATGGCAGAAAAAATACCAGAGCGGCAAAAAAAATTTAATTTTGGTTTCGACATTAATGATTGTATTTGTTTTTTATAGTTTTCATGGTCTCGGGACCAGGGGCGTTATATTTTTTAATATTTTTTATGGAAAGCTGGGGTTTTTTCACATAACATATCTCGAAATCAGGAAGGCGTTGTTTTTCGTTTTTGAGTTATGATTTTTCAAAGTTACCCAATGGTTCAAAAAATAATTTTTCCCTTTTTCCCAAAAATGATTTTTTTCAAAAAATTATTACTTTGGAACTACTGGACCGATTCAGATGATCGACATATCAAATTAAAGCTACCCTTTCTTGAAAAATGGCACACATGCCAATTAATTGGATTATAGTCACATACATCCAGTCTAGTCGCATAGAAATATTGAACGATAACTGAAAACTTGTTTACTTTGAAAAATCATAACTTAAAAACGAAAAATACATTCAATAATGACAAATCCAAAACCTGATATTATTGCAAGCATAGCATTTTTCCAAGAATGATTAGCTTATATGCTTTAATTTGATATGTCGACCGTCTAAATCGGTTCAGTAGTTCACAAGTTATAAATTTTTATGAAAATGTCATTTTTGGAAAAAAGGGGAAAATATTTCGGGCGATATTTCGGATCACCCTAAAATGAAAATGTGCACCCTAACAAAAAAAAATAAAAAAATACGGGTCTAATAGTTTGCGAAAAAGAACAAAACTACCACTTTTGACGAAAATCTGAGAACCACTATATCGGTTTGGCATGGAACGGCTGTATATATAGATATGTTTCCATGACGGCATAACATGAAAGCTCTCATAACTTTGGCCATTGCTGTCGAAAACATTATTGCTGGCATATTTTCCAGTTCTTTCTTTAAAAATTTATCTATTAGTTCCTCCTCCGTTTTCTCACAAAATTGTTGAAGTAGACCCTCCGTTTCAGGTTTGCCCAGAAATTCTCGATGGGACGCAGCTAGGGGACATCAAGTGGATAGTGTAAGAATAGATACCAGTTACGAAAATGTCCACGCTTGTCCACGGTGAGGGGGGAGGGGGTAGAGATAATGTCCACGTGGACATGTTAAATACATAATTTGAAAAAAATTATAGGAGGTTTTGTCCAAGATACGACCGCATTGTTGACGTAGAACTACGCTGTTATTTTATATAAGTCACTTATTTATACCTTCGGATATTGTTCTATAATGCTGTGAAATTTTAGAAACAACTGCTTAGTAGAATAATCTCTGAAATGAATTTTTCATTGTAGAATCAGTTAACGATAATTGATTGATGATTCATTCATGCCCTCGCAAAACAATATACTAGCTGATCGTATGTCGCAATTTATTTCATACCTCGAACGCTATTCCGGTGGCCTTTTTCGCAATTGAAATAGACTCGATTATGTACATGTTGCACCAGCACCATTATTCCACATCTCATAATTACATCAATATATCTTTGGAACCGCATGGAAACAACAACAATGACAACACTTGCAAGTATCAAATATCATGCTACATGTTATTTAGTATTGCCTCAAAGGAATCGCACCTCTAGGCATCGATCGTACAACGTAAACCAAGCGCCAAACAAGCGTTCGCCATAGCATGCATACAGAGACATACATTGGTGGCTTGAAACTACTAGGAATATAAATACTTCTCATCATTTTGCGCTATTCTCAAAAGAAACGCTTCTGTTAATATTACTGGCATCGAAAAAAGTTGCATTACTTTCTCATGCTCGAGAGAAGCGCAGCTGTCACCCTTAGTGGAGGAAGTTTTGCTACTGGCAAGCGAAACCCAATCACATACAAAATTCCAAAACAACATTTGCTTTCTTGGTGAATAAACATGCGAAATAAACTCTTTTTGTTAATAACAACCTCGAAAACAGTAGCATTGCTTCATTATGATCAATATTAGCGCAAATGCAATCCTAGTTGAAGGCAGTTTTGAGACTGGCACGCGAACCCAAATAACTTATAACATTCCAGTAAGACATTCAAGATGCTTTGTATTCCCCAAATAATTTTTGGCGCACAACCTTTACGCCTGCTTCGCCATAACGTCAGTTTAATGCATTGATACATTGTCAAAGGCACCAACGAAGCCCTTATGATGACGGAAAACAAACAATGTTAACTGCTAGGAAAAAGACTGAATTATGCCACATAGCTTGTACTCTGCTGTAACACCCATCGATGCGAATTCGCTGATAATTTTGTCAAGAGCGACCGCCTTCATCACCAGCCGGGGGAGCTTTATTTTGGTTGCTGCCTGGGTAACGACGTTTACATTTTCGACCGACGCGCCGAAATCGTCTACTTCGCTGTTGTTCGATGCGGTGTCACACTCGCGAAGGCTCGGTTCAGTGCGAGCGCTTTTCACTGCACCAACATCGCGTGCATCATTGGATGACGCTTGCCTCGAAATGTTATCGCCCCTGGCAATGCGTTCGTTTTTTGCAGGGCTCGAGCCTGCCTTACTCTTCTTCTTGCTCATCACACACTACGCGAAGCATCCAATTTATGACACGGAAAGAAAAACACACGATACGAATAACGCGAAAAACGAACAGAAAAACCAAACGACTATATCCAAGTTGGATTACCATTGGTGGGGTCCAATCTTAGATCGAAGCGCAGCGAAAGCAAAGTGAACTGAATTGCTCAACAATCCGATGCCGAATGAAAGTTTGCCTCAGCGAGATCCACTGTTCTTTCTTTCTTTCTTTGTTTTTAAGAGGCTTTAAACTTTGCAGTTCATTCGCCTCTAATAAAGATCCACTGTTTATACTCTAGGCAAGTATTCCCCTTCATTCTTCTACTTTTGCTTTGTTCACGGAGAGTTTAAATACTACGATTTCCTCTCCGTTGGTCGTCGATAAGTTGCTCGTTATTGACAGCTCTGTTCGGGAAAGCACACAAATGGACAGAACAAATGTATGGGGAAATGGAAACGCTTAAAGTTTTCATGAATGTTAACCATTTACAATCCAGGGGATTCTAATGTATAGCATATTAAACAAATCTTACGGAATTTCCGATTCGTTTAGAATGTAAATCGCCAAAATCCGTTCGCGGCAAAAATAGTTACTGACGTTAACTTTATTTCATAAAAACCTGACCTGTTTTCTGATTTGGCACCCTTAATGAAAGACGTAGTTTTACATAAAAAAATCACATCTTTTTTCAGCAGTAAATGGAATTTATTCTGAATTTCCTAGAAATTTATCGGTATTTATCAATAAAAAGATTGAGCTGGCTGATAGTGCTTACCGGACAAAAATCCATATTTTTTATATCGTTGAACTTTTTTTCTAAAATGTGTATCCTGATAGTAACGCACATCAACCGAGAGTAATCGATTTATTTTCATTGGTTAAAGAGGGTAAGGATGACAGGATGAAGACCCCTTCGAAGCATGTAAGAATGTTGTAATATTAGAAATACACGACATTGTTTTCCTACATTGGGTTTTTGGTTCAACATCCGCTCTTGATGTAAAAACTTGAATTTTCACCAGGAATTGTTTATATCGATATTGCAGCGAAATTAAGAAAGATATAAGTTGGGTGTCAAAGAACAAATTATAGAGCGGTTAGAGAGTTTTAATTTAATGGACAGGAACAATCAAGTTTAACCCTCTACAGCGCAAGCCCACCTTTATACGGGCTTCACGGATTCTCTTTTTGAATTATTCAGACATTATTTTCAATGTTCATCCCCACTAGAACGACTTTAGAATAGTTTCATCTATCACACATACACATTGGTTTTATGCTGTCTGCTAGGAGTATTCAATGTTGAAAGTCGGAAATTCGAGAAAAAGTGGAATAGGTTTTTTTTAGATAAATAAAAAACTTGAGTCTTAGAGGGTTAATATGAATTTTTAGGATAAAATTAATAATAGCACATTAAAAATTACGAACTTTTAAGTTCGTAAAATGTTCTTCTAAAATGTTATTGAAATCCATAAATTTAGATTTTTCATTTCAATATCCTGTACACAATTTTCTCATCTTTCAAATGGAACCGACAGAATCGTTTTCC
The DNA here is from genome assembly GCF_029784135.1 of Toxorhynchites rutilus septentrionalis. Classification (NCBI taxonomy): domain Eukaryota; kingdom Metazoa; phylum Arthropoda; class Insecta; order Diptera; family Culicidae; genus Toxorhynchites; species Toxorhynchites rutilus. Next base: position 206,718,833 of record NC_073745.1, read on the forward strand.
GTAGCGTACTTTTTAATGTAGAGCCAGTTTGAGGTAACTGAGTCCGAAATAGAAAAAAAAATTGTACAACTCTGTCATTGCTGAAATTCGAACATATGCGTAGAAGGATATTTTTCATCAAATATGATCGTTTATCACCTCCTGATGGGTTCTGGATAATTTTTTTTTCATGTAAGAAAGATATTATCTGACTTTAAGGGGATGAATCAAAAATTAAATTCTTCTTTTATATTCAAAAATTGATAAATATATGCGCAGAAAACGAATTAAAAACAAATTCTTCGTTGACTCGATTACATACAGTGAAAAGAAATCGGAGACTGTATATAATCGAGTCCGCGCTGTAATGATAATCAAATCGAGACGCTGATCATGAATCCTCAGTACACGACACACGATTTAGTAGCTTCCTTACAAATCCAGTAGAACTCCGATAGTTTTGCAAGCTCACCGCGAATAACGAAAATCGCCAATAACGCGTTAATAGACTAAAAATGGGGGTACAAAAACAAAATAAAAATATGTTAGCATGAGAACTATGTTTTATCCATCTACAGAAATCATTAACTAATTCTAGGTCAAGTTTTCGAAAAATCGAACAGCAACTTTGATAATTTCTCATGGCTTTGGAAAGCAACCATATGGTAAGGATCTACCATCAAATGATAGTTTAGTCTATTAGCCACTACCTACCATCAATTTCATAGAATTTTGTATGACTTTATCGGGGTATAAATTCATAACCTAACAAAACCTAACAAAAAACAAAAACTTATAGTTAGGTTCGGATTTAGAGAATGACACTTTTTAAAAAGATTAATTTATTAGGACGCAAACTTAGCACTACGCGATACAAAGGAAAAAGAGACCGAGCCACGTTGTCGTGGCTCTTTTATAACGTTATTTGTGCTTGTTTAGCACATTCCTATTGCTGCACATGGCTTGCACGCCATGTGCTCCGATTGGTCGCTGGTGAAGGTAATGATTTCCTAACGGCTCCCCGTCTACTTGAAAGTCGTCCTCGACTTTCCGATTATTACTGCTGAGGAATCAACCTTGGTTGTCTTATAGATGGAACTGCCGCCCGTACTTCCGTTACTTCGTTTTCTTCTTCTTGGTCTTTCCTTCTTGTTATGATAATCTTTCCTTTGCTGCAGGATGATGCCAGTTTACGCATAGCCCAAACGAGAATAATTCCGGTTACAAATGGTGTTGTTATCGAGAATGATCCGAGACATAGCCATTTTAGTATTCCCAGCGTACCTTGGATGCTTGTTGTAGTCAGGTTGAGCGTTTTGATGTGCTCTCGGTGATCGATATGGTAAGTCTGTAAGTATTCTAGCGGGATACGATCTATTGTTTTTGTTGCATTTACCTTTAACCCGATCGTTGGTATAAATGATCTGGCGGGTATATTGGTGTCTTTGTTGGAAAACTCCTCTCCGTTTATGTTTATGGAACAGTTCGATAGTTGTATTAGGAATGATCCAATGAGTTGTTTCTGATGAGTCAAACAGTTTGATGACATCGTCACATTCGCGTTGCTTACAACGATGTTGAAGTCATCAACCTTCTTGATAATATTGTTGCCGTATGCCGTATTTCCATGAGGCAGTCTGCTGAGTCTCCAGTTAGTAGTTTCTGGGTACATTCTTCGATGGTTTCTAATAGCGGGTTGTTACAAATGTAGATATTTCGTAATTTAGGAAAATCCGTCTTTACATAGTATATTTGTGGTCCGGTTAGAATATAATTGTAGTGTAGATATATCCTTGAACCGTTATTAACTATTGGCTCTAAGTATGTTAATTCATAGTTGACATCTTTGATTCGAGGAATTTTGAGGGCATAAACAATGGATTCTTTGCTATGCATAACATATGCACTGGCTATGTTCAAAACGTTGTCGAGCGAGTCCAATCTTAGACCGTTGTTGATTATGAATTGTTGAGTTGCTTGTAGTTCTTCATGTGTGACGAGTCGGCTGCTTGGGATGCTGAATCTAGCTAAGGTGATCGCCTCCTCGATTGCTTCTAGTTGATTGATTAATTCATCTATATTGAATAATAGGTTTACTGAATCGAATCCGTCTAGCGATTCGTTCCTAATCATATCGCTATTGGAAGCTAATACTGATATTGATTTAGTTAAATTTACTATTCTGTCTTCAAATTGTTTATTTATTCTTATCTGTTTATCGTTTTGTAGAATGAGTGAATTTGTAGTGCTGTTAATTATCTTCAAATCGTCTGCATCTGGGCTTCCTGAAATATATTTCCATGCAGTGCCTAGGCTATTCCATCTTTTGAATCTCTTGTTTTTTATATGTGCTCATTAGTTTGTATTGTTTGGCTTTTATTAATGGACCTAATAATTTATTATTTACAATCTTCTTCGTGGCGGCTTCATTCAGAAAATCTATTGTGGTTTCTATAATTTTTATGTCAATTTTGTGCAGAATTCTGACGTAATTATTACTAATCCTGGCCTGTCCTAAAGGAATAACTGCTATTGGGTTGCGGTTTAGTTCGTGAACGTGTATGTCCGCCATGACAATCGTTATTAATAGGCATAGTCTGCAAATAGAGGTAGTAGGGAGTGTCTTGTTAGTGTACAGTATTATTCGTATAGTTCTATGTATGTCTTTTCATGTCCAGTTTATGTGTCTTGATACCGTGTTCGTCCGTCACAGTTTTGTCTGTTTGTTCTTTCATTTCTATTTGTCGGTATCGTTGGGTGTAGGGTGTTGGTTTCGCCTTACTCTTAACGAGGACATGTTTTTGGCTAATTGTTTCGTACTTCTGGTTGTCTTCTAAATTTATTTTTGAGTTGTGGAGTGTTGCCTCCCGGGCAATGTTATCGCTAGCTGTCTGTATAATTTTCATTTTGTGGTTATTAATGTCGTTTGAGTCTAGTGAAGTGGAATTTCCGAAGACGATTGATTTCGGGGTTAATTTTGTAGCAGAGTGCTTTGTCTCGTTATACAGTGCGGTTACCAGTGAAAGACCTTCGTATAAAGTAAGGTTTTCCACCTTTTCGCGGTTTGCCAAATACATCTCCAGGAGAGTATTGTGGAACCTCTCTATAGTACCGTTGCTGTTACTATTACTTGCAAAATGTAGGGCTATATTGTGTTTTTTGAGAAAGTCTTTAAATTTAGCGCTTCGAAAGGATGTGGCTTGATCACACGTAATTGTTTTTGGAAATCCGAAAATTTTGAAATATTTGATCAGGGTTTCGGTCAACTCGTCTGCCGTTTCGTTACGAACTTTGTATATTTGGGCGAATTTTGAAAACGCGTCAATAAGTGTGAGAAACTTCTCACCCTCTTTGACATAGACGTCAATAAAAATGGTTTCTAAAGGTTTTCCGTAAATTCTCCTGGTTATAGGTATTTTGAACGGTTTCCGTTCGTATTTAGAGAATTTACATTCGTTGCAATTTTTGGCAAATGATTTGACTTTCAAATTCATGTTAGGAAAATAGACTGATTGTTGGACTTCATCCAATGTGAGTCTCCAATTTCTGTGGTTAAAATTGTGACTCTTTTGTATAAAGTCCTGCTGATCACTCTCTGACAGAAGGTCGGGGAGTTTTAAGTTACAAAACTCTACTTTCATGCCTTGTTTGAAATGTTCTTTTAAAATTTTTGAGCAGAGTTTTGCAACCTCTGGTGGCGCGAAAATTCCATTCGTAGTTCCTGGAGACAGATGGTCTCTCAGAATGCTTTTGAGTTGTTCCTCCGAGTAACTCTCGGAGTGGAAGATGTTCCTGTTAAATCCTGGAAATACAGAAAACATTATGTGAGGACTTTTATTTCTTTTATTAGATATGTATAATAAAATTTGATTCTTGAACCGGTTTATGATTTCCGGCCCGTAGATAGGGTCGTTATCGTAAACTTCGTTTTCCAGTACCTGTTGGTTGTTTATTTCGGCTTGAGGGATTCTAGAGAGTCCGTCAGCCACGACGTTTTGTTTACCCTTTTTGTAAACAAGTTTGAAGTCGAATTGTTCAAGGTACAGTCGCTGTCGGGTTACCCGTCCGGTTGCGTCGGTTAATTTCAATTCTTTAGTGAGGGGTTCATGGTCGGTGTATATTATAAAAGATCTCCCGTAAAGATAGGGGCGGAAAGTCTTAGCAGAAAAATAGATGGCAAGTAATTCTTTTGCCGTCGCGGAGTATTTTTCTTCGGCTTTCGATAACGTCCTAGATAAGTACGCAATCGGTTTCTCTTTACCGTCTACCATCTGTGATAGTACACCACCAATGGCAACATTGGAGGCATCGGTAGTTAGAATGAATGGAAGGTTAAAGTCCGGGTATGTTAGTATAAGATCTGATGTCATGATGGTTTTCAAATTTTCGAATGCAGTTTTGAATGAGTCGTCAATTGCTATTGTCTTGTGTTTCCCTCTTAACTTGGAAGTCATTGGTTTCGCTATGTGAGCAAAACGCGGAATGAATCGCCTGTAATAGCTGATCGTTCCTAAGAATGACTTCAGTTCTTTAGGATTTTGAGGAAGGGGCCAGTTTTTGATAGCCTCAACTTTTTTCGGGTTAGGTTTTACTCCCTCGGTGGTCACCACATGACCAAGGAATTCAACCTCCCTTCTCAGGAACTCTGACTTATCGCTCTGTACTTTTAGATTTGCTTCCCGCAATGTTTGTAGGACCTTCTTTATGTCCTGCAAGTGTTCCTCCAATGAACAAGAGAATATTATGATGTCGTCCATATAGACGAAGCATCTAATGTTCAAATGTTTTCGGAGAACAGAGTCCATTAACCTTTGAAATGTGGCAGGGGCGTTTCTCAGCCCAAAAGGCATTCGAACGAACTCGAATTTACCTCCATCCACATTAAAAGCTGTTTTTGGAATATCTTTTGGTTCGATCTCAATTTGGTGGAAACCACTCGCGAGATCTAGAACCGTGAAGTATTGGGCTTTTCCCAGTCTATCCAGAATTTCGCTTATTTCCGGAATTGGATATCGATCTGCAGGAGTATTCTCATTTAACTTCCTGTAGTCGATAATTATCCGGTACTTTTGTTTTCCTGAACTATCCAATTTCTTTGGCACCACCCAAATCGGTGATGTCCATGGGGAACAGGATTCTCTCACGATTCCTGTATCTAGAAGTTTGTTTATTTGTTCCGATACCACATTTCTCAAATGATATGGGTATCGATAAGTTTTTTGGTGGATAGGGGATTCATCAGAGGTTGTGATTTTGTGTTTTATTTCATGAGTAAAGGATAATCTTTGCCCTTCATGAAAAAATACGTCTCTGAAAGGTTGGAGAGCATGAATCAATCGTGACTTCTCCTCCTGATTTAAATGGTCGCACCGAAGATCTAACCGTGCTGGCTTCTGCGATTTCAACATAAAATTATCGTTGCGGAATGGTTCGAATTTTTGGTTAGGTACCTGTGATTTATTTGAAATGTGTACAAGAGCATTGTTGTCTTTAGCCGAGTACAATCCTGGTTGTAGTGCTATTTGCGGTGTTAAGTTTATTTCGTGGTCAATGAGGAATGTACCATTTTCGGTGGTACCGAGGGGAATTATATTGTTTTGATGGATATGGAGATTTACTGATGAGGGGTAATATTTTGAAAATTCAAACGTTTTATTATTTATTTTCATTTGGTGGCCTTCAGTATCAATGATGGCGTTCATTTTGGAAAGGTTTTCGTATCCAATCAGTCCGTCAAAGAACTTATGGAACTTGAAAACGTAGTACGGCAATTTTTCCGAGAATGCTTCAGAGAAAAGATTAGCATGGATCACTTTGTTAATATAAAATTTACCGTTTTTGTTCGTAACCACGGAGGGATTATTAATAATTTTGTATCTTTTTATATGTTCTGGATTGATATAAGATTTGTTCGCTCCCGTATCCACAAGGAAATTCAAAATTCCTTTGGAGGTCGGAAAACGAACATATGGTATAAAATTCAGGTTTCTTCGTTTGCTTTCCTGACTTGGTGAAAATTTATCTCCTCTACATCGGCGTTATCATCGGGGGCATCGTCCTCCCGTTCATTGTCGGAGTAAACTGGATCGTCTACTTCTTCTATTTCATTATTATGAGCTTCCATTCGTTCCTTTGGAACAAACGGTTGTCTTCTGAATGAATTGTTAGCGGGCGCGTTTTTATACTGGGTGTTCGGTTGCACATTCATTCGCGTAGTTTGTTTATTATCACTAGCACTTCTATCGTAGCCGTGGTTGTCGTTCCGTTTATATGAGGTGTTGGGTTGCATATTTGTTTGAGCATTTTGCGGCTTGCAAGGTTTTACATAATTTGATTTGGTTTGGATTGAGTTTGGGTGAGGCCTTATTCGCGTTTCTGCATTTTGGTTAAGCATTACCGCTTGGTAAGCTTCTTCCAAATTCTTTGGATTTGAATTTCGAATAATGGAACCTAATGGTTCCTGGATATTGTCTAAATATTTTGCCACCGTTATGATTTCTATGATTTCGTGGCCGCTCAGTGGGTTTGATTGGAGGTTTGCTTTCAACCTTATATTTGTCTCTTTAATATCGTTATAGAAACGTATATGAGTTTTGTCTCCCTTCCGGATGCGGAATAGGGAAGACAGATTTGTGGTGAAGTCTTTTTCATCACCGTAGTGCTCTGTTAGTACTTTTTTTATACCATCTATCGTATTCGGGTTGCCGTTCGCACATAACAATGTGCGGGCTTCCCCTTTAACTTTGTTTTTATTGCCCGTAGGTACAGGCTGCTTAGGGAGTATCCCCCAAGTAAAGTCAAACTTCAAAGTCATTATATAGGTCGTCGACCTCTTCCAGCCAAACTGAAAGTTCTTTCTTATTACCCGTAAATTCGGATAGGTATTTAAATGGGTCGGGGAGTTTAAATGCATCTCTACCGCCCTGCAGATTTCTTTCTGCTAGTTGAGCACGCAGCTCGTCGAGCTCAGCGCGAAGCTCTGTTACTTGAGCGTTTCGACGCTCCTCCATATTTCGTGTGGAGATCTCATTTCTGAGCTCCTGCACGTAAGTTTTAAGTTGCTCGATTTCGTTTGCACGCGTGTCTGCCGGCATGATATATATATATGTATACGAACCCTTTACTTACAAGAGTTTCATATGTCCGTGGGACCAGCTCGTGCGGATTAGATTGCGTCGTCCAGAGGGCTGCCTTCGACTTCTCCAGAGCGGTTGTTCTAATCACTTTTTAACACTACACTCGCGCTGGTATCCCACTTCTGACACCAGTTAGGTTCGGATTTAGAGAATGACACTTTTTAAAAAGATTAATTTATTAGGACACAAACTTAGCACTACGCGATACAAAGGGAAAAGAGACCGAGCCACGTTGTCGTGGCTCTTTTATAACGTTATTTGTGCTTGTTTAGCACATTCCTATTGCTGCACATGGCTTGCACGCCATGTGCTCCGATTGGTCGCTGGTGAAGGTAATGATTTCCTAACGTATAAATTTTAAAAATATGTAATCTTTTCTTTAGTATTACTTTGATAAAAGATCACGCATCACACAAAAACATTGGACTGCACCTCGAACAGGAATAAATTTAGAAGTTATCCAATATTTTTGTTTGACGGTTTTCCGATTTTTTGTCATTTTTCGAAAAACGGAAGGACGGAAAAAAATAATTCTAAAAGATTAGGGTTTCTGTACAAATAACATCACGGGCAATATTGGGAAACAAATAAAAAAATGAGTACAAACCGCTACTATTGATAAACTGTAACCGCTACTATTGATAACTGTAAACTTTTTTATCAATGTAAAACATAGCATAGAAAATATAAACAAACTAGAAATTGAATTTACACGCAATTCTATTACTTTCCCGATTTGTTTTAAAAAAAAAAGGAGAAATGTCCACGTGGACAACAGGGGGAGGGGTATAAAGAATGTCCACGCTTGTCCACGGAGGGGAAGGGGGGTGTCTGGAATCGTGCATTTTCTGTCCACGTGGTATGTGGACAGCCCCTAATGTCCATTGTCATTTCATTTCATTGTTTGTATCGTATCTACTTATAGCGGTGGCGAAGAAACAGTGCAAAAGATGCCTATAGGAAGTGAACGATATTAAGGGGTTATTCTATTCTAGAAATTTGAGGAAAAAAATCTACATATTTTTGAAATTTAGACACTCAAGAATATACTCTAGAAAGGATTTTCAGAAAATCCCATTATTTATAAAGTTATAGCATTTTAGTGACGCGGTAGTAAGACCTTGAAACAAAACTTCAAACGTGTTTTTCTAGAAAAATGGCGTACACGATATTTCAAACTGTACTGAACTAATTTATTCCATATCAAGTGAAGCAAGTGAAGCACGGGGTAAGTTGAAACAGAAGTCTTTCCTTCACTAGGAATTATGGATTGAAGTGATATATGTTTACAGTAAACAGTACCTTTTAACCCACCTTACGACAGTCATAACCAGAATATTCAAATGCCTTAACGCCTTTGTTTACGTTTCGTCGTTTGTGAAATCAAATCGAACACTTTCGCGCACTGACTCAATCGGTCCGTACACAATGGTTTTTAATTAAACTTTCTTCAGGACTGCACGTAAGGTAATCAAATAGTGATAGTGAAGTGTAATGGTTTTTGAAACTAAAGCGAATTTTTCTTTCGTATGAAACTTACATAACAGTTCGGCTAAAAAGTTCATAAGGTTGACGTCTAGATGGCGCCTCTTGCAAAAATATACTTGTATATCACAAAACACCATCTTTTAATGGATATGTGTCAAAATTTGATAGCAATCGGTCGATTGGTTCGTGAGTTACAGCATTGAGAGTGAAGCAACTTCTGTTATTGTGGAAAAAATGTAAAAAATCACAAATCAATGAAAATTGCATGAATTGGGCTTCGAATTGCTTCCACATTCACCGTATTCTCCAGATCTGGACCCCAGTGACTATTTTCTGTTCGCAGACCTGAAGAGAATGCTCGCTGGCAAAAAATTTAAGATCGTTGATGAAGTGATTACCGAAACTGAGGCCTATTTTGAGGAAAAACCGAAAGAGTACTATAAAAATGGTATCGAAAAGTTGCAAGATCGCTATAATCGCTGTATCGCGCTCGAAGGCAATTATGTTGAATAATATAACTGAACTTTGCAAAAATAAATAGTTTTACTGTGTTACCTTATAAACTTTTCAGCCGAACTGTTATACATTACATTTCAACTTACCCCATGTTTTTTTCAACCCTGGGGTGAGTTGTAACAGCAGTACGCTTTACTGCAAGTCTTAATGTATGAATTAGGCCGGACATTATTTATCTGTATAAATGAAAGATGTTAAATTTTAAATATATGACACTTTTTTATTTCGTTCCTCAGTGTGTCAGACAAGTTAAATTTGTTAATTGTTCAGCTAGTCGACAAATCGAAAAAAAACATTGAAATATTACGTAACGTAAATTTTCTAATATTTTCTACTTCCTCTAGCTTAATAAAAAACGTAACAAATGGTTATTTGCATGAAACTGTTTAGCTTTATTTCATTTTCTCATTTGGGTTTATTCTTGAACCAGCTTCGACAAGGCGTTCCCTCCTCTCGTCCTGAATACGTTACGTAATGTTCACTCATATATTCAAATGATCTCTTAAATCTCATTGGTAGCCGTTTGGGGTGACTACTCTGACTCGAAAGCACCTAAAATAGTAATTTCGATTTTAGTGTTTTGGATTGCTATCCTAGTATGTAAATGTAAATGGATTTCTGTCTGTCTGTCTGTCTGTCTGTCTGATTCTTATGGACTCGGAAACTACTGAACCGATCGACATGAAAATTGGTGTGTAGGGGTTTTTGGGGCCGGGGAAGGTTTTGATGACAGTTTGAAACATTTATTCGGTGAAACATATTATTTGCAGGTGGTTGAAAAATCTTGAACGAGAGTTGTGTCTGGAAATCTATATCTATATATATATATATATATATATATATATATATATATATATATATATATATATATATATATATATATATATATATATATATATATATATATATATATATATATATATATATATATATATATATATATATATATATATATATATATATATATATATATATATATATATATATATATAAAATCTCATACATTCATACATTTAATACCGAATAGGGTGGCTCTATGCAGAAAAAAAGATCTGGATATTTTTTTTTTAAATTTGATTTATACCATACACATAACCTTAAATGTTGACCCCAATTCCCTATTTTTAATTGCGATTTTATTATTTTTGTGTCAAACATATTCTAATAATTTAACCGTTGTTCGTTTTTTCAACAGAACGAATTCATTTAAGTTGTTCAATGACTGATGGCATAACGCCCGCTTCATTGAACATCCATCTACAAATACACAAGTAACATCAATTCATCTAAAGCAGGGAGCATCTCCGACGAGCTGGAAGCCTTTTTGAATGAGCACAATGAGTTATCGAAATTCTTCAAATCACATTTGCTCGGATTACAAAATGACAATCACGCTATTGCCATCAACCCTGATAAAACATCAGCTGGAGAGCACGTGTGTAGATCCAAAGCACACGCGCTGCTGGAATCATGATAGCACGGTGACACGAGAAATTTAATGCGAAGAAAAAACAATAATCAGGAATTCATCGTTGACACACACCATTCATACGACCCTCGCTATGTTCTTCTTCAATGGCACTAACGTTTCCAAGGTTTGCCTTCTCAACGTAGTACTACTTGCGTCATTTTTATTAGTAAATAGTTGAGATTTCGATGACGAACAATACGCCTTGAATGTATTCTGGAGTGGCAAGCTCAAGAATACGCGTGACTACAGTGCAAGTCAGAAGGGTTTCTTTAACGAAAAATCTCTTGCATAAACATTAGACCAACGAGACCCCGTCACAGATACTTAATTCATTATGAACATCATTTCTCATTTTGATTTAATATTTATGAACATGCGACGAAACAAACAGAGGGCGCGCTCGAAGGATTTTTATGTTTATCATATGGTGATTTGACATGGTCAAGAAACGCCAATTCAAGATATCGTAAGCTGTGCCAACAATTTATGGTCGACATATACGCGAAGGTAGAGATTGAACGACTGCAATTCTTACTACACAATCAACAAAAGCGGTGCGAGGAATAATACATTCACTTGTGAGACACTATCATGAGCAACGCCGACACAGCTTTAGTTATAGCCAGGCCAAAGCGCAATGCATTGTCATGACATTGCGCGTGTGTTCAAACACAAAATGAAGTTCGATCGTATTCGTCCCAACATATTGTTGGTTGTATTCTGTTGAATGGAAAAAGCGCAATTTTGCATTCTGTTCAAGCTCAAGTCCAATCGAGTTGAGCAAATGTGACAACCTTGCCACGCAATTCGACGTAAACAACATTGGTCTCCATGTTCCATTTCCATGAAGCAAAAATAGTAATGGTTTTTCGGGTGGAATAAACACGCAAAATTTAGCATTCAAACACATTCAAAACAAATTTAGCATCCAAACGAAATCGAATAATAATTTTCATTCAAATTTCAACAATTTAGAATTATTTCCGGAATTATGCCGATCAGATAGAGAGTAAATTGAACCACAAATACGGATGACTTATTTTGACCATTGTTTCGCGACAAGGCGAACGAATTTAAGAGTGTAAAAGTCGATTTCGATCGAATTGTAAAATCCGATCACTCATATGCATATATGAATATTGAGTTCTACAAATCGGTAAAGAGTAATAAAAACATCCATGAATAAAGGAAGCAATATGGCTGTGTTTCAAACATAGATTACCGATGTGAATACTCCTCGATTGAATGACAACAATAAAATAACGCGATTCCAAACAGGCCGATTAATCAGCTCCATTGAAGTTAGCTGGCGTATCGCTGTTTTCCAATTTATGAACGAGACCAAGCTGTTATAAACTAATCCATGTTGAAAACCATGCCATAAAAAAGCCATGTTGAAAATCACATGCACGTATTTTCTAGCAAGGAGACAGCAATAAATATTGAAGACAGAGGAAATTTCTTTGACTGACCAGAACGGGAATCGAACTATGAAGAGTGCGCTCCATAGATTCTCATGTGTGTCGTTTGATGAATTGACGCAGTCAGGACAACGTCATTCTACGATGTCTTGAGCTCTGCCAATAATCCATGGCCAACATATACGCAAAGGTAGAGAGCGAATTATACGTGTTCCATCCAACATGTTGCTAGATGTATTCTGTTGAATGACAAAAGCAAAGATTACCTTATACGCACATTTTTAGTTTTTAGGATAAAGTAATTCCCTCGGAAATCCCAGATCCATCTACTGATCAACTGTTAGAGACGAACCAGCCCAGGAGGCTGAAAGTCTCTTTAATAAAGAATAAAAAAAAACTGATCAACTGTTCTCCTGTATTTTGAAATCCGATCGAATCAGAATTTCCTGTACGGATCGCAACTCAAGTTCAATCGATTTGTTCAAATGTGGCAGCCTTGAAATGCTATTCGACATTGAACTCTTTTTGTGAAGTGAAAATGGTAATTAAATCTCGGGTGAAATGAACACGCTTTTAGAACAACAATATAAATGAAAAAAAGACTGTTCGCGTCCGACAGCGCGAATGTTGAGCAAGTATGAAATGCAATAAATTCCCTATTCCATCCCGATCCTTATCCCCGTTCAAATCACTCCTTCCAATTCAGAATGCAATATATGGTGTACAACACAACGACAGACATCAACAAATACCAACTTACAGCATGAAACACATACAAACAAATATGTGCCTACAATCGATCAATACCAATATCATATTCGCCATTCCATATCCAAACTCCAAGTGTGATAGATCGCGATTTCAATTCCAACGTGTAACCGTGAAGCATCGCAATACAAGGCGGAAATGCAAAGAGATTTATAAAACGTTACGTTAGAACTGTATTCTAAGTATTTGAACTACATCGAGTAATGATTTTCTCGGTTGAGACAACGGTACCTCATATCCATATCCCTAACCTGGCCCGTCCCACAAGAATTGTTGCCCTTTTAACCTCGAGTAAACCGCGAGTATTCGGTCGAATCCTACTAAACATAGCAATTAGTTGAAACTTTGTATAAACAAACCTTGAATTAGCGGCTCCGCAAAGCTTATGCGATTAAGCCTGACAAATAAATGAACTGGGAAAAAAAAGGAATGATTTTCATTCACATTTTAGGAATTTAGAATGTTTATTCTGCGCCAAGGCCAAGATTGCCACATTTCATAGAGTTAATTGAGGTCGATCGGATTTCAAAATAGAAAAGGCGAATCGTAAGATCCTATCGAGATTCGAAGCAATCGGATTCCGGAACATGGGTTACTGTTCGATATTGTTCATTGCCTACGTGGTGATCTAAATATTTTGTCATCTTACATCGCAGATGGAAAATGTACAAGGCGTTTTCCAAAAAACATGAACGGGGCCCAGCACTTATAAATTTAGCCGTCCATATTAAAAACGGCAGCGCGTAGTTTTCCATCAACTGAATATCAATTTAGTGAAGTTAATATTGATTTTCTTTATTTTATTTTTCCATTCTACAACAACAACTTTTTCACTTTACATTTAACATTGAAGAGATCGAGCATGTCAGTTGCGATAATAAAATATATTAAATTAAAAAAAAATATTTTTCGATTTTTTTTATTTTTGTCGACGGTCATCGTCTAAAGCGCTCCATTTCTCTGTATGTCGTAGATCTCATCTCCATCTCCACATCACACTCGGGTTCAAGAAGTCCACTTTCCCACGGTCAAACCTTCACGTATCTGCTCGATATCCATATGGAATCTATCCTTCATCGATCACAATCGATTAATTTTATAGATCGTTAAAACATTTAAACACAACAATACATTAGTTATTTTTTATTGAACAGCCAAAATATTCACTAGAAATAATTTATATGGCAGAACAACATTTGCCGGGTCAGCTAGTAATCTGATATTATAATGATGAGTTTTGATAGAAGTACTAGGAATTTTATAGTAAACGGTAAATTCAACGGGGTCGATTAGAAGATTAATCGATGAACAGTTCTGCGATTGGACTCATGAACTTGCGCTTAGTAAGAAAACGTGAATGTTTGAAGGTTTTGATAACAAAAAACAAATTTTGGGCGGGACGAAGTTTGCCGGGTCAGCTAGTGTATCATAAATCAGTTGTAGATAGTTCATCTTCTTTTCAACTTGCTCTATGGGGCAAGTTGAAACATATGCATATGAAAACTGAAAATGTTGGAAATTGATATTTATCAGAACATCCAGTGTGAATCGCTTTTAATGCTCATAAAATGGATTCTTCTCTCAACGAATATTTTCGATGGTACAAATTTTTGATACAGATTTTTGGAAGAAAAAGTACAGATGAGAAAGATTTTATCCCCTCTGGTACAGATTAAAATGTGACAACATTGCTTCGAAGGAACCGTATCCACATGCCCCGGTGTAACTTACTTGAATTTTTGATAAACATTTTTTTGAAAATAATTCTCGATAAAATATGGTAAGGTGCACTTTCGGTTTTTTTTCCCAAATTATCTCAATGCTATTGCTATCATGCTATTGCGAAGCGTGCAAAAAACTAAACATTGCGTTTTTCACCATAGAAGGGGTGGAGTGTCAAACCACCATAGAAACGTGTATTGCCCCCTACAACCTTCATATACCGAAATTGGTTCCATTTGATTGATTAGTTCTTGAGTTATGCAGTTTATGTTTCATCTGTATCGTAGCCCCCTCCCCCTTAGAGAGAGGGGAGGAGTGTTGAATCACGATAGAAACCTCCACATGCCAAATTTGGCTCGATTTGCTTGATTATTCCTTGAGTTATACAGAAGTTTGTGCTTCATTTGTATGGCAGCCTCCCCATAGAGAGGGGGTGGAGTGTTGAACCACCAAAGAATCGTTCATCGAAACCTCTATATGCCAAGTTTGATTCCATTTTCTTGATTAGTTCTTTAGTTATGCAGAAATTTATGCTTCATTTATATGGCAGCCCCCCCTTAGAGAGGGGGAGGGGTGTCTACTCACCACAGAAATGTTTCTTGCCCCCTAAAATATTCACATGCCAAATTTGGCTTCATTTGCTTGATTGGTTTTCGAGGTATGCAGAAATTTGTGTTTCATTCGTATGGCAGCCCCCCCCCCCTTAGAGACGGGGGAGGAGTGTCTAACCACCATAGAAACATTTATTGCCCCCTAAAACCTTCACATGTCAAATTTGGCTCCATTTGCTTGATAGTTTTCGAGGTATGCAGAAATTTGTGTTTCATTCGTATGGCAGCCCCCCTTAGAGAGGGGGAAGTAGTGTCTAACGATCATAGAAATATTTATTGCACCCTAAAACCTCTACCTAAACCTAAAACCTCTACCAAATTTGGTTTCGTTTGCTTGATTTGTTCTCGAGTTATGCAGAAATTTATGCTTCATTTATATGGCAGCCCCCCCTTCGAGATGGAAGAGAAATATCTGTTTACCATAGAAACGTTTATTATCCCCTAAAATCTTCGTATGCTAAATTTAGCTCCATTTTCTTGATTTATTTTCAAATTATGCAGAAATATGTGTTTTATTTGAATGGCAGCCCCCCTTTAGAGAGGGGGGATGAGTGTCTACTCACCATAGAAACGTTTCCTACCCTCTAAAACATTCACATGCCAAATTTGGCACCATTTTCTTGATTAGTTCTCAAGCTATGCATGCAGCCTCCCGTTAGAGAAGGGGGAGTGTCTAACCACCATAGAAACATTTATTGCACCCCAAATCCTCCACATGCCAAATTTGGTTTCGTTGGCTTGATTAATTCTCGAATACAGGGAAACCTGTTTTTGTGCGGTGCGATATTATTATTTGTGCGATTTGTTTGTGTGATTCAAGATCCGATGTCATTATAAAATCGCACATAGATAGTCGCACAAACGAGGAATCACGCGAAAAGGGACCGCACAAAACAGGTTTGCCTGTAATGCAGAAATTTGTGTTTCATTTGTATGGCAGCCCCCCCTTAGAGAGGGGGAAGGGGTCTCGCACGATCATAAGAACCTTCCCCGATGGAAAATATCTTCGGTGAGGTAATGTTGGCTAACTACGATCGGTTGGGCAACTGGCATGATGTGTGATTTCTCCGGGTTTTATTTCAATTGATTTCTACCTCCTTGTCGGTCTTGGATTTTAACAAGGAGACCGTAATTCGGAATTCGTGACGACAGGTTTGGACAGCTCCTTTCGTTAAGTCTTACCAGTACGAGCCTGATGAAGGCAAGACAAACTCTCATTGTAGGTCCTTAACCCTTTCTCGTACAACATCGGGTCTCACTCGTGGGTACTTGCATAAGATAGGGCGCTAGAACGCTCAGCAGAGTATCGAAATCACTTAATGTGCGACGTATTAAATAATACGGGAAGGGGTTAATGTTCAGTTGGGCACCAATAGGTCGTTCCAACTATTCCTACCTGTCCATCGTTCATTCCTATCCATCTCTGCCCACTATTGGCGATTTTCACGCTGTAAACTCAATTGTGTCAAGATTTTCTCTTGGCTGCGGCTTCCGCACGTTTTGCTGGTTTATGGTTTTTATTCTAGACACTCAACTAATATGAAATACAACCAAATAATAACTCAACCAAATACCTAAAAGTTTAACGAGCGCCATTTTGACAGGTGTCACTTATTCTGTGTTTATTTTTATGTGTCATTTCACATATGGATAAGGCATGCAAATTGTGCGAAAACCATGTGCTTTCAGATATATCAAAATGCAGGAAACGGAAAAACGAGTCTGTGTGGAACAAAATGCGCAGACTGCACTTGATCTTGATTTTGTTGAGCCGAAACTATACATATGTGCTTCAATGCCCACATCGCAGGGTTCGTTGTCATCGTTTCTCTAGACACAATCTGCCATCATGTTGGGAGCATCGAAAGACTTTCTTCGAATTTTTTATTCAGTGGCCATTCAGCCATGTGCGGAGGAGAGGGTGGTTCTTGGAACATTTTTGATGATTATTACGTTTCAAATTAGAAGTAGCAAGAACATAATGATACGCTAAGTTATATTAATTGACTTCTATACTTTTGTTTGTATTCAAGAAAGCACCTTTCCAGCGATTATGAGCAGACGTCATAGTGAGGAACCAACATGCTCACGTGTATCGGGAAAATTTCTCTTTCCTCTGAAGTAGAAAAAGGTATAATTTACATAAATCCGGATTGATATCCGATGTGTTGGCCCGCGGTGGCAAGCTTCGGTCGGTTTCCTTGGGCTATCAAATGCGTCTTCCTTCGTGAGAATACCTGTTCGTGAATGAATAAAAGTGAAACCAACGTTCGATGGGACCGGTTTCGGTTGGTTCCAATCGAATGTTTCCCGTGCGCGGCTAGCAACGAGAAAAAATGTTTTTTTATCTCTTCGCCATATGATATGCAGAGAATTATATAAAACAGTGACCGTTGCGGGGATTATCCTCATGTTTTTTGGCAGTGACACAAAAAGAAACCGAAAACGGGAGCGCACCTAGTCGAATGAAAGTGAAACGTCCTCGGAACAGGTTGATGAAAAAATTAACAGATGTGTAGATGTTAATTATTTTAAATCGATTTTTTAAATTTTTAAATCTATTCGAATTAAAACAATTTGCTAGCGTCATTCATATTAATTGGATAGAAAAACTTCGTGACTAACAAGAGCACATTCGCTCGTTTGGATTGCGGAACCTCTGACCTTGCTCTCGCGTACAATTCTTGATGATGATTCAACAAACCGTCCCTCGAAGGCCTGCAACCCAACGCCAGCAGTGCTCTACATAGTAGAATAACTATAATTCTTCCGACGGAATCACGATCATTGTTTGTTTCGTAATCCACGTATGATCGTTATGCTTATGCAGAACGTTAGACCGGAGCCGTCCTTTGCCATACTTTTTTTTTTGTTTAGTACGGCTGTAACAAACGAGCGTCCTCCGTGAGTGAGCAGTCATTTTTAAAAACTACACTTACATTCACTAAATTTGTCCGCTAAATAAACTGCTTATTCGCCTTCCCTGGCCAAACACATACGCGATATTCTGCCGCAGTTTATTGCCGTCCGGCCATGGGAGAATCGGTGAGAAAAGTGATGGTAAAGACTGTTTTCATTCGAATTGCCGTTTGGTGATGATCCAACTCCTTTCTAAATTACTGACCTGATGCGCAGATGTTTTATACTGGTCGGTACTTATAATTAGTTACCACGATCATGGTGTCACTAGGTGTAAGTGTGGGAATAACTCAACGCACGTATCTCGCACCGTTGCGATATATGTTTTACCCCGCTGATTCAAGGTAATAACGGTGTGAGTGTGAAACATTATTGAAAGTGGAAATACATATATTTACTCAATTGTGTTAGCACTTTGCCACTTCATACTAAATTAAAGGGTACGTACCTTTCGGCGAAATTATGATCTGCTGAAAGCATGGTCTCAAACCAAAAAAGCCGACTATCAAGTAGGACACTAATTTTCAAATGAATGCTTTTAACCCTTTCAATATGGTAGTGTGCTCCTTCGGAGTGCTACCGCTGTACGGAGCATTGCGCCGAAAAGTATGCACATCGCGCTGGTGTGATCGATGTGCAGTATCACTCTCATGTCGTCTAAAGACGACGCTCGTAGCGAAAGGGTTAAAAATTATGTGTAGTATGTTTGCTAAGATTGAAAATCTTGAAATGGGCGTTTGTATCTGAGTAACGCTATTTAATTTTCCACGAGATTCGATTATACTTCTTTTAAATTTTTTGTACTAATATCGCCTGATTAGTTCGGTTCAATCGAACGACGAAAGTGAATCAATTTGCATTCCAAATATTTTGATTACTACTAGGGGTCAATTGACCCCTAGTAGTAATCAAAATATTTGGAATGCAAATTGATTCACTTTCGTCGTTCGATTGAACCGAACTAATTGTCCAAGACAATGAAATTTATCAAAGTCTTAAATCGTTTGGACACAAATAAATACACATGTACACATACAACAATTAACACTTTCGACGCCCCGTCACCCAGATATGGGTGACACTTTCCTTGTTCAAATTGAATAGAATTTTCAAAAGGAATTTGACAGAAAAGGCACCTAAATGTAACTATAGGATATGTAGAAAAATAATAAAATCATAACCATATTAATATAATGTTTATATTATACTGTTTTTGTTAGTTGGTAAGAGAAATACACTCTTGTGACAGACATCGATTCGTGAGTTACGTTAAATCCGAAATCCGAGCATGCCAAAGGGACAGGCATGTATCATGGCGGCCGCGTATCATGATCCTGTATCATGGCGACCATTGACACTCTGCCTGGCAGACCAGGCAGAGCGCGAACGGCAGTGAATTACGGCGACCTGTGATAGTTTACATATACGTCAACATTTATTGCATCCTGAAACCTCCACATGCCAAATTTGGTTTCGTTTACTTGATTAATTCTCGAGTAATGCAGAAATTTGTGTTTCATTTGTATGGCAGACCACGCCCCCCCCCCAGAGAGGGGGGAGGAGTATCTAAGCACCGTAAAAACATTCATTGCACCCTAAAATCTTCTCATACAAAATTTGGTTTCGTTTGCTTGAATAATTCTCGGGTAATGTAGAAATTTGTGTTTCATTTATATGGCAGCCCCCCCCTTAGAGAGGGGGGGGGAGTGTCTAACTATCATAGAAACATTTCTTCTTCTTGAATGGCGTTAACGTTCCCTGTGGAACTTTTGCCGTCTCAACGTATGCATTAACTAGCGTCATTTATTAATACTTAGTTGAGATTTTCTAAGCCAAATAACACGCCTTGAATGTATTCCGAGGGGCAAGCTCTAGAATACGCGTGATCACAGTGCAAGTCGAAGGAAATTTCTTTGACGAAAAAATCCCCCGGCCAGAACGGGAATCGAACCCGAACACCCGGCATGATAATGTGAGACGCTAACCACTCGGCCACGGGTGCACCACATAGAAACATTTATTACACCCTAAAACCTCCATATGCCGAATTTGGTTTCATTTGCTTGATTAATTCTCGAGTAATGCAGAAATATGTGTTTCATTTATATGGCAGCCCCCCTTCGAGAGAGGGTAGGATTATCTAACTATCTTAAAAAACATTTTTTGCACCCTAAAACCTTCACATGTCAATTTAGGTTTTATTTGCTTGAATAATTCTCGAGTAATGTAGAAATGTGTGTTTCATTTGTATGGCAGCCCCCCCTTCGATACAGGGGAGGGGTTTCAAATTATCATAAAAACCTTTCCCGGCCCCAAAAACCCCTACATAGGGGAAGTGGGGACATAGTAGTCACCCTAAGGAATAGGGCCATTTCCAGCGCCCACATACCGATTTAATTCCCGTTTCTCGAAGAACATTATAGTTCAACTCATTGTCCTTCAAGATAGCAAACGGCTTTTACTATAAAAATTCAAAATAGTACACTTTTCATCATTAGAAATAAAGGTGAAAAATCGAACTTTTTTTTTGCTTGGAGGTAAAGTGGATATCAAACTAAATGGGATAGATTTATGGGTTTTTTCGTCCAAATTTGTTCAAATCATATTTGTTATAGTAGGTACATGTATGAAATAAGTTTGGCCTATACACCTAGAGTCTCAATTAAAATTTTCTTTTGCATGAAAAACGTAGTAGGAAACACATAACGTTCCGCATAATGAGGCTTGGTTTAGTTGGAGTGGCATATTTATCCAGGGTCAAAGCCACAAAAGGATCTTCTTCAAGAGCAGAATATGATGATATATATCAGCTTTAGTAAACAGAACATTGTAAGTTGTTATTCATCTATGACCACTTTGCCCCCAAACATGAAAATATTTTATATGCTAATTAATCGCTGAGATTGAACAAAATATCTGTTCACCTCTTCTAGAATATGTTAACAGTCGTCCAAATTGATGATTTGTCCAACATATCAGATTGAATAAACTGAATTTCATGAGAAATTCCTTGGATACCATTCGCACAGAACTACGGCCGAATGTCTATCGAGAAAGCAATTTCTGTTTTTATTTGTATTTTGACATGCGACAGCTCTACTGAAGTGCAGGGTGACTCAAAAGTCATTAAATTTTGACCCCTAGTAGCAATTGACCCCTAGTAGTAATCAAAATATTTGGAATGCAAATTGATTCACTTTCGTCGTTCGATTGAACCGAACTAATTGTCCAAGACAATGAAATTTATCAAAGTCTTAAATCGTTTGGACACAAATAAATACACATGTACACATACAACAATTAACACTTTCGACGCCCCGTCACCCAGATATGGGTGACACTTTCCTTGTTCAAATTGAATAGGATTTTCAAAAGGAATTTGACAGAAAAGGCACCTAAATGTAACTATAGGATATGTAGAAAAATAATAAAATCATAACCATATTAATATAATGTTTATATTATACTGTTTATCAATTTATAGTACGGATGGTTTGTACTGGAGTTTTTTGCGAAACCCGTATACTATGACTATGGCATATGCTATCGTTGTTAATTCGTTTTCGAATAGAATAAAATTTCACTAGATCATGTAAAAATTGTCTACAAACTATGTTTGACCTTCGTTTTACAATTCATCCGCAAATTGAGCCTCGCGAGAAACTCAATAACGGCGCATTGGGCGACGAACATATTAAACCGTGATAGAACTAATCAACGCATTTTTCGGCATTCGATTATTTGAAATTCTTTCTCCTACACCTATATATTCGCGATGAGCAGCTCAAACGTATGAATTATAATCAATAGAAGGGTAGGGCGGGGCTAGTTGCTTATTTTTTTAATCAATTTGGTTATAACTTTGTATTACGAAGTTCTGCGTTATAATGAACCACGATTAGGCTTACCTTTTACCTTTTCAATGAAAAATAACCAGATAATCATTTATTTGACATCTTTCTTCTATTTAACGTCTTTATATTCCAGAATAAATTGACCATCTAACCCCACACATATATAGGTTATTAGTATTATTATTAAATCGTTTATTTTTACAGGCTCAGTTACATAAGTTTAAAGGAGCCAAACTCCTGACTGTATTGTTACAAGTATATATAAACATTTTTCCTTAATTCTAATGTTAATGGTGTAGAAAACCGATTACTCGCGGTCTACTCGAGTTTAGAAGGGTGACATATTTTCTTCAGGAAAAGGAAAGGATAAAAGGATATGTTGACAATGTTCACTCTCACATTCACACACACATTAATTACACTCAATTCTTAAGCCTATCTTATATCTAATATGTATTTACATTTCTCCTTATTCTATTGTTAATAAGAAGGGATTTGATTTCTCGCGAAGGAAAAGGAAAAGGAGAATATAAGGATATAAGGACAATCAGACACGAAGATCGATAAATTTTAGGAAGACATATATTTGGGACATGTAATCAAGGTCTAAACCAGCCAACACATCTCTCACCGGCACATTGGGCTGCCTTCCTCTAGCCCGAAGAGAGTTTTCTAAATTCGATCTGGCAACAAGATACTCCTCGCACGACCAAACAACGTGTTCGATGTCGTGGTAACCTTGGCCACAGGCACAGATATTGCTGTCGGCAAGATCAAAACGAAAGAGTAGCGCGTTTAACGAACAGTGATTGGACATGAGTCGGGAGAAGGTGCGAATAAAGTACCAACTCAAGTCCAGACTTTTGAACCATGGTTTAAGGCTAACCTTAGGGATAATTGAGTGGAGCCACCGGCCCAATTCATCTTCGTTCCATTTGCATTGCCAGTTAACGATGGTATTTTTACGAACTAAAGAATAATATTCATTGAAGGCGATTTGACGCTGATAAATTTCGTCTTCAATTGCACCTACCTTTGCCAATGAGTCAGCCCTCTCATTACCCGGAATTGAGCAATGTGAAGGGACCCAGACAAAGGTAATGACATAACAGCGTCTGGTTAAAGCACTCAAAATTTCTCGTATTCTCTCAAGGAAGTACGGCGAGTGCTTTTCCGGCCTCACTGAACGGATAGCTTCGAAAGAGCTAAGACTATCCGTTACAATGTAATAGTGTTCAACAGGTCGTGAGGCGACGCTGTCCAGCGCCCAGTGTATTGCTGCCAATTCAGCAATATATACTGAGCAAGGATACTGAAGACTGTGTGAGGTGCTAAAAAATACGTTGAACACTCCAAATCCTATGGACTCATTCATAGAGGACCCATCAGTAAAATACATATTATCACAATTAATACGCCCATACTTTGCATTGAAGATCGTAGGAACGATCCCCGATAGAAGGTAATCTGGAATATCATGGATTTTCTCCTTCATGAACAGATCAAAATGTACAGAGGAATTGATGTAGTCAGGGAAACAAACACGGTTGGGAATATACGAAGAAGGATCAACCTGCATGGAGATGAATTCATGATATGAGCTCATAAATCCAGAATGAAAATTTAGCTCGCTCAGTTGCTCAAAATTTCCGATCACCAATGGGTTCATAACCTTACACCGGATGAGGAACCGAAGAGATAATAAATTGAAGCGATCTTTTAGTGGGGGAACGCCTGCCAAAACCTCGAGACTCATGGTATGCGTTGAGGGCATACATCCCAACGCAATACGGAGACAAAGATACTGAATTCGCTCGAGTTTAATGAGATGTGTTTTGGCAGCTGATTGAAAACAGAAACTGCCATACTCCATCACTGAGAGAATAGTTGCTCGATACAACATTATAAGATCTTCGGGATGGGCTCCCCACCAGGTGCCGGTAATTGTACGGAGAAAGTTTATTTTTTGTTGACTTTTTTTACTCAGATACCTAATATGGGCCCCCCAAGTACATTTGGAGTCGAACCAGACCCCAAGATACTTGAATGACATAGCATGAGTGATCGGTTTACCCAAAAGTTGAAGCTTTGGTTTTGCTGGTCTATGCTTCCTAGAAAAAACCACCATCTCTGTTTTCTCCGTGGAGAATTCGATCCCTAGCCCAATGGCCCAGGTTGAAAAATTGTTCAAAGTATCTTGTAAGGGTCCTTGCAGGTCGGATTCGTTTGATCCTACGACAGACACCACCCCATCATCTGCAAGTTGTCTTAGGTTGCAATTTTGTGTAAGGCAATTGTCGATGTCGCTTACATAGAAGTTGTACAAAAGGGGGCTTAAACATGAGCCCTGGGGGAGTCCCATGTAGGAGACCCGACTTACTGTCGAATCCCCGTGAGAAAAATTCAAATGTTTCTCACAAAGTAAGTTATATAACATATTATTCAATAGAGGCGGTAGACCCCGAGAGTGTAATTTGTCTGACAAAACCTCTATTGAAACAGAATCAAAGGCCCCCTTTATGTCCAAGAATACTGAAGCCATTTGTTTTTTTTCGGCGTAAGCCAATTGAATTTCTGAAGAAAGCAACGCAAGACAATCATTCGTCCCCTTGCCCCTACGGAACCCATATTGTGTATCTGAGAGTAGGCCATTCGTTTCAACCCATCGATCAAGGCGAAACAAGATCATTTTCTCCAACAATTTCCGTATACAAGACAGCATTGCTATTGGGCGGTACGAATTGAAGTCGGACGCGGGTTTTCCGGGTTTTTGAATAGCTATAACTCTTACTTGTCTCCAATTATCTGGAACAATATTATGCTCCAGAAACCGATTGAATAAATTCAACAAGCGATGTTTCGCCACATCAGGGAGGTTTTTCAACAAGTTGAACTTAATTCTATCCGTTCCCGGAGCCGAATTGTTACAAGAAAGGAGAACAAGAGAGAATTCTACCATCGAAAACTCGGAATCAAGATCGCACCTATCTTGTGGTATATCTCGAACAATTTTTTGCACAGGAGCGGAATCAGGACAAACCTTCCGTGCAAAATTGAAAATCCATCGATGTGAATATTCTTCGCTTTCATTCGTTGAAGAGCGATTTCTCATGTTTCGAGCCACTTTCCATAATTTTTTCATTGACGTTTCTCGTAACAAACCTCCCACGAAATTTCGCCAATAGGCACGTTTTTTCCCTTTGATCAAGCTTTTCAATTGATTTTCAAGGTCCAAATACGATTGAAAATTTTCAATGGTTTCACGTTTCCGAAAAGCTTTGAATGCGTTCGATTTATCCTGATAAAGCTTGGAACATTGGCTATCCCACCATGGATTGGGAGGCCTTCGACGAATAGTGGAACCTGGGATGGGTTTCGTTTGAGCGCGAACCGCGCTGTCATAGATCAAACGAGAAATGAAGTTATACTCCTCCAATGGAGGCAAACCATCTCTGGAATTGATGGCTAGAGCAATCGCGTCCGCATATTTTTTCCAGTCAATGTGTCTTGTGAGGTCATATGCCATGTTTATAGATTCAGAAGAACTCGACCCAGTGGTGATGGAAATTTTGATTGGCAAGTGATCACTACCGTTGGGGTCCTGGATTACATTCCACTTGCAATCTAACGATAGTGAATTTGAGCAAAGCGAGAGGTCAAGAGCACTTGGGTTAGCAGGAGGTTTAGGTACACGTGTTGTTTCCCCAGTGTTCAAAACGGTCATATTGAAGCTGTTACAAAGGTCATAGATCAACGATGAACGATTGTCGTCGTACTGTTCCCCCCAGGCAGTTCCGTGAGAGTTGAAGTCTCCCAAGATCAATCGTGGCTCAGGAAGAAGTGAGCACATGCCAACAAGTTGCTTGCGGCTAACCGCAGCTCTCGGAGGCCAATACAAGCTGACAATACAGAGGTCTTTTCCTCTGATGTTTGCATGACAAGCAACAGCTTCAATCCCTCCAATAGGTGGAAGGTCAATTCGAAAAAATGAGTGGCACTTATTGATCCCCAATAGCACCCCTCCGTATCTGACATCACGGTCCAAGCGTATAATATTGAAATCATGGAAAGAGAGATCATCTCGCGAAGAAAGCCAAGTTTCGGACAGAGCAAAAACATCACAATTGAACTTATGAATTAAAAATTTGAATGTATCCAATTTAGGGATAAGACTACGACAATTCCACTGTAAAACAGTGATATCTCCGACCTCTCTATTTGAATTAGACATCAAGAGAGATAATCATTGCAAGGAGGGGCCATGTTTGCATCAATTGTTGCAAAATTGTCTTTAATACTGGAAGCATTGAGATGACAATGGTTCTGATGGAGTCGGAAACATTAAAACACTTGAAGATTTGATCCAAAAGGTCAGACAACTTTATAAATCCCGATTGGGAAGTTGAACTGGACGGAAAAATAGGGACAGTTGGGGTTTTTGATGTCCCCTCGAGTGCTGGGTCGTTCGAAGGTGAACTATTGCCACGGAAGCCAGGAGGAACCTGATTTTGCTTGTCCGCTGCACTCGATTTTTTAGGCAAGCTAACAGGGGGTATCACCGGAGGGACTTGTCCTTGAACTTTGGGAGTGGTCACATTTTTGCGCCGGGGATTCCCTTGGAAAATGAACGGTGTGCCCCCGTTAGCTGTGTCCGCTTCCATTTCGTCAACGGGCAACGTGGCGAAGGCATTTTGTGTGTTGATTGGTTGTTGTTCTTGAGCCGGTGGAGAAGCGCCCTTCAAAATTTCCGCTTCGAGCGTTCCTTCAAAGAGCGCTTCTGTTTATCCCAGCGACTCTTATAATTTTCACAAGCTGAGAGCTCGTGTGGGGATCCCCCGCAATATGGACATTTATGCTCAGTCGCACTGCAGGATTTCCCCTCATGTTGCTCTCCGCAAGTGGCACAGCGCTCCTTGTTGGCGCAATAGTCTGCTGTATGACCAACTGACTTGCATTTGTTGCAAGTCATGGGCTTTGGCACGAAGAGTCGTACTGGAAGCCTTAATTTATCCACCATAACGTAGTCAGGGAGGGCGGAACCAGCAAAAGTTACTCGAAACGAGTCGGACGGCGTGAACTTTTTTTCTTCCCCATTCTGGGAAACTTTTCCTAGTTGATGGCAGTCCAAAATTTTAATTTGTTTCAAAGGGAGCTGTTTAAATCTGCCATCTCCCTTTTTTATTATTTCGCTCGTCAGACCCGTTTCCGTAATCACCCCCGAAATTTCTACGTTATGGCAGGGCACATAGGCGCGATATTCTATAACAAACCTATTGTCGACAACAATATCGTTAGCGTGCTTCCGATTAGCCACGACAACACGCAGTTTGTTCGGTCTAACCTTGGAAATTTCAACCACGGAAGAGTAATATCTTGCCAGATCTTTCGAAATTTGGATGACATTGAGGGATTTTCCCTTTGGTTTGGGCCGGAAGAAAACAATCCATGGGCCAGATCCAGGTGCATCTTCTGGATAGACCTTGACACGGGGAGAGGAAGCAACTGCGGGGGAGGACGAGGTCGATTGTTGAGCGGGAGTGGGATCAGTAGGGCTGGGAGGCAAGTTCGGGAGTTGAGCGGAAGCGGGAGATTGAGGGGGTGAAGAGGAAAGGTTTGCAATTTTTTTTGAGGGGGGCTTGTTCAGGTGGATTAACTTTTCCTCTAAAGAGATATCTTCCGAGGGGGGAACGCGTTTAAGCGATTTTCCAGCTCCCGTAGGGGGGTAGACAGTGGATTCAATCTCCATGTCAACGGTTCCTCCTTCATCTGCCATTTAAAGTGGCAGATGTACTTTTTTACTTATCTTTTCAATTTTTTTTTTATTTTTTCTTAACCTAATAACCTTAACCTAATGAAATTAATAATACTTATTTTGCACCCAGTGCGGATCCAATGGTTTCCAACTCGAATTGCGTGTCAATCGTTCAGTACAGCTGAACCGGTGTATCGCAACACAGCACGATGATGGTGTCGATCACGAGAGGCGACAAATTCACCAGCACACAGCGCCCGCGGTGCAGGCCTTCTTCTTCCCGCTTGTTGTGATTGCTTCGATACAATCCACTCGCAATATAGGGAATCCCGTTAGGATGCGATGATCACTTCACCAGCCACGAGAATAACGGTATCACTTCCTTGCTCGATAACGATATATATATGCGTCCGGCGGCTTCGAACTTAGGAAGACGGCACATATATAGGTCATGTCTATCATATTAGGCTGTCAAAAAAGTCCTGCGGTATTTTTTTTTTGAATTTTCATTTGTTCATAAAATTAGTTACAATCATCTGTTTTAAGTCAAATATGCGCCGTTTTATTCGATGACTTGTTCCCAACGAGATGCCATCTTCATAATACCCCTGTTATAGAAGCTCGCTTTCTTATTGGCAAAAAACTCGGATAGCCAATTTTCACAGGCCTCTTTTGTGGCTAACTTCTTACTACCTAGCTCGTTCGCCATGGACAAAAACAGGTGGTAGTCACTTGGTGCAAGGTCCGGATTATACGGCAGATGCAAAAGAACCTCCCATCCGAGCTCCCGGAGCTTCTGGCGCGTCACCAAAGAAGTGTGTGGCCTGGCGTTGTCCTGATGGAAGACAATGCGGCCTCTGTTTATCAAAGATGGCCTCTTCTTCATGAGTGCTACTTTCAAGCGGTCCAGTTGTTGGCAGTACAGGTCCGAATTGAGCGTTTGGCCATAGGGAAGCAGCTCATAATAGATTATTCCTTGACAATCCCACCAAACACACAGCAGAACCTTCCTGGCCGTTAATGAGGGCTTGGCCACCGTCTGAGCCGCTTCAGCGGGCTTCGACCACGACCGTTTGCGCTTCACGTTGTCACTTACGACACTCTTCATCGCCAGTCACCATCCGCTTCAGAAACGGGTCGAAACCACTGAACCGACCGACATGAAAATTGGTAGGGGTAGTGGGGGCAAATTGGTCATGGGGGGCAAAGTGGTCACCTGCTTGTTTGGTAGTATAACTATTGACGATATATGCCTTATTAATATCCCCCTTATTAAGAATTAAATGACTTTTTAGTCACCCTGCACTTCAGTAGAGCTGTCGCATGTCAAAATACAAATAAAAACAGAAATTGCTTTCTCGATAGACATTCGGCCGTAGTTCTGTGCGAATGGTATCCAAGGAATTTCTCATGAAATTCAGTTTATTCAATCTGATATGTTGGACAAATCATCAATTTGGACGACTGTTAACATATTCTAGAAGAGGTGAACAGATATTTTGTTCAATCTCAGCGATTAATTAGCATATAAAATATTTTCATATTTGGGGGCAAAGTGGTCATAGATGAATAACAACTTACAATGTTCTGTTTACTAAAGCTGATGTATATCATCATATTCTGCTCTTGAAGAAGATCCTTTTGTGGCTTTGACCCTGGATAAAAATGCCACTCCAACTAAACCAAGCCTCATTATGCGGAACGTTATGTGTTTCTTACTACGCTTTTGTATGCGAGTGAAAATTTAAATTGAGACTCTAGGTGAACAGGCCAAGCTTATTTCATGCATGTACCTACTATAACAAATATGATTTGAACAAATTTGGACGAAAAAACCCATAAATCTGTTCAACCCATATATTATATACAAATGAAACACAAATTTCTACATTACTCGAGAATTATTCAAGCAAACAAAACCTAAATTAACATGTGAAGGTTTTAGGGTGCAATAAATGTTTTTTACTCCTCCCCTCTCTCAAAGGGGTGCTGCCATACAAATGAAACACATATTTCTGCATTACTCGAGAATTTATCAAGCAAATGAAACCAAATTCGCCATATGGAGGTTTAATGGTGTAATAAATGTTTCTATGATAGTTAGACACTCCACCCCCCCTCTCTAAGGGGGGGCTGCCATACAAATGAAACACAAATTTCTACATTACTCGAGAATTATTCAAGCAAACGAAACCAAATTTGGCATGTGAAGATTTTAGGGTGCAATATATGTTTTTACGGTTGTTAGATACTCCTCCCCCTTCTCTTAGGTGGGGCTGCCATACAAATGAAACACAAATTTCTACATTACCCGAGAATTATTCAAGCAAACGAAACCAAATTTGGCATGTGAAGATTTTAGGGTGCAATGAATGTTTTTACGATGGTTAGATACTCCTCCCCCTCTCTTAGGGGGGGGGGTGTGCTGCCATACAAATGAAACACAAATTTCTGCATTACTCGAGAATCAATCAAGCAAACCAAACCAAATTTGGCATGTGAAGATTTTAATGGACACGAAACGTTTCTATGATGAATGGACATTCCTCATCCCTTTCTGAGGGGAGAAGAGGGGAAGGGTCTGTCTTTATTCTATCATATTCTCTGTATCAAACATTTATTCCATGTAACGGAGAAACCTGTTATTTGCAGGTGGTTGAAAAATATTGAACGAGAATTGCTTCTGAAAATAATCTTATATTAGAATGATGAGTTTTGGTAGAAGTACTAGGATTTTTTAGTGAAAGGTCGATTAGAAGATCAATCAATGAACAGTTCTGTGATTGGACTCATGAACTTGCGCTTAGTAAGAAAACGTGAATGTTTGAAGGTATTGATAACAAAAACAAATTTTGGGCGGAACGAATTTTGCCGGGTCAGCTAGTTATTAATAAATTAATTGAATCTATACAAAAGCAGTTAACAAATACCATGTTGTCAAGTAAGAAAAAACAAATTGATTAAAATTCTAAATTCTCATCTGTTTTCTATCTGAAAACTACATAAAGATCTTCAAAAGACTGGCTCGGCTTTGAATAGTAGCTTCCGTTTTTCTAATCAGTAGCGTGAAATTCCGTTATTGGAAATTAGTCAGGCAATCTTTTCCAGCCATTTCGTCCCTCTTCCATATATCTGGCATCAGAAACCGGAACATTATGGCGCACTACTGGATATGTCTAAATTTTTCGTTTATTCGATTATCGAATAATTGTCTTTCAATATTCGATTAATCGAGCAAATATTTATTTATTGTAATCAAAATAAACAGACGTTTATAATTAAAAAAAAATTATGATTATTTTATTATTTTAAAAGTTACCCTAAATATAATTTTAAAATAAACATGATGCAGAATGATGGGTATTGAATGAAATGGCATTTCAGTATGTTGATAAACTTACATTTCATGATTTTTTGCGAACGATTAAAAAAAGAGCACATCATGAAAATGATGCACAATATTTTTATTGCAATATTTTTTCCTATTCAAAATAACCTGTTCCTCGAATGTTGTTGAAATAGCAGATTTGTTTGAAATTACTAGTTCAAAAGAAGTATATTCATATAATCGTTGACCACTAGTTTGGTATATTTTCCTTGGCACTTTGAATTTGAGTACTACCACTTTATTACGGAATTCAATTAATTTCGGCAAAACACCATGACGGTTGAACAAATTTTGCACTGGATTTTTTGAAAAAAATGTTCCCTTTTTCATTAATCGCGATTACTGTGATAATTATTCGATGTACAGGTCGGACTCGATTATCCGGAGCATTGATTTTTTTCGCTCCGAATAATCGAATCCTCCGGATAATCGAATCATAAAAAACAAATTTTCTCTTGGTAAACGTAATATAATTATGATTTGCACTTATTTTTGAACGGTTTTATCTAGGTTGACCCGTTCGTATGTTTGTTACTTTCTTTGTAGCGCTGTGCCATAACAATTTTAAAAAAATTAAGAAATTCAAATTTTATTAATAGAAATTTAACCCCCTTCCTGTTGACGGATTGATCTGAGATTTGGAACACATCTTTATCTCTAGTGTCATTATAAAACTGCGTATTCCATGATCTTAAAAAATCCAAGATGGCGGCCGCTACAAAATGGCGGATTATGTACATATTTTCTCAAAATCCCATCAATATGGGTATCGAATGAAAGGGCTTGACTGGTAGAACACAGTTATTTATGAAAAATGTGAATCCAAGATGGTGGCCACTGCAAAACGGCGGATTACACTTTTTCTCAGAACCCCATCAATATAGGTATCAAAAGAAAGTTTTCGACTAGTAGAACATAGCAGATCATGAAAAAACCAATTCCAAGATGTTAGTTGTTGCAACATATACCCCACGATTTTATTTTAGTCTCATCATTGCCCTAGATTAATAAAGGAACAGAAGTGATAACTACTTGTCTAATTATTTATACCTTTCAGTACATTAAACCGTCTAACTTAAAAAGGTTTGTGTTACTTATTTTATTTTCTAGTTTTTAGTAAATTATCTGTATCATTAGTATACTTCTCTACATTAAAACCATTCAAAAAATGACTGTTTTTAAAATTTTTATTTCTTACCTAACTTTTTTCGGAATATTTTGATGATGTACTGTATTCTATTAGTCAATCACATCCTCATTTCTTTTGATACCAATATTCAGGGGATTGCAAAAAATACATAGTCGACCATTTTGTGGCGCGACCTTTTCGAATTTATGTTGTACATAGTGTAGTGTATTCTCCAAGACAAGCCATTCAGCCATTTTTTTGGCGCCGGCTAAATTGAGTTTTCCAGATCATGGAATACGCAGTTTTATTATGACAGTAGAATTAAAGGTATGTTCCAAATTTCAGAACAATGAGTCAACAGGAACGGGGTCAATTTTCTATTAATGTGGGACAACCCTACAAACACTCAAACATACATACAAATAGGACAAGCTGAATGGTACCATTAGAATGGTTTTTTTTTATTTGGGAACTGCGGTCATCTTGGATTTGGATTTTTCATGATCTACTGTGTTCTATCAGTCGATCACTTTCATTTGATACCCATATTGATGGGGCTTTGAAAAAAAAATATGGCGTCATTTTGTGATGGCGGCCATTTTGGATTTGCATTTTTCATAAATAACTGTGTTCTACTTGTCAAGCCCTTTCGTTTGATATCCATATTGATGGGGTTCTGAGAAAATATGTAATCCGCCATTTTGTAGTGGCCGCCATCTTAGATTTGATTTTTTTTATAAATAACTGTATTCTACTAGTCAAGCCCTTTCATTTGATACCTATATTTGCTATTCAATATGGAATTATTATACAAATTATTCAAAATTTCCGAAAATCTAAAATAAAATACTCCGGATAATCGAATCCCGGACAATCGAGCCCGACCTGTATTCATATTTTAATTTTTCATTATTCGATACATAATTACTCGATTAAAATTACAGATATTCGATTATTTGAATCAAACGCACGATTGTTACTTGCATTTGTTTTGACATTTGTTTCGTTCGCCCCAAAGTATATTGAAATAACCTCCTGCTAGTTTGCTCGATGGATTATTGTAATATGATAAATACAAATATAACAATTGTATTGCAAGTGGTTTGTGCAGATTGTATCGTTTCAAATACACAGGGTTCAGCAGTGAAACATATGCTTCCTATATTTGTTTATAGCTTGCGTAATGAAACGCGGTATACCTGAACATTTTATATGCGTTGCTCTCAAACGAGCGATTTTTACAACGGTGCTATTCGTATGCCCAACTAGTCCCGCTGTTGTGTAACCAACTAGAATATTCATGAAAAATCTCTTTTAGAATCGATTTCCATTAACATTTAAAACTAATGCATACAATAAACCTTTGTTTTACGTTAGAACCGATTTTTTATTAACCATTTTTAGAACAAATTTTATAATGCGCAAACAGTGAATGATTTTTAGCAAAATCGGCATCATGTTTGTATTTTTTAACCTACTTAATAAAAAGTTTTTCCAAATTGCTTATTTTATTGCATTAGTAATTCGCTATTATTCATCCATAGATAGCTAATCTTCTGGACGCTCATATTTCAAAATACCGTCACTGACCAGCTTACCCCTATGATCAACAAGCCCCGCCCTACCCTACTTGTCACATTTCAATTTGCAGAGACGTTAGAAATCAGGATATTTTCGTGAGATTACTTATGACACCCGATCTTCTGATAAGCAACTCGCGATAGCAAAGATCCAAAAAAAATACTGCAGTGAAACTTTTGCAAGATAAGTCAAATTTATGCTCTGATAGCAGACTAGAAATATAAATGGAATAGTGGATTGATATATTGTAAATAAACATCAACATTGGATGGAATATGAAGTAAGTTTTTTCTTCCATTTGTTTATTTATTTCAGGCTTATCAGCATTCTAGCTGCAACAGAGCCGGATTTTAATCATTTATATATAATATATAATATATTATCGTATCTATAAATTGTACATTACACTGTAGCCATTTAGGCGCAAGAGTATTCCTTCTGTTCTTTCATTGCTCAGTTAGACCACCGAACAGCGGAGACAGTTGATATGATAATTGTTGTGTTATTAATAGCACAACAACCCGATGTTTTTAGAGAGCAAAGCAGTTGTTTGGATGGATCGATTTCTATTCGGTCTTGAACCAATCTCCACCTCTGAAGATTGTTGCGTTGACGTAGTTATTCTATAACAACACAAAGATGGTCAATTGAGGGTGCTCCAACTAAGCGAACGTATCAGTCGTGCTTTACACGGTTTGAAAGTGGTAATTTTGACATGGAAGATGAAGAACGTTCCGGACCACCAAAAAAGTTTGAAGATGAAGAATTTGTGGCTTTACTCGATCGAGATCCGTCACAAACACAACAAGAACCAAAACCTTGAACCAATCTCCACCTCTGAAGATTGTTGCGTTGACGTAGTTATTCTATAACAACACAAAGATGGTCAATTGAGGGTGCTCCAACTAAGCGAACGTATCAGTCGTGCTTTACACGGTTTGAAAGTGGTAATTTTGACATGGAAGATGAAGAACGTTCCGGACCACCAAAAAAGTTTGAAGATGAAGAATTGGTGGCTTTACTCGATCGAGATCCGTCACAAACACAACAAGAACTTGCAGATACATTTGGAGTAGCTCAGCAAACCATATCCGATCGTTCAAAAGCAATGGGAATGATTCGAAAGATAGGACATTGGGTGCCGTATGAATTGAAGCCACGAGACGTCGAACGCCGTTTTTTCACGTGCGAACAACTGCTCCAACGGCATAAAAGAAAGGGTTTTTTTACATCGAATCGTTACTGGCGATGAAAAGTGGATCCATTTCGACAATCCTGAACGTCGGGCAACGTATGGATACCCCGGTCATGCATCAACATCGACGGCCGCGCAGAATATACACGGCCAGAAGGTTATGCTGTCTATTTGATGAGACCACACCCAGTGTACTATGAGCTGCTAAAACCGAATGAAACCATTACGGGGGACCTCTACCGACGACAATTGATGCGTTTGAGCCGTGCACTGAAGGAAAATCGGCCACAATACGAGCAAAGACACGATAAAGTTATTTTGCAGCACGACAATGACCAGCCGCATATCGCGAAACCGGTCAAAACATACTTGGAAACGCTGAAATGGGAAGTCCTTTCCCACCCGCCGTATTCTCCAGACATTGCTCCGCCCGATTACTACCTTTTTCGATCGATGTAACATGGCCTGGTTGACCAGCACTTCTCCAATTTTGATGAAGTCAAAAATTGGATCGATTCGTGGTTAGCCGACAAACCGGCTGATTATTTCAGCAAAGGGATCTGTGAATTGCCAGAAAGATTGGAAAAAGTTGTGACTAACGATGGACAATACTTTAAATATTAAATTTGTAACCATTTTTGCAGAACAAAGCATTAATTTTTGAAAAAGAACGAAGAAACTTTCCGGTACTCCTTATAACTTATAAAAAATAAATGAGGGGCTCAGATTGCGAGGGGTGTAAGTGACTTGATTGTTTTCTCTTCATCAACTTTTTATTTAGTTAATAACTCAACTGCAAAAACTTTCCAATTTAAGTTTGCTATAGAATCCGATAGATGAGGTTCTGACCTATTTTCCACGTTGGTAAATACAGCTGGGAATATATTTGCAGCTAAGTTATGACCCAAAGAGAGAGTCGATGTAGAGAAATCGATCAAATCACGTACACCCCTTTCATTCTAAGCCCCTCAAATACAATCAATAATTACAGAAATAAAATTCAAATTTTCTGCAATATTTTTTAAAAAAAGACTAGGTAATTATGTTTAGTTCTATATGTCGTTCTCCTGAACCGGCACAGTAGTTCGAAAGTTGATAATTTTTGAAAAAAAGTGATTTTTGAGAAAAAAGGGAAGAAATGATGTTTCGGTCTACCCTAAAATGGAAATGGGCACTCTAATTAAAAATTAAAAAAAATACGGATCTATTATTTTGCGATAAAGATCAAAACTACCACTGTTTGCGAAAATCAGAGAACCACTATATCGGTTTGGCATGGAATGGTTGATTAACCATTTATGTGTACAGACTCAGTTACATAAGTTCTATATCTTATTGTAGTTCTAAAGCATATTTACGGTTAATAGGATGGGAAAGTCCGCGTGTAAACGCGGACGACTCGAGGCTAGTAGGGTGACAATTTTTATCAGGAAAAAGAAGGGACATAAGGAGGTTTGAGCCAGGGCTCTGCATAGTTATAGTCAACTGAGGATAATCAGCTGACTATCTGACTAACTATACCCGTATTCAGTTAGTAATGACTTTTGGCTTTTTCACGCAGTCTCTCCGCCAAAAAGACTAAACAGTCAATCGGGCGATTAGTCGCTATCTCCCTCTACTGTTATAAAATAGCGTGCAGTGTGTGTGCGCTATTTTGCACGCCTAATACTAACTAATACTAACGCGAGGACCTTTATAGCATACTTGATAAATATCTATGTTCGTTGTTTTGAATTCACGATGGGTAGACAATAAACCGTCCATTTTGGGGTAACTTATTTTTAACGTAGGACTACGTCTTCGATTTCTATATAAGGGGGTCACTCTACGAAAAATGTAACGTTTATTAAGTGTTTTCAAATGCATATTACGCAGAATCGTTCTTACGATATATGTTATAATATATACCATTAGACGGAATTAGATATTTATCCAGCATTTTTTTTTACCTGAGCCATCAACAGTGGAAATAATAAGATAAGTGAGCAATTTAACAAATAAAAGAGATATGTTTTGCGAGCGGATCCGAAGGTAAATCATGTATTATGCATTCTTTCTTTCAACTTCGTTTCCATGAATGGTGTATACAACACAAAATTGTTTACAATAATTCGTGCTATCAAACAAATTAGCAAGACCTTTTTCGAATGTTGGAGAATTCAGATGCAAGATCTCATGCATTACTCAAATTTCATACAAGATTTCATCAAAGTAACGAGGAAAGTATCAACCAGGGTCAGTTCGTCAATTGGGCCGGAAAATCAATACAATTAGCGAATTTTACCCGATAACTGGACTGCAAAACAGCAAAATCAATACTTTAAATTGAAGATGACATCTATTATTGATAGATATCTGCTTTGCAGCCCAGTTAACCTACGCCCTGTCATAGATAAGTCCTGTTGAAAATAGTCCAGTTAGTGATTATCATGCGAGGACATATTGAGATGTAATGCCAAAAATGAAACGAAATAAAGTATTAATAATCTTTATGACTCATATTCACAATTCTCAATGACTCAATTCCTCCTATGATAGATTGAGCAGTAGAACCAATACGACATGATTGTGATTGTCCGTAAACGAACATTATTTACCATTATTTACATTACCGAAAGAGCTACTGCTCCCGATGCCTTAGAATAAGACTAATAATAAGAATAAGGCAATGGAAAGAAATCATAATATCATAGCTATTCATTAAAAAATAAAGCAACTTCATGATTTCATGTGTATTCTACCTCAAAAAAAATGGGTGGGTTATATCTATGATATAACTGCAAGGTTGACGTGGGACTACTTTAGATTAGCAATCATTTCAGTGAGCAGAAGATATGAGGGCATATCCTTCAATGCAATCTTGAATAACCGAGCCAAAGCGTTATGTTCGTACCCGTTCTTGAAATCCGTGTTAGGAAAACACTTTTCGGAGTGCAAAAAAACATGCGGGTTCAGAAGTACCTCCGGCTTGCATGAATCAACAACTTCAACTTCTACTTTTTATACTATAGAGGATTAATCCTGGAAGTTCATTCGCCTCTAGTGTCTG
The DNA here is from genome assembly GCF_029784135.1 of Toxorhynchites rutilus septentrionalis. Classification (NCBI taxonomy): domain Eukaryota; kingdom Metazoa; phylum Arthropoda; class Insecta; order Diptera; family Culicidae; genus Toxorhynchites; species Toxorhynchites rutilus. Next base: position 206,756,812 of record NC_073745.1, read on the forward strand.
CACGTTTTTCCCAGGTTCCTAAGTTTTGAAGACCGTGTTAAGGAAACATATTCTAGTTTGCACAAAGGCAAGCGAGTACAAAAGTACTCGCAGTTTGCTTTTATTTGCAAAGCCGATTTCCCCAGACATCTTGGTTTTGAAGTTTGTGTTAGGCAAACACATTTCAGTCGGAACAAAAATACCCCCGACTTGTATGAATTTGCAAGGCCAATTTCCTCAGACACCTTGGTTCTGAAGTCTGTGTAGGGGTAACACATTTCAGTCGAAACAAAAACACCCCCGATCTGTATGTATTTGTAATGCCAATTTCCTTACGCTCCATGGATTTGAAGTCTGTGTTAGGGAAACACATTTCAGTCGGAACGAAAATACCCCCGACTTTCATGTATTTGCAATGCCTATTTCTTCAATGCTGCTTGGTTGTGATTGCTGTGTTAGGGAAACCGAAAATCGGGCCAATCAAAACGAGGTAGTTAGGGCGTTTAGGTAACGCTTAACATTTTACAGTTTTTTAATTGTTTATCTAATGAAAAATAACATTTTATTAATTGTGATAGAAGCGTAGAAATATTTCCTATCAATTGATGCACAATTTTTTTCTATCCAGGAAGAAATGTTCGAGTTATAAGCATTCGGAATCTTTCATTTTTCCCAGCATGTTCTGTGTTTAGGTTTTCATTTTACCCCCCATATACTCCGGTTAGACGTAGTCCCACGTCAATATTAGAAAATCGTAAGTATTTTCAACTATTTTTTTGTTTCTTCCCCATAAACTTCATATTCAATGTAATCAATGACGATGTATTTTTTTTGTTTACCGATCCATATATAATTCATCTACCATTCCACCTTGTTATGTGTCACAATGATATTCATTAATCATTTTCAGTTAAACAGTTGAACTTCCTGCCAGAAGCGTATTTTCTTTTTGACGTAGGACTACGTCTTACATTAAGGATGCCAAATTAGAAAACAGGTCACGTTTTTATGAATTAAAGTTAACGTTAATAACTATTTTTGCTGCGAATGGATTTCAACGATTTGCATATCAATCGAATCGGAATTTTTCTAAGATTTGTTTGATATGCTATACATTAGAATCCCATAGTCTGTATATGATTTAAATTGATGAAAATTGGAAGCATTCCTATTTCCCCATACATTTGTTCTGTCCACTTGTGTGCTTTCCCGAACAGAGCTGTCAATAACGGGCAACTTATGCAGCTGCTAGAATAGAAACAACGAAGGGTAAGAAACTTGCATACTAAGTGAGCTGTCGCTAGCGTATAAGTATTGCATCTCCTCTGAGGAAAATTCTCAGAATCTTTCTGTGCTCGAAACAACAAAGGTCGCTTGTTCTGCTCGTTTTGTGTTTTATGTGATGTGAACGCTAGCGAATATTTCACTTCAAGTACATCTGGCATTGCAATTAATACCAACCATCCGAGCCATGGCAAAGCAGGAGAAACAAGAGAAGAGTGCAGGCTAGCTTTGTTGACGGTTTTGACCGAGAATGGAGAAACGATTTTTCATAAACGGTCATTCTCGCGATGTTTCATTTTTATCGCTGCAACTGTGTGCATCTGTTAGACGCATGTTTGATGCTTGTTAAATGGCGATGCACGGAAGATGCCTCTCGTTAAATACTCAGTGCAATGCGTGCATTGATATAAAGACACAAAATGCGACGTATGACCAATCATTGTATTGTTCTCGCAAAGCCAAGAAAGAATCGTTTCTTCTCGAAATGATTTTACAAAAACCACGCAAGCCATTAAACCTTTTCAGGGTCCCCGGAACTTTTTACTAAAGAGTTGAGTACTAAAGAATTTATGAAATTTCGACGTATTATCAAATAATATGCGAAATGATAAACCAACAAATTAAAAAAAAAAAAATTGCGTAGTCCTACGTTTTAAGCGGTCGTGTCTCGGATACAACCCCTCGATTTTTGTTCGTTACAAACCGTTTGACGGTTATGAGTACATATAACAAACAGCGCTTTTCAGGGCTACTATTTGGAATTTCAAACGAGTTAAACTAACAGATATCTGAACAATGAAAGGAATTACTTTTAAAAAGACAACTGAACAATGTTGGGATACGATCTACTTTGTGCGCCTTTCGCGCTCATGACATGCATGCATGCAAAAATACACTGAAAAGGGGTCACCCCGCACTCACCAATAGTTTCCTTTCGTGGTTGTCATCCCTTGACCAATGCCAGATGAGTCAGCGGTACCTCACCAGTGTTGTCCGGATGCCACTCCTACCAGCAGCAAATTGGTGTTGCCGCTCTCTTTCTTCTCGTGGCGGCCACAAACGCCTACGTCCGCTACCGGTGCTCGCGTGGATAAGTTCCACTTACACAATGCGCTCCAGCGTGCACTCCGGATACACCGCGCTGCGTGCCCGTCCGGATGGCCTCTTCCAGCAGTCCAATCCACCGAATCGTTCGGCGTCACCACGTCCTCCACCGACTTGGCTGCACCGCCAAAGAAAACCGCTCAGCGACACAACAATATTTGTCCGAGTTGGACCACCAAACTCAGCGCCACTAATCCCGTCGGTCTTGCACGACCAAAGGCAGATAAGTACACCACCAAAAAACAAAACGGACACTCGGCGCATCAGCGCCCAAGGAAAGAAGCACGTCCGACTCAGACGATGTGTGGTCCCGAAGAGACCAAATTTATGCCGGTTTCTTTTTACCTCTGTGACAGTTCGATTTCTGTCGCCGTGACAGTTGTGGTGGGTGCGATAGTGCAGGGGTGTACTGCATGCATGCATGAACTGAATGTCTGATTCAGACGCCCAAAACGTTACAACAATCACAGTCCTACGTCAAACTTCCGTTCGTTAGTTTTTTTGCATCAGAAATCATGTTTTCGTTGCTCTTTATATGGACGTAAGAATAATATTGCGTACGCGGGCATGAATTAATGTCAGGGGGAAATGGAAGTGTGGATTGAAGTCAGTTGAATGAAGAAGCAGATTTGTATTAATTAGTTGAGTCAGATAAAATAACCACTGACTGGACTAGTTCAACAGTCATCCTCGCTAGTCAACGCTAGTCAATTCATTTTCTAGTCAAGTCACTATTTGTTGCCGGCGACTGCCGAAGCAGTTCTAGTCGAAGCGAAGCTACTGAGACTAGAGTCGATCCTCATTTTTCACCTCCGAAGATTTCGGGCCCTGGTTTGAACAATACTGATGATTTCCGTTTTTAATCGATAGTTTTGAGGAAAAGATAGATTTGGGACATGTAATCAGGGTCTAGTGCTCCCGTAGCCGAGTGGTTAGCGTCACACCTAACATGCCGGGGGTTCGGGTTCGATTCCCGTTCTGGTCGGGAGAATTTTTCGTTAAAGACAACTAATACTACGTTGAGACGGCGAAGTTCCTCTAGAACGTTACTGCCATTTAAAAAGAAGAAGAATCAAGGTCTAACCGAGCCAAAACATCCCGCACCGGCACATTGTGTTTACATGGCTTACACGGCTTACATAACATATCCAAAAATCAGAGAGACATTTTTTTTCGTTTTTGAGTTACGATTTTGCAAAGTTAACTGATGGTTCGGAAAATCATTATCCCCTTTTTTTGCAAAAGTGACTTCAATCAAAAATTATGAATGTATTCTGAAAATATGAAGTTATGAATTTTTGAAAGAAATATTTTTGAGAAAAAGGGAACAAATTTTTCGGATCCCCCTAAAATGGAAATGAAAAAATAAAAAATACAGGTCTAATTTTTTGCGATAAGGAACAATACTACAATTTTTCACGAAAATCTTAAAACCACTATATCGGTTTTTGATGGAATGGCTGAAATATATTTTCTATTATCGCACGTGTAACCTTTGACACAAAGCTTACAATTATATGCAAGCACTTACGTTATGAAGTTAACAACATATGAATTACGATCACAATGCTGAAAAAAATGGAACCAACCGCCAGTTTATATTACCCGTTCTCACTGATCAACACTATCTCCATAGACATTTTATTTACGTCCAGGGCCATCTGATAGATCAGCATTTCAAGATGGACATTCCATGAGCATAGACAAGTAACATGCAGGTTTCGAAACCCTCATTTACCTCCAACATAAACGTTCTCTTTCCTTTCCTAGACTGAAACCATAACTAAAACCATACATGTGTCAAAAAGACTTCAACGATTTCTCGCTGTAACGACGAACCTTTCGCGGAGCAAAAATGCTCATCCACGAAATTACGCAAGAATTATATCAGCGGCCATCGGCTGCGGATGGGAAAACTGAAAGTCATTATACGATGTTTGGTCAGCTCTGGATAACAGCTGTTTGACATAGCGTTGATTGATAGGACAACGGTTGCACAGAAGCGCTATCACATGATACAATTCATATTCATCTGGCGGGAATCCTATTTGAAAAGGGATTAAATCATGCGAAAAAATGAAGGCAAGCGCTAACATTATCACGTACACGTGCTAGTTCATCGGTTCATCGCCAAGATAGCCCGCAAAGGAAACCTCATTTCGTCTCAGTGGCGCTTGATTTACTGATTGCTTCATCTCGACTAAGGAAATTTGAAGAGGTAAACATGTACGAAGCATACGAAATGTGTAGCAGTGGCGTTAGGAAACCGTCTGATGCAATTCTAACCGCCTATAATTTGAACCATTCCGAAAATAGCCCCCCCTGCGGACACGAGCACACGCAGTGATGATTAGTTAGGCCCCCGTTCAGAACACGAGAGCCTGAAAAGTGGAATCGTCTCGAGAGTAGTCGGCTCGCACCGGTTGATGGAAGGGAAATAGTCCGAGAGAGATGTTGAAACCTCATGTGTATATTAAAGGTTAATCTACTTACAAAACGGTCTTTTAAAAAATATGCTTCGAAAAATATCAAGAAATAATTACCTATTCCATATGAGACCGCTCATAGATTGTGCTCCATAAAAATCCGTCAAATAGTTTCTCGCTCTAAATCACGAACTGGATGTTCAACATCCACTAAATCATTTTCATTGCAAGGCGCATCTGTAAAATACAATCTCATCCGTGTTCAACTGTGCATGATAGAATTACTAATCTACCACCTCTCGCCGGGTGTTTCCACTCAATTAGTGTCGTTTTATCGATCATTTTCAATTTAAGAGCTCCAGCAAAACGATCGCGAGCAGGAAAACCCTGAATCATGATTTGTGTTATAAACCCCGTGAGTCTCCCCGTATTCACCATTCTTCGGTTTGCGCCTTCAATATGCACAAATTTCGAAGCGCGTTGAAATTAACGGCATTCAGCGGGGAGGTGTTATAGCTAAGCGATTACGTTCCACTGGTGCAGATAAGCTTTATGTAACAAACGTTGGACTGTGGTTTTGATCATAATTTGGTTAAAGGTTAGTGTGGAATGGAGTAAACAGTAAGGCACCTTCTCTCAGTACCACACGGACTGACTGAAGGAAACTTGTTGCAAGGAAAGGTGCGTTCGATGGCTCGGATAACTTCCAAACGGTGCCGTCTTTCGATGAGTATACCTCACGTACAATGTAATTAATGTGCAAATCATAGATGCCCTAATATGGTGACCTTCCCAGTAGTGGAGTACGTCTTGAATTATGCACGGGTCGTATTCGTAATAAAACTAGTTATTTGGGACAACAAAAACTGCTGACGGAAATTATAATTCACATTATTCCACGATGGCTCCTTGACAATTGAAGGACAATTATTATAGCGAAACAATTACAAGTACGTTAAAAACTAACGTAAATGCCATATATACTCGAAGTATAAAACGTTGAAACCCGTAATCTTTCTTCGAAACCATCCATAATCCATAAAATATATTTAATTATTCAATGGAATTCAAGTTTAATGTTTTCTCTCACATATAATCATAAAACCATCCAAAAATTTTGATTCGCTACGCAACGCGGCCGTAAACCACATCAAGAGAAGTCAAAAATCTGGGTGACTTCCATTCGCTGGATGTCATCAACGACGCCTATGTCGCTCAACTTGACCTTTCACAGCTCCTTGAGCCAACCTCAGATGGATTTCGAAAATCAAAACGACGACCACAAATGACTCACCGAAGGTAAACTGAAATCGAAGGCGACCAGTCGAAGATTTCGAAAAAGAAAGAACGGTTGATTGTTGCTAGAGGTCACCGGTAAGAAGGAAAGGAAATCGGAAAGAACGCAGCATCCGATGCAGAAAGGTCGAATCGTGCTTTCTTCTGGAAATAAGGCCGAAGGTGAGCGGCGTCTACTGACGCCCCATGAATACCGTTTATCTCTGCACCTTAATAGACGCTTGAATGTAGAACACAGCTGATTCTCATCTGTCAATGTTGCGCCTGGTAGAATCCAATGATATTGAATATACAACAGCAACAGGGCGGTATCGATTGTAAGAATAAAAGGTCAACATAATTATGCGAAGGAACAGAGAGAGTTTCGATTTCACCATTTATTTTTATTATAAAAGTTCTTGAATGAATAAGTTATTGTGAACTAAATGAAAGTATCCGTTAAATATGTTATGTTGAATCTAAGCGGCTTTCTTAACATAACGCATTTCCGGATGTTCCTTTTTTGTCTTAATCCTTTATGTACACAATTATATGAAAAATACTACCTATTATGGTAATACGAGTGAGTTTTTTACTAGTTTAGAAAATATTTTGGTACTTTCGCATTAGCGTCACTGGAGCCGAAATACAATAGAGAGCAATTTTATTGTACACACTGGCACTCAGATATATTATGTATTGTTGCTGCCTTGTTGTTTGTAGTGTGTTGTATTTTTTTTCGGAAGCGACGGCCTTTCGCAAGCAAACCTGTGTTCCATCGATTGCCGGGTTAGTTTTAAACATAGGAGACGATCCTTTAGCATCGGACGGCATACATTTGCCCGGTTAATTTTTGCACTGAAATATAAATGATATATTGGGTTGGGGAAAAAGAAATGTCGCATATTGTCAATATATGGCAACACTTAAACATATCTTGTGTTATACTTATCGCATCGGGTCATACTATACGGCTATTTAAAGACGACAATTTGTGCTACAATAGTCGTTTTGACAGTGTTGTGATTGTCCTTTTCAGTCTCAAGTTATAGCGCGTCAAAGATGGAGTCCACCAAGCAAGAAATTCGCCATATTTTACGTTTTTACTATCTGCGAGGTAAAACTGCAACGAAGACGGCGAAAAAATTCGTGTAGTTTATGGACCCGATACTGTAACGATTCGCACAGCACAGCGTTGGTTTGATCGATTTCGTTCTGGTGTAGTGGCTGTCGAAGATACACCCCGTACTGGTAGGCCAATCGTCGTGGAAACCGATAAAATCGTTGAAATCATCCAAGTAGACCGCAATGTGAGCACTCACTCGATTGGCCAGGAACTGCGTATAAACCATAAAACCGTTTGGAACCATTTGCTAATGCTCGCTAACGTTCGGTCGGACCTAACTAAAGGATCGTCTCCTATGTTTCAAACTTCCGATGCTTCCGACGGCGGGTCACTGCATACAACAAGGCAACAACAATACAAATAATATTTGAAAGCCAGTGCTAGCAATAAAAATGCTATCTATTGTATTTCGGCTCCGGTGACGCTAATACAAAAGTACCCTTATTTTTAAAGGCTCTAATATGGTTTTGACGTAGGACTACGTCTTTCATTTCTATACCGGGGTGTAAAATCAAAGTTTCGAAACCGAAAGCGTTACGCCGGAGACCGAGATTTTGAGCGTTAATAGCTCCTAAACAACTGAACGAAATGGTATGATAAACACTTCATTCGAAAGATAAAATGTCTACGCGTTCAATACTTGTTACTTTTTTATCCAAAAACTTGTTTCAATAGCCTTAAAATTGTTCTCGAAACAGGCTATTGAAATCACCAATCGGTATATAAGCGAACGCCGCTCGGAAATCCACTCAGTTCTAATTGAACAGCGATTGGAGCATGTTGTCGCTGTTGTGGTGAAGCTCTTCGTTTATCATGAAAGCGCGGATGAATGGTGTCACCAAGAGCCTGTTTATGCACCTTAGGCCAGAAGGGAATCCATCAGGAGGAGAGTGATGCCACAAACGGTTCCCCGGGAAGACATCGCTACACACACACATACACGCGTTCTTTCCGTTTAGATGCCATGGGACTCTGGGAATTTAAAAATACATTCAAGTGAAAGAGTTTATTTTAATGTTTTCGAACCATGTAACACAGCGATGAAATTAATTTGATTTTGTAATTTTTCAATCACCTATAATTAGCAGGAAAGCTTCTAAAGATTATTCTTCCCCATCAGTAGGATATTTCCGTATCCAATATTGTATGCGCACGCAATCGATGATTGCTCAGTCGCCGAAAGTTTCGAGCTCAGAGAGTTCATTCCCCTCTAGTTTGCCTTCCAAATTGCCATCGTAAACCACACCTTCTCTCGATTCAATCACACACAAAAAGCATACTTAAGCAATATTCTGGTGGTGAGACGCATTCATTTTTCGTGAGGACATCGACAAGACAACATCGTTGCCTAACGTGCTGGAGGAGGTGGACGGCGAAGGATCGACACATACACGCGCAGAATTATTTCCGTTTGGATGCCATTCAGCATCGAGAAAGTTCCGGAAAGATCTAATCATTACTGGAGAATAATCTGCCAGTTCCTCTGGGAATTTAAAAATACATTCATGTGAAAGAGTTTATTTTAATGTTTTCTATCCATGTAACACTGTGACCAAATATTTTTCAATCAAGTGCTATTAACAGGTGGTTATCGAGTTAGTATTAACCACTGGTGGGCTTCCAGTATCGAGGAAAATGTGGAAATATCTAATCGTTGCTGGAAAATAATCTGCCTGTTCCCCTAGGAATTGAAAATTACATTCAAGCGAAAGAGTTTATTTTATTGTTTTCTATCCATAAAATATCCATATAATAAATTTGGTTTTGTGATTTGTCAATGAAGTGCAGTTAGCAGGAAAGCTTCTAAAGATTATTCTTCAGAACAAGGTTTTTCGTATCCTATATTGGATGCATAAAACCTTGTGCCTCCAACGTAGCGCTCTCGTTTTCGAAGTCCCCCAAATATTCATTTATTCATTCATTCAGAATGGATTTTGATTCAACTTCAAACAAATGATCTCTAAATCAACGATAGTCCTACGTCACCTTTGCGGTTATACCATAGATATAACCCACTTCCTGTTTTTAAACATCAGAAATCTTTTCTTTATCGATTTTGCTACTTGATTCCATGCGAAACATTGTTTTTTTGTTGATAAATTTAGTTTGAAAATAGTGTGTCCCATTGATGCTTGCTTCTTAGCATTTTGCTAAGAAATATTTCAAAATAATGAGATTTTTAAGCTGTGAAGTGGCTGTTTTGGTGCAAAAACAGTGTAGACGCATACATTACAACCTTCTTGATGTTGTGATTCGACCAATTTATACGATTTTATTGAAATAAACTTGTATTTTTGTATTAAAAAAAAATTACATCTACGTGCCAATTATAGCAATATCGAAAGCTGCCTTGTTCCTATTATGGTTGTACGAAATCGCTGCAAAACTGAAAAGCAAAGCAGCTATGTTTCTATTATGGCTGTACGTTGGTATGTTATGGTTGTTATGCTATTATGGTTGTACCTCACATTTTCACGCTGTGCGATTGCATATCATAAGGTGCTTTTAGACGCTCAGTAGTGTAGTGAAATAAATCTATGCGTGTCTGATTAAAACATAGGGTAGAAGTATTTGTTATTGTTATGGAGTGCCGAAATCTATTGACGCAAGAATTTCATCAATCTATCAAGAAACGACTGAGCATTAAGCGATTGAAATTGGACAATTTTCACGATGTGCTCGGTTTTCGATTTTCAATTTGTACCCCAATATGTTCCCGAAAGACGTAATCCTACGTCAAAATGTAAGGGATTGTATCTAGGACACGACCGCATATTTCCGACGTAGAACTACGCAATCATGTCATGCAATCCACTTGTTAACCACTTCGAATATTATTTTAGAATGCATCGAAATTTTTGTAATACATTATGTTCTTCGTTACCAATAAATTTGATGAACCTTCTTTTTACGTTTGATATGGTGCCTATTCCAAAATATGTGAACGGAAGAATTGTCAAACGATCATTGTATTTTACATTTCCCTCTGAAATTATTGCACATCTCATGTTTACGTAGTTCTCGAACCGCGAAAGTTCATTCACCTCTAGTATCTGAAATGACAATTTTCCCAGACATCTCAGTTTAAAAGTACGTTTTAGGTAAACATATTCCGGTCTGCACAACGACAAGCGAGTACAAAAGTACTCAACACCAAAAAATACCCCCGGATTCCCCCAGGCACATCAATTTTTAAGTCCGTGTTAGGGAAACACAGCTCAGTGGGAAAAAAGCACCCCGACTTGAATGTATATTTGCAGAGCAGATTTCCACAGGTACATCGATTTTGAAGTCTGTGTTGGGGAAACCGTAAATCGGGCCAATCAAAACTTGGCAGGAGTTTAGATGACGCTTGACATTTTACAGTTATTCAATTGTTCATCTCATGTAAAATGATATTTTAATAATTGTGATAGACGCGTAGACATATTTCCTATTAATTGATGCAAACATCTTTCCGATCTGCTAAGAAATGTTCGAGTTATAAGCATTCGAAATACGGGTAGGGTTAGCACACAAATCGGAACAACAAATGTATGGAAAAAATGGAAGTTGTTCCAGTTTTCATGAATTTAAACCATTTAGAGATTAGCGAATTGTAATGTATAGCATATCAAACAAATCTTAGAGAATTTCCGATCCGATTAGTATGCAAATCATGAGAACTCGTTCACAGTGAAAATAGTTGTTAACGTTAACTTTATTTCATAAAAACGTGACCTGTTTTCTGATTTGTCACCCTTCCTGAAAGCCGTAGTTCTACGTCAAAAAAACAATAATTTCTCATTAACAGAAGATCAAGAATCATAACCGGAACTAGTAATGCTTGTTAATTCTTTTTTGATTTGTAGTAAATTAAGTGTACCCTCTCTCTCAGGTTATCATCCCGGAAGTTCTTAGTTTTTTTTTAATTTTGAATACAAATAATTGGTTGATGCATATTGAAATAATCTGGCACAAAATCTGTCTGGAAAGCCATGGTTATCGTAAGAGAAAGTCAATTAGGAGAATCGACCAAAGCAAAAAATAGGCAAAAATTGCCGAATAATGAATAATAAATAATTAGCCTTGTACAGAATTCATTGAATTTTCAAAACTGCATTCTGATTTGAGAATAATCGTATTATTGAAAAAGTATTCATTAGAAAAAAGAAAATTTTTCATTCTATCAAAACTGTTTCCTGTAGTAAACTAACCTACAGGAGAGTTCTTGGAATCAAATGAATGCTGATGGATATGATTAATTGGATTTTCTATTGACTTGGTTAATAAAACACTGCGTTACATCTACAAAATTTATAAAAAACAGAAAAAAAAATGATTTTTTTTCTTTCCAGTATTGTTATCCACTACACCTACACACAAAAAGATAGAAGCATTCAAGTATCACACTTCAAAACTTGAAGTTTCTAAATGATGTATATCCTATCTTCATGCGTTGGTTTTTCACAAAGTTACAGCGTTTTGAAACAAAAAAAAATCGCACGGGGCCAAATCTTGAGAATACGGTTGATGGGGCAGCAGTTCGTAGTGCAATTTAACCAATTCGGCCTTAGCGACGGCGGAATTTCCATTTTTTCCATATTTCTAAAATCCGCGGACACGCCCGCTTACACATACTGTCAAAACAAAACTACGAGTCCGATTCGGCTGAAATTTTGATAGTTGCCGTTTACGAGAATGTACTACACGATAAGTAATCTCTCTTGCGATACTGACATCATCGGGCGATGAGGATAAGTACTTATCGTACCGCCCTCGTATATATAATGAGTGTATACATGCATTGGCAATAAAGACACAAATCTCGTGTATTGTTCTCGCGATAACAAGATTCATGAATCGACCATCTTCAGCTGCTCCTTCAAAACCATGCATACTACCGGTCCTTTTCAGGGCCACCAACAATTTCTATTGACGAGTTATTTTAAAATATCGATGCATTTTAAAGTGATATTCGAAGTAATAAAAAGCGATCTGATTTGATTCAACAGTAGATGTTAATACTCACTAAATACAAGCATTCATTCAACGGCCCTTGTCAATGCTACCAAATATTTGTACTGAAGAGTGTATTCTTAATTCTATTTAATCGCCTTTATTCTGCACCGCGAGTGAGGTGAGATAGCAAAGTTTCTCGCTTTATCGTGGAAGCCACTTCACTTTTCAGCTCCTATTTGATACCCGAGTCGATAACATACGAGAATACGACTTCAAATCTCACTTAGTAACAAACTATAGTCACGCCATTCGCCTACGGGAGCATCGTGACTTGAGCGATCTCACGTCATTCGCCGCGTGGAATAAAGGTAAGTGTTTGTTATCGCCGAAAATAATTTCTGGTCATACGTGCGGTCTTGGACACTACCCTTCTAGATTTTTGAGGAATATTAAGGGGTACATATAATGATTATGGAGAAGTATAAACGGATGGGTCTGAAGGAATTAGTAACATAAATTGTAAAGGCAGTTCCGCAGGATTTACAATCAGCGGTAGAATAAACTAAAACTGTTCTGTATTTTCTGTATTTTCAGTTTAGAAAGTTCCTTCAAAAACAAAATGTGGGATTTTGCTAATATGTAGTGTACAAATTGAGAATTACAATTTTAGAAAAAATGTTGGTTGGGATTCTTCTGTGAAAGCGAAAGATTGGAACACCGCTCAGAAACCTGAATGCTGCAGTTCTAGGGAATACAGTAGCGGAATAATTGGTGAAGATTCTCTATCTCAGATGATAACGAGTAAATAACATGGGAGTAAGAATGTAAATCGAAAAATCCAGAAACGCAACTAAATAGGATCAAAAAGGTGACACGATTGGGGCTAAAAATTGGACATAGCCACCACACATGCGAAAACCTTTTCACCACGTATGAAGACCACCCAATCCAATCCAATCACGAAGCACACGAAATAACGTCGCTTTACTGTTTCATCTGTGGAAAGTGAACAATAAAAATCCTTTTATCGTCCCGGCAGTGCGATTATATCACGAAACAGATAATTGACTTTCGAGACCATATTAGGAAATCACTCATTGGCAAACCAAACCAATTGATAGTCGGTGATTGCGAAAACTTCTGTTTTATTAATGATATTTGTTAAACAACAGCTGAGTGTGTGGTGTGATTTTATGCAGCGTGAAAGTTGTTGTTTATTTTCATACGAGTATACCTCCATGACATAAGAATTGGCATCGATTGATCGAGGTGTCGTTAATGATGTTAGTTTAATTTGTGAATCTCAAACCTTAAAATGTGCTAATTTTATCAACCGTCTCACTGACGTTCGATTTGATATTGGTGAATTCGTTCGACCTAGTTCACCAATGCCCTAAATTTATCACTAATTATGCAACTATCCAAATTACCCGCATTGTTTGAATAACCTGATCTACCGAAGGATGAGTTTGGTGTTAGTTTCCGAGCGGTTTAATTTTCTCACATATCCCGCCGTGCGACTAGCAGCGTTCGGATTAATTATGAAATCACGCACGTATTCACGGTATACCGACGGTTTTGGTAACATAACAAATGCGGTGCGACACGATCGACTCGAGTAGCATCTTCTATGCTCGAATTCATTTCATTGCTTCTCGCAGGTTACTATGCAAATCAAACCTAAATAGTAATCTAGAGAGATGCCATTCATTAAGTCACGATTTAATTAAACACACACTTGAATTCGCAACCGACTGCGAAAACCGTTGCGAATCTTCGCAACCAAGCGGAAACGCATCGCTGTCCTGAGGCACTGGGAGTGGGGAGGGCTCGTGTGGTGGAGGCTCAATTCGACTGACCATCTTCTAACTTACTCCAGCGCGACGGGGATGATCAAGCTGTGGTCGGCTCTGATTCGGAGACATCAAAGTCACACCATGGTATTAAAAAAATGGTTGAGATTCGAGTTCACCATACCTATTTCACCACCAAACCAACAGAGGTTTACCTGTCAGACCGTTGAGCGGCGTGGTTCAACAAAGCCGCTTAATATATTTTGAAAATGACCTGCTTTGCTTTCGGTTGGCAACTCAACTAGGCGCTTCATGAGAGGTCGATGTGAAATTATTTGGGCTCCGCCGATTTGGCGAATTGTTGCAATTTGTTGAATTTACTGTACATTTTTGACGAAGTTGCAGCCGTTTTCGTGGTTATGGTGAAAGAACAATTTCAAACCTATAATGAATTCAGAGGTCGCTTTTGGGTTCCAATACGATTAAGAATCGGTTGCAATTGCTAATCACGAATTCCACAAATAATAACCTCCGCTCTTCATTTTCAAACGTTGTAACGTTGTCATCGTTCAGAAAAATATCATTTAGTATGACTGATGTTTTTTTAATTATTCACAATAATGTTACTCAGAAATCAATCAGAGTTTGGAGTGCGTGAAACCGACTGAACAAGGTGCATGACTGAGGAAAGCTACGTTGAAGTACTCCGCCAAAGGCATGGTAATTGAGACTGTTTGCATATCGATGAGCCCTTGGGTGATTCAACCTGGGAACGATCGGAAGAGTGGTGGAACCGGAGTCATATTTCAATTTTGTTGCACCACGCTTGTGTGTATGTGTCCCATACGACGAATACTGTTAATTATTCACAGTATTGTTATGCACAAAATCAATCAGGGTTTGGAGTGATGGTGTTGCATTCCTGACATTTTTGTGAAGTGAAAGTTGTGGAATGAGTCACTCGTGTGGCACAGATTCAACGGATGCATAACGCAAATTTGGTGAGTAGAGTATACCAAGTTGGAGGATGAAAAGTACGCCGAGTTGGAAAGAATTATTATGTTTTTGAAATCAATTATTCATATTTATGTATGCTCAATACATATTTTCGGATACAATTTCTGATTCATTTTGCCAATTCAATTTTTCTCCGACTTGTATTGTGGTCACGCGTATTCTCAAGAGTTTGCGACTCAGAATACATTCAAGGCGTGTTATTTGGCATAGAAATCTCAACCAACGATGGTTCCAATCGTATCAACGAGAACTCGTTGTATTCTCTGTACGAAAACACTGAATGAACACAGCATGAGAGTCATCGCTTGGTAATAGTGCGCGTGTTCATCGATGCTCGCTTGTATCATTTGATGATTCGTTCGTTAGTTTCTGCCGTCGCTTTACTTTCGTTTCCTGATCCGATTGGATGCTAAGCTTCGAAGCTTCGGATCAAATCGCTTTGCGATAGATTTGTGTCACTCTCAGAAAAGAAATGAATTGCAAGGCAAAAAAAATCTACAAGTAGTAGAACAAGTAAAGTGTGATGAAAATGTAACTTTTCGATGCGCGGTGGGCATTGATAATACTCGCAGATGCGCACCTAGCAGTTGTCGTGTAATAACTTTCAAAAGAAAATCCAATAGGGTTCAGTTTGCTTACCAGAAAGTAACTATATATTATTGAAATAAACATTTGAGATAACTTGTAAAAAAAATCAATGATTTATCATTAGTAGCATGTTTAGGCATCATCTAAGATGGGTTGTTGATTGCTTGCTGGCTAGGCTGATTTGTTTTAAATTTCGAAAAGGCATACGATGCATCCTAGATCTCGACCTGGTTGGATCCATGCTAAAAACACCAAATCTTTGAAGAAATCATTTTGTCCAATGGTCTGCAATGGATGATCAGTTTCTCAGACTGCTCACTCTTGACTAGAGATGAAACGGATATCCGGTAACTATCCGGCAGCCGGCCTAACCAGCCAATATTTGCTATCCGACCGGATACCAGACGGATTGAACGTTTTGTTTATTAGTTGTATACTTGAAATATAGTTTGTATGTTCGAAACATTACCAGAAGTTATCGTGAACCTCGACCTACCCTTCGTATTCGACAACCAATTACGAGCCAAGGATGTGCCAATCTGGCACCACGTCGACCGATCGCAGCACTGCTTGAATCTTATTATAGCTTTGTTTGTGTTCAAGAAAATTCAAATAAAAAGTGCAAAAAAGCGTTCTTTATAATCATTTTATTATACGCATAAGACGATAAGACGATAAGCTGATCATACAACTCTGGTAATACCATCATTATTCGAAGCATCCTCCTCATTCAATTCGTTAACATCACCAGCCGGGATTTTCATACGTTATAATGAGGGAGAAAGAGCGGCAGCAACAGCTGAAATAAAATAAATTTTAAAGCCTAATCTTCTATCGTCTTCGCTAGTAATACCATTCCATTTATCCTCCTCAGTTTAGCCGTAATATATCGTAATTAATCGTTTCATCTTATTCACATCCTCGCTAATCATTCTTCAATCACTGGTGTTCCAGCTGCATGTTCTCCAGGACGGGTTTGGTGCATGAAATTTGTGCCGCAACAGCTGAAATAAGATGAAGTTTACTTTTGAGAATAATGAACATATAAGCCTACCGTGTTAGCAATTCATTTGATTTGGGAAATTACCTTTTGCTGTTGTAACCATTCAACCACTGCTTCAATGTTTTGTTTTTAAATGTAGCACTCGCTTTCGTGTTTTAAATGACAGCTTAGCGAGAAAGAGAGAAAGCAAAGCTACAGTGATCGCTCTGTTCAAGTTATCTTGTAGAATTATAGCTGAAACTATAGACATTGTTGCCTGCGGGAGGTAAGGTGAGGTAATATTCCAGCACTTTTGTAGCACTTTTCGTCGCTCGGCCGACATGGTGTCCATAACTGCTCGAAAATATAGGAATCTGGGTTGTTGTAGTACAGGTCAGACTCGATTATCCGGAATGTTGATATTATTTTCACTCCGGATGATCGAATTTTCCGGATAACGAATCATAAAAAAAAATATGAAAGATAATCTCTCGGTAAACGTAAAATGACTATGATTTGCACTGACTTATTTGTATATTTCAGTATCTAAAAATTGACAAGCGCCCCCTGGTAGGAGGAGTAATATTTTGAATTTCGAGAAAAAAAAGTACATCTCATGGATCAAAATATTATTCCAATGATCAAATCCAACTACAAGCAAAGGCTTGGCATCCAGGAGCCAAGAAGAGTTCGGTGACATGGTTAAGCGAATCAGCATTAGGGATGCTATGTTTTGTGCAACCGAGGCTTGGGACGAGGTACTGGTTGATTCCATTGTGAAGTCATGGAAAATGCTGGTATCCCGTTGTCGGTTATAAAAGAACGCATACTTTCGATTCTGCAGAAATTTTGACCAGGACAATACCTGCAAAATGTAAAAAAATACTCTATGCAAAATTTCAGCTCAATCGATCTTTACTATTGTAATATAACAGCAGATCTCGACGTTACATGAAATTTAAAGACATTTGGCATCATCTTTTTTTTTACAAAACTCCGATTTCATGCAATCTCCCCCTGGGTGATTTTATGGTTCTCGGAAGACTCAAACTTTGGCGTCTTTACGAGAATAGTAAGTAAAGTCCTATTGAACTGGAATGTTGTATAGTGTATTTTTTCGAGGTAATCAACATTTTTCGGTAAGTCCCATTCGTAAATATGAGATGACAATTTTCACTGTCACTCTCATGCACATCGTTACTCATGAATTTGTATTTAAACCGAATCTATTCTGCGATAATATCGTAACATATGATGTTGCTAAATAGACATCTTTTGAGAATCCAATAAATCAAAGGACTATCCAAGCGGATTCAAAGATTTATCACTTATTTTGTATTCTTTGCAATAATCTCAATACTCCTACTCCAACTTTTCCTTTTTTTACTACATCCATGATTATTCGAATGATCATATTATATATGATGCACTGTGGATAACCGAATTAAAACATTCGTAACAGACCCTGTTCATCCTAACTACATCCATGTTCCATTAAATGATCATATCAGGTATGTTTAAATATTAAATCGATGTATTCATTTAAGGGGGTAGTACACTATGAAAACTTGAAAAAAATTGAAAAAATATATATCTGGCCTAAAACGTTCTCTGGGAATTTGGAAATTCCAACGTAGATAAAAATCTACTGCGGATAATCGAAACTAGTTGTATGGAACAACCCCTTTTCCAGCTCTTTCCTTTACCTAGCTACATTCAATTTTGTTCAAATAATCATATTTATAAAGTATATGAACAAATTAACAGAATTTTTGATAAAAAAAAAAATCAAAACCAAAATGCTCCGGAAAATCGAGTCTAAAATTCCGCATAATCGAGTTTCCGGATAATTGCGTCCGACCTGTACTTACTCTTTCTCGACTAGTATTTAAATTATTGGTATTTATTCAAAGAAAAAGATATAATTGAATAATGAAACTCCAGAAAATATGTGTTCTTCGCCTTCATTCAGTTTTTAAAGTCAATTAATTCACCCTCCTCAAAACAAAACTATTGATTATCGGTCTGGGAGACCGTTTGTGCGAGTAAATTAGGATTAAAGATATAATGGTCCTTAAGATGAATGACTTTCTGTTGGGAGAAGTAGTGGACACAATCTGGAACGTTACGTTATGTGATTATGTGAATGGTCCTTTCGGATTTATATTAGAACCTCATTTATTTTCTTGAATAACCTTTTTTTAATAGGAACATTCTATGCGAAAACTGGTTCACCAGTTAAAATAGGAACATTCTAACCATCTGGATAACAGAAAAATTCTTTCTATCAATTTCATATCACATCTGTGTGCATATTCGCATGCACCAGATTTTTTTTATTCGATGTTTTCTTCTTTACGTTAGCCGTGTGATCATGATTTTTTTGTCGTTAAAAGTTACCTGCTGGCGGTTTTCTAATTTCCTTTAATGTTGCTATTCTTCGAAAACAAACTACTGTGCCACAAGCATTTACAAAACTTGACATCTTTCATCGCATATACAATTAGCCATATTACAAATCCCAGTTTATAAAAAATGTTTATACGATGTGCATCACAATATACAGACATTTGCTGCATTTGTCCCTAAAACGCTTGATGTCGGTATGATAATTGTTCAAATGAGTACAATCACGGAAAAATTATCGCTTGGCGATCCTTCTCTGTCTCATCCGCACACAAATCCGATCGATTAAGAGTGAATCATTGGTCGACAGAGCTGCTGTTCGTTCAACTCACGAGACAGAATGAATTTGTCTACCACATGTTCGGATTCGTTCACTCACTGAGTGGTATCGTATGATGCGAGACCAACACATTGGTCGAAGAAGCTGTTTTCACATACTGAAAAACGTTGGATGCTTTCGTCAATTCTCTCGTCAATCACCAACACTGACCTCAACTATTATAGAATCATAGAAATCATAGCAAAATAGTTGGTTTCATGTTAAAACGCTTATGAAATTATAAATATAGTATTTTTATTTATTTCAAAATTAAAAAAGCTTAATCTATACGACAGTCTTAATTTTAGTCATCAGGAGCGGTAACATTATCAGTGAAATTTAGATTTATTGCAGGCTATTTTTCTATGTCAAAATACTTACACTCCTTAAAATATCATCAATGTCTCGCTGAAATGATTAAAAGGACCTGGATGGGTGAGGCAATAAAAATGCCCCCAAACTTTGGTCACCAGCTCTATGGAATGTATTGTACAGTGAACCAAATAACAATTTTAGGCTATTTATTTGAAACTCTATGTTGTTCACCATAGAACCCATAGTGGAAAACGTACTTTTTCGTCTTGTTCACGCTATTCTCAAAAACTTCCAAATCAAAATAGAAAAACTGAAAGGGCATCTTGCTATGATGTATCGAGAAAATATTTTCAAAACATATTTTCATCAAAAATTCAAATGTTAAGAAAATATGTTTTTAAAATTATTTAAAAATTTAATTCATTTAAAATTATTATATTTAAAAATTATTTTACTAAAATCTATGATTTTATTGTATTCGTGTATTCGTGGAAAGTGCCTGCAAACCTTTTCACTAGCACTCTGTAAAATATTGTACAGTAGAAACCCGATTATCCGCGGTGCGGATTATCCACTAGAGCGAGTTCCACAGTAATTCTATAAAGCTTCCCGAAATTTGTCAGTGAGTAGTAGGCTCATGCTTTTTTGTTTTGGTCGTGGCTTTCACATTAGCTTACCACTTGTATACAGGACCTTACAAATGGATAGTTTAATGATTTCTGTTATGATAAAACATAGTTTTCATTCGTAAAAATGTTTATTTCGTATTTGCATTTTCAGTCCATTATCGTGTTATCTGCGATACGCGGGGACCTTGCCAGCCTATTTCGCGGATAATCGGGGTACTACTGTATAAGGTACAAAATGAGAAAATTA
The DNA here is from genome assembly GCF_029784135.1 of Toxorhynchites rutilus septentrionalis. Classification (NCBI taxonomy): domain Eukaryota; kingdom Metazoa; phylum Arthropoda; class Insecta; order Diptera; family Culicidae; genus Toxorhynchites; species Toxorhynchites rutilus. The sequence goes on from NC_073745.1 coordinate 206,777,243, forward strand.
GAGTTTCTAACGTGGGACTGCGTCTAACCGGAGTATATGAGGATGAAATGAAAACCCAAACACAGAATATGCAGGAAAAAATTGAAGATTTTGTGTGCATGTGTACATGTGTGCATCAATTGATAGGAAATATTTCTACGCGTATGTTATTTTTCATGAGATAAACAATTAAATAACTGTAAAATGTCAAGCGTTATCTAAACGCCCTAACTACCAAGTTTTTATTGGCCCGATTTACGCTTTCCCCAACACAAGCTTGAAAATCAATGTACCTGTGGGAATCCGCTTTCGAAATATACATGCAAGTAGGGAGTATTTTTGTTCCCACCGAGCTGTGTTTCCCTAAGATGAATTTCAAAACAAAGATGCCTGGGGGAATCCGTTTTGCAAATATATGCAAGCTGCGAATACTTTTGTACTTGTTTGACAATTCTTCCGTTCACATATTTTGGTAGTCCTAGGCATCATATCAAACGTAAAAGGCCGGTCATCAAATTTACTTGTAACGAAGAACATAATCTATTACAATGCATGAATTGATCCTACATGGTACTTGTTCGAACTTTTTACTTATAAAGCAAATGTGTTAAACTCAATTGAATTCGAAAATTGTTTCATTCAATCAATAATTTCATCAATACAATACAATTACTTACTAAAACGTCAACCTTGCGGTTATATCATAGATATAACCCACCCATTTTTTTTCAAACCTCATATGGTTTACTGTAAAAGATACGGTGAAAACTGAAGTTTTTCGGTCTTTCACGCCGTTCTCATTAGCTTGGAAATGAAAATTTGGAAAAAATACTGAAAGTGTATCTCATTATGATGCAATTCCAAATGAAATCGTCCCTAAAATGCAGATTGTAAAAATTCGAATGAGAGTTTGTATTCCGCTTGGGTTAGAGATAATATGACTACTCCATAGCAATTGGGAATGTTTTGGCTCAAGTGTAACTTTTGAAAAGGGCGTATCGATTTTAGTAAGAAAAATCTTTGATAATTTATATCTCAAAAACCATAAGTCGTACCGAAATAGTGTCTTAAAAAGAGTAATTAGTACTCTTTTTTTATCTACAAAAAAAATTTAATGTGCGATGTCTAAAGCCCGCGAGTACATCCACCTCATCGAAACATCTCACATTACAATTTTGTTCGTCAGCCAGTGTCGCTGACTAGTTTTTAATTTTTCTACTGACGCGAATTCCAGTACAGCGAATAAAACCTGTCCATGTTAAATTCCGGACACTTTTCTTTCAGTGTAGTTTATGAAATATTTCACCAATCAATGAAATATTTCACTTACATGACAGCTGAAACCCTTCTCTTTATTTCGATGTCCAACATGTTTACATTCTTCTTCAGTTTGGCAAAATGGCGTCGAATCAAGTGGAAGTACACAAACGCATTTTGCGCGAACGGCTGCAAAATCCAACACTGTCGGTACGCGATCTTGCCAAAAAGCTAAGATGCTCTACACCCAGTTTTTGCAAATATGTTTATGCACCATAATGGACGATGAAACTTATGTTCTCGAAGACTTCAAACAGCTTCCGGGTCTCGCTTTATATACTTCAATGCGAAGGAATGCCGTAGCCGAGTGTTTCCGGACAAGAAAGCAGTCTAAATTCCCCAAAAAGTACTTGGTTTGGCAGGCCATATGCAATTGTGGCCGAAAATACAAATCTTACGTCTCTACCGGCACTATCAACAAAGATGTCTACGAGAAGGAATGTCTCCAGAAGCGGCTGCTACCATTCATAAGAAGCCACGACTCTCCAGCGTTGTTTTGACCAGATTTGGCCTCTTGTCACTATGCAAAATCCATCCTGGAATGGTATAATGCAGATGAGGTCATATATGTGCCAAAAACAGCAAATCCACCGAACTGTTCAGAACTTCGCCCAGTGAAAAACGGTGGATGGGTTATGCCTATGATATAACCGCAAGGTTGACATAGGACTACCGTTGGTGATCATTTGTGTTTTTTCAATTAGTAATAATCGCACTTCGAACGTTCCTCATTGGGTAAATTATTGATTAAACTAGCGAATGAATGGAACAATTTACGAATTCAATTGCAAACAAATCCCTATTAAGATCAATTCATGCATTATAGTAGTGGTTATCGCCGCAGATAAAGTCTGCTTCATTTAATATTGGAACACAAACAATTGCGTGTAGTTCAGTCATTTATTAACGAATTCATAATTTGTTTTTCATACAAATGTAGCATTTTCTTTACTCTTTCATAAAAAAAATTTAAAAAATTATTCATTGCTGTTTCGAAGAAATTCTCGTACTTTTCCCGTAATACGGCACATTAGGCGGCGCACACCCTTTTCGTCCACCGTTTTGGCGATTTGATTCCACCAGTTCTTCATTTGAGTCATGTTCCTAACAAGTTTTCCCTTTGCCTTAAGCCTCCGCTTCGTGATTGCCCAGTATTTCTCTATCGGCCGGAACTGGGGGCAGTTTGGGGGGTTGAGGTCCTTCGGTATTACGCTGACCCCGTTCGTTGCGTACCATTCATAACCGTTTTGCTGTAATGGCAGCTTGCGAGGTCCGGCCAAAACATTACTGGACGGTCGTGGGCACGAATAAACGGCAGAGTCCGTTTCTGTAGGCACTCTTTTTTGTAGACTTCTGATGTCATTGTCTTGTCAGTGAGAAAGACTTTGGTTTTCTGTCCACAACTGCATATCCCCTGCCAAATCATGTACTTGCGGGCGAATTTATCCGCAAACACGAACTTAAATTTTGCAGGTACATCCCCCCGAGCCGTCGCCAAATAAAATTTTTGACCTGGGATTTGCCCAAAGTCCGCCTTCACGTAGGTCTCATCGTCCATCAGGATACATCCGTCGAACTTGGTCAGCACTTGGTCGTACAGCTTTCGAGCACGGATTCTGGCCACATTGTTCTGCTTCAGCGTCCGATTTGGCTGTTTGCTGACTCGGAATGACCTTATTCCTTCCCGGAGACGAATTCGTCGCACCGTACTGTGAGCGGCCTGGAACTTTTTGGCCAAATCACGGTCTGAAAGATTGGGATTCCTCTTGACGGCCTTGATGACTTTCCCACGCAGTTTCCGGTCGACAGTTCCACTCCGACGCTTCGAATGCGGCTTCCGAGCCGTCGTCAATGTTTCCTTGTATTGCTTGATAACACGCCATACGGTATTTCTGGGCATTTTAAGCTGTTTAGCTAGCTTAGATGCCGACAACAATGGATTTTCAAGAAAACTGTGCACAATTTTATCCCTCCGTTCGGCTTCCATGGCGGTTGTTTACAAAATGCTATCGTTTGGTGTTATGACATAAATACATGGTGAAAGGTAATGAAAAAAAATGAGGTAATGAAAAAAGTTTCCAAATCCGTCCACTAGGAGCGCCACAATGAGCAAAACAATTTGTTCCAATATTAAATGAAGCAGACTTTAGTTATCAACATTTTGCCTAACCATCTAACGGTATGCGAAGAAGTTCAGTGAGCTGGCGACATGAAGAGGCATGCAGTCCTGAAGAACCGAGCCAAAGCGTTGTATTTCTACCCGCTTTTGTAGACCGTGTTAGCAAAACGCATTCCGGAGTGTAAAAATGCATGGGGGTATAAAAAGTACTGCCGAAATTTGGAATGCCGGTTTTCCAAACTTTTTGGTTTCTGAATCTGTGTTGGAAAAATGTGTTTATGTACTCGCAATTGCATCTCAGTTGCAATGCCGATTTCCCCAGGCTCCATGGTTTTGATGTCTCTGTTAGGAAAACATTCCGATTTGAAGAAACGCAAACGAATACAAAAGTACTCGCTGCTTGTATCTATTCTGAAATGCCGATTTCCCTTGGCTCCATGGTTTTGAAGTCTGTGTTAAGGAAACATTCCGATTTGCAAAAGTGCAAACGAGTACGAAAGTATCCGCTGCTCGCATCTATTTTGCAATGCCGATTTCCCCAGGCTTTTTGAAGTCTGTGTTTGGGAACAATCCGATTTGCAGAACGCAAACGAGTACAAAAGTACCCGCTGCTTGTATCTATTCTGAAATGTCGATTTCCCTTGGCTCCATGGTTTTGAAGTCTGTGTTGGGGAACAATCCGATTTGCAGAAACGCAAACGAGTTCAAAATACCCGCTGCGTGTATCCATTTTGCAAAGCCGATTTCCCCAGACTCCAAGATTTTGAAGTCTGTGTTAAAGAAACATTCCGATTTGAAGAAACGCAAACGAATATAAAAATACCCGCTGCTTGTATCTATTTTGAAATGCCGATTTCCCTGGTTCCATTGAAGTCTGTGTTGGGGAACAATCCGATTTGCAGAAACGCAAACGAGTTCAAAAGTACCCGCTGCTTGTATCCATTTTGCAATGCCGATTTCCCCAAACTCCATGGTTTTGAAGTCTGTGTTAGGGAAACATTCCGATTTGCAGAAACGCAAACGAATACAAAAGTACCCGCTGCTTGTATCCATTTTGCAATGCCGGTTTCGCAAGACTCCATGGTTTAAAAGTCTGTGTTAGGGAAACTTTCCGATTTGCAAAAGTGCAAACGAGTACGAAAGTATCCGCTGCTGGCCGATTTCCCCAGGCTCCATGGTTTTGAAGTCTGTGTTAGGGAAACATTCCGATTTGAAGAAACGCAAACGAATACAAAAGTACCCGCTGCTTGTATCTATTTTGAAATGCCGATTTCCCTTGGCTCCATGGTTTTGAGTATGTGTTAGGGAAACATTCCGATTTGCAATAGCGCAAACGAGTACAAAAGTACCCACTGCTTGTATCCATTTTGCAATGGCGATTACCCCAGGCTCCATGGTTTAGAAGTCCGTGTTAGGGAAACATCATTTCATTTCTGCGATGGTACCTCAATCGCTGTTCAATTATAACTGAGTGGATCTCCGAGCGGCGCTCGCTTATATACCGATTGGTGATTTCAATAGCCTGTTTTGAAAGCAATTTTAAGGCTATTGAAACAAGTTTTTGAATCAAAAAGTAACAAGTATATAACGCGTAGACATTTTATCTTTCGAATGAAGTGTTTATCATTCCATTTCGTGCAGTTGTTTTGGAGCTATTGACGATCAAAATCTCGGTCTCCGACGTAACGCTTTCGTTTTCGAAACTTTGATTTTACACCCCGGTATAGAAATGAAAGACGTAGTCCTACGTCAAAACTACTAGGCTCTGATTAAGTGAAAACTATTCGAAACTAAGGAGAAAGCGAATGGCATTAATGATTTCAAGAGGAGATGGAAAAGCGTCGCCGCCAGCATATCTGAGGATACTGTACGGAACCTAATAGTAGATGTTCCCAAGAAAGTTCGTGAATTTTACAGACAACGTAATTAACATCGAAGTAAGTTTTGCTCGTTTCAGATATAAGTCTATTTTACTGAAATAAACAATTTGTTTTGTTGTATTACGTGAATTTTTGTTTTACTGGCATCATCTTGGCGTCCAAAATTTAACGTGGACAGGCTTTGTAAAAAAACAGGGTCGAGTTTCTGTGCGGCTCGGGCCGGCCGCGCGACTTAAATTCCGCGTAATCAAATTATTGTTTGCCATAATATACATAGCCTAATCGATTCCGATTAGTGAATATGAAATGCATTCCGAAGCACCTCCCTTTTTGATAAAATGTATAAAATGTATAGTGTTAGGTTAATTGATATTAAGCTCGATAAATAAAGGGTCGGAAGTTATACGTTAAGTGGATCGGTCGTGTTTTAGTTACCCAAAGAAAAGCCTAAGATCGTTCGGTCCGCTACGGTGTAGCGCGAATAACAATTAAAAATGTTGTGTAAAAATAAAAAAAAAATATTGTTTAATATCGCTACGTTTTGTATTAACCCACATGTCTTCAAATACACCCGGGTTTTTTTTACGCAGGGGATACGTACCTCGTAAAAAAACCGCGTTGATTCGAAAATCCGCGTAAAAAAACCATGTCACCTAATGATAGATATCAAATGGGACTATCCTTACGTAGAACGGAAGTAAAAAGTTGAGGGGGAGATGTGATATTGCACTGGTCTTGGTTTTCGCGGGTACCGCGTGAAAAAAACCGCGTTAATTGGAAAATCCGCGTGAAAAAACCTCGCAAAAAAACCGCTTAAAAACCTGGGTGTATTTCTAACGTAACTCCTAAACATACATTTTTACCATAATGATGTATTTGGAAAAGTTGTTGAAAATTATAAGCAAATTCATAAAACTTTATGAACATGGAAGTATGCCACGACAAACATATTAAAAGGGCCTATTTACTATTGAAAAGACAATAAATAAGAAATATTTTTTTAAATATCTCGGAAATGGCTGCATTTAGATGGAGAATAATTATGAGCTTTTTTGTTTTAAATCACATCAGGACTATGATTTGTAGCTTTTCATGCAATGATTGTTAATAAACAAATATTCGAAGTTTCGAAAATTCATATGTCTCATTATTAAACTCATATTTCCTCCAACCCAAACGGAAAACAAACTTTCATTCGAATCAAAAACACTCATTTTTTTTCATTCGTCGATTTCATTTGGAATTGCTCTATCGTGTACCGTGACAAATCATGAAAGAATCAATCGAAAAATTTTTTTTTTGCATTTCAAAATTTTTGTATTTTTTAAAATTTTTTAAATTTATTGCAGGTACATTTGAATGAAAAAAAAAATAATTTTTATTTAAATGTATGTGTTTTAGATGTATGATTTTTTTTCATTTTAGAGCATTACACGGTACAATTTTTGGTGATACGAAATCTAGGATTTTTTACATGAACCCATTAACGATCAAGCTGTAAAATGTTTTTTTTTCTACAAAAGCTATAGGTGTAATTTTGATTATCGACGCGAAAGAAACCTTAATGTTCAAGAAAAGCTTTTTTTAATCTTCCATTTTACTGTTCATAAAATCGAACATTAACCGAAACCCGCACTTTTTTTTACTTTTACTTTTTTACTATAACAGTAAATATCGACGTATCGTGCAAGTATAAGACATTTGGTACAAAAATATTTTTTAAAACCCCGATTTCCGGTGATTTTCCGTTTTTCAAAAAACTCAAATTTTAACGTCTGCGACACTAGTAAATGAAGTCCGATTGAAATAATATTTTACATTGGGTATATTATCGAGATAACTATTTTTATTGGCATGTTTTGTCTCGTATTCCGAAAAAAAACTAAATCCCAGAGTGTCGATTTTTGACAAAAGAAATTTTACGAGATGATTTCGACGTTTCATGCAATTTTAAGACATTTGGCATCAAAATTTTTTTTTTCGGAAACCCCGATTTCCTTTACCTTGGGTGATTGATGCCAAAATTGTACTGAAAACCGGTATACACTTATTTTCTATGATGCTTATGAGAATTATTACTCACGTTGAAAAATACAATGATGGTTCGTAGCGCTGTCATTTGCTTACATAAACTAACCCATTACACTGTTCGATGCAAACTCTGCGAGTAGAAAAATATATCGTTAATATTTTCCACAATTGTTTGAACATTTTTGTACATGTTCCATTTAACCTAGATAGTCTTCCGATGTGGTAACAACGTTTAACTTCTCAAAACCCTTCCGTATACACCTAGCTATCATCATGTTCTGGGACAGTGTATCAAACCGCATAATATCAGTGGCAGAGATCACACATTTCGTAACAATGGGAAGCGATAGCCCAGCAAATTGCTTATGCTGGCATGAATGTGTCGATGACATAAATTGATGTCGAAGCATTAATGTTGCTGGTTGGTACATAAATTTTTAGATCCAAAGCATTCCAATGTTACGACATCGGTATGTCTGGGAAGATTGCCTCTGATGCTGGTAGCAGGTCGCGAGATGTGACAGACTGATAGGAAAGTGGTCATCTCCTGGTTCGCTTCTCTCGCTATGTATGAATCATATTGACCGGCCTGCGATAAATCTGGTCTGATGCGGAAAGTTTTAACAAACTTCCTATGCTAAGTGGTGACTGTGTAATGTGTAGCCCGTGGAATGAGAGGAGGCATTGTTTGAGATGACGTTTTTGGGGCGGGCGAAGAAAAGGAAAAGAAATAAGTGTTGCAAATTTGACACCAAAATGTCACAGACCGTGAGAAGACAGCAGGTGTTGGATAAGTTGACGTAAAGCTACACATTGATTGTTGATTTATAACATTGTGGCATGAACTGTCCAGAAAATTCTAAAAAACCAATCATGCACAGCTCGATCTCGATCAAATGGTCGGTAAAGGTCAAACCTTCACTACAAGACATTTAATTTGTTTAGATCATCTGTAGTACACCCCGGACTGAAAATTGGACTTTCATTTCTGCTGGCAGCTTCAAAGTGATAGTCGCTCAATGGGACAAGCGTTGCTTGAAATCGATATTTCACTTAATGCCCAACGGACTAGTAAAACGCGAAAAAAAAACTGCTGCGCTATGTGATGTCTTTACTGCTTCGTGTAGGTTGAAATTTCAGTGTGATATACTTTTCTATAGAAAACGTGTTCAATTTAGTAATGTGCTGTATGACGAATCGGCATGCTAACCGCGAATTGCCACCTGCGGGCGGTCCAAAAAGATCTTGTAATCCATTCAGTTAATGAGATTAGAGGAGTGATGAAACTACCTCATTTGAACATTACAGTTGCCTTCCGGAAGACCGGAATATGTCACTGTTATGAATTTAATTTATGTGAACAATCAATTATAAATATATTTTGAAGTATACATCAATATTCTCACTCAATTTTTTTTCGACAGCTAGCTAACTGGCGAATTTTGAGTGTATAGCTGATTCTGCGGAGAACATAAAGAACTACTATGAATGGTTTTGAAACATCGATAACATATAAATGAGAAAGATTTTAGTTCGTTATTATCGAATTTTTTTTCTCAAGAAACGTTTCACGTTAGATGTAGTCCTACATCATAATGACTGACAACGTCTAACAAGACATGAGGACATGAGGTTTATAATGAGAATCTAAAAACTGTACATGTCGCAAATAATGAAAGATACATTCTAATGATAGTTCACAAAAATGTTTGCACCAATTGATTGGAAATACGCATCTATCACAATAAAAAAAAATCTTAGCGAACAATTGAAAAATTGTAAAGTTTGAAGCATTATCTAAACGCCAAATCCCACGCTTTGATTAGCCTAATTCTAGTTCCTCAAGTTGAACCGACCAAAAGGAGCGACTAGAGTAGCAGCGAAACACAATCCGAAAATATCAATACATTGCATCCAGAGAAAATAAGATTTCAAAAAAGTTCCCCCTACTTTCATGTATTTGCAATGCCGGTTTCTTCGTATCTTCAATTTCAACCAATCAGAACGAGGTTTTTCAGTTTGGAGATTTTTCGATTGTATGATAGTTATTTTCATATAAAATATTATGTTATTCATTGTGATGAATTGTTATGGAGTGCTCAGATCGATTGATTCAAATATCTCGTAAATCCATCAGAAAATAACTGATCAAGTACATGAGCCGCCGCATGTGTTATCAATTTCGACCAATCAGAAGTGGGTATTTACAATGGGATAGGGGTTGAGATTTTTCAATTGTTCGATGCTTAATTCCATGACAAATATTATTTTATTCAATGCAAAAAAAATTATAGGAGGTTGTGTCTAAGATACGACCGCATTGTTGACGTAGAACTACGCTGTTATTCTATATAAATCGCTTATTCATTCCTTCGGATATTAAAGGGTGTGTCACATCAAATTGCATCACGGAAAAAACGCTGTAGAAATTCGCCCAGTAGACCGATCCTTTTGAAAATTTTAGACAGTAAAATAAAAACTATTAAACAACTTTTGGCATTTTCTTTTTATTCATACTTCGAGCCCAAGCCCGTATGCTCGCACCTTCCTCTTTACCCCGTCCATAAGGTTCTGTACAACGTCAGGTTGTAGTTTTTTTTGAACAGAAATTCATTTTCTCTTGAAGTCCGCCTCCGATTTGACAACTTTTGGGTTCTTCCGGAGGGCCTGCTTCATAATCGCTCAATATTTCTCTATTGGGCGAAGCTCCGGCGCGTTGGGCGGGTTCATTTCCTTTGGCACGAAGGTGACCCCGTTGGCTTCGTACCACTCCAACACGTCCTTTGAATAGTGGCACGAAGCGAGATCCGGCCAGAAGATTTACCGTGCCGGTCATCACGAAGGGGGCGCTCCGTTTTCCGCAAGAGCAGATCGCTTGCCACACCATGTACTTTTTGGCAAACTTGGATAGTTTCTGCTTGCGAATCTCCTCCGGAACGCTGAATTTGTCCTCTGCGGAGAAGAACAACAGGCCCGGCAGCTGACGAAAGTCCGCTTTGACGTCGGTTTCGTCGTCCATTACCAGGCAATGCGGCTTCGTCAGCATTTCGGTGTACAGCTTCCGGGCTCGCGTCTTCCCCACCATGTTTTGCCTTTCGCCGCGGTTAGGAGCCTTCTGATCCTTGTATGTACGCAGGCCCTCCCGCTGCTTGGTCCGCTGGACGAATGAACTTGACAAATTCAGCTTATTGGCGACATCCCGGACTGAACTTCTCGGATCACGTCTAAACTGCTTAACTACGCGCTTGTGATCTTTTTCACTGACGGAGCATCCATTTTTGTCGTTCTTCACCTTCCGGTCGATGGTTAGGTTCTCGAAGTATCATTTTAGTACTCTGCTAACCGTGGATTGGACGATTCCCAGCATCTTACTGATGTACCGATGTGACAATTCCGGATTCTCGAAATGAGTGCACAGGATTAATTCACGACGCTCTTTTTCGTTCGACGACATTTTTCCAAATTTACGAAAAATTTACAGTGAAGCATGGCCAACGTGATCTATACACTCTTATCTGATTATAAGCGAGAGCTGAAGATATAATTCCTAAAAATTAAATTTCTACAGCGTTTTTTCCGTGATGCAATTTGATGTGACACACCCTTTATTCTATAATGCTGTGAAATTTTAGAAACAACTACTTAGTAGAATAATCTCTGAAATAGTTTTTTTCATTGTAGAATTTGTTGACGATAATTGATTGATGATTCATTCTTGCCCTCGCAAAACAATACACTAGCTGATCGTAAGTTGCAATTTATTTCATGTCAATGCAATGAAAATTTACCTCGAACGCTTTTCTTTTTTTTTGGCCTTTTTCGCAATTGACATAGACTCAGCTAGACTCGATTATATACATGTTGCACCAGCACCATTATTCCACATCTCATAACTACATCAATATATCACTTGCAAGTATCAAATATCATGCTACATGTTATTTAGTATTGCCTCAAAGGAATCGCACCTCTAGATATCGTTCGTACAACGTAAACCAAGCGCCAAACAAGCGTTCGCCATAGCATGCATACAGGGCCATACATTGTTGGCTTGAAACTACTAGGAATATAAAACACTTCTCATCATTTTGCGCTATTCTCAAAAAAAAGCTTCTGTTAATATTACTGGCCTCGAAAAAAGTTGTATTTCTTTCTCATGCTCGAGAGAAGCGCAGCTATCACCCTTAGTGTAGGAAGTTTTGTTACTGGCAAGCGAAACCACATACAAAATTCCAGAACGACATTTACTTTCTCGGTGACTAAATAAGCGAAATAAATTCTTTTTGACGTAGGACTACGTCTAACCGGAAGATATAGGGGGTGAAATGGAAGTCTAGGCACTGAACAAGTAGGAAAAAAGCAAGATTTGGAACGCTTATAACTCGAGCATTTCTCAATAGATCGCAAAGGTTTTTGCATCAATTGATAGGAAATATATCTACGCATCTATCATAATGAATAACATTTCATTTTTCTTGAGATAAATAATTGAATAATTGTGAAATATCAAGCATTGTTGACAATGACACAATGCACTATGTGCCCATTTTTGATTGGTCCATTTTGTGCTCCTCAAATCGTACCGACCAAAACGGGCAACCAGAGCAGCAGCGAAATACAATGAAGCACGATTGGAAAGGAAAAAGAAAAAAATGAACGAAACATTGGTCGCAGTCTCACACATGCGTAATTCTCGAGCTAGCCAGTCAGCTTAAAAATCCCCGCTCCGCTGCCGTAACGATCATTCTCATTCAAACCGTACACCACATCGGTTCTCATCACAACACATCAACAAACCAACCCAAGCAGCCATGTCTGGACATTGTAAAGGAGGAAAAGTGAAGGGAAAGGCAAAATCCCGCTCGAACCGTGTTGATCTGGAGTTCCCCGCAAGGGTAGCTAGGCCGAGCGCGTTAGTACCAGTGCACCAGTCCACCTAGCCGGCGTTATATAGTTTCGGCCGCCGAAGTGATCGAGTTAGCTGGCAAAGCTGCTCGCGACGATAAGAAACCCCGCATTCGGAACAGAACACATTCGGTTCGGTGGACATCAAGATAACAGGCAGTTGCAGCGAGTGGCGAGTGGCAAACGCAATCGCAAAATGGCATCAGGTAGCAGAAGAAAAAAGTTTGTTCTTTATACAAACTGCTTTGGTGGCAAATCCAGAACAAGGCGGCATCGAGGGCGTTCGAAATGGTTTTTTTCAAAAGCACGAGTACTAAGTTTTCTAAATTGGAACCATTCCATAAAACAAGGCGCTTTTCAGGGCCATTAAACCTTCCAAAAAAGAGTTTAGGAAATACAGTTCAATGCTTTCTAAACCATTATCCAAAATAATAATAAAACACAAATTGATTTTTTCATAATTTGTTTGCCAGGATCTGATGAGTATGTGAATTTGGCAGTTGTTCTGAGCTTATTGATAGTTGGGGACTTTCCTGATTATTCAGTTTTCACCAATTCTTAAATTGTTTCCAGATTGAAAGTACAGTAATTTACAATTAGTTCGACATTTAGCTAATTGGACGGACATGTAAAGCGACTTATTTAGTTGGACATATTTGTAAACATAGAGATCCAAATTATGACCCCACATTGAAAGTCGACACTGTACCACTGTCATCGCAAATGTTCAATTACAGGTTAAAATTACCTCCAATCCGATACTGAGTGGTGGTAATGCGACGTGCCATTGAATGTAATTTACTGTAAAATATGTCACAAGCTGGATGGGAAGAAATTTTCCAACTGTGAAAGCTGTGGCGAGTGGCAAACGCAATAGCTAAACAGGAAGGTTTAACCGAACAAGATGGGCATATCGAGTGATAACAAAAACACCAAAGGTTCTTTTCAGAACCATCAACATATTCATAAAGAGTAAACAGTAAACTAATCCATTTTTCAGGTAGATAGGTAGGTATTCACGTAGGAGAAGAAAATAAAACAATATATTTAAAATATATATTTAACAAAAGCTGTCCCCTTTGTATAGTCCTACGTCACTCCGGTTATGTCCCCGACATTACCCCCGACATTTTGTCAATAACAACCTCGAAAACAGTAGCAATGCTTCATTATGATCAATATTAGCGCAAATACAATCCTAGTTGAAGGCAGTTTTGCAACTGGCACGCGAACCCAAATAACTTATAACATTCCAGTAAGACATTCAAGATGCTTGGTATTCCCAAATAATTTATTGGTGCACAACCTTAACGTCTGCTTCGCCATAACGTCAGTTTAATGAATTGATGCATTCTCAAAGGCACCAACGAAGCCCTTATGATGACGGAAAACAAACAATGTTAACTGCTTGGAAAAGGACTGAATTGTGCCACACAGCTTGTACTCTGCTGTAACACCCATCGTTGCGAATTCGCTGATGAGTTTGTCAAGAGTGACCGCCTTCACCACCAGCGGGGGGAGCTTGATTTTGGTTGCTGCCTGGGCGTTTACATTTTCGACCGACGCGCCGAAATCGCCTACTTCGCTGTTGTTCGGTGCGGTGTCACATTCGCGAAGGCTCGGTTCAGTGCGAGCGCTTTTCACTGCACCAACACCGCGTGTATCATTAGATGACGCTTACCTCGAAATTTTATTGCCCCTGGCAATGCGTTCGTTTTTTGCAGGGCTCGAGCCTGCCTTCCTCTTCTTCGTGCTCATCGCACACTACGCTAAGCGTCCAATTTATGACGCGGAAAGAAGAACACACGATACGAATAACGCGAAAAACGAACAGAAAAATCAAACGACGATTTCCAAGTTGGATTACCACTGGTGGGGTCCAATCTTAGATCGAAGCGCAAGCGCAGCAAAGTGAACTGGATTACTCAACAGTCCGATGCCGAATGAAAGTTTGCCTCAGGAAGGAAGGTATTGTATTATAGAGACTTTAAACTTTTGCAGTTCATTCGTCTCTAGCCTTGAAAGGCCTTTTGAAAACTCTACTCTACTCTACTTCAGCGCTACCACCTCCGCCCTCTTGCCTTGAGAAAGGCACTCGATCCCTCGCCGTCCAGCTCGTCCAGCGTCTCAGCGAGATCCACTGTTTATACTATAGGCAAGTATTCCCCTTCATTCTTCTTCTTTTCCTTTGTTCACAGAGACTTTAAATCCTACGATTTCCCCTCCGTTGGTCGTCGATAAGTTGCTCGTTATTGATATCTCTGTTCGGTAAAGCACTCAAATGGACAGAACAAATGTATGGAAAAATAGAAACACTTAAAGTTTTCATGAATTTTAACCATTTACTAACCAGGGGATTCTATTGTATGGCATATTAAACAAATCTTACGGAATTTCCGATTCGTTTAGTATGTAAATCGCCAGAATCCATTCGAGGCAAAAATAGTTATTAACGTTAACTTTATTTCATAAAAACGTGACCTGTTTTATGATTTGACACCCTTAATGAAAGACGTAGTTCTACGTCAAAACCCTGATATCAATGATCCATCTTTGTTGGGACTGGACTGATTCATCATAGTTCAGCTTGATATACTTATTTACCAATAACTCACCTAGAAGGAACGAATAATCAATTCGGTAGAAAATGGCCAACAAATCAGCAATAGTTTCGAAAAAAATATATACTGATTATTTCTCTAAGTGCAGCACGACTATCGTCACTGCCATGCTCTAACTTCCAAGACCAACTGTTTCATTTTAAGTCTTCATCATCTCCAGATCACGAGTTCATCTCTTGGGTTACAGTTGTTATTGTGGTTAATGACTTTATTTAGATTCTAACGACAATCGCGAGTACTCCCAGCCAAGCTGTTCACAATAGACAATCTGAGGCAGGTTTTAATTTTTCAGTTGCATATCATCTAGAAACGCTTACGGGGGCAGACATAGTAGCAATATTGCTGACTGTTGTCAAATGGCAAAATGCAACCTGTTGCTCAAATACAGCAAATATTTGCACAGCCAATCTTCTCCACGGTCTCCACGGAGTTTCACATTGAGACACATTTAATATTTCGTAGAGCATCTCTCTGTAAACAATGATTTGCGTCGCTGTGTTTGTAAACTTAAAGAGCCTGTCTCAAAAGCAAAAGCATTAATTTAAATCCGATTTTTTCCTGACCTCCAAATCTTCACAATCGCACCGCATTACTAAAACCTACCACAGGGTCACCCGAGAGAAACCGATTAGCATCATTTCTCACTATAAAACGTTACAATAAATACGGTTGCCAAAAAATGATCACCCCCAAACTGACGCTGATTGTGTAATACGCAATGTTTGCGAATTGACGTTTTGCATCAATTCGCTTCCTCCTACACCGTGACCCACGGAGCAACACAAACTACATGAAGCCGTGCTATGAATACGTAATTAGAACAAACATATCATTGACCACATTTCCGCCTATGGTAACTTACCCGATGTTACCGACGGCCTTTTTTCAAATAGGATAAAGACAGTTGAAAGTAGCTGCAGTTACGTAAAAATACGTGACATTGAATCTTCAAACCCAATGACGATTTTCATGTTATTTTTTTTTTTGCTTAAACTCATCCAAAATTAAGACCACCAACATTTCCTGTTGATGTCACGAGTGCTTATGGGCAGTAAAGCAACATTGGAGGACTGACAAGTAACAAGACAACAGTTGTTAAGTAATGCGCACTTATGATTGAAAGTTCATGAGAGGAATGAAATGAATTATGGCATGTCACATTATGCATGTCCGACCTAATTCTACCCATTCATGTTCTCTATTAACCCGGTGCAGAAATTACACAATGACGTTGAGATTATATGTTGATTAGTCGAGGTGCACAAGTGTCATTAAAAATTTTCTTTTGTCGCTGATGGTAATGGACCGCACCGCAGCAGGAGGAGAGTAGTTTGATGAAGCATTGTCGGTGGTGATCATGCTTATTATAGACTTTAGCTAGTAGAACTTGAGATTTAACAAGCATTAACATCGTACAAAGTTCCTCGTGTAAAATGTCTTATCAGATTTACGAGTGAACGCAAAATGACTTCCACAACAGCTTGAGCAATTGCAATCGAGCCATACACTGATACAAATTGCGCAAAAAAATAGAGACTACCAAAGCCGCCATCGCAAATTGATTCAGCTTGCGCTGTCTCAAGCTGAATCAATTTGCTGGACAAAACCTATTTGAGCGCTAGAAATCGCTTTTTGAATACCGCAAATTATAGGGAAACTGTTTTGAAATAAACAAAGCCAAATTGCACTTGTTTTCAAAAGCAATCAGATATACTGTAGAGCCGCGTTCATCCACGGAATTGGGCGGCAAGGTCATCGCGGATAACTCCATAAAAAGGAAAAATGAAGTGCAAACATAGCACTGGCGTTTCTAGAAGAACTTTGCCATCTAAATGTAGCATTATTTGTTCTTAATTTAGAGTATTATTCTAAATGGCAAATTTTATAATACGCGGATCATCCGCTCAACGATAATCAGTGTTTTACTGTGAATATATTTAACTAAACATTTCATTGAACTGTAAAGGTGTCACTTTCATTTTCCATGAAACCAAACCATCATCAGCCAGATTCAATAAACAACTAAAGGTCATTGTTCTCGTATTATCTCTCAAAAAATTACTTTTACATCTGCCCGAACTTGGTGCAAATTCACGCATAAGGTCAAATTGAAACGGTAAAAGTTCACGAAAATTATATGATACTAAAACAGGTTGCCTAGCTGTCTCGTACGATGTGAATGACAAAATGAAAAAAAGACGTAAACTGACCATGATAAAGTTTATTTGGTCGACCATTTGATCTTTATCTTGGTGCGTTTATTTTATTCGGCTCCCGTCTCAAGTATTATGCTTCACTTTCTGATGAATCTTCTTCAGTAATTGTATGTGGGTAACGAGCTGGGGTTGTTTTATGAATGTAGAGTGGATTGATGATAATACAAAACATCAAGGAATCGAAATGAAGTCTTCTTGATGGCTGACAAGCTGACGGTTCCATCGCGCGATGAAATACTATTAATTATGAATTAACAATCGTGATTTGTGTGCATTCAGCTATCTGTAGAGGTTATAAATAATTGAACAAGCACCGTACAAGTTAATATATTTACATTAATCAAGCCATTTAAAAGGCGACAGTACCACGATCTTTGAGATATCGTAAGTTGCATCGCCACAGATGCTCCACCGACTTGTAAACTATCACGGAGTTACACCCAAATTGATTGATATTTTTGGTTAGCGAAAAATAACGAATATATTTCAAGAGTGTTTGTATGTAATCGTTCTGTTTTATTTGTATGTTAGAGAACAAAGAAACTATTCTCTGGAACGTGCGTGGAAAACTTTTATGTATTTGTTATTCACCTTCAGTTGAACCTCCGCTAAAACATTACCACCTTTCTTGGAGTTGCCGAATATTTTACCAATTTCTCCATCGATTTCCGATTCTTCACTGCTTTCCTCATCCGTACTATCTTCGTTCGAACTCCATTCGTCGTTCTTTACTTCCTTTTTTTTTTTTAATTCGTTTATTTTCACAGGCTCAGTTACTTAAGTTTAAAGGAGCCGAATTCTTAAATATAATTTTAAAACTATATATATAAACAATTTTCTTACATCTATGGTTAGTAAGGTGGAAAACCGATTACTCGCAGTGTACTCGAGTTTAGGAGGGTGACATATTTTTAGGAGAAGGAAGGAATATAAGGAAATTGTAACAATGTTGATGAACACTCAATTTTTAAATCTATTCGTATATCTATAGTGTATTTACATTTCAACTTATTCTACTATTTATAGCAAGGGGACGAATTACCCGCAAAGGAAGGAAAGGAGGGTATAAGGATGTAGGGGCAATCACACACGAAGATCTATAGCTTTAAGGAAAACATATATATGGGACATGTAATCAAGGTCTAACCGAGCCAACACATCTCTCACCGGCACATTGGGCTGTCTTCCTCGGGCCCGAAGGGAGTTTTTTAAATTCGATCTGGCGACCAAATACACCTCGCACGACCAAACAATGTGCTCGATGTCGTGATAACCTTGGCCACAAACGCAGAGATTGCTGCTGGCAAGATTGAAACGGGAGAGTAGTGCATCTAACGAACAGTGATTGGACATGAGTCGGGAGAAGGTGCGAATAAAGTCCCGACTCATGTCCAGACTTTTGAACCACGGTTTGAGGCTAACCTTAGGGATAATCGAGTGAAACCACCGGCCCAATTCATCTTCGTTCCATTTGCGTTGCCAGTTAGCGATGGCATTTTTACGGACTAAAGAGTCAAATTCATTGAAGGCGATTTGACGCTGATAAATATCGCCTTCAATTGCACCTACCTTTGCTAATGAGTCAGCCCTCTCATTACCCGGAATGGAGCAATGTGAAGGGACCCAGATAAAGGTAATGACATAACAGCGTCTGGATTAAGCACTCAAATTTTCTCGTATTCTCTCAAGGAAGTACGGCGAGTGCTTTTCCGGCCTCACTGAACGGATAGCTTCGACAGAGCTAAGACTATCCGTTACAATGTAATAGTGTTCAACAGGTCGTAAGGCGACGCTGTCCAGCGCCCAATGAATTGCTGCCAATTCAGCAATATACACTGAGCAAGGATTCTGAAGACTGTGTGAGGTGCTAAAAAATTCGTTGAACACTCCAAATCCTGTGGACTCGTTTATAGTGGACCCATCAGTAAAGTACATATTATCACAATTGATACCCCCATACTTTTCATCGAAGATCGTTGAAGCGATCCTCGATCGTTGGTAATCTGAATATCCATGGATATCTTGCTTCATGGACAGATCAAAATGCACAGAGGAATTGATGTAGTCAGGGAAACAAACACGGTTGGGAATATACGAAGAAGGATCAACCTGCATGGAGATGAATTCATGATATGAACTCATGAATCCGGAGTGAAAATTTAGCTCGATCAGCTGCTCAAAATTTCCGATCACCAATGGGTTCATGACCTTACACCGGATGAAGAACCGAAGAGATAATAAATTGAAGCGATCTTTTAGTGGGAGTAGGCCTGCCAAAACCTCGAGACTCATGGTATGCGTTGAGGGCATACATCCCAACGCAATACGGAGACAAAGATACTGAATTCGCTCGAGTTTAATGAGGTGTGTTTTGGCAGCTGATTGAAAACAGAAACTGCCATACTCCATCACTGAGAAAATAGTTGCTCGATACAACATTATAAGATCTTCTGGGTGGGCTCCCCACCAGGTGCCGGTAATTGTACGGAGAAAGTTTATTCTTTGTTGGTATTTTTTACTCAGATACCTAATATGGGCCCCCCAAGTACATTTGGAGTCGAACCAGACCCCAAGATACTTGAATGACATAGCATGAGTGATCGGTTTACCCAAAAGTTGAAGCTTTGGTTTTGCTGGTCTATGCTTCCTAGAAAAAACCACCATCTCTGTTTTCTCCGTGGAGAATTCGATCCCTAGCCCAATGGCCCAGGTTGAAAAATTGTTCAAAGTATCTTGTAAGGGTCCTTGCAGGTCGGATTCGTTTGATCCTACGACAGACACCACTCCATCATCTGCAAGTTGTTTTAGGCTGCAATTTTGTGTAAGGCAATTGTCGATGTCGCTTACATAGAAGTTGTATAAAAGGGGGCTTAAACATGAGCCCTGGGGGAGGCCCATGTAAGAGACCCGACTTACTGTCGAATCTCCGTGTGAAAAGTTCAAATGTTTCTCACAAAGCAAGTTATATAACATATTATTCAATAGAGGCGGCAGACCCCGAGAGTGTAATTTGTCCGACAAAACCTCTATTGAAACAGAATCGAAGGCCCCCTTTATGTCCAAGAATACTGAAGCCATTTGTTTTTTTTCGGCATAAGCCATTTGAATTTCTGAAGAAAGCAACGCAAGACAATCATTCGTTCCCTTGCCCCTGCGGAACCCATATTGTGTATCTGAGAGCAGGCCATTCGTTTCAACCCATCGATCAAGGCGAAACAAGATCATTTTCTCCAACAATTTCCGTATACAAGACAGCATTGCTATTGGGCGGTACGAATTGAAGTCGGACGCGGGTTTTCCGGGTTTTTGAATAGCTATAACTCGTACTTGTCTCCAATCATCTGGAACAATATTATTCTCCAGAAACCGATTGAATAAATTCAACAAGCGATGTTTCGCCACACCAGGGAGGTTTTTCAGCAAGTTGAACTTAATTCTATCCGATCCCGGAGCAGAATTGTTACATGAGAGCAGAGCAAGAGAGAATTCTACCATCGAAAACTCGGAATCAAGATCGCACCTACCTTGTGGTATATCTCGAACAATTTTTGGCACAGGAGCGGAATCAGGACAAACCTTCCGTGCAAAATTAAAAATCCATCGATGTGAATATTCCTCGCTTTCATTCGTTGAAGAGCGATTTCTCATGTTTCGAGCCACTTTCCATAATTTTTTCATTGACGTTTCTCGTGACAAACCTCCCACGAAATTTCGCCAATAAGCACGTTTTTTCCCTTTGATTAAGTTTTTAAATTGATCTTCAAGGGCTAAATACGTTTGAAAATTTTCAGGGGTTCCACGTTTCCGAAAAGCTTTAAATGCATCTTTACTTCCTTGATCCTTCGTGATTTGGTTCGTGTAATTTTTCCTTTCCAGCACGGCACACTTTTTCGAAATGGTTTTTCCACTGCATTTTTTGCATCTCTTGCCGTAGGCTGGACAAGATCCCTTCCCGAAAATGTGCCATTCTCCACAAAACTTACATTTGCGAGACTTAGATGATGAATTCAGCTTGTTAACTTCCACACGCGGCTCCAACGACAGTGTTTGTGAGTGCTTCGCCGATATTTCTTCCATACGTCATAAATCCACGGCTTTCGTTGTTGTGATGTCAGTCATCGTGAGCATTTTTGTTTTTAGGTAAGACCATTTGTTCGATGTGACAATTTTAAATGTTATCATTTCCGTCTCCAACATATCGAATCTGCAGGGTTTAGCCAATACCTTCAAACGAGACACGAAATCGTCAACACTCTCCGTCGATAACTGTGCAGTGGTGAAAAAATCCAATCGGTCAATGATAATATTCCGGGAGCACACCACTTTTCTTTTAATGGCTGCCAAAACTGTGTCCTAACTTTGTTTGTCTTCCAAAGTTAAAGTACTTTTTTAATGCTGTTGTTCCTACGATTGATAAAAGGAACTCACTTTCTTCGGATTCTCGGCAATGGGCCAGTTATCCATCCCTATTGCTGTCGCATAATTACGCCAGTTGCTTTCGAAAAAGCAAAAATTTTCCTCCATGTCTCCATCAATTACAAGCGGAGGAGGAAAAGGAACATTGGGTGATATTATTCCTGCGGCACCTTCTTCAGCAGGCTGTACTCGGTGCTCCATCATCTGCTTCACAAGCTCGCCAAATAGCTTGTTTTGATTTTCCAGTAGCGTCGCTTTTTGTTGATCCATTGTGAAAAGATTATTTTTTTGACGTGGGACTACGTCTAACCGGAGTATATGGGGGGTAAAATGAAAACCTAAACACAGAACATGAAGGAAAAAATGAAAGATTCCGAATGCTTATAACTCAAACATTTCTTACTGGATCGGAAAGATGTTTGCACCAAATGATAGGGAATATTTCTACGCTTCTATCGCAATTAAAAAAATGTTGTTTTTCATTAGATAAACTATTGAATAACTGTAAAATAGTAGGCGTTATCTGAACACCCTTACTACCTCGTTTTGATTGACCCAATTTACGGTTTCCCCAACAAAGCTATCATAACCAAGCAACCTTGGGGAAATCGGCATGGCATATACATGAAAGTATGGGGACTTTTGTTCTCACCGAAATGTGTTCCCTAACACAGACTTCAAAACCAAGCGATGTTGGAAGAATCGGCATTGCAAATACATGAAAATCGGGGGTATTTTTGTTCCGAGTAAAATCTGTTTCCCCAACACAGACTTCAGAACCAAGGTGGAATTGGCATTGCAAATACATGCAAGTCGAGAGCATTTTTGTCCCGACTGAAATGTGTTTGCCTAACACAGACTTCAAAACCACAGTGGTCTGGGGGGATCGCCTTTGCAAATAAATGTAAACTGTGAGTACTTTTGTACTCGCTTGCCTTTGTGCAGACTAGAATATGTTTCCTTAACATGGTCTTCTAAACTTAGGAACTTGGGAAAATCGTGCAAACATTAGAGACGAATGAACTTTCAAGTTTAAAACCTCTATAGTATAAAAAGTAGAAGTTGAAGTGGTTGATTCATGCAAGCCGGGGGTGTTTCTGCACTCGCATGTTTGTTTTTTGTACTCCGAAAAGTGTTTTCCTAACATGGATTACAAAAGCAGGTACGAACACAACGCTTTGGCTCGGTTATTCAATATTGCATTGAAGGATATGCATTCAGCATATCTTCTGCTCACTGAATTTTTACGCATACCGTTTGATGTTTAGTCAAAATGTTGATAACCATTTGCTGCGATAACGCCTATTAATTAAATAATATGCGTTCAACGTACATGTCAAAATCCAAACTGAGTGCCTGAAGTTCATCAAATCAAGCAAATTCGCGGTTCGAGAAGTACGTACACTTGCGAGACACAAACTTCAGAGGAAAATGTTAAATAAAATAATCGTTTGATAATTCTTCCGTTCGCCTTTTTTGTCCTAGGCATTATACCGAACGAAAAAGAACTGTCATTAAATTTACTTGTAACGAACAACATAATCTATCACAATACATGAACTGACCTTACGTGGCATTTATTCAATCTCTTTACTCACAAAGCAGATATATTGAATTCGGAAATTGTTTCATTCAATCAAAAATTCGATATCAATACAAACAAATGATTGCTAAGCTAAGGTAGTCCCACGTCAACCTTGCGGTTAAACCATAAATACAACCCTCCCATTTTTTACTTCTCGAACGAGTAAAATTAAAATGGCGTCCGGAGGCTTTCACATACACTCGTAACGCGCCGCGAGAGAGAGAAAGTTATATTCGCTTTCAGTTTTATCTCCGGTCGGCCTCCACGGAACACGATTTAGGCTAAGGTTACTTTGGATAGGAGTACGCACGATAATTTGATTGTACGAATAGAAACAAACAATTTTGTTCGATAGAAGCTGACGAATACGAACGAAGCAAGGGGGAAGCAATGTAACCACACCAATACAACTCAATGTGGTTGTTTAGCTTCACTATTGCATACAATTCGTACGACCACTTTTCTGCATCCAGTGTCACCGCCGCCTTATTCGCCGAATTTTGTAAACGTTTTATCGAACCGAAATTACTTTACAATTCCGCGAGAACTTCTGACACTATGTTTCATTTGTATGTCAGAGAACAATGAAACGCACGTCTATTCTCTTTCAGGTGCTTTATTCAACTAACTAATGCTTTTGTTGGGGGACAAGGTAATACAAATTTGACGGAAACAAGATTCAAGTATGCAAGGTGGTACAAAACTAATGATAATATCTGATCTGTAAAATTGATCCAAATGATGATTTTCACTGCGAAACATATATATGCGTACCTCTTATTTCCGAATTTTCCCTTTTTATTATAAATATCCTTTTTTATTATAAATATCCTTTTATATATAAAGAAATGCATAGTAATTTTTTTCCAATCATCTTAAATATTTTTCGAAGTAATCTATCATTATAATTTGGGCGAAGATAAACTCGCAAAATATATGGATGGCGTAGATCTGATCAGCCGTTCTCCTGTGATGATATTTTACACGTGCGTGGGAAAATCCTTCTTTTATATATAAAGATTATAAATATCTTTTATTTTTCCCATTCCAATTCCAAAGCGGAACACATTTTCTGGTCAGTTTTTTTATCCAGTTCATTTATTTGTAAGGCTCAATCGCATAAGCTTTGCGGAGCCGCTAATTCAAGGTTTGTTTATACAAAGTTTCAACTAATTTCTATGTTTAGTAGGATTCGACCGAATACTCGCGGTTTACTCGAGGTTAAAAGGGCAACATTTTTGTGGGACGGGTCCGGTTAGGGATATGGATATGAGGTATCGTTGTCTCAACCGAAAGTTGCCGCACGCACTGTAGCATTGTGCATAATGACCAGTGATAGCATCTGGTGTTCGACTATCTGTCGAAGGTGGGCGACGGTGAGATGGGGGGACAAGACAAACAAACTAATAACGAAAAAGAAAAATACAAAAGCATTAAATACTTATACTAGACCGTTTCACAAACATATAGATCAACTGCATATAGCAGATGTCGTGAGTTCCCAACACGTCTCTAACAGGAACATAGGGTTGTCTTCCTTGGACCTCAAGGGCATTCAAAAGGTACTCTCTGGCTGCGTAATTATCCGTACATTGCCAAACTGCGTGATCGATGTCATCGTAACCTTTCTGGTCAGTTATATGGTTATCCAACATTGCCTGATATGGTTTCATATATCAATCAAAAATTTCCAAGGCTACCAGTTTCGCGATCTGGTTTCCTACGTTTTGTCAAAACAGCCTTCACCTTGGAACATCCAAAATGTCAGCTACTCCTGTTGCCGAGCCATGTTGTAGTCCATTAATACATTCGGTTTCGTCTCAACATCAAATTCGTCTGATTAACATGTTGTTGAGCAACGTGCATCATCTACCTGACTCGAAACATAGTACAATCACATAAAATTGATCACACCGGCTCGATAACAACCCCTAAAGGAAAGAAAACACGGAGTTAATTATGCTAGTTCTAACACACCCAACAGCAAAAATGTCAACAACCGATTGGCAAACGAACGACCCTCAAATTAACTATTCACGCATCGACGGTGATTGCGAATTCTTCTCGAAGGATAATTGCTGAATTGTTTATCTGATTTGAGTGTATTCAACGATAGAATTGACAGGTGCATAAAATTACAGCCATTGAGAGCGGATCGTGTAGCGAGAGTTTAGCGTTTTCAATTTGCTCCATTTAGAATAGGAACGCAATACTCATTCTACTACAGTGCTCCTACTGGTAATTTCTGGAATGTTTTGACAGCAGATTGTTAAAAATTCTCCCCCCTTGCTGTGGTAGAAGATTTGTTACACATTCAGATATAAAAAAATGTGACAGATGGAGTACGAGAGAAGAAAATTATTTTGGACATCAAAGTCGAAAATACGACGTAGCAAGGTAAAATTGGTAAAAAATCAAAACCGTTGGATTTGACTGAATAAACCGTATGTAGTATAATAAAACGTTTCCGTGAACGAAAAAGTATCATCTGGATGGATTAAAGTACGCATTCTAGTGGAAGTTACGATCGGCTGCTGCATTTGGAAGGCATTGAGAACAATTAGATCAAATCCTGGACCCTCATATTTTGTTATTGCCATGAAGTATAATTCGCACAATAGTACCGTCCATAGATTCGTGTCTGTGGTTATTCAGCCTTGGACACCGAAGCAGAATTTAAGGGAGTATTCTAGTGTAGAAGTACGAATTTCGGTCGTTATTTCGAGCTCCGGAAAAATAAAACAAAATATGTTTTACTATCAATTATATCATTATTTGTTTATCGATCTTTTAACAATAAAACAAAAATTGAACGGAAAAAAATTTCATAATTAGAATAGTTACAAGCTGTGGATTCAAAAAAGAATGTTGTACCACGACGTACACGATTCCAGCCCTTCTGGTTATCTGAAACAAAAAAAATTATAGGAGGTTGTGTTCAGAATACGACCGCATTGTTGACGTAGAACTACGCTGTTATATTATAAAAATCCCTTGTTTAAACCTTCGGATATTATTCTATAATTCTGTGAAATTTTAGAAACTGCTTAGAACTGCTTAGTAGAACAATCTCTTAAATGTTTTTTTGACGTAGAACTACGTCTTTCATTAAGGGTGCCAAATCAGAAAACAGGTCACGTTTTTATGAAATAAAGTTAACGTTAATAACTATTTTTGCCATGAACGGATTTTGGCGATTTACATACTAAACGAATCGGAAATACCGTAAGATTTGTTTGATATGTTATACATTAGAATCCCCTGATTTGTAAATGGTTAAAATTCATGAAAACTTTAAGCGTTTCTATTTTCCCCTACATTTGTTCTGTCCATTTGTGTGCTTTCCAGAACAAAGCTGTCAATAACGAGCAACTTATCGACGACCAACGGAGGGGAAATCGTAGGATTTAAAGTCTCCGTGAACAAAGGAAAAGAAGAAGAATGAAGGGGAATACTTGCCTAGAGTATAAACAGTGGATCTCGCTGAGGCAAACTTCCATTCGGCATCGGACTGTTGAGCAATCCAGTTCACTTTGCTTTCGCTGCGCTTCGATCTAAGATTGGACCCCACCAGTGGTAATCCAACTTGGATATCGTCGTGTGATTTGTTCTGTTCGTTTTTCGCGTTATTCGTATCGTGTGTTTTTTTTCCGCGTCATAAATTGGAAGCTTCGCGTAGTGTGTGATGAGCAAGAAGAAGAGGAAGGCAGGCTCGAGCCCTGCAAAAAACGAACGCATTGCCAGAGGCAATAAAATTTCGAGACAAGCGTCATCTAATGATGCACGCGATGGCGATTTCGGCGCGTCGGTCGAAAATGTAAACGCAGTTACCCAGGCAGCAACCAAAATCAAGCTGCCCCCGCTGATGGCGAAGGCGGTCGCTCTTGACAAACCCATCAGCGAATTCGCATCGATGAGTGTTACATCAGAGTACAAGCTATGTGGCATTATTCATTCTTTTTCCAAGCAGTTTTTTGACGTAGGACTACGTCTTTCATTTCTATACCGGGGTGTAAAATCAAAGTTTCGAAAACGAAAGCGTTACGCCGGAGACCGAGATTTTGAGTGTTAATAGCTCCTAAACAACTGAACGAAATGGTATGATAAACACTTAATTCGAAAGATAAAATGTCTACGCGTTCTATACTTGTTACTTTCTGATCCAAAAACTTGTTTCAATAGTCTTAAATTTGCTTTCAAAATAGGCTATTGAAATCACCAATCGACATATAAGCGAGCGCCGCTCGGAAATCCACTCAGTTCTAATTGAACAGCGATTGGAGCATGTTGTCGCTGTTGTGGTGAAGCTCTTCATTTATCATGAAAGCGCGGATGAACGGTGTCACCAAGAGCCTGTTTGTGCACTTTAGGCCAGAAGGGAATCCATCAGGAGGAGAGTGATGCTACAAACGGTTCCCCGGGAAGATCTCGAAGCAGCCGCTATACACACACACATACACGCACGGAATTCTTTCCGTTTGGATCGAGAAAGATCCGGAAAATAATCTGCCAGTTCCTCTAGGAATTTAAAAATACATTCATGGGAAAAAGTTTATTTGAATGTTTTCTATCCATGTAACACTGTGACCAAATATGTTTCAAGCAAGTGCTATTAACAGATGGTTATCGAGTTAGCATTAACCACTGGTGGGCTTCCAGTATCGAGGAAAATGTGGAAATATCTAATCGTTACTGAAAATAATCTGCCAGTTCCTCTGGGAATTTAAAATTACATTCATATGAAAGAGTTTATTTTAATGTTTTCTATCCATGTAACACTGTGACCAAATACATTAGGTTTTGTGATTTTTCAATCAATCGCAATCAACAGGATAGCTTCTGAAGATTATTCTTCCCCATCAGTAGGATATTTCCGTATCCAATATTGGATGCATAAAACCTTGTGCCTCCAACGTAACGCTCTCGTTTTCGAAGTTCTCCAAATATTCATTCATTCAGAATGAATTCAGATTCAACTTCATACAAATGATCTCTAAATCAACGATAGTCCTACGTCACCCTTGCGGTTATACCATAGATATAACCCACTTCCTGTTTTTTATTCCATTCATTTATTTATCAGGTTCATTAGCATTCTATCTGTAACAGAGCCGGGTTTTTATCGTGTACATGTACATATGTTTATGTTTCTATAAATTGTAAATTACACAGTAGAAGTAGTAGCCATTTAGGCGTTAGGTTCTCTGTTCCATTACATTATGGTAAATTACACTGTAGTAGCCATTTAGGCGTAAGGGTATTCTATCTGTTCTTCCATTGTTCAGCAGACCGGACAGCGGAGACAGTTGATATTGATCATTGTTGGGTTATTTATAGAACAGCAGCTCGATGTTTTTTGCAGAGCAGAGCAGTTGTATGGATGAATCGATCTTTGTTCCACCGTGGATCGATCTCCATAGCTGATGATGGTTGCGTGGACGTAGTTATTCTATAACAACACAAAGATGGTCAATTGAGGGCCCTGAGTTTGAACTCACGATCGATCGCTTAGTAAGCGAACGCGTAACCTAGTGGCTACGAAGACCCCCTTTCCAAGCAGTTAACATTGTTTGTTTTCCGTCATCATAAGGGCTTCGTTGGTGCCTTTGAGAATGCATCAATGCATTAAACTGACGTTATGGCGATTCAGATGTTAAGGTTGTGTGACAAAAAAATTATTTGGGGAATATCAAGCATCTTGAATGTCTTACTGGAATGTTATAAGTTATTTGGATTCGCGTGCCAGTCGCAAAACTGCCTTCAACTAGGATTGCATTTGTGCTAATATTGATCATAATGAAGCATTGCTACTATTTTCGAAGTTGTTATTAACGAAAAGAGTTTGTTTCGCTTGTTAGTCACCAAGAAAGTAAATGTCGTTCTGGAATTTTGTATGTGATTAGGTTTCGCTTGCCAGTAACAAAACTTCCTCCACTAAGGGTGACAGCGCTTCTCTCAAGCATGAGAAAGCAATGCAACTTTTCTCAAAGCCAGTAATATTAACAGAAGCGTTTCTTTTGAGAATAGCGCAAAATGATGAGAAGTGTTTTATATTCCTAGTAGTTTCAAGCCACCAATGTATGGCTCTGTATGCATGCTATGGCGAACGCTTGTGTGGCGCTTGGTTTACGTTGTACGAACGATGCCTAGAGGTGCGTTTCTTTTGAGGCAATACTAAATAACATGTAACATGATATTTGATACTTGCAACGGTTGTCATTGTTGAAAAGTTGTTGTTGTTTCCATGCGGTGCCAAAGATATATTGATGTAGTTATAAGATGTGGAATAATGGTGCTGGTGCAACATGTATATAATCGACTGTAGCCGAGTCTATGTAAATTGTGAAAAAGGCCACCGGAATAGCGTTCGAGGTAAATTTCCAATGCATTGACATGAAATGAATTGCGACATATGATCAGCTAGTGTATTGTTTTGCGAGGGCAAGAATGAATCATCAATCAATTATCGTCAACTGATTCTACAATGTAAAAACAGGAAGTGAGTTATATCTGTGGTATAACCGCAAGGGTGACGTAGGATTATCGTTGATTTAGTGATCATTTGTTTTTAGTTGCATCTGAATCAATTGCAATTGAATGAATAAATGAATATTTGGGGGACTTCGGAAACGAGAGCGTTACGTTGGAGGCACAATATTCAGCAAAAGAAGCAATCACACGAAAGTTGTATAATACATGATTCATTTGTTTTGTGATATGATTTGTATTCCATTTCCAATAGACAAAATATCTGTTGCATCAATTCAGTCTACATAATTTTTGCGTTCGCTCATCCTTTCTCACAACACCCATTTCTTGTTTGAGAAATTGTTGAGTAAACATCGTTTGCCAGTGCGCGTAGAGCGGGAATTCCTTCTTAAGATTCATTGCACCTCTAATAAATTGCTGAAAGACGTGGTCTTACGTTGATCGCACTTGATTGAAAAATCACAAAACCAAATGTATTTGGTCGCAATATTATATGGATATATAACATAATAAACTCTTTCGCTTGAATGTTGTTACCGATCAATTTATTATTATCGGTCACGAAGAGTTGTCTGTTCAATGTTTTCTGTATAGTAATTTTGTTTGTTTTGGACTGGTTGCATAGTCGGTAAATGTAAAGTCTTTTGAGCAAAATAAATGTATCGTACTAATCATGCGTTAATCCGACAACGATGGAAGGAGAAAGGTGAGCTGTGAGCGTTGACAGCACGAACGGGAGGAAGTTCCGTCAACGGCTACAGTAAGAAGAGACAGTGAGACAGTGAGACAGTCAGGTCAGGTCAGGTCAGGTCAGGTCAGGTCAGGTCAGGTCAGGTCAGGTCAGGTCAGGTCAGGTCAGGTCAGGTCAGGTCAGGTCAGGTCAGGTCAGGTCAGGTCAGGTCAGGTCAGGTCAGGTCAGGTCAGGTCAGGTCAGGTCAGGTCAGGTCAGGTCAGGTCAGGTCAGGTCAGGTCAGGTCAGGTCAGGTCAGGTCAGGTCAGGTCAGGTCAGGTCAGGTCAGGTCAGGTCAGGTCAGGTCAGGTCAGGTCAGGTCAGGTCAGGTCAGGTCAGGTCAGGTCAGGTCAGGTCAGGTCAGGTCAGGTCAGGTCAGGTCAGGTCAGGTCAGGTCAGGTCAGGTCAGGTCAGGTCAGGTCAGGTCAGGTCAGGTCAGGTCAGGTCAGGTCAGGTCAGGTCAGGTCAGGTCAGGTCAGGTCAGGTCAGGTCAGGTCAGGTCAGGTCAGGTCAGGTCAGGTCCGCCGTGGAGTTGCCGGCCTAGAATAGCTCTTCGGGTCTTGGTCCCTGTCCCTGTCGTATGAGGCGACTTATCGGGTGACAACGCGAGTAAGGGCGCGGTAAAGCCTATTGGAGATTGCACGGGGGAAATACCGTGTACAGGAGCAACGCAAGGAGTGCCAAGCACATCAGGATCGACGCCAGTAAGATCCTGATTACGACATACTGGTTACGACATGGAAAATGGACACGTTACGGAAACGATTTCAACACGACGCTGAAGGCTGACAGTCGTACTATCCTGTTCCCTGAGTAAGGAAGAGTGACACCTTCCTGAAACGGCGTGTGGGCTAATAGTGCGATTGCCCCCGTCCCGGTAATAACTTGGCAAGTCTTCGGGTACGTTCGATGCTCGTCTAGGCTCAGGCACTAGGTACTAGGCGTCAGATGTCACATTCCTGACTTGCGCTGATCTGGCTCTGAACACGGTCCCCATGAAGGACCGTGTCAACCCCTGCATGGCCTCACTGCTTGCATAGATAACCATGGGATCACTGATAGCGACTATGTACAACGAGCGGAGATAGCGGCCCGAAGTTGGGACCCAACAGACATGAATACCTTCGAACAATTCAACAGACGAAACGACGGGAATGAAGACACACCAACAGGAGAGGCGAGCGTGTTCGCAAGGAGCGGTAAGCTCCAGAGATCACCAATTCGCAACCAGACAGCCATAGCGAATCCTACAGGACACCAACAGGATCCACAACAAGGAGAGAGTAGCCTGATACAAGTGCTAACGCATAAAGCCAACACCACCACTTCTTTAGAAGGGCTGCAGGTCGGGAGGTCAAGCTTGATGGAGGTCAAGAAAAAAGTGAATGAACTCTACGAGTTCATTAAGGACAAAAACAATGTCCATACTAAGATAAAACATTTAGTCACAAGCATCAAATCGGCCGTTACGGCTGCTGACCGTGAACAGAAGGAGATGATCACGCGAGCAGAGGTTGTCGAAAAAGCACTCGCTGAAGCAAGGGTGAAGATGTCCGTCGAGATACAGGAGACGCCGAAGACGCCACGAAATCCACGATCGGACAAAAGGAAGAGGGATACCCCAGGGGATGAAGAAGACCTGAAGAAGGTTAAAAATGATAACCTGGGAAACAAAAAGGAAGGTGAAGGCAGTGGATGGCGCACTGTCGAAAAACAGACGGAGAAACGAAAGAAGAAAGAAGAAAAGAAGAAAGGGGTGCAGGAGACAAAAAAACCTAGGCCCCGACGCGAGCGTAGTAAGGGAGAGGCCCTGATCGTCGAGGTGAAGGAAGGAGTGACTTATGCATCACTCCTACGGAAAGTGAGGGACGATCCGGAGTTGAAAGAACTGGGAGAGAAGGTGGTGAAAACCAGGCGTACCCAGAAAGGAGAGATGCTCTTCGAGCTCAAGAGGGATCCGGCGGTCAAAAGTTCAGCCTTCAAGGAACTGGTTGCGAAGTCGCTCGGTGAGGAAGTGAAGGTGAGGGCTCTTTCCCAGGAATCAGTGGTCGAATGCAGAAATCTGGACGAAATCACGACAGACGAGGAGCTAAGGCGCGAGTTGATAGAACAGTGTAAGCTGGACAATACACCAATGACGATCCGTATGAGGAAGGCGTATGGTGGTACGCAGACGGCGTCGATACGGCTCTCAACAGTCGCAGCCAATAAGATGGTAGAAACGACCAAAATAAAAGTTGGCTGGTCGGTTTGCTCGCTGAAGATGGTGCCCCGGGTGACCAAGCGGATGGAGCGATGCTTCCAGTGCATGGGCTTTGGACATCAGGCAAGAAGCTGCACAGGCCCCGACAGGTCTGAACTGTGCAGGAGATGCGGTGAGAAAGGGCATGTTGCGAGAGACTGCACGAAGCAACCGAAATGCCTGCTCTGCAAACCAGAGAACGGCAGCGACCATGCGACAGGAAGCTTCAAGTGTCCCTCGTATAAGAAGGCGTTAGCAGAATCGCAGTAACGGAGATAATTCAGATCAATCTGAACCATTGCAACACAGCTCAGCAACTGTTGTGGCAGTCGACAACAGAGACAAAATGCGACGTTGCAATCATAGCGGAGCCGTACCGAGTACCCCGTGATAACGGCAGCTGGGCGACGGATAGTTTAGGGATTGCTGCAATACAGGTGATGGGCAGATATCCTATCCAGGAAGTGGTTGGAGGTTCACATGAAGGTTTCGTAATCGCCAAAATTAATGGAATCTTCATGTGTAGTTGCTACGCACCCCCGAGATGGACAACTGATCAATTCCACCAGATGCTAGACGCAATGACCGAGGAACTAATTGGTAGAACACCGATCGTCATTGGAGGCGACTTCAACGCATGGGCGGTGGAGTGGGGAAGTAGATGCACCAACATCAGAGGGTACAGTCTACTGGAAGCTCTAGCAAAGCTGGAAGTAACGTTACTGAACGAAGGTACCACCAGCACTTTCCGGAAAGATGGGCGCGAATCCATCATCGACGTTACTTTTTGCAGTCCGTCGCTGTTGGCGAGTACGGAGTGGAAAGTGTGCGAGTCGTATACGCACAGTGATCACCAGGCGATCCGGTACAGAATCGGTCAACGAAACCACGTGCGAGTTCGGAGGACAACAAGCTGTGAGCGGAAGTGGAAGACGAATGCTTTCGACAAGGACCTTTTCGTCGAAGCACTTCGTCTAGATAGCGGAGTTTCAGATTGGAACGCAGAAAAGTTGACAGATCTACTGGTGAGAGCATGCGACACTACCATGCCGAGGAAAGTTGCACCAAAAAATGGAAGACGCCCAGCTTACTGGTGGAACGACTCTCTCCGCAACCTTCGCGCTAGCTGTCTTCGAGCCAGAAGACGCGCTCAGAGAGCACGAAACAGTGCTGATAGAGAGGAACGTAATACGGTGTACCGAGCAGCTAGAGCCGCCTTGAAACGGGAAATTACAATGAGCAAAGCGAACTGTTTTAAGGAGCTGTGCCGAGAGGCAGATGCCAACCCATGGGGCAACGCGTATCGAGTCGTGATGGCGAAGATCAGAGGACCTGTGACGCCCGTCGAATCGTGTCCCGAGAAGCTGAAGGTCATTGTGGAGGGTTTATTTCCGATGCATGATCCTACGATATGGCCACCGACACCGTACGCCGAAATAGCTACCGAACGTTCTCAAGTTTCCAATGAAGAACTGGTAGCAGTGGCGAAGAGACTGCAGGTAAAGAAAGCGCCCGGCCCCGACGGAATCCCCAACGCGGCCTTGAAAACGGCGATTCAGGCGTTCCCGGACATCATCAGGATAGTGCTACAGAAATGCCTGGATGATGGTCACTTTCCTAAGAAATGGAAGATCCAAAAGTTAGTGTTGCTGCCAAAACCAGGAAAGCCCCCGGGGGTACCAACATCCTATAGGCCTATATGCCTGCTGGATACGCTCGGGAAACTCTTGGAAAGGATTATCCTCAACAGACTGACGAAATGTACGGAGAGTGACCATGGTCTGTCAAAGATGCAGTTTGGATTCCGGAAAGGCAGGTCCACCGTTGATGCTATCCGGACAGTGGTTGAAAAAGCAGAGAAGGCATCACAGCAAAAGCGGAGGGGCGACCGACATTGTGCTATAGTAACGATCGACGTGAGGAATGCTTTCAACAGCGCTAGCTGGGAAGCCATTGCCGAGTCCCTACACCGTATGAAGGTTCCTGGGTACCTGTGCAGAATTCTAGGAAGCTACTTCCAGAACCGCGTCCTAGTCTACGAGACGAGCATGGGGCGGACAATGTTGAATATAACGGCCGGCGTACCACAAGGCTCTATCCTGGGCCCAACGCTCTGGAACGTAATGTATAACGGTGTACTGAATCTGAAGCTTCCCAAAGGCGTGGAGATCGTGGGCTTCGCGGATGATATCGCTCTCACAGTGGCAGGCGAGACACTCGAAGAGGTGAAGATGCTTGCAATCGAGTCCATCGTCTCAGTAGAGAACTGGATGCAAGCAGCGAAACTGCAGATTGCTCATAATAAAACGGAAGTATTGTTGGTGAGTAACTGCAAAGCCGTGCAGCGAGCGGAAATTACAGTCGGGGAACACGTGATACCTTCTAAGCGTAGGTTGAAATATTTGGGAGTTATGATCGACGACCGGCTGAATTTCAACAACCACGTCGACTACGTCTGCGAGAAAGCAGAGAAGTCCATTAGCGCGATAGCGAGAATAATGCCGAATAACGCAGGACCTTGCAGTAGCAAAAGGCGTCTCCTGGCTGCTGTATCCTCGTCCATACTGCGGTACGGAGCACCAGCCTGGTCTGCGGCTCTCGAAACCCACCGGAATCGTAGAAAACTGGACCGTACGTTTCGGCTCATGGCGATGCGAGTTGCGAGCGCGTATAGGACGATCTCGTTGGAGGCAGTCTGCGTTATCGCCGGCATGATCCCTATTGGCATCACTCTGGCGGAAGACAGAGAGTGCTACAGACGAAAGGAAATCAGGGGTATCCGGAAAACAGCGAGAGTAGAATCACTCTTGAAGTGGCAGCAGGAATGGGACACGGCGGAGAAAGGCAGGTGGACGTATGGGCTCATACCGGTACTATCGACCTGGCTGAACAGGAAGCACGGGGAGGTGAATTTTCATCTGACACAGTTCCTGTCTGGACATGGCTGCTTCAGGCAATATTTGCACCGGTTCGGGCACGCAACGTCGCCACTCTGTCCGGAGTGTGAAGATGTGGAGGAAACACCAGAACACGTGGTATTTGTGTGTCCCAGGTTCACCGCAAGACGCGAGGGGCTGCCTGCCCTTCATGCCGGGAACATAGTAGAGAAAATGTGTCGCGATGAGGGCACCTGGAACGCTGTGAACAGTGTAATCATACACATCATGTCCGAGCTACAGCGGAAGTGGAGGGCCGACCAGCGTAGTAATAACCCCTGACCATAGAAGAGGAACAAATGCGAGGGCTGTTGCAAAGTGTAGTACCCCACGAGAGTCGTTGTGACGGAGTGCGCGTTATGTTGGAGGGCACTGCCTAATCGGCGCTCCGTTGGGAAGAGAAATCCTGCGAGGGTGGCTGTGACGGGGCGCGCGTCAAGTTGGAGGGCGCTTCCTAATCGGTTCACGTCTCGACAGGTGAGAAACCCCGCGAGGGTGACTGTGACGGATTGCGCGTCAAGCTGGAGGGCAATTCCTAATCGGTACACGTCTCGACGGGTAAGCGGAATCTGGAGAGCAGGGTCAAGAAAATGCTGGCAATGCCTGTTGGTGGATGGAGAGAGGAACATTGCGAGGATCGTTTCGGCGGAGCGAGAGCCTAGGAGAGCATCATCAAATCGGCGGGTACCCCACGAGAGTTGCTGTGACGGAGTGCGCGTTATGTTGGAGGGCACTGCCTAATCGGCGCTCCGTTGGGAAGAGAAATCCTGCGAGGGTGGCTGTGACGGGGCGCGCGTCAAGATGGAGGGCGCTTCCTAATCGGTTCACATCTCGACAGGTGAGAAACCCCGCGAGGGTGACTGTGACGGGTTGCGCGTCAAGTTGGAGGGCAATTCCTAATCGGTACACGTCTCGACGGGTAAAAGGAAGCCTGTGCAGCAGATGTGCGTGGCGGAGTACAACGGAAACGTAAATGAGATGTATAGAGAAAAAGGGAAGGATCAACGCTAGTTAGCGTTGAAAACTCGTGAAGTGCATGAGCACAGCCGCCCCCTGAAGTAGTCGCCTAGATGTGGTCCCGGGGGGAATGAGGCTACGAGTAGAGGGCTTGGTTTTTGTGGGTGCGATCCCCACTCGACGTCTGGGTTATCCCTTCCCAGATAAGGCTGGAAGAGCGTTCCTCACCTCTATAAAAAAAAAAAAAAAAAAAAAAAAAGGTCAGGTCAGGTCAGGTCAGGTCAGGTCAGGTCAGGTCAGGTCAGGTCAGGTCAGGTCAGGTCAGGTCAGGTCAGGTCAGGTCAGGTCAGGTCAGGTCAGGTCAGGTCAGGTCAGGTCAGGTCAGGTCAGGTCAGGTCAGGTCAGGTCAGGTCAGGTCAGGTCAGGTCAGGTCAGGTCAGGTCAGGTCAGGTCAGGTCAGGTCAGGTCAGGTCAGGTCAGGTCAGGTGTCTTGTCGATGTTCTCACAACAAATGTATGCGTTTCTCCACCAGTATATCGCTTAAGTATGCTTTTTGACCGTGATTGAATCGAAAGAAGGTGTGGTTTCAATTAGAGATGGGCAAAACAGTTCACTTTGATGAACGGTTCACTCACTAACCGTTCATCTAAGTGAATCAGTTCTTTTGAACCGTTCTTTCGCTCTTTCGTTCAGCGATATTAAGAACAACATAGAATGATGGCTGGAACTCAACATCAATAGACAGCAGCATCAATATTAATATCGTTGGATTGGATAGTGTACGTATGGGATTTATATTTTTGAAATTTAGTGGGGAAAGATAAGCTGCTTCATTAAAAGTCGCAAACTGTATGTGAAAATATGTTAATCGGTCGACAAAAGTTTATGTAATAATTTGATGCGCACAAAATATGTGCAATTTTTCATATTCTCTTTTTGGACAACACACAGGTTCACGCAATAGGCCAAACAATGAATTGAATGCAACGAAAAAACTTTTTTCTCAACATACCAATTTTATGTTTACTTAATCCATGAGTCGCCCCAGCTTCCCCCAGATTTTTTCTGATAATTAAAAAGTATATGATA
The DNA here is from genome assembly GCF_029784135.1 of Toxorhynchites rutilus septentrionalis. Classification (NCBI taxonomy): domain Eukaryota; kingdom Metazoa; phylum Arthropoda; class Insecta; order Diptera; family Culicidae; genus Toxorhynchites; species Toxorhynchites rutilus. The sequence goes on from NC_073745.1 coordinate 206,814,755, forward strand.
TGTATATGAAGTTTTGCTTTTAAAACTACGAGAATCTAATTTAATTTTCAACCCAAAATTGAGAATACATTAACAAAATAAACCCTGCGTTACACACATTTTGTTCATAAATGACAAATCGTTTTATTTTCCTTACAAGCGTTCTCGTTATATTTATCCATTCCGCCCAGCGCAAATCAGTTCAGCTGCACTCGTTCGTTCGCAAACAATTTTCCCGCAAACACCCGTTCTCAAACAGTTCGTTCCCAAACAGTTCACTCTCAATCCGTTCTTTCCCATACAGTTCCCTCGCAAACAGTTCGTTCACAAACAGTTCACTCTCAAACAGTTCACTCGCAAACCGTTCTTACGGAATCAGTTCGTTCACAAACCGTTCGCTCGCAATCAGTTCGTGGGGAGAACTATCGTTCTTTGAAAAAGAACGACCGCTCGTTCACTCTTTTCGGCGAACTAGTTCTTTCGTACCGTTCGTGAACGGTTTGCCCATCTCTAGTTTCAATGGCTATTTGGAAAGCAAACTAGAGGCAAATGAACTCTTTGTCAGGTCAGGTCAGGTCAGGTCAGGTCAGGTCAGGTCAGGTCAGGTCAGGTCAGGTCAGGTCAGGTCAGGTCAGGTGTCTTGTCGATGTTCTCACAACAAATGTATGCGTTTCTCCACCAGTATATCGCTTAAGTATGCTTTTTGACCGTGATTGAATCGAAAGAAGGTGTGGTTTCAATTAGAGATGGGCAAAACAGTTCACTTTGATGAACGGTTCACTCACTAACCGTTCATCTAAGTGAATCAGTTCTTTTGAACCGTTCTTTCGCTCTTTCGTTCAGCGATATTAAGAACAACATAGAATGATGGCTGGAACTCAACATCAATAGACAGCAGCATCAATATTAATATCGTTGGATTGGATAGTGTACGTATGGGATTTATATTTTTGAAATTTAGTGGGGAAAGATAAGCTGCTTCATTAAAAGTCGCAAACTGTATGTGAAAATATGTTAATCGGTCGACAAAAGTTTATGTAATAATTTGATGCGCACAAAATATGTGCAATTTTTCATATTCTCTTTTTGGACAACACACAGGTTCACGCAATAGGCCAAACAATGAATTGAATGCAACGAAAAAACTTTTTTCTCAACATACCAATTTTATGTTTACTTAATCCATGAGTCGCCCCAGCTTCCCCCAGATTTTTTTCTGATAATTAAAAAGTATATGATATGTATATGAAGTTTTGCTTTTAAAACTACGAGAATCTAATTTAATTTTCAACCCAAAATTGAGAATACATTAACAAAATAAACCCTGCGTTACACACATTTTGTTCATAAATGACAAATCGTTTTATTTTCCTTACAAGCGTTCTCGTTATATTTATCCATTCCGCCCAGCGCAAATCAGTTCAGCTGCACTCGTTCGTTCGCAAACAATTTTCCCGCAAACACCCGTTCTCAAACAGTTCGTTCCCAAACAGTTCACTCTCAATCCGTTCTTTCCCATACAGTTCCCTCGCAAACAGTTCGTTCACAAACAGTTCACTCTCAAACAGTTCACTCGCAAACCGTTCTTACGGAATCAGTTCGTTCACAAACCGTTCGCTCGCAATCAGTTCGTGGGGAGAACTATCGTTCTTTGAAAAAGAACGACCGCTCGTTCACTCTTTTCGGCGAACTAGTTCTTTCGTACCGTTCGTGAACGGTTTGCCCATCTCTAGTTTCAATGGCTATTTGGAAAGCAAACTAGAGGCAAATGAACTCTTTGAATTTGAAACTTTCGGCGGCTAAGCAATAATCTATTGAAAATTATATGATTTTCGCGATGTGAAACATTTTCTGTTGCGCGCGCATCCAATATTAGATACGAAAATATCCTACTGATGGGGAAGAAAAATCTTCAAAAGCTTTCCTGCTAATTGCACATGACGATAACGATAATTTCTTTACAGAATCTCCTCGCTACTCGAAGACCACCAGTGGTTAATGCTAACTCGATAACCACCTGTTCATTGCACTTGATTGAAAAATCACAAAACCAAACGTCTTTGATTTGAGTGTTATATGGATAGAAAACATTAAAATAAACTCTTTCGCATGAATGTATTTTTCAATTGCAAGGGGAACAGGTAGATTATTTTTCAGCAACGATGACATCTTTCCGGAATCTTCTCGATGCTGGATGGCAACCAAACGAAAATAGTTCCGCGCGTGTATGTGCGTGTGTGGTGGCTGCTCCGATGTCTCAAGCGGAACCGTTTGTGGCATCACTCTCCTCCTGATGGATTCCCTTCTGGCCTAAGGTGCACAAACAGGCGCTTGGGGACACCGCTCATTAGCGCTTTCATGATATACGAAGTTAGCTTCACCACAACAGCGACAACATGCTCCAATCGCTGTTCAATTATAACTGAGTGGATTTCCGAGCTGCGCGCGCTTATGTACCGATTGATGATTTCAATAGCCTATTTTGAAAGCAATTTTAAGGCTGTTGAAACAAGTTTTTGGATGAAAAAGTAACAAGTATATAACGCGTAGACATTTTATCTTTCGAATGAAGTGTTTATCATACCATTTCGTCCGGTTGTTTAGGAGCTATTAACGCTCAAAATCTTGGTCTCCGGCGTAACGCTTTCGTTTTTGAAAGATTGATTTTACACCCCGGTATAGAAATGAAAGACGTAGTCCTACGTCAAAACCATTCCAGAGATTATTCTACTAAGCAGTTGTTTCTAAAATTTCACAGCATTATAGAATAATATACGAAGGTAAAAACAAGCGACTTATAAAAAATAACAGCGTAGTTCTACGTCACAATGCGGTCGTATCTTGGACACAACCTCCTATATTTTTTTCATTTTAGAATCAGTTGACGATAATTGACTGATGATTCATTCTTGGCTTCGCAGATCAATGCACTAGCTGATCGTATATCGCAATTTATTTCATGTCAATGCATTGAAAATTTACCTCGAACGCTATTCCGGTGGCCTTTTTCGCAATTGACATAGACTCGGTTACAGTCGCTTATATCAATATATCTTTGGCACCGCGAGGAAACAGCAACAATAACAACACTTGCAAGTATCAAATATCATGTTACATGTTATTTAGTATTACCTCAGTGAAATTGCACCTCCAGCCATCGTTCGTACAACGTAAACCAAGCGCCAAACAAGCGTTCGCCATAGCATGCACTAGGAAACTTGAAACTACTAGGAGTATAAACACTTCTCATCATTTTGCGCTATTTTCAAAAGAAACACTTCTGTTTATATTACTGGCCTCGAAAAAAATGGCATTACTTTCTCATATTCGAGCTAAGCGCAGCTGTCACCCTTAGTGGAGGAAGTTTTGCTATTGGAAAGCGAAACCTAATCACATACAAAATTCCTGAACGACATTCACCTTTTTGGTGATTAAACAAGCGACATAAACTCTTTTTTTAATATTAGGTTGTCAAAAAAGTCCTGCGGTATTTTTTTTTGAATTTTCATTTGTTCATAAAATTAGTTACAATCATCTGTTTTAAGTCAAATATGCGCCGTTTTCTTCGATGACTTGTTCCCAACGAGATGCCAACTTCATAATACCCCTGTTATAGAAGCTCGCTTCCTTATTGGCAAAAAACTCGGATAGCCAATTTTCACAGGCGTCTTTTCTGGCTAACTTCTGACTACCTAGCTCGTTCGCCATGGACCAAAACAGCTGGTAGTCACTTGGTGCAAGGTCCGGACTATACGGCGGATGCAAAAGAACCTCCCATCCGAGCTCCCGGAGCTTCTGGCGCGTCACCAAAGAAGTGTGTGGCCTGGCGTTGTCCTGATGGAAGACAATGCGGCCTCTGTTTATCAAAGATGGCCTCTTCTTCATGAGTGCTACCTTCAAGCGGTCCAGCGGTCCGAATGGAGCGTTTGGCCATAGGGAAGCAGCTCATAATAGATTATTCCTTGACAAACCCACCAAACACACAGCAGAACCTTCCTGGCCCTTAATGAGGGCTTGGCCACCGTCTGAGCCGCTTCAGCGGGCTTCGACCACGACCGTTTGCGCTTCACGTTGTCGTAAGTGACCCACTTTTCATCGCCAGTCACCATCCGCTTCAGAAACGGGTCGATTTTGTTGCGATTCAGCAGCGATTCACATGCGTCGATACGGTCAAAGATGTTTTTCTTGCGTCAACGTGTGTGGCACCCATACATCGAGCTTCTTTGTGAATCCAAGCTTCTTCAAATGGTTAATAACGGTTTGATGACTTATCCCCAGCTCTTGGCCGATGCTACGGCTGCTACTAAGCCGGTCTTTCTCGGCTAATTCAGCGATTTTGTCGCAATTTTCGACGACAGGCCTTCCGGAGCGTGGCGCATCTTCGACGACCTCTACACCAGAACGAAAACGTTGAAAACATCGTTGTGCGGTGGAAATGGAAACTGTATCGGGTCCATAAACTGCACAAATTTTATTGGCAGCTTGAGATGCATTTTTGCCTTTGTCATAGTAGTACTGTAAAATATGTCGGATTTTCTCTTTATTTTGCTCTATATTTGCGACACTATAACTCACGAACGACTTAACCAAACAAAACACTGTCAGAGACTATATTATAGCGCGCAAAAATACCTTTCCAACAAGCTATAGTATGACTCGATACAATGAATACAACTAGAACTACGCGCTTACAACAACACCTCGCGGAAATACCGCAGGACTTTTTTGACAGCCTTATATCAACAACCTCGAAAACAGTAGCATTACTTCATTATGATCAAGACTAGTGCAAATGCAATCCTAGTTGAAGGCAGTTTTGCGACTGGCACGCGAACCCAAATAACTTATAACATTCCAGTACTACATTTAAGAGGTTGGTATTCCCCAAATGATTTTTTGGCGCACAAACTTAACGCCTACTTCGCCATAACGTCAATTTAATACATTCATGCAATGTCAAAAGCACCATCGAAGCCCTTATGACGGAAAACAAACAATGTTCACTGCTTGGAAAAAGACTGAATTATGCCAAACAGCTTGTACTTTGCTGTAACACCCGTCGATGCGGATTCGCTGATGAGTTTGTCAAGAGCAACCGCGTTCACCACCAGCGGGGGGAGCTTGTTGCTGTCTGTGTAACGGTGTTTACATTTTCGACCGACGCGCCGAAGTCGCCTACTTCGTTGTTGTTCGATGCGAAGGCTCGGTTCAGTGCGAGCGCTTTTCACTGCACCAACATCGCGTGCATCATTAGATGACGCTTGCCTCGAAATTTTATTGCCCCTGGCAATGCGTTTGTTTTTTGTAGGACTCGAGCCAGCCTTCTTCTTATTGCTCATCACACACTATGCGAAGCGTCCAAATTATGACGCGGAAAGAAAAACACACGATACGGATAACGCGAAACACGAACTGGAAAAACCACACGACGATATCCAAGTTGAATTACCACTGGTGGGGTCCAATCTTAGATCGAAGCGCAGCGAAAGCAAAGTGAACTGGATTGCTCAACAGTCCGATGCCGAATGAAAGTTTCTTCTTCTTCTTCTTTTTGGCTTTAAGAGGGTTTAAACTTTTCAGTTCATTCGCCTCTAGAATGAAAGTTTGCCTCAGCGAGATCCAATGTTTATACTCTAGGCAAGTATTCCCCTTCATTCTCCTTCTTTTCCTTTGTTCACGGTGACTTTATATCCTACGATTTCCCCTTCGTTGCTCGTCGATAAGTTGCTCGTTATAGACAGCTCTGTTCGGGAAAGCACACAAATGGACTGAACAAATGTATGGGAAAATAGAAACGCTTAATGTTTTCATGAATTTTAACCATTTACAAACCAAGGGATTCTAATGTATAGCATATTAAACAAATCTTACGGAATTTACGATTCGTTTAGTATGTAAGTCGCCAAAATCCGTTCGCGGCAAAAATAGTTATTAACGTTAACTTTATTTCATAAAAACGTGACGTAGTGCAACGTAGTACTTCAGAATCATTTACTTCTGTTTTTGCGTTAAAAACACCGTAATAGTTGTGTAATTTGTTATCAATTCATAAAATCCAGAATGTCATGGCATAGTTTAATGGATGGGGGCTTCAGATTCTGGACTGGTCAGCTTGTTTACCAGATAAAAACCCGATCGTACGAATAGTAGATGCAGCTTACAAGCAGTATGAGTGATTTGTGATCTTAAACGAACAGTATCCTCTGCGTAGAACGAAATACACACTACAACATGACGCAGCTTGGTCGAAACCACCCCGATAGGGTTATTTGAACTGATTGAGGACTAAAGATGACCTACGAATTAGAAATTTATTGTCACTCATGTGAAATTTACATTGATTTTGAAAAGGAGTGAGATTTTTTCCATCTGATTCAATAGTTATGAAACACTGGAATTTACATGAAACATGAAACATCGGTAGGTTTAGTGTTAAAATGAAAGTTTTCAAATATTCATTTCAATATTTCATTCCTTTTTAGACTCAAAATATTACTTGGATTGCACTTTCGATATTTACGTTTGCGAGAATTTGTGATACTTACTGTTTCCTCCAAGAAAGGTATCTCTTTGGGGTCTGGTTCTTGGGGTGCTGAACTGTACTATTCCTGTCTTTGCAACCAAGGATTCCAGTGTCTCAATGAAAACACTCAATGTTTAATAACAACACTGTTATTCACAACACTACACTACATCACAATATGTATCACCCAAATTACAATAACGGAGTTCCACTTCCAATACTTCTACATTGATCACAACATTCGCTCTCCTAAGCCGACGTTTTTGTCATTTTCCCGGATTGTTTAATAGAATATAGACTCCTGTAGGCTGTCGAAACCATGTTACGAGGAGGTTGTCGATCCTCTAGTACTACCTCCTGGCATAGAGAGTATACCGGCTTTTCGATGATCATTTGTTGGATAGAATAGTTCCAATGCGGGGTTCGTCAGTTCCTTGGCCATCTCATCTTTAGATGATGACGAGATTACGTTGAATCCGTGTTGACACGAAAATTTGATTGTACAATAATTGACAAAAAACAAATTATTTTGTTCGCTCGAACCGGACGAATTCGAACGAAGCGAGGGGAAGCAATGTAACTTCATCGATACAACTCTAAAGGGTGTCCCACATCAAATTGCATCACGGAAAAAAACTCTGTAGAAAATTGTCTGATTGACCGATCCTTTTCAAACTTTCAGACAATAAAATATAATCCATTAGTAAACTCTTGGAATATTTATTTCATTCAACTTCAATACCGTAACCGTATGCTCGCAGCTTACGCGTAACTCCTCTCATGAGGTCCTGTACATCTGGCGACAGCTTCTTCTGCACGGAAACTCACTTTTCCTTCATGTCTTCCTCAGATTTAACCTCCTTGGGTTACTTCCGTAGTGCCTGCTTCATTATAGTCATTATAGGAAGGTCTGAGTTTCGATGCGTTTGGGGGGTTCATGTCCTTGGGCACGAAAGTGACCCTGTTGACTTCCAACCACTTCAGGACATCCTTTGAATAGTGGCACGAAGCTAAAAAGTTTCTGCATCCTACTTCCTCTGGAACATCAAACTTGTGCTGAGCGGTAAAGAACAGTAGCCCTGGAAGCTGCCGGAAGTCCGCCTTGACGAAAGTCTCATCATCTATGATGAGACATTGAGGCTTCATCAGCATGTACAGTTTCCGGGCCAGTGACATTCCCACCGTATTTTGTCGTTCGTCACGATTTAGAGCCTTCTGCACTTTGTACGTATTCAGTCTCTCCCGGTTCTTGGCTCTCTGAAGGAAAGACTTGGACAGATTCAACTTTTTCCCACATTCCTGACCGAAGCATTGGGATTCCGCTTAAATGCTATCACGACACGCTTGTGATCCTGATCACTAATAGAACATCCATTCTAACCGCATTTCGCCATCCATCTGATGCTCAAAGTTTCGTAGTAACGTTTAATCACATGACTCACTGTTGACTGCACGATTCCGAGTTGTTTTTCGATGTCCCGATGAGACTATTGAGGATTTTCCAGGTACTTGCGCAAAATCATCTCGCGGCGTTGCTTTTCGGGTGAAGCCTTTCTTTTAATTTTCTAAAAACTGACAGCGATAAAAACGCAGTATAAAAATATTACACTCTAAACTACTTGTACCCTAATTTTGAAGCGAAAATACCCAATAGGTAATTTTCTATAGCGTTTTTCCGTTATGCAATCTGATGTAGAACACCCTTTATGTGTAAAGTGACCAGATGGTCAGAGGTCTAACGCGGGACACCAATAACAAAACTTTATGTATATACGTTATGGGAACATATACCATAGTTTAGCGAGTCTGAACTGATATGTATCGGCACTCAGTTGTGATTTTTCGGTGGTTTAGATTTTGTTTGCGCCTGAAAATCACTCGCTCAATCAGAGCATTTACGCCTGGCAAGCACGATTAGAATTCTACAATTTTTTTGAAAAAAAAATTACGAATATTACCGAATGGAATGCTCCAAATTTTTCTTAAATCTTACGTTTATTAAGCCTAAAACATAAAACTATTCAAGGCTGTTGATACGCAGCAGCAGCACTGTGAAGGCAAGTTGATGATTTTTTCATACTGCAAGCTCCACCCTTCAGCGAAGGAGTTGGACATTATGAGGCGCTTTGTGTCCGCCAGATATAGCCGATCTGGTATTTACAACATCATATCCCTGCTACTCCTTAAGCCGGGACATCGAAGCAACCGGCCAAACGGTGAAGGAGAATCTGGCCAAACTGGACATTTTTATTTGGAAGCGTCAGATGAGACCGGCCGTATCTGAGCAGCAAGCAATCACCCAGAAGGAGTAGCTTGAGGTGCTGGTGAAAAACTTCTTTTCGGCCAAAGAAGTGAAATACTTCTTTTTCACTGGTGAAATACTTCTTTCCGTGCTTATAATGAAAGACGAGACGTACTTGATACTAGAATTTAACGAATGGCAGGGGATCGGGTACTTCACGTTCCCCAGGTAAGCGATGACTTCGAATATATCATCCACATCAAATTCTCGAAGAAGGTCCTTCTCTGACAGATGTGAAGCGAATGTCCAAGCCGCTCTTCTTTCGAGTCATATTGTGAACGGGGAGATATAAAGTACGAAGTGATTGCCGGAAGTTGCGAATGTGATGTGGTCCTTATGCCGAACCTGGGATCAGCCCATTATGTCAAAAGATCACTGGAGGATGGATCAGCTGGAGATAAACATTGTCGCGAAGACCGCCAACCTTCTCAACACTCCCCAGCTGCGACCGTTAAGAACTTTTGGGCGAATGGCCAAAATGGAGAGACAGTCGACCACCAAAGCCACGAAAATGTAAAAGAACACGCCGACATACATCTTTTCATCGGCCATGGTTGAGGTTACGGCCAACTTCCGTAAGACCGCCCAGCGCTTCATTCACGATACTTCATCAAACAACCCTCCCTCTTCCTGTCGAGTATACACTAGTTTTTCCGGTTTATTTAAAACGTTAAGTCCTGACCGAGCTAGGGGACCAGAGATGATCTTTTCGTTTGACTCGCGTTGGTCCCTGCGGATCAATAGGGGACTTTTATAAAAATCATTTCCCATTTTTGTTGCTGTCGCTTCCAGTTGACACTCTCTAAACAAAAAGCCCACTGTCGGTGCGATGAAACCAGCTCAACGTCTTAGGATGCATTAGAAGCGCTCTTGAACAGTCTGCCAAATAAAAGTTTTTTTTTTTGTTCATCCATTTAAGAAAATCAACATGATCAAATTGTGATATTGAAATATACTGATATCGCGGGACATTTTCGTTTCTTTTGACAAACGCGGGACGTTTCGCGGGACGTAATCTTACGCGGGACATTTTGTTGAAATGCGGTACTGTCACTTTCTTTTTGTGGCTATTTACTGGTCACTTTATTTATGTGGCTTTATTTATGTATACTTCTCATGGTTGAATACGATTCGTATGGCCACGTTTTCGCACAAAGTCGTATCCAACGGAACTGCATTCTTATTCTGTTCATAAACGATGTGTGCGAACATCCAACGTCTGGGAGTTAGATGCAAACTGATTTATGCAGATGACCTTAAGCTGTATGTTGTTGTTTACTCGATTAAGGATTACCATCGTCGTCAGGCTTTGCTGAATACTTTCATTGACTGAAGTCATTGCAATAAATATCTGCGTTCCAAAAAGTGCGGTGATGAAGTTCCCACTATGAACCCAATCCTCTACGATTACCCTATTGACAATGTTACGTAGAGTAGATCGTGTAACAGACTTTGGGGTTCTTTTAAACCCGAAGTTGGATTTCAATCTTCACTACTCTTGTATCATCTGTAGAGCATGCTATCGACCTTGAACACACTGGAAAACAGAAGAAAACTGTACCGGCAGATATTCGTAGCAAATCTCCTGAACGGTGAAATGGACTGCCCTCAACTACTTTCACAAATCGACCTCCATATTCCCCGAAGGACTTTGCGGCAATCATCCCTTCTACAGCCAAATTTCCATCGAACTCTGTACGGGAATCATGAACCGATGACAGCGCTGATTATGAAGTATAGGGTTGATTACCATACTCTGCTAGCTTATCTCGGACGCCTTTTATCGAAAATGAATGAAAATCAAATGCAAAAGTTTAACCATCAGCCAAAATCAAACATCGGTCACGTTGGGGTATTCGACTCATGAATCAACGCTTTAAGAGTAAGCTCTATCGACGTCCATCTCTAGATAGGTTTCCCACGAAGAAACACAGACCAATTCGACGACGTATGAGGTATGAATGGAGTATGAAGGGCAAATCTGGGCTCCGTTTCATGCTGTGTACTTAACACGTATTGAAAGAATTCAAAAACGTTTTGTCAGAAATGCGTTTCCGTGGCTCCTGTGGACAAATCCCGACAATCTACTACCTAACAAACACCGATATGCGCTTAAAACTTTAACGAGCCAGTGCCACACAGTGGTCCCTCGGAAATTATAGGTGGCATTAAATAGAAAAATGAATGGAAATGCCTTGAAATTTGTTGTACGGGTGTTTTCAAAGGTTCTGAATCTATTTTTTGAGTCATTTTGGTAAGGGAAAGGAGAGTGGGTAAAATTTGAAATTTTCGGGAAAAACACGTATGGGGTGTCTAAATATATGTTTTCAAACTTCCTGAACACGTTTTCAATATTCAATTTACCCAAAAGCGCAGGAATACAAATTCGAAATCAGCATAAAATTCTTCATCTAGAACACCATCACATTATTTATTAGCGTATTCTGTAGCACTTGTGCAAAATTTGAAAAACATGCGTGTTTATCGCTACACTGGTTCACTGCATCAGACACTACATTGCCACGTCGTTATCGCAATGAAAATCGTCACGGACACTGTTGCCATATGTGATACTAGATCCATTCCGCTCGCCATTCCGCGAGCCGTACCCGGAATATGTTCCCAATGCATTCTCTAAGGCGAACATATTCAAAATTTCTCCCCATGATCAAATAGCTCGAGGTAAAAGGTCATCTTTTCCTCATTTCCTATAATTTTCGCAATATTCATAACATATACGGAAGTAGCTCTTGAAATCACACTTTTGAAAATAATCTACAAGCTACGCCACAGGCAAGCAGGCAGGCAGTATCAACTATTATATTTGACACCTGGTCTTCTTTGCTTTCCATTGAGGTCAAAAAGCTGCCGAAACAGCTCGGGACATTTGCGACGTAACGGGTAATTCAATAGGGACGCTACAAAAGTAGACCGATAGGAACAGCAACGACGCCATTAAGGTAAGTGTACCAATTATTGAGGACATATGTAATCAACTTGCAGAAATTGACGAATAAATACTCTATTTTAGTACAAAAGTATACAAAAGTATACCTTTTCTAGCAGTTTGAACTCTGTTTTTGAAGATTCGCACTGATATTTTGATGATTAATTGACTAAATTGTATAAAAAAAAAACATGTTTGAAAATGCCACTTCCATGTACCCATTATGGTAATAGTGTTTCTGAAGTTTTGTAATAAGTGTACCTATTATGGTAATAGTCGGTGCAATTGTTTAATTTAAAAATCCCAAACCCAAATGTATTTGGTCGCAGTATTATATGGATAGAAAGCATAATAAACTCTTACGCTTGAATGTTATGAATGAATGTGCCCACCAGTGGTTAATGCTAACTCGATAACCACCTGTTCATTGCACTTGATTGAAAAATCACAAAACCAAATATGCTTGGTTGCAGTATTATATGGATAGAAAACATCAAAATAAACGCTTTCGCTTGAATGTTTTTTTCAATTCCTAGGGGAACAGGCAGATTATTTTTCAGCAACGATAACATCTTTCCGAAATCTTCTCGATGCTGGATGGCAACCAAACGAAAATAGTTCTGCGCGTGTATGTGCGTGTGTGGTGGCTGCTCCGATGTCTCAAGCGGAACCGTTTGTGGCATCACTCTCCTCCTGATGGATTCCCTTCTGGCCTAAGGTGCACAAACAGGCGCTTGGGGACACCGCTCATTAGCGCTTTCATGATATACGAAGTTAGCTTCACCACAACAGCGACAACATGCTCCAATCGCTGTTCAATTATAACTGAGTGGATTTCCGAGCGGCGCTCGCTTATAAACCGATTGGTGATTTCAATAGCCTGTTTTGAAAGCAATTTTAAGGCTATTGAAACAAGTAACAAGTATATAACGCGTAGACATTTTATCCTCGAATGAAGTGTTTATCAACCGAACGAATTAGTTGTTTAGGAGATATTAATGCTCAAAATCTCGGTCTCCGACGTAACGCTTTCGTTTTCGAAACTTTGATTTTACACTCCGGTATAGAAATGAAAGACGTAGTCCTACGTCAAAATAATTAACAAGCATTACAAGTTCCGGTTATGATTTATCTTCTGTTAATAAGATTTTTTTTCTATTATCCGGTATCCGGCTGGATACCAAATATTGACCGGATAGGCAGGATACCGAATATCCGTTTCATCTCTAGATTAGACTGTTGTTGAGTGCTTTCCGGTTGTAAAATAACTGCCTTCTCCTCGGTGGTAGGCCTCTCTGCTAGCTGTCAGGAGTATCACAAAGGCGTGAGGGTTATGATGCAGTTTTCGTTTCTCTTCAGGAACTGAACAAAGGATATGAACCCATTTACCTAAGTATAAACGGAGTTTTTTTTTATCCCTTTTGTTTATTTTAGGCTCATTAGCATTTTAGCTGTAACAGAGCCGAATTTTAATCGTGTACATGTCACATATTTATCATATCTATAATTAGCACATTACACAGTTGCCATTTTTCGGCGTTAGAGTAGTCCCTGCTATACCATTGCAAATGGTACATATTTACACAGTAGCCATTTAGGCGTAAGAGATTTCCTTCTGTTCTTCCCATTATCCAGTAAGACGGGACAGCGAAGACAGTTGATTGATCATTGTTGAGTTATTTATAGAACAGCAGCCCGATGTGTCTTGCAGAGCAGAGCAGTTGTATGGATGAATCGATCTTATTTCGACCGTGGATCGATCTCCATCGCTGATGATTGTTGCGTGGACGTAGCTATTCTGTAACAACACAAAGATGGTCAATGGGGGCCCTGAGTTTTGAACTCACGATCGATCGCTTACTAAGCGAACGCGCAACCAATGTGGCTACGGAGACCCCCTATAAACGGAGTTGTCCAAACAAATATGCTTCGGTCGGACACGCATAATGCTATTTCACAACACAACTGAGCGTTTAAAAGCACCCTATGATATGCAATTTAACAGCGTGAAAACGTGAGGTAGGACCATAATAACATAACAACATACAACCATAATACACTATTCCTACTTTCTATAAACGCACCTCCGATTTTCAAAGATCTCAAGGAAAAAATTAACCAGTTTCATGTATTTTAATTCAAAAGAGATGTATTTAAAAACCAAAATCCATAACAAAAACAAAAACGTGTAAGCAAGAATTCATGATTTGTGCTTATTTCATAAAAACCGGTTCCCACTTTCTATAAACGCACCGGCTGTGTTAAGGTGTGGAATGTTGTATTTCTCAATGGGTTGATAAATTTCTGCATTTTAGTAGTCAGTTGGTCTTCCGCCACGCTCGATCACCTGGAAAATCCGGTTGGGCATGCTTTTGACCAAGTTCTTCATAGTTTCCATCTCAAAATTTTCCCAGGCCGCCGAAATTGCCAGTTTTAGTTCAGCAATGCTGTTATACTGCTTTCCGTTGGCGTAGATTCGTCGCACGATTATTCCCCAGGTGTTTTCTACAGGATTCAGATCCGGGCTGCGGGCTGGCCACCACATCAGTTCAATTTTTCGGGACTCAAACCAGGATTTTGTCACTGAACTCGTGTGAATACTAGCATTATCTTGCTGAAACACGAATTTTTGGCGACGATACTTCGCTTTGAATGGAATCAGGCTGTTTTCCAAGACCTCTATGTAGTCTGGCGAACACATTTTGCAAGATGTGAATGCTAGGTTGAGCTTTCCTTTTGCGCAAAATCCGATCCAGACCATCAAAAATCCTCAACCAAAGTGACGTGTTGAGAAGTACATTGGTTCCTTCCGCAAATCTCTCCAATATCCCGTAAATCCATCGGGGCCATCCAGATTGAATTTTTTCTCATCAGAAGAAATAACTTGAAGATGAACAAATAAAAATCATAAGCTCTAATAGCTTGTAATCGAATTGTAACATTTATCTGAGAAAAATACAGGAAATAACGAAGACTTTACCGTGTCCCACTGACAAGCCATGTTCACTTTTGCGAAATCCAAACGTTTTTGCTTGTGATCTGGTGTCAGATTCGGAGCCTCTTGCATTATAGATCGAATTATGTTGGGGCTGGCAAAACCTTACGAATAGTCTCATCCGCAACAGGTAGATCCAGCTCAGATTTGATCTTGGACACCGATATTGTTGAATTCGACGCCAATTTCACAATTCTTTGTTCATCCCGCTCCTACAGCTTTGATTGTTTAGCCTTTCGTTTGGTTGTTGCATACTTTCTCGGATTCTTCAAGAAATTTCTTATCACCGAATCTGATCTACTGAGTCTATGGGCAATTTCACGATGAGGCACCTTTAAATCATTGTTAAAATAGTAGGTACATGTATGAATCAAGCTGAGCTTATTCCCCTAGAGTAGTAATTAGAATTTACTCATACGTGCGAAAAAGTAGTAAGAAACCCATAACGCTTCACATATTAAGGTTTGTTTTTGGTCGAGGTGGCATATTTTTTCAGGGTCAAAACCACAAAAGGAACCCCTTGAAAAGCAACATTTGATGAGGTAGATCAGCTTTGGAAAACATGACATTGTCAGTCGTTATCCAGTGATGGCTCATTTTGCCCCAAACAACAAAGTAATCTCGAATGCGAATTAATTACTGAAAGCAAACAAAATATCTGTTTACCTCTCATTGAATATGTGAACAGTTGTCCAAACTGATGATTTGTGGAAGATAGCAGGACGAATAATTTAAATTTCACGGCAAATTCCTTAAAAACGATGCGCACAAAATTACATCAAAATGGCTACCGTGAGAGAAATTTCTGTTTTATTTATTATTATTTTACATTTGACAGTTTCATGCATAACAGGCTGTCTTAAACAGCTTCAAATGTTCTAAGAATAGGAAAATGAACAAGTATCAATTTGTTTATAGTTAAATTATCGAAGTTATTATCTGGTTCATTTTACCAACCCTGTTCATTTTAACCTCATTTCCCCTATATCGTGTTTCTGACAGATACAACGAACACACTATCACTATTCAATGTGGAATATATATGATTCACTAATACTTACACGGTGGCATATGGTACACATGCTGATTAAAGGCAAACATCGTTATTTGCGTAAAGTGGGGGTGCGTTTATAGAATGTGGGAACAGTGTAGGAACATAGCAGATCTGCTTTTCAGTTTTGCAGCGATTTCATACAACCATAATAGGAACAAGGCACCTTCCGATATTGTGATAATTGGCACGTAGATGTAAACTTGTACCAATTGTGGTAATACAAAAATACATGTTTATTTCGATAAAATCGTACAAATTGGTCGAATCACAACATCAAGAAGGTTATAGTGTATGCGTCTACACTGTGTTTGCATCAAAATAGCCACTTCACAGCATAAAAATCTCATTATTTTGACCGCATATTCCTTAGCAAAATGCTAAGAAGCAAGCATCAATGGGATACACTATTTTCAAACTATATTTTCCAACAAAAGAACAATGTTTCGCATGAAATCAAGTACCAAAATCGACAAAGAAGATATTTCTGATGTTTAAAAATCTATTAGAGCCTTTAAAAATTAGATATGTTTTCTAAACTAATAAAAAAAACTCACTCGTATTACCATAATAGGTACTAAAGGGTGTGTCACATCAAATTTCATCACGGAAAAAACGCTGTAGAAATTTAATTTTTAGGAATTATATCTTCAGCTTTCGCTTATAATCAGATAAGAGTGTATAGATCACGTTGGCCATGCTTCACTGTCAATTTTTCGTAAATTTGGAAAAATGTCGTCGAACGAAAAAGAGCGTCGTGAATTAATCCTGCGCACTCATTTCCAGAATCCGGAGTTGTCACATCGGGACATCGGTAAGATGCTGGGAATCGTCCAATCAACGGTCAGCAGAGTACTAAAACGATACTTCGAGAACCTAACCATCGACCGGAAGGTGAAGAACGGCAAAAATGGATGCTCCGTCAGTGAAAAAGATCACAAGCGCGTAGTTAAGCCGTTTAGACGTGATCCGAGAAGTTCGGTCCGGGATGTCGCCAATAAGCTGAATTTGTCAAGTTCATTCGTCCAGCGGACCAAGCAGCGGGAGGGCCTGCATACATACAAGGTTCAGAAGGCTCCTAACGTCTGGACTTCAGCAAGCGTGCCCGTGGTGGCCATGCAAAAGAAATCGAGTTCCATACATAATGGCGTCACTTCTGAACCATATATAATGACCTCACTTGGCATCACACGTACTTTCACATGGATAAAGAATTTCATTGATATCCAAAACCATTTTTATTTTATTTAAAAAAAACTTTTGTAGCGCTCTTATTGAGAAGATTTACAGTACGGCAATTGGCGGAAAAAATGTATAATTGATGACCTTATTGATATAATTTTTAGTTTTTCGTTTAAATAAAAGCTACGCTACGATCTTATTCCCCAACCCAATATATTTCCATCCACAAATGATTTGTTTTTCTCCATACTTGGAATATTATTTTAATATTTTGCTTAACCAAAGACTTCTGAAGGTATCTGGGAATACTCCATTTTTTCAGGGCTGTTCAAAATGTACGATAATAATTTGGGATTCATTGTTTATGTAGAAAAACCGCGTTTTTAGAGCGCCGGCAGAAAATTCTGTTCAAATTCGTTGAAAATGCAACAAGTTGATAAGTTTTTCACTGGAAAAAAATGACTCCTAAATTAGTATCGTACATTTTTAGCAGTCCTAAAAAAAAGTTGGAATATTGCCAGATACCTTTGGAAGTATTTGGTTAAGCAAAATATTTAAACAATATTCCTAGTATGGCGAAAAAGATATTTTTGTGGGTGACAATATAGTTGCCACGACCTTATAAAGAGTTAACTATATTGTCACCTATTTTTTCAACTGTTTCAATAGTTAATTTTTTTATCAAATAGAAATATGTGTTCTTCCTCATGTAAGGACTATGTTCTCTGGAGTTGGAGACGACTCGTTGCCTAGTTCCCACGACCAGGGTAAAACCATTACATCTCGTCCGGTACCTGATGTCTGAGATATGATTCGCTAATGTGTCCTACCGTTCGCTAGATTTCTCGGTGCGTGGCTCATTGAACCCATCTCTCTGCTCAGCATTAACAGAAGGATTGATAACTGTTCAATCAAGAGCTGGTAAAACATGGACAAAGATTAAAATTAGCACAAAGATTAATGGTCGCATCAATATTTGTACTCTCAATGGATTGATAGAACAATGAGACTGATCATATATATCATATATATTCCACTCAACATAATTCTTTTTTATTATCGCTTCCCAAAAGCTAAATCCTACCCTAATGTTCTATTCTATTTCACAAATGATGCTATACTACACGGGAGGAAAGTTGAAACCGACAATCGGAAGGCGTCGACCCGAGAAAATGGTCTTCATATTAATGTAATCATCACGCCTGGTCGCACTTGTTGTTTTCTAACGTGATAAGCTTGGATGGCGTCTGGTTTTGTCATCGAATAAGCCACGCGGAAATAATGCATGAGTGCTACTCGTGTGCTTTTCGAAACGAAATGCTCGTGTGGAAGCAGCATAAAGTGATCACTAATCCAGCAGCAAATATTTTCTTATAATTACATCTTCCTTCGGTAGCACACATGATGTTGAACACGCGGCGTGTTAAAATGATACAATGTTGTGCGTCAAATAGCCGATGTCATGCCACGATAAGCACAAAATGCCCCAGCGCAAATATTGTGTTTATTTGTTCATTTGAAATATGATTATTCACTCCAAAGGTGGTGGTAAACTTTTTCACTGTCCGAAAACATACAAATAGCAATTAGAAGGTAATAAGAACCTGAAATGCCCGGGGAGCATTGATTGATTGCTTACTATGCCTCGAAAATTATGACTTCAATATTAGAGAAGTATGAGATGCACTCCGGTTTCGTCACTACTAGAAAGAAAATATAAGATGACCGAGCAGTTCAATGCTGTATAAACGATTTCAAAAAGAAATGAATGTATCAATATGCAATTCTACGGAAATATAATCTATTAAAAATAGCATTAACGGTTGTTAGAAACATTGCATTCTCCACTTGAAATTTGTTCCACATTTCACATTGCCAAACTTGGATTCTTGAATTAAATATTAACCGGTTAATGTTTCGAAGTCAACAATGTCTCCAATTGTATATTAGGTCGATTTTTAGCAATGTTGAATTTTCCTCTTCCTGTAACGTGATTAATACCATTACAAGTCCATCGTACATAGACATTTGCATCTATGCAATAATGCACCTTGCATTAGATGAACAGCAAACTGAGAGCTTGTAGTGAATTTGTAACATTAGCTGAATGTTTTTAAAAATGGATAGGTGTTTCCTTCGATTTGTGTTACGTGTTTGATGCTAACATGATGTTAAAATATATGCTGATATGTTAAAGTGATGATGTTAATTACATCATGATGTTAAAATAATGCTATAAAAATTATGTGATTCAAACAAAATATGTTCAATTTTGAATAATTTCAGTTGGGTGTTCCACATCAACCGATCATGCATACTAATGGCACTGTCAGAGCAGGAAATCCTTGTCGACACAGTTCAGTGAATAAATTTAGCTTTTTTTCTTCAATGAGTTTAACTTATAAGAAAGTAAATAGACTGGAAAATGAATTCAGAATTACAAAATTCACCAAATTGTTACGAATTTACAACAAAATATTAAAATTTTACACTGTACCTTATTTGTGTGACTTCAGTGTGCCGATACGAAGAAAACAGCATACCTTTGGTAATTGTTAAATTACTTTGGATTCAATCACTACAATACAAAAAATATAATCATTTGTTGAGCGACATCTTGAGGCCGAATACTATGCAACAAAACCAAGGTTTTAGCCTAGAGATATGCAACACATTACAGTGCACCATTACATCGATTTTTCGATTTAGGACTAGGGCACCCAAAATTCCAGATTATTTTTATTTTGCAGACTTTTCAAATCCAAAAAATGTCAGCCACACATTCTCCTTGTTTTTTGTTTTCATAGAGAAATTTCCTTTTTTTTTCAATTACGTTCTAATAATAGTCGTGGTTTTATAATTTTGTTCTTCTAAGTCAAAGAAGACTTACAGTTCAGTACAGTGAAATCCAAAGTTTACCTGACTTATTTACGTGAAATCCAGTAATATGAGAGTAGTTCAAAAAATAAGTTTCAGTGCCTCAGGAATCCCGGAAAAATAAAGTTAGGACAAAAAACAAGGTGATTATCGTAATATACGTTTTATTTACTATTTTTCTACGTAGCGTAGCGTAGAAATTAGATAGAAAATAGAAGGCTCTGCAAAGCTATTGCCTTTCGAATGAACGAATTTGAAAAACAAGAAATGGGTTATATCTGTGATACAACCGCAAGGTAGACGTAGGACTACCGTTGGCTCGGTAATCATTTATTTGAAATTGCATCTGAATCAATTCTAAATGAATGAATGAATGCATGAATATTTTGGGAGATTGCTGAATTTCTTGTTAGTGTGTGGAATTATGAGTATAAGTATGGAATTGTTATTAACATAAAATTCAACTCTTTCAAACTTGTTGGTGGTCCTGAAACCAACCGATGGAATTTGAGTGGCAAAAGCAACTGAAGATGTTTGGTACATGGTACATTCTTTTTTGTTTTCGTGAAAATAACTCGAGATTTTTCATGATCACTTCATGCGCAGAATAGAAACTGAGGGCGCCACTTCACGGTGAAACGAAATAAAGTCTATACAGGGTTTTCCAACTTTAAATTCCGAAAGAAAATTGAAATAAAACACACTTAGAATTCGAATTTCGATGAAACTTTTATTTCAAATTAAAGTTTGGTTTATGCCATTATGTGTGAAATACAACACCATTCAAATGTCCACCTAGGGCTTCCTCGCACACCTTGATCCGGAACAGGTAATTTTCGATGACTTTTCGGTACATATGGGGCGGTATCTCGGTCATAACTTCACGAATGTGGTCCTTCAAATGTTCAAGAGTTTGCGGAGAGTTGGCATAGACACGGTCTTTCACATAACTCCACAAAAACAAGTCTAGCGGGTTCAAATCTGGACGGCCAATTGGCATCACCAAAACGCGAAATTATGCGTCCTTAAAATTTCGTTCGCAATATGGCCATGTTCGGTCGTGTTGTGTGGCACGTGGCGCCGTCCTGCTGAAACCACATGTCATCCGTATCCATATCTTCAATTTGTGGCAAAAAAAAATCGGTTAACATGCGGCCATAGCGCTCACCATTCACAGTTACCGTCTCGCCGTCCTCATTTTCAAAGAAATACGGCCCGATGACTCCACCAGACCATAATGCGCACCAAACAGTCACTTTTGGCGGATGCAATGGCCTCCTCTCAACAATCACGTGTAGATTTTCTGAGCCACATATACGGAAATTTTGGGTGTTCACATAGCCACCGAGATCGAAATGTGCCTCATCGCTGAAGAAAATTTAATGCGAAAATTCAGCATTTTGCTGCTGTTGTTCGTTCACCCAATCGACGTATGCCCGACGCATTCCATGGTCACCACGCTCTAATTTTTGTACCAGTTGGACTTTATATGGATGTAGGTGCAAGTCCAAATGCAAAATTCGCCACAATGATGTGTTTGACAAGCCCAATTGCTGAGCACGCCGTGGAATCGAAACATTCGGGTCATCCTCCACACTGGCAGCAACAGCAGCAATATTTTCGGCCGAACGCACATTACGATGATGCACAGGTTTTACAATATCCGCTACGGATCCAGTTTGTTCGAATTTACGCACTACATTAGTGATTGTGTGCTCTGTAGGCCGTCCATGACGACCAAAATCCGTCCGTAATGCTCGAAAAACATTTGCCGGTTTTTCATCATTTTTATAGTATAATTTAACAAAATTAACACGTTGTGCGATGCTAAAACGATCCATATTGTAAAATGGCAGACATTCAACTAACGATATGACGCTTTGGTTGACAGCTATGTCAAACGGTTGTCAGCGCAGGGCTGTATACTTTCGGAAGCCCTGTTCCAGGGCTGTATACTTTCGGAATGATTGTTGCATGCGAAAGAAGAATAGAAACTGATGCTATTGACGAATTTACGTTAGATTTACAACCAGATGGCGCAGCGTAATCTACGTTTTATTTTCTATTTTTCTACATAATCGTCGTAACGTTCGAGGCATTTTTCATAGCGTGGCACGAGTTTTTCTATTCCGAGCGCGAAGTGCGTAGTGCATTGCGTCCAACTTTTTGAAGTACGATGTAACTGCGTCACGTATTTCTTCAGTGTTATCGAATCGTTGACCATCGAACGCCTGTTTCATTACCGGGAATGAGTGATAGTCGCTAGGGGCGAGGTCTGGGGAGTAAGGAGGATGCTCGAACACAGTCCATTTGAATTTTTTTCAATTGTTCTTGAGTTACGCGAGCAGAATGGGGCCACGCATTATCGTGGATGAGGAACACTCCTTTCATCAATAAACCTGGCCTTTTGTTCTTAATCGCGGTTCTTAATCGATCCAAAACTTCACAATAGTACGGTGATGAAACAGGAGTTCGGCGGTCAACGATTCGATAACACTGAAAAAATTCATGACGCAGTTACATCGTACTTCCGAAAGTTGGACGCAACGCACTACGCACTTCGCGCTCGGAATAGAAAAACTCGTGCCACGCTATGAAAAATGCCTCGAACGTTACGACGATTATGTAGAAAAATAGAGAATAAAACGTAGATTACGAAAATCACCTTGTTTTTTTGTCCTAACTTTATGTTTCCGCGATTTCTGAGACGCTGAAACTTATTTATTGAACGACCCTCGTAGTAATGTAGGCTCTGTTAATACAAATTCATCTCATTTTCACACTATTTTCACCAACAATTTTCTTTAAAGATGAACTGAACTATGAAATGAAAAATGAAAAATGAACTGTTTATTTAAACGATAAACTTTTCTATACTCAGCATTTGTTACAATCTTCCTGATGCTCATACTATTGTTTTTCCAATTCGTTTATTCGAAAGGCAATAGCTTTGCAGAACCTTCTATTTCCCATCTAATTTCTACGCTTAGTGAGGTTCGGCCAGTTATTCGTGATTGAATCGAGTTTTGAAATGGGAACATTTTTGAGGACTGATGAGGAATATAGAAATGCCCTACCGCTGTCACACACGCACTATAGTGCTGTGCTTTATAACTAGGGATAGCACCTGGCATTTGTCTGGCTGTTTTAGGTGGGCGACGATTACACGAGGAGACAAGACAAACCGAACTAATAAAAAAGAATGCAAAGGAACAAAATTCTCATACTAGACCTCTTCAAAAACACATAAATTGACTGCACATAGTTGACGTCCCGAGTTCCCAACACGTTTCTTACAGAAGCATTGGAGCTTATTCCTTTGGGCATCTAGGGTATTCGAAAGATATTTCCGAAAGAGTGATTCCGCATTTCACCAGTATTCTAAGATACGGCTCTCAGACTCATGTTATGAGTTGAGTAAATAAAGTCGAGGGCGATACGTAAATAATAATATTGAATTTGTTCAAATTTTAGGAGGTGACTCTTAGAAAGCAGGTCCGAAAAATGATCATGCGTAAACCCGGCACGCATTCGTGTAAAAGTGTAAATAAGAAATGTCAGTGAATTCAAATATTAAACGATGAACAAAGTGTAAATAGTACTCAACCACCATGTTTTCACTCCGCACTAATCAAACCCTTTTCCGAAGTACATCCAAGAAAAAGGTTAGGCCTTCCATCGTATGGAGCGGAGCCACAAGGACTGCACCCCTCGAAAAAAACGTTTCTTCCACGCACCCGTTGCCTTCATGAGTGGAGCAACATCAAAAAATCGCTTCGGGTTGTATCCGAGACACGACCGCTTAGGACGTATGACTACACAATCTTTTTTTGACGTAGAACTACGTCTTTCATTAAGGGTGCCAAATCAGAAAACAGGCCACGTTTTTATGAAATAAAGTTAACGTTAATAAATATTTTTGCCGCGAACGGATTTTGGCGATTTACATACTAAACGAATCGAAAATTCCCTAAGATTTGTTTAATATGCTATACATTAGAATCCCTTTATTTGTAAATGGTTAAATTTCATGAAAACTTTAAGCGTTTCTATTTTCCCATGCATTTGTTCAGTCCATTTGTGTGCTTTCCCGAACAGAGCTATCAATAACGAGCAACTTATCGACGAGCAACGGAGGGGAAATCGTAGGATATAAATTCACCGTGAACAAAGGAAAAAAAGAAGAATGAAGGGGAATACTTGCCTAAAGTATAAACAGGGGATCTCGCTGAGGCAAACTTTCATTGGGCATCGGACTGTTGAGCAATCCAGTTCGCTTTTGCTGCGCTTCGATCTAAGATTGGACCCCACCAGTGGTAATTCAACTTGGATATCCTCGTGTGGTTTTTCCAGTTCGTTTTTCGCGTTATTCGTATCGTGTGTTTTTTTCCGCGTCATAAATTGGACGCTTCGCAGTGTATGATGAGCAAAAAGAAGAGGAAGGCTGGCTCGAGCCCTGCAAAAAACGAACGCATTGCCAGGGGCAATAGTATTTCGAGGCAAGCGTCATCAGATGATGCACGCGATGTTGATGCAGTGAAAAGCGCTTGCACTGAACCGAGCCTTCGCATCGAATAACAGCGAAGTAGGCGACTTCGGCGCGTCGGTCGAAAATGTAAACACCGTTACACAGACAGCAACAAGCTCCCCCCGCTGGTGGTGAAGGCGGTTGCTCTTGACAAACTCATCAACGAATTCGCATCGATGGGTGTTACAGCAGAGTACAAGCTGTGTGGCATAATTCAGTCTTTTTCCAAGCAGTGAACATTGTTTGTTTTCCGTCATCATAAGGGCTTCGATGGTGTATTTGACATTGCATGAATGTATTAAGCTGACGTTATGGCGAAGCAGGCGTTAAGATTGTACCAAGCATCTTGAATGTCGTACTGGAATGTTACAAGTTATTTGGGTCCCCGTGCCAGTCGTAAAACTGTCTACAACTAGGATTGCATTTGCACTAGTCTAGTCTAGTCTAGTCATAATGAAGCAATGCTACTGTTTTCGAGGTTGTTGATATTAAAAAAAGAGTTTATTTCGCTTGTTTAATCACCAAGAAAGTGAATGTCGTTCTGGAATTTTGTATGTGATTAGGTTACGTTTGCCAGTAGCAAAACTTCCTCCACTAAGGGTTACAGCTGCGCTTATCTCGAGTATGAGAAAGTAATGCAACTTTTTTCGAGGCCAGTAATATAAACGGAAGTGTTTCTTTTGAGAATAGCGCAAAATGATGAGAAGTGTTTATATTCCTAGTAGTTTCAAGCCACCAATGTATGGCTCTGTATGCATGCTATGGCGAACGCTTGTTTGGCGCTTGGTTTACGTTTTACGAACGATGGCTGGAGGTGCAATTTCACTGAGGCAATACTAAATAACATGTATCATGATATTTGATACTTGCAAGTGTTGTCATTGTTGTTGTTTTCTCGCGGTGCCAAAGATATATTGATATAATCGACTGTAACCGAGTCTATGTCAATTGCGTAAAAGGCCACCGGAAAAGCGTTCGAGGTAAATTTTCAATGCATTGACATGAAATAAATTGCGACATACGATCAGCTAGTGTATTGTTCTGTGAAGGCAAGAATGAATCATTAGTCAATTATCGTCAACTGATTCTACAATGAAAAAAAAACAGGAGGTGGGTTATATCTATGGTATAACCGCAAGGGTGACGTAGGACTAACGTTGATTCAGAGTTCATTTGTTTGAAGTTGAATCTGAATTTATTCTGAATGAATGAATATTTGGAGAACTTCGAAAACGAGAGCGTTACGTTGGAGGCACAAGGTTTTATGCATCCAATATTGGATACGGAAATATCCTACTGATGGGGGAGAATAATCTTCAGAAGAAAATCACAAAACCAAATGTATTTGGTCACGGTATTACATGGATAGAAAACATTAAAATAAACTCTTTCACATGAATGTAAGTTCAAATTCCCAGAGGAACTGGCAGATTATTTTCAGTAACGATTGGATATTTCCACATTTTCCTCGATACTGGAAGCCCACCAGTGGTTAATGCTAACTCGATAACCACCTGTTAATAGCACTTGATTGAAACATATTTGGTCACAGTGTTACATGGATAGAAAACATTCAAGTAAACTCTTTCTTATGAATGTATTTTTAAATTCCCAGAGGAACTGGCAGATTATTTTCCGGTCCTTTCTCGATGCTGAATGGCATTCAAACGGAAAGAATTCCGCGCGTGTATGTGTGTGTATGTAGCGGCTGCTTCGAGATCTCCCCGGGAAACCGTTTGTGGCATCACTCTTCTCCTGATGGATTCCCTTCTGGCCTAAGGTGCACAAACAGGCTCTTGGTGACACCGGTCATCCGCGCTTTCATGATAAACGAAGAGCTTCACCACAACAGCGACAACATGCTCCAATCGCTGTTCAATTAGAACTGAGTGGATTTCCGAGCGGCGCTCGCTTATATACCGATTGGTGATTTCAATAGCCTGTTTTGAAAGCAAATTTAAGACTATTGAAACATGTTTTTGGATCAGAAAGTAACAAGTATATAACGCGTAGACATTTTAGCTTTCGAATGAAGTGTTCATCATACCATTTCGTTCAGTTGTTTAGGAGCTATTAATGCTCAAAATCTCGGTCTCGGTGGAAATGAAAGACGTAGTCCTACGTCAAAAAACATTTCAGAGATTGTTCTATTAAGCAGTTGTTTCTAAAACTTCACAGCATTATAGAATAATATCCCAAGGTTTAAACAAACGACTTTTATAATATAACAGCGTAGTTCTTCGTCAAAAATGCGGTCGTATCTTGGACACAACCTCCTATATTTTTTTCTAATTTGTTGGTTCATCATTTCGGATATTATTTGAAAATGCGTCGAAATTCCATAAATAACGCTTCAGTAAAAAGTTCCGGGACCCTGCTGTAGAATCATTTCGAGAAGCAACGATTCTTTCTTGTCTTAGCGAGAACAATACACTAATTGGTCATATGTCACAATTAGTTTGTTTATATCAATGCACGCATTGCACTGAGTATTTAACGAGAGACATCTTCCGCGCATTGCCATCCAACAAGCATCAAACACGCATCTAACAGATGCACACAGTTGCAGCGATAAAAATGAAACATCGAAACCCACTTCGTGTGAAATATTCGCTAGCACTCACAGCTCGAAGGAAAACATAAAACACTAAACGAACAGAATAAGCGACCATTGTTGTTTTGGGCACAAAACGTTTCTGAAAATTTTCCTCAGAGGAGATGCAATACTTATACACCAGCGACAGTTTACTCGCTATGCAAGGGTGGAGTTTACTTCTCAAATATTCTCTTTTCGTTATCCCCCTTCGTTGTTTCTATTCTAGCGGCTGCATAAGTTGTCCATTATATACAGCTCTGTTCGAAAAAGCACACAAATGGACAGAACAAATGTATGGGGAAATAGGAATGCTTCCAATTTACAAATCTTAGAAAATTTCCGATTCGATTGGTATGCAAATCGTCAAAATCCGTTCGCAGCGAAAATAGTTATTAACTTTAACTTTATTTCATAAAAACGTGACTTGTTTTCTGATTTGACACCTTAATGTAAGACGTAGTCCTACGTCAAAATACAGTCCACTCCATCGTTCCGGAACACGGACGGAACAGATTTCATCTAGGACCTTTCATTTTTGTATTATATCTAAACGATGCTAATCCAATTCGTGTAAATAACCGTGGTGACGCAATATTTATACAACGACAGTTAAAAATTTTTGCCGTCTGACATGAAGCCAATCGTGTATAGCTGAAATCACCAATTATTTTTCTCGCAAATACACAATACAAATATACCAAATTCAATTCTGAGATTTTCGGATCGGTACTCAATAGAGCCATAAATATAAAAGTACTCTGTTGGAGTGTTCAGCGAACACGTTGTATACGCAGTCTCAAATATTTCCAAAACTCTTGGGTTCATTCATCGCACCACTAAACAGTTCACGGACATACAATGCCTCAAATGTTCGCGGAGTCCATCCAGTGTAAATTTGTCTGCTATTCACTTCATCGTCTTCCTTGAAATGACCCTTAAAACTTTCATAGCTATCCCTGTAAGCTACTTTTATGCGAACCACGTGATACAGCTAAAGTTCTTCTTGTATACGATTTAAAATCGATTACAGGTCGAACTCGATTATCCGGGATTCGATTATCCGGAATTTTAGATCCGGTTATCCGGAGTATTTTATTTTTGATTTTCGGAAATTTTGAATAATTTGTATAATAATTCTATATTAAATAGCTAATATGGGCTTGATTAGTAGAATGCAGTTATTTATGAAAAATACAAATCCAAGATGGCGGCCACTACAAAATGGCGGATTACATATTTTCTCAGAACCCCATCAATATGGGTATCAAATGAAAAGGCTTGACTAGTAGAACACAGTTATTTATGAAAAATGCCCAAAAATGTATCAAAAGAAAGTTCTCGACTAGTAGAACATAGCAGATAATGAAAAAATCAATTTCAAGATGGCCGCAGTCCCCAAACATCTAATTACTTTTTGAATAGTTTCATTCAGCTTGACCTGTTTCTATGTATGTTTGAATGTTTGCTGGGTTGTCCCACATTAATAGAAAATTGGCCCCTGTTGAATGATTGATCTGAAATTTCAACCTACATTTAATTCTACTGTCATTATAAAACTGCGTATTCCATGATCTCGAAAAATTCAATTTGGCCGCCGCAAAAAAATGGCTGAATGGCTTGATTTGGAGAATACATTACACTATGAACAACAACGAAAAGGTCGCCACCACAAAATGGTCGACTATGTATTTTCTGCAATCCCCTCAATTATTATATATTCATTTGAAGATTTTGCTTGAATTTTCACCAGGAATTTGTATATCGATATTGCAGCCAAATTGAGAAAGATAGAAGTTGTGCGTCAAAGAACAAATTGCGGTTAAAGAACTTCATTTTGATTGATAGAAACAATCTAGTCTAATATAAATTTTTAGGATACAATTAATAATAACACATTAAAAATTATTAACTTTTAAGTGTTTCACTTCCAAAATGTTATTAAAATTCACTAATTTAGTTGTTCCACTACTATATCCTGTACTAAATTTTCTCATCTTTCAAGTGAAAGCATCAGAATCGTCTTCCGTAGCGTACTTTTTAATGTAGAGCCAGTTTGAAGCAACAGAGTCCGAAACAAAACAAAAAAAGTTCTGTAACTCTGTCATTGTTAAAATTCGATCATATGCGTAGGAGGATTTTTTTCATCAAATATGAAACCTTCTGAGAGAATCTGGATAAATATTTTTTTTTTCATGTGAGAAAGGTGTTTTCTGACTTTAAGGGGATGAATCAAAAATCGAATTCCTCTTTTATTTTCAAAAAACGAAAAATACATGCAAAAAAAAACAAATAAAGAAAAAAATTGTTTTGACTCGATTATCCGGAGGATTTGATGATCCGGAGTGAAAGAAAAAATCAATACTCCGGATAATCAAGTCCGACCTGTACTAACATTTATTAATTTCAACATTAGAAGCAGAAATCATGACTTACTCTGCCTTCCATCTGCACGCACTGATTATTCTCAACATGAACCTGTTGCATTTTTCGGATGCAGGGCTGCAACCATGATTTTTTTTTGACGTAGGACTACGTCTAACCGGAAGATATAGGGGGTGAAATGGAAATCTAGGCACTGAACAAGTAGGAAAAAATGCAAGATTTGGAACGCTTATAATTCGAGCATTTCTCAATAGATCGCAAATGTTTTTGCATCAATTGATAGGAAATATATCTACGCATCTATCATAACGAATAACATTTCATTTTTCTTGAGATAAATAATTGAATAATTGTGAAAATATCAAGCATTGTCAAAATGCACTATGTGCCCATTTTTGATTGGTCCATTTTGTGCTCCTCAAATCGTACCGACCAAAACGGGCAACCAGAGCAGCAGCGAAATAGAATGAAGCACGATTGGAAAGGAAAAAGAAAAAAATGAACGAAACATTGGTCGCAGTCTCACACATGCGTAATTCTCGAGCCAGCCACTCAGCTTAAAAATCCCCGCTCCGCTGCCGTAACGATCATTCTCATTCAAACCGTACACCACATCGGTTCGCATCACAACACATCAACAAACCAACCCAAGCAGCCATGTCTGGACATGGTAAAGGAGGAAAAGTGAAGGGAAAGGCAAAATCCCGCTCGAACCGTGTTGATCTGGAGATCCCCGCAAGGGTAGCTAGGCCGAGCGCGTTAGTACCAGTGCAGCAGTCCACCTAGCCGGCATTATATAGTTTCGGCCGCCGAAGTGATCGAGTTTGCTGGCAAAGCTGCTCGCGACGATAAGAAAACCCGCATTCGGAACAGAACACATTCGGTTCGGTGGACATCAAGACAACAGGCAGTTGCAGCGAGTGGCGAGTGGCAAACGCAATCGCAAAACGGCATCAGGTAGCAGAAGAAAAAAGTTTGTTCTTTATACAAACTGCTTTGGTGGCAAATCCAGAACAAGGCGGCATCGAGGGCGTTCGAAATGGTTTTTTTCAAAACCACGAGTACTAAGTTTTCTAAATTGGAACCATTCCATAAAACAAGGCGCTTTTCACGGCCATTAAACTTTCCAAAAAAGAGTTTAGGAAATACAGTTCAATGCTTTCTAAAACATTATCCAAAATAATAATAAAACACAAATTGATTTTTTCATAATTTGTTTGCCAGGATATGATGAGTATGTGAATTTGGCAGTTGTTCTGAGCTTATTGATTTTCACCAATTCTAAATTGCAACTAGATTGAAAGTACAGTAATTTACACTTATCTCGACATTTAGCTAATTGGACGGACTAAATATGTCGTATATTTAGTTGGAAATTTTTGTAAACATAGAGTTCGGGGTCCAAATTATGACCCCACATTGAAAGTTGACACTGTACCACTTGTCATCGCAAATGTTCAATTACAGGTTAAAATTACCTCCAATCCGATACTGAGTGGTGGTAATGCGACGTGCCATTGAATGTAATTTACTGTAAAATATGTCACATACTGGATGGGAAGGACCCTTTTTAGTCTGCATGTGAATCCAACGAGCGAACAAATCGTAGTGAATGTATTTTTTTTGCCATCGCTCCATTTTAACGCTCATTCGTTCGTCTCGTTGGACTCGCCCCTCTGGCTGAGTCTGCCGATTTGTCTCTATCCTGTGAGTGTGTACCGCTAGAGTATAAAACACGCGGACCCCAAAAAAATATTTTATTTTCTTTCAAACCGTAAACCCGTGTGCTTGTACGGCATCGGCATCGTGGACGTAACAAAGGAGGACAAGTTAAGGGAAAGGCAAAGTCTCACTCGAACCGTGCAGGTCTCCAGTTCCCTGTTGGTCGCATTCACTGATTGCTCCGCAAGGATAACTAGGCCGAACAGATTGATGCCGGAGCACCAATATACCTAACAGCGATTATAGAGTTTCGGCCGTCGGAGTGCTCGAGTTGGCTTGCAAAACTGCTCACGACAATCAGAAAACCCGCATCAAGAACAGAGCAGCTTCGGTTCGGCGCTCATCAAGGCAACAATTAGTTTCAGTGAGTGGCAAAGTGCTTCTCCGGCACGTCGCATTAAATGTAATTTACTGAACAACATGTCACAAGCTGGATGGGAAGAAATTTTCCAACTGTGAAAGCTGTGGCGAGTGGCAAACGCAATAGCTAAACAGGAAGGTTTAACCGAACAAGATGGGAATATCGAGTGATAACAAAAACACAACACCAAAGGTTCTTTTCAGAACCATCAACATATTCATAAAGAGTAAACAGTAAACTAATCCATTTTTCAGGTAGATAGGTAGGTATTCACGTAGGAGAAGAAAATAAAACAATATATTTAAAATATATATTTAACAAAAGCTGTCCCCTTTGTATAGTCCTACGTCACTCCGGTTATGTCCCCGACATTACCCATCCGTCTTTTTTTTTTATCTCATTTATTTATTTATTAGGCTCATTAGCATTTTAGCTGTAACAGAGCCGGGTTTTAATCGTGTACATGTACATATGTTTATGTTTCTATAAATTGTAAATTACACAGTATTTAATAGTAACCATTTAGGCGTTAAGTTTTTTCTGTTCCATTACATTATGGTAAATTACACAGTAGTAGCCTTTTAGGCGTAAGGGTATTCTTTCTGTTCATCCATTGTTCAGCAGACCGGACAGCGGAGACAGTTGATATTGATCATTGTTGAGTTATTTATAGAACAGCAGCCCGATGTTTCTTGCAGAGCAGAGCAGTTGTATGGATGAATCGATCTTATTTCGACCGTGGATCGATTTCCATCGCTGATGATGGTTGCGTGGACGTAGTTATTCTATAACAACACAAAGATGGTCAATTGAGGGCCCTGAGTTTGAACTCACGATCGATCGCTTGGTAACTGCAACCATGATGTTATTTCATAATAAATAAACATTTTAAATTTAATTTAAGAAAACGGGTGGGTAATGTCGGGGAAATAAGCGATGTAGTACAACACCAAAGGGCTGTAAATTTATATAACTTACGGAATATCCGTAACTATCAGCAAAAATACATCTCCAACGCTCTCAAGAATACCATCCCCAAATAAATCATTCACAAATTATACTATTCAGCATCTTCCGCAGAACGGCAATACAGTAGAACCCCGATTATCCGCGGAATAGTCTGGCTGAGTCACCGCGGATCACGAAAATCGCGGATAACGCGATAAACGACTAAAAAAGAGATGCAAACACAAAAAAAAAAGATATTTCATCGTGATAACTATGTTTTATCAATACAGGAATCATTAAACGATCCATCTATAAGCTCGTGTACACCAGAAGTCAAATAATGTGAAAGCCATGACCAAAACAAAAAAAGACGGGTGGGTAATGTCGGGGACATAACCGGAGTGACGTAGGACTATACAAAGGGAAGGAAGGTGTTGTATTATAGAGACTTTAAACTTTTGCAGTTCATTCGTCTCTAGCCTTGAGAAAGGCCCTTTGAAAACTCTACTCTACTCTATTACTCTACTCCAGCGCTACCACCTCCGCCCTCTTGCCTTGAGAAAGGCACTCGATCCCTCGCCGTCCAGCTCGTCCAGCAACGATGTTATCCAGTCGGTGTCCACACAAAGAATGATCGTTACGGCAGCGGAGCGGGGATTTTTAAGCTGACTGGCTGGCTCGAGAATTACGCATGTGTGAGACTGCGACCAATGTTTCGTTCATTTTTTTCTTTTTCCTTTCCAATCGTGCTTCATTGTATTTCGCTGCTGCCGTGGTTGCCCGTTTTGGTCGGTACGATTTGAGGAGCACAAAATGGACCAATCAAAAATGGGCACATAGTGCATTTGGACAATGCTTGATATTTAACAATTATTCAATTATTTATCTCAAGAAAAATGAAATGTTATTCGTTATGATAGATGCGTAGATATATTTCCTATCGATTGATGCAAAAACCTTCGCGATCTATTGAGAAATGCTCGAGTTATAAGCGTTCCAAATCTTGCATTTTTTCCTACTTGTTCAGTGCCTAGATTTCCATTTCACCCCCTATATCTTCCGGATAGACGTAGTCCTACGTCAAAAGCCA
Organism: Toxorhynchites rutilus septentrionalis; assembly: GCF_029784135.1. NCBI lineage: Eukaryota > Metazoa > Arthropoda > Insecta > Diptera > Culicidae > Toxorhynchites > Toxorhynchites rutilus. Next base: position 206,848,238 of record NC_073745.1, read on the forward strand.
TATCCTACCACTCACTGATAAATTCCGGGAAAGTCCATAGCATTACTATGGAACTCGCTTTCGCGGATGAACCACACCGCGGATCATCCCCTCGCGGATAATCGAGGTTCCACTGTATTGTTATTTAGTAAATTCATTGTGATAGATGCGTAGAAATATTTCGTATCAATTGATGCAAGGATCTGTGCGATGTTTTATGAAATGCTCGAGTTAGAAGCGTTCGAAATCTTTAATTTTTTTCTAGTTGTTGCGTGCCCAAATTTTATTTCCCCCATATATCTCCCGTTAGACGTAGTCCTACGTCAAAAAAAAACAATATTTGCATTCCGTCGAATAAATTTTCCGAAAAATGCTTCGCTCTTTCCGGACAGCCTAGAATGCAAAGATACTCAATTAAATTGCATGAATTGAATTCATAGAGTATATTGCCAATCCCACAAACGAGTTGGTGCGAAATCCCCCAGTAGCAGTGTTCGATATCATTCTCTATAAAACGCCTAACAGTAGGCAAAAACTGTTCATGAATCAATTTATGGCTTAGTCTGTGAAGTCAAATAATTGAAACGTTTTGAAATGATTCAAAACTTTATAATTCACATTGACCACAAAATTTTGTAAAATTATTCCGAGCTCTGGACTTTTTTATTGTGTCTACTGCTTGTTACTCTTCCAAACTAAAATTTATAAAATCAAACTAACCCTCAAAACCAGAAATGTGTCTGCTAGTGCGGGAGCGCAACGTTTTTTGATTAATGCACGGGACCATTCGAAGTCGTACTAATTGCTTATACTTAGTTTGAGTTTTATGTTTGGAGATGATTTCTATAGTTTTATGTGTTTTAACAAATCGTGTGGTATGAAACCGTCAAAAACGCTAGATTTATTGTTCCGCGAATTCATTCAACAACCTTTAACAGCAGGTCGTCGTTATTACGGAACCACGTTCCATCGGACAGGCATGAATGGTAGCCAGTTAGTTGCACATTAGTGTCAGTTTTCTGACCCTCGCTGTCGAAAGATTCTACCGAGTTTATGATTGCCACTGCGAATCTCGATTTGCAATCATACCTATATACAAACACAGATTGAGCTTTGTCCCAAAAAACACAAACCTTCTAGTGCTTCTGGTAATTTGACACTGTGAAAAAGTCGCGTTCCGCGCAGCAATGTTGGGAGGTCAGAAGGAAATCACCTTCTTGACTTGATTCGCTCGTTCGTTGGCTGTGTGCCATCTCAAGCACATTTGATAATCAACTCACGATAGAAAAATTCATTTTGCCTTGCTCTGAAGTTTCTCACGAAAACATATGATGTGCGAAAATAAAATAAATCGTGTGGCGGTTGGTCAATTGATCAGTGGAAAAACACCATCTCCTACAAAACCTATCCGGGATGGTGCTCAGCAAAGGTTCTCATTCTCAGAAGGAAACATTACTGAATTTCTACTTTTTAATCACGCACATTTTCAGTCAGTTTCACGCGGTGGGCCGTCTTGAAATTCATAACCTAATAAAATTTATTATTTAAGAATCGTGTAAAGCCATACCCTTCAGTCTTTTTTACTACTGTAATTATAGTTTACAATATTTGGCGCATGTCAATCCCCTAATGACCCTTTTTATTGATCCCACGTGTTTGTCCCTATTCAAAACGTAAATTCTGGAGATTGCCTTCTTCATAATGTTAGGTACAGGTGCGAAGGAGAAAATTCCGAGAAAAGGTCGTTCACATACCCGCAAAGTTTATTCGATCGATGAATAGCCAGATGACAAGACTTATCTCAGAAGATCAGCACTTTCCCAGGGCCTGAGTAAATTGTTTTTTTTTTGTATAATACATTGTATGTATTGTTTGAATTTGGTGTTAAGGATGGCAATTGGATTAGATATTTTGAAGAGCAGAGTGGGATGCACTTTTTCTTGAGTTAAAACTTCATCTTGAGCCAGTAAGTAGTACTAGCACTGATTGATCATCACGTCACATTTCGTAGAGTCTCTAAAAAGATTTGGTCGCTTGGACGCATGAAAATTTTGAGTCCACTGTATAGAATGTCGTCAACTGGAACGCTATTAAAATCGAAAACCATACGAAACATTATTGAGAAATTTAGAAATGTAAAATGTTTGTTTTGTTCATTATACAGGGTTTTCCAACTTTAAATTCCGAAAGTAAATTGAAATAAAACACACTTAGAATTCGAATTTCGATGAAACTTTTATTTCAAATTAAAGTTTGGTTTATGCCATTATGTGTGAAATACAACATCATTCAAATGTCCACCTAGGGTTTCCTCGCACACCTTGATCCGGAACAGGTAATTTTCGATGACTTTTCGGCACATATGGGGCGGTATCTCGGTCATAACTTCACGAATGTTGTCTTTCAAATGTTCAAGAGTTTGCGGAGAGTTGGCATAGACACGGTCTTTCGCATAACCCCACAAAAACAAGTCTAGCGGGTTCAAATCGCATGATCTGGACGGCCAATTAGCATCACCAAAACGCGAAATTATGCGTCCCTCAAATTTCGTTCGCAATATGGCCATGTTCGGTCGTGTTGTGTGGCACGTGGCGCCGTCCTGCTGAAACCACATGTCATCCGTATCCATATCTTCAATTTGTGGCAACAAAAATCGGTTAACATGCGGCCATAGCGCTCACCATTCACAGTTACCGTCTCGCCGTCCTCATTTTCAGAGAAATACGGCCCGATGACTCCACCAGACCATAATGCGCACCAAACAGTGACTTTTGGCGGATGCGATGGCCTCTCAACAATCACGTGTGGATTTTCTGTGCCCCATATACGGGAATTTTGGGTGTTCACATAGCCACCGAGCTCGAAATGTGCCTCATCGCTGAAGAAAATTTGATGATTCAGCATTTTGCTGCTGTTGTTCGTTCACCCAATCGACGTATGCCCGACGCATTCCATGGTCACCACGCTCTAATTTTTGTACCAGTTCGACTTTATATGGATGTAGGTGCAAGTCCAAATGCAAAATTCGCCACAATGATGTGTTTGACAAGCCCAATTGCTGAGCACGCCGTGGAATCGAAACATTCGGGTCATCCTCCACACTGGCAGCAATAGCAGCAATATTTTCGGCCGAACGCACATTACGATGATGCACAGGTTTCACAAAATCCGCTACGGATCCAGTTTGTTCGAATTTACGCACTACATTAGTGATTGTGTGCTCTGTAGGCCGTCCATGACGACCAAAATCCGTCCGTAATGCTCGAAAAACATTTGCCGGTTTTTCATCATTTTTATAGTATAATTTAACAAAATTAACACGTTGTGCGATGCTAAAACGATCCATATTGTTAAATGGCAGACATTCAACTAACGATATGACGCTTTGGTTGACAGCTATGTCAAACGGTTGTCAGCGCAGGGCTGTATACTTTTGGAAGCCCGAAATGGAAAACCCTGTACAGACGAATATTGAGGTATATGACAGTAAACATATCAGCTAACCATCAATGGAGATGAAGATTAACGGTTATACTGAATCCATCGAAATCTAACTTTATCTCGAAACAGCATCGTCAAGCATGTTTCAGTGAAACACAACTTACGTTAGCGCAGAATCTGCAACAGCTGGCCTAAGCAAGTTTCGTTATTAACATAACCTTTCTGTGGATAACTTCAGCAGAGATCATTAGTTCAAATTAGCATTAGGATTTGCTGCAGCGCAGATTGGTTTATTGCCCTCCGTTCGTCAGAATTGACGAGAGCGGAACATAGTTCTTCCTATTTGACTGACAGTGTGCCATTGATGGTATCTTTTACAGCAGTGTGGAAAGAGTGGCGGATGCTATAGAAGTATTTTATCTATCTTCGGATGGCTCTCATTAGTAAGTAGGGGATTATGAGGGATAATCACTATTAATATACAGAATATTGAATGGCTGTTTGAAGAAACAAAATGTTAGTTCGTGGTTTGGTTTTATTGTGCCGGCAACTTATGACCTACAGCCGAAACATGGAAGTATGTAAATTAACACTCGGATTAAAAATATATTTCTATTACATGTAACGAACAGTGAAAAGGAGTACAATCCACTTTTAACCCTCCTCTACTCGCATGCAAAATCATAACTCGTATAGGGGAAATGCGGTTAAAATGAACAGGGTTGGTAAAATGAACTTCGATAATTTTACTAGAAACCAATTGATACTTCTTCATTATCCTATTCTTAGAACATTTGAAACTATTTAAGACACCCTGTTATGGGTGAAACTGTCAAATATAAAAAATAATAAATAAAACATAAATTTCTCTCAAGGCACCCATTCGGAATTTCCCGTGTAATTTGAATTATTCTACCTGATATCTTCGACAAATCATCTGTTCTGACGACTGTTCACACATTCAATGAGAGGTAAACGGATATTTGGTTTGTTTTCAGCGATTAATTCGCGTTTAAAATTACTTTGTTGTTTGGGGCGAAATGAACCACCACCGGATAACGAATACAATGTTATGTTTTCTAAAGCTGATATACCTTATCACATGTTGGCCTTCAAGGGGTTCCTTTTGTTGGGAAAAATATGCCGCCCCTACCAAAACAAAACCTCAATTTGTGAAGCGTTTTGTGTTTCTTAGGCGTCGTGCACGAATTACGTAACGCGATTAAGGGGTGGGGGAGAGATGGGGCGAGGTTGCTTTACTTTCAGTGTATTAGAGATAGGAAATTGCGTTACGTAGGGGGGGAGGGGGTCCAAAATCCGGATTTTAGCGTTGCGTAAGTTGTGCATGACGCCTTACTACGTTTTTGTATGTATGAGTAAATTCAAATTACTGCTCTTAGTGAATAGGCTTAGATTATTTCATGGATATACCTACTTTCTCAATAATGGTTCAAACAAATTTGGACATGAAAAAACGGATAAATCTAACCCATTTAACATGATACGTGGAAGTTTTTTTTTCTCTTCTCCCCAACAAGTTGGTTTTTTTTTATCGTGTGTTCTGTGGTGAATTAGTGCCCAAAGTGCCCAAAGCAGCCAGAACCGAGGAAGCAGCGCCTCTGCAGTGGTCTGGATCGGCGTCTGTAGTGGATCAATAACCATAACGGCATCGTCAACACGTGGTTGACGCTCAGTTGAGTACAACAATAACTTCTGCTATTGTGTTGTCTCCGTAGCGCGTGACTTTTGTGTCTCCCTTAATAGGGTAACAGAGCGCATATCGGAACAACAAATTTATGTGATTATTTTTATTTTATTTAAGTTTTTTTAAATTTTTTTTTTACAAGTGAGATAAAAAAATTGTAATAATCGTTCGTTCTAAGAATGGAGGAGGGTGGGGGTCTAGACATGGACATTTCAGACTCCCCCTCGCTTGCTCAAGCAGGGTGTAGTAAGTCCCTTAAACGGACTCCTATGCCCGAAGATTCTTCTTCTGGGGACGAGTCAACTCACACTACCAAGCCCCCCTCAAAAAAAAAGATTGCAAACCTTTCCCCTGATTCCTCCAATACTTCCACCCAATCATCGACATCCCTTCCCCCCCCTGATGTTACTGTCCCCACTCAAACCTTGTCCTCGAATTCCTCTCCTATTGTATCCGCTCCCCGTGTCAGGGTTTATCCGGACGATGCGCCTGGCGCTGGTCCTTGGGTTGTTTTTTTTCCGGCCCAAACCTAATGGTAAAGCCTTGAGGGTCGTACAGATTATGACAGATCTGAGAAGATACACCTCTGTTTCCGAAATTTGCAAAGTAAGACCGAACAAATTGCGAGTTGTCGTGACTAACCGAAAGGACGCGAACGATATTGTTGCTGATAAGCATTTCATCCTCGAATATCGAGTTTTTATTCCCTCCCATAACGTAGAAATTGGGGGCGTTATATCTGAAACGGGTCTGACGTGCAAAACTATAGAAAGTATGGGAGTTGGCAGGTTCAAGAGGCTTCCTTCGATGGAAGTCAAAATCTTGGAATGTCGCCAACTTGGAAAAGTTACCCAGGAAGGAGTAGAAAAGAAATTTACGCCGTACGACTCGTTTCGAGTCACTTTTGCTGGTGCCGCCCTCCCTGACTACGTTATGGTGGACAAATTGAGGCTGCCGGTGCGACTCTTCGTGCCAAAGCCCATGACTTGCAACAAATGCAAGTCAGTTGGTCATACAACAGCTTATTGCGCCAACAAGGAGCGCTGTGCCACTTGCGGAGAGCAACATGAGGGGAAATCCTGCAGTGCGACTGAGCATAAGTGTCCATATTGCGGGGGATCCCCACACGTGCTCTCAGCTTGTGAAACTTACAAGAGTCGCTGAGATAAACAAAAGCGCTCTTTGAAGGAACGCTCGAAACGCACTTTCGCGGATATTTTAAAGGGCGCTCCCCCACTGGCTCAACAACAACCATTACCAACAAACAATGTCTTTGCTTCACTGCCAGTTGACGAATTGGAAGCGGATACAGCTAACGAGGGCACACCGTTTATTTTCAAAGGGAATTCCCGGCGCAAAAATGTGTCCACTCCCAAAGTTCAACGACAAGTCCCATCGGTGGTACCCCATGTTAGCTTGCCTAAAATATCGAGTGCAGCGGACAAGCAAAATCAGGTTCCTCCTGGCTTCCGTGGGAATAGTTCACCTTCGAACGACCCAGCACTCGAGGGGACATCAAAAACCCCAACTGTCCCTATTTTTCCGTCCAGCTCAACTTCCCAATCGGGATTTATAAAGTTGTCTGACCTTTTGGATCAAATCTTCAAGTGTTTTAATGTTTCCGATTCCATCAGAACCATTGTCATCTCAATGCTTCCAGACAATTTTGCAACAATTGATGCAAACATGGCCCCTCCTTGCAATGATTATCTCTCTTGATGTCTAATTCAAATAGAGAGGTCGGAGATATCACTGTTTTACAGTGGAATTGTCGTAGTCTTATCCCTAAATTGGATACATTCAAATTTTTAATTCATAACTTCAATTGTGATGTTTTTGCTCTGTCCGAAACTTGGCTTTCTTCGCGAGATGATATCTCTTTCCACGATTTTAATATTATACGCTTGGACCGTGATGATAGATACGGAGGGGTGCTATTGGGGATCAATAAGTGCCACTCATTTTTTAGAATTGACCTTCCACCTATTGGAGGGATCGAAGCTGTTGCTTGTCATGCAAACATCAGAGGCAAAGACCTCTGTATTGTCAGCTTGTATTGGCCTCCGAGAGCTACAGTTAGCCGCAAGCAACTTATTGACATGTGCTCACTCCTTCCTGAGCCACGATTGATCTTGGGAGACTTCAACTCTCATGGAACTGCCTGGGGGGAACCGTACGATGACAATCGTTCATTGTTGATATATGACCTTTGTAACAGCTTCAATATGACCGTTTTGGTGCTCCCGTGGCCGAGTGGTTAGCGTCACAACTAACATGCCGGGTGTTCGGGTTCGATTCCCGTTCTGGTCGGGGGAATTTTTCGTCAAAGAAATTGCCTCCGTCTTGCACTGTGGTCACGCGTATTCTAGAGCTTGCCACTCAGAATGCATTCAAGGCGTGTTATTTGGCATAGAAATCTCAACTAAGTACTAATAAAAATGACGCAAGTAATACTACGTTGAGACGGCGAAGTTCCTCTAGGAACGTTAGTGCCATTGAAGAAGAAGAAGATGACCGTTTTGAACACTGGGGAAACAACACGTGTGCCTAAACCTCCTGCTAACCCAAGTGCTCTTGACCTCTCGCTTTGCTCGAATTCACTATCGTTAGATTGCAAGTGGAATGTAATACAGGATCCCAACGGTAGTGATCACTTGCCAATCAAAATTTCCATCACCACTGGGTCGAGTTCTTCTGAATCTATAAACATGGCATATGACCTCACAAGACACATTGACTGGAAAAAATATGCGGACGCGATTGCTCTAGCCATCAATTCCAGAGATGGTTTGCCTCCATTGGAGGAGTATAACTTCATTTCTCGTTTGATCTATGACAGCGCGGTTCGCGCTCAAACGAAACCCATCCCAGGCTCCACTATTTGTCGAAGGCCACGCAATCCATGGTGGGATAGCCAATGTTCAAAGCTTTATGTAGAAAAATCGAATGCATTCAAAGCTTTTCGGAAACGAGGAACCATTGACAATTTTCAAACGTATTTAGACCTTGAAAATCAATTTAAAAACTTGATCAAAGGGAAAAAACGTGCTTATTGGCGAAATTTCGTGGGAGGTTTATCACGAGAAACGTCAATGAAAAAATTATGGAAAGTGGCTCGAAACATGAGAAATCGCTCTTCATCGAATGAAAGCGAGGAACATTCACATCGATGGATTTTTAATTTTGCGCGAAAGGTTTGTCCCGATTTCGCTCCCGTGCAAAGAATTGTTCGAGATATACCACAAGATAGGTGCGATCTTGATTCCGAGTTTTCGATGGTAGAATTCTCTCTTGCTCTCCTTTCAAGTAACAATTCGGCTCCAGGATCGGATAGAATTAAGTTCAACTTGTTGAAAAACCTCCCCGATGTGGCCAAACATCGCTTGTTGAATTTATTCAATAAGTTTCTGGAGCATAATGTTGTTCCGGATGATTGGAGACAAGTACGAGTTATAGCTATTCAAAAACCCGGAAAACCCGCGTCCGACTTCAATTCGTACCGCCCAATAGCAATGCTGTCTTGTATACGGAAATTGTTGGAGAAAATGATCTTGTTTCGCCTTGATCGATGGGTTGAAACGAATGGCCTACTCTCAGATACACAATATGGGTTCCGCAGGGGCAAGGGGACGAATGATTGTCTTGCGTTGCTTTCTTCAGAAATTCAAATGGCTTACGCCGAAAAAAAACAAATGGCTTCAGTATTCTTGGACATAAAGGGGGCCTTTGATTCTGTTTCAATAGAGGTTTTGTCAGACAAATTACACTCTCGGGGTCTGCCGCCTCTATTGAATAATATGTTATATAACTTGCTTTGTGAGAAACATTTGAACTTTTCTCACGGAGATTCGGCAGTAAGTCGGGTCTCTTACATGGGCCTCCCCCAGGGCTCATGTTTAAGCCCCCTTATTATATTAAGTTGTTCTGCGTAAGCGACATCGACAATTGCCTTACACAAAATTGCAGCCTAAGACTACTTGCAGATGATGGAGTGGTGTCTGTCGTAGGATCAAACGAATCCGACCTGCAAGGACCCTTACAAGACTTTGAACAATTTTTCAACCTGGGCCATTGGGCTAGGGATGAATTCTCCACGGAGAAAACAGAGATGGTGGTTTTTTCTAGGAAGCATAAACCAGCAAAACCAAAGCTTCAACTTTTGGGTAAACCGATCACTCATGCTATGTCATTCAAGTATCTTGGGGTCTGGTTCGACTCCAAATGTACTTGGGGGGCCCATATTAGGTATCTGAGTAAAAAATGTCAACAAAGAATAAACTTTCTCCGTACAATTACCGGCACCTGGTGGGGAGCCCATCCCGAAGATCTTATAATGTTGTATCGAACAACTATCCTCTCAGTGATGTAGTATGGCAGTTTCTGTTTTCAATCAGCTGCCAAAACACACTTAATTAAACTCGAGCGAATTCAGTATCTTTGTCTCCGTATTGCGTTGGGATGTATGCCCTCAACGCATACCATGAGCCTCGAGGTTTTGGCAGGCGTACTCCCACTAAAAGATCGCTTCAATTTATTATCTCTTCGGTTCCTCATCCGGTGTAAGGTTATGAACACATTGGTGATCGGAAATTTTGAGCAGCTGATCGAGCTAAATTTTCATTCTGGATTCATGAGCTCATATCATGAATTCGTCTCCATGCAGGTTGATCCTTCTTCGTATATTCCCAACCGTGTTTGTTTTCCTGACTACATCAATTCCTCTGTGCATTTTGATCTGTCCATGAAGCAGGATATCCATGGAATTCCAGATTATCATCGATCGGGGATCGTTCCTACGATTTTCGAAGCAAAGTATGGGCGTGTCAATTGTGATAATATGTACTTTACTGATGGGTCCTCTATGAATGAGTCCACAGGATTTGGAGTGTTTAACGAAATTTTCAGCACCTCCCACAGTCTTCAGAATCCTTGCTCAGTGTATATTGCTGAATTGGCAGCGATATACTGTGCGCTGGACAGCGTCGCCTCACGACCTGTTGAACACTATTACATTGTAACGGATAGTCTTAGCTCTGTCGAAGCTATCCGTTCAGTGAGGCCGGAAAAGCACTCGCCGTACTTCCTTGAGAGAATACGAGAAATTTTGAGTGCTTTATCCAGACGCTGTTATGTCATTACCTTTGTCTGGGTCCCTTCACATTGCTCAATTCCGGGTAATGAGAGGGCTGACTCATTAGCAAAGGTAGGTGCGATTGAAGGCGACATTTACCAGCGTCAAATCGCCTTCAATGAATTTTTTTCTTTAGTACGTAAAAATACCATCGCTAACTGGCAACGCAAATGGAACGAAGATGAATTGGACCGGTGGTTTCACTCGATTATCCCTAAGGTTAGCCTCAAACCGTGGTTCAAAAGTCTGGACTTGAGTCGGGACTTTATTCGCACCTTCTCCCGACTCATGTCCAATCACTGTTCGTTAGATGCGCTTCTCTTTCGTTTCAATCTTGCCAGCAACAATCTCTGCGTCTGTGGTCAAGGTTATCACGACATCGAGCATGTTGTTTGGTCGTGCGAGGTGTATCTTGTCGCCAGATCGAATTTAGAAAACTCCCTTCGGGCCCGAGGAAGACAGCCCAATGTGCCGGTGAGAGATGTGTTGGCTCGGTTAGACCTTGATTACATGACCCAAATATATGTTTTCCTTAAAGCTATCGATCTTCGTGTGTGATTGTACCTATCTCCTTATACCCTCCTTTTCATCCATTGCGAGCATTTGGCCCCCTTGGTATAAATAGTAAAATAAGTTGAAATGTAAATATACAATAGATATACGAATAGATTTAAGAATCGAGTGTGATCATCAACATTGTAACAGTTCCCTTATATCCCATCCCTTTCTTGAAAGATGTCACCCTCTAAACTCGAGTAAACCGCAAGTAATCGGTTTTCCACCTTACTAACCATAGTGTTAGGAAAATTATTTATGTATAGTTTTAAAACATATATTTAAGAATTCGGCTCCTTTAAACTAATGTAACTGAGCCTGTAAAAATAAACGATTTATATAAAAAAAAACATGTTACGTACAGGTTTTCTTTTTACCACCACCAGGTGATCAATTTTGATCAAAATCGCACACTAAAAAAATGTTTGGTTTTACAATCTTTCCAACCATGTCAGGATCAAATGAAGGAGTTCAGGATTTGTTGAGAAAGAAAAACAAAAAAAGCCGTATCGTAGGGTTAGTACACAACTGTCGATGGGGTGCTCATTATAACGCAGTGAAATCAATTTGTCACAGCCACTGGAGTATTGTGCGACTCAAATACTGGATTATGTTCACGGTCCCTCTGTACTTCTGATGCGTTGTTCTACATGAAATATATCTAGCGCAGAATATTTGCAAATCAAAGGATCATCTCTGAGTAACATTGTGATCAGACTCAATGTACTGTTTTTTTTCGCTTTTGAATGAAACAGCCTAGTCGAAATGGCTATTAAGAAGCTTTTATTAAAATCCTACGATAAAAAAATTGTTACTGAAAAAAGGATTCCTCATAAGATGAGTAAACAAGGTGAAAGACTATCCGGGCACGTTCCAACGATGGAAGAGGGAATGTTGGAGGGCACTAGCCATGTTCATCGGGAATTACAAGAACGGTCAAAATCGTGTAAAGAAGAAGCCGAATTTTTGAAAGCAATTCAAACTCGACACATGTTATGAGTACCTGAAAACGAAATGAAAAAATCGATTTGACAAATTGGCAACTATGAAGTTTCGGAAAGGCAGCTTTTGCTAAAGATACCAAGACTTTGTAGACATTTGAGAGCCGCTGAAATTAATTCTAATGATGTCATTAATGAGATTGCATTGAATGTGTTACAGTTCACCATGAAGAATCGGTTCGGGCTTCCAAGGATCGGTTCCGAATCTTACATTGAAGCCGTTTCTAACCGTGTACGTTTGTGTGGCATCTTGTGGAGAGGCTTATTGCTGCGCATCCCATTGATCCCACAACAAGAGGGCGAAAGCTCACTTAACGGAAATCATTTATACAATATCAATATCGGTCTCAGCTCCCAATCACATTTATTTGATAAGATTTATTTGAATCACATTTCGACGCACCAGGTGTCATCCGGCCACGCTACCCCACAGCTAGGATGGAAGAAGACTAATGTTAGCTGGTCTACCCAGCTATCGAATACTGCACAACCAATAATCGAAACGAACGAATAATTTACGTCGATTAATCGATCCAAACCCAGAGAGAAAAAAACGTGCAGCCGCTGCAGTTTTATCCTGAAAATGAATCATCATCTTTGATGCTCCCCTAAGTTCGTAAACGATGCTCAATGGCGTCAACGCGAGTTAAGCTTCGTTTACGACTTTAGGGGAGCGTAAAAGATAATAATTGATTTTCAGGCGGAATGAACACTTTTTTGATTCCATATGACTTTCTCGCAAATGAAAAATATTAGTCTAACTAATTATTTCTCTCAGTGTGACGATTAATCGATTAATCGATTATTTGGGGCAATTAATCGTATCGAATAACAAACTGCTGAAAACTATTCGATTAGCTGATGAACGATTATTTTCAAAAATCGGGGATCACTAGATGAAAGGAGATGAAATTACTAACTGACCACTAATGTCTCTCTTCCCAGCTTGTCCCAGCTATAATATGTGGCTAGCTCAGAGGTACTGGTTTGTATAATTATCTCAGGGTCGGCTCTTACCTAGGAACGAGGTGGACTCACGAATACAACGGAAGCTGTTGGTGATGGATATGATAAGAATATGATCGTAATAAGAACAGAATGGTAAGTATATTTTTTTAAATTTATTATATATTTTTTTCCTTTCTTTTCAGGTCAGTAGGTTAGAAAATCGTTGCGGCCGAACAGGAACAGGTAGAATTCAGGTAAGTATGTTGGTTGATACAAGAGAGAGAGAGGGTTTCTGTGGGTTTTTTTTATTCTACTCACGGTGCCCGCACACGGGGATTGGTCTCATCGGTCCAAGTGACGATGAGCGGGGGCTAGGCTCGACCAGACCTCACCGCACTGCAACCTCCGAAACGTTCGACCGACTCACCCGTATACGTGTGGAGCAGTGATAACGTTGGGGGCTCGCTGACCACCGGCGTTTTCTCCGAGGTACCTCTTCCGTCGTTTGAATCCAGCGAGGAGGGTGAATGTCGCCCGGCTTGTGCGGTTCCTAGGACGTGCAACTCCTTCTTCCCTTATTGTCACTCGCACTTCACTCAAAAAGTACAACTTTAATTTTGACGATTTTTCGGTATAATTTCTTCGACGGTCCGTGAGTTAAGATCGATTCGAGCCATTCGAATCTTCCTTTACGGCTCGAATCCCTCTTTTACCTCTCTCTCTCTTCTATTCCATCTCTCTATCCCCTTTCTCTCTCTCCTCCTATTAATCTTCTGCTCCTTTTTTTCGTCCTTTAGGACTAAAGATTCCTCATAGGTTGTAAGGAATCGTTGTTAAACATTTGTTGCGATTCGAGGGAGTAATAGAAAGCAGGTCACTGATTTTCGACAGCTTTATTTTATTGCGCTTCAAAAAATTCAGTGGACATGATAGCATGCCCCGACTTACTCCTCTCGGCAATTATCTTTCTAACTCCCAGTATGGTTCTAACAAATAATTAATAGCGTTTTTCGTTCAATGTTGAATTCAGATAAAAATTTCTTGACGTATATTTCACAGCAGTATGTTTGAATGATTCTTTTCTGCAAAATTGTTGTCGGCCTCCTCTGATCGTTTAGGTTTTCACGTTCAGATTGTTGATTCCTTGGATGCTGTGGCAACAACATTGTTAGTTTTTTTATAAAGATTCTTTTTTTTTGAATTCGCGTGGCAGCATGCAATGCCTTACAGGTAGGTAGGTGATGATGGGATTTGGGCATGTATTAGTAGGGTGTATAATTATGGGAGGTACACTCACTCTTCGGTCCGTATTACCATATGGTTTATGGTTATATTTTGTTGCGGTTTTTCTTACCGTTACACAGCCAAGGTATGCTCTGTTCTGTTGTTCTGTTGTGTAAGTGTGATGCATTTATATGGCAATTGACGGAGTCCCTCAATATGTCGTCGAGAAACCTAGAAATAGTTTATGCTTGCAAGAGAAAACGACAGAGCTGGATTGATATTCAGCTGAAAACTATTGAGGTATAATTTGCGTAATATCGTTTAGCAGTGTAACGTTTATCTCTCCTGTATATTCTCTCGTGCCTCTCACGGCATCCATTTTATTTTCACTCTGTATCTAAACTTCGAGCAGTAAAGACGTGTGTGATATAACTGACGAGTTGTCTGTTTTTGTCCGAACATCCGGTTGTCCCAAAAGGTTATGGGCCCAGTAGCGGTTCCGGATTGCGTCGCGAAAGTGCTTTAAGTTTTGACGTAGGATTACGTCTTTCGGGAACATATTGGGATACAAATTGAAAATCGAAAATCGAGTACATCGTGAAAATTGTCCAATTTCAAACGCTTATTGCTCAGTCATTTCATGATGGATTGATGAAATTTTTGCGTCGAACGGTTTCGACACTCCATAACATTTTTTTATATTGAAGAAAATAATATACGTTCTGAAACTAACTATCGAACAATTGAAAAAGCTCGACCCCTATCCTAACGGAAATACTCACTTCTGATTGGTCGAAATTGACGACACACGCGGCTAGTCGTTAACAGAGATATCAAAACCAAGCTGCCTGGGAGAAATTGGCATTGCCAATACATAAAAGTAGGGGAGCTTTTGCTCCCACCGAAATGTGTTCCCTAACAGAGATATCAAAACCAAGCTGCCTAGGAGAAATCGGCATTGCAAATACATGAAAGTAGGGGGAACTTTTGTTCGTAACGAAATGTATTCCCTAACAGAGACATTAAAATCAAGCTGCCTGGAAGAAATTGGCATTGCAAATACATGAAAGTAGGGGGAACTTTTCGTTCCCCGTTCCTCGGTGTCTTTTATCTGATACGCACCATCCAACGACTGTTCACCATCCTTCTGTCATCATCACTCGGTAAACACTGGTGAAGTGAACAAACAATACCCAACAACCAAACAAAACGGTCCTTTTCAGAGCCACCAAATAAGTATCAAAGAGTTTAACGTTGTAATTCTTCAAACATATCCAAAATCAACAGATAGCCTAACGGAATCCTACGTCAACTATGCGGTCGTGTCTCGGACACAACCCTCCTGTGACTTTTTGATGTAGAACTACGTCTTTCAATAAGGGTGCCAAATCAGAAAACAGGTCACGTTTTTATGAAAAAAAGTTAACGTTAATAACTATTTTTGACGCAAACGGATTTAGGCGATTTACATACCAAACGAATCGGAAATTCCCTAAGATTTGTTTGATACGATATACATTACAATCCCCTGGTGTGTAAGTGGTTAAAATTCATGAAAACTATAAGCGTTTCTATTTTCCCATACATTTGTTCTGTCCATTTGAGTGCTCTCCCGAACAGAGCTGTCAATAACGAGCAACTTATCGACGAGTAACGAAGGGGAAATCGTAAGATTAAAAGTCTCCGTGATCAAAAGAAAAGAAGAAGAACGAAGGGGAATATTTGCCTAAAATATTAGGCTGTCAAAAAAGTCCTGCGGTATTTTTTTTGTGAATTCTCATTTGTTCATAAAATTAGTTACAATCATCTGTTTTAAGTCAAATATGCGCCGTTTTGTTCGATGACTTGTTCCCAACGAGATGCCGACTTCATAATACCCCTGTTATAGAAGCTTGCTTCCTTATTGGCAAAAAACTCCGATAGCCAATTTTCACAGGCCTCTTTTGTGGCTAACTTCTGACTACCTAGCTCGTTCGCCATGGACAAAAACAGGTGGTAGTCACTTGGTGCAAGGTCCGGACTATACGGCGGATGCAATAGAACCTCCCATCCGAGCTCCCGGAGCTTCTGGCGCGTCACCAAAGAAGTGTGTGGCCTGGCGTTGTCCTGATGGAAGACAATGCCGCCTCTGTTTATCAAAGATGGCCTCTTCTTCATGAGTACTACCTTGAAGCGGTCCAGTTGTTGGCAGTACAGGTCCGAATTGAGCGTTTGGCCATAGGTAGGGAAGCAGCTCATAATAGATTATTCCTTGACAATCCCACCAAACACACAGCAGAACCTTCCTGGTCGTTAATGGGGGCTTGGCCACCATCTGAGCCGCTTCAGCGGGCTTCGACCACGACCGTTTTCGCTTCACGTTGTCGTAAGTGACCCACTCTTCATCGCCAGTCACCATCCGCTTCAGAAACGGGTCGATTTTGTTGCGATTCAGCAGCGATTCACATGCGTCGATACGGTCAAAGATGTTTTTTTGCGACAACGTGTGTGGCACCCATACATCGAGCTTCTTTGTGAATCCAAGCTTCTTCAAATGGTTAATAACGGATTGATGACTTATCCCCAGCTCTTGGCCGATGCTACGGCTGCTACTATGCCGGTCTTTCTCGGCTAATTCAGCGATTTTGTCGCAATTTTCGACGACAGGCCTTCCGGAGCGTGGCGCATCTTCGACGACCTCTGCACCAGAACGAAAACGTTGAAACCATCGTTGTGCGGTGGAAATGGAAACTGTATCGGGTCCATAAACTGCACAAATTTTATTGGCAGCTTGAGATGCATTTTGCCTTTGTCATAGTAGTATTGTAAAATATGTCGGATTTTCTCTTTATCTTGCTCCATATTTGCGACACTATAACTCACGAACGACTTAACCAAACAAAACACTGTCAAGGACTATATTATAGCGCGCAGAAATACCTTTCCAACAAGCTATAGTATGACTCGATACAATGAATACAACTAGAACTACACGCTTACAACGACACCTCGCGGAAATACCACAGGACTTTTTTGATAGCCTAATATAAACAGTGGATCTCGCTGAAGCAAACTTTCATTATTTGTGCTCGACGAGCTGAACAACGAGGGATTGAGTGCCTTTCTCACGGCAGCGAGGGTGGAGGTGTAATGCAGGAGTAAAGTAAAGTTTTTCCCAGGGCCTTTCTCAAGACTAGAGACGAATGAACTGAAAAGTTTTAAGTCTCTCTAATTCAATATCATCATCATCACCATCATCATCAGACAAACTTTCAGTCTCATTCCGTTTTCAAAGCAATGAACATCGCTTGTTCTTCCTCGTTTTGCGTCATCAAATGTCTTAGTTTCGGATTGAGCTGTGGACGCGACCAAATTACTTACTCACTGATGTCTCTGGCGTTGCAATCATTGCATCATACTGACGCCATTGCATTAAGGTTTTGAGCTGCGAAATTGTGTGGGGAATCAACAATCTAGGCAATCGTCGGCTTACCAAGAAAATACAGGGTTTTCCATTTCGGGCTTCCGAAAGTATACAGCCCTGCGTTGACAACCGTTTGACATAGCTGTCAACCAAAGCGTCATATCGTTAGTTGAATGTATGCCATTTTACAATATGGATCGTTTTAGCATCGCACAACGTGTTAATTTTGTTAAATTATACTATAAAAATGATGAAAAACAGGCCAATGTTTTTCGAGCATTACGGACGGATTTTGGTCGTCATGGACGGCCTACAGAGCACACAATCACTAATGTAGTGCGTAAATTCGAACAAACTGGATCCGTAGCGGATATTGTGAAACCTGTGCACACCGTAATGTGCGTTCGGCCGAAAATATTGCTGCTGTTGCTGCCAGTGTGGAGGATGACCCGAATGTTTCGATTCCACGGCGTGCTCAGCAATTGGGCTTGTCAAACACATCATTGAGTCGAATTTTGCATTTGGACTTGCACCTACATCCATATAAGATCCAACTGGTACAAAAATTAGAGCGTGGTGACCATGGAATGCGTCGGGCATACGTCAATTGGGTGAACGAACAACAGCAGCAAAATGCTGAATTTTCGCATCAAATTTTCTTCAGCGATGAGGCACATTTCGAGCTCGGTGGCTATGTGAACACCCAAAATTTCCGTACATGGGGCTCAGAAAATCCACACGTGATTGTTGAGAGGCCATTGCATCCGCCAAAAGTCACTGTTTGGTGCGCATTGTGGTCTGGTGGAGTCATCGGGCCGTATTTCTTTGAAAATGAGGACGGCGAGACGGTAACTGTGAATGGTGAGCGCTATGGCCGCATGTTAACCGATTTTTTTGCCAGAAATTGAATATATGGATACGGATGACATGTGGTTTCAGCAGGACGGCGCTACGTGCCACACAACACGACCGACCGTTCAAAAGAGCGTAAAATTGATGATGAATATAAACAAGTAGGGAAGATAGAGGAGATTGCATTTGCGCTGATCTTGATCATAATGAAGCAATGCTACTCTTTTCGAGGTTGTTGAGCTTAACAGAAAGAGTTTATTTCGTTTATTTAGTCACCAAGAAAGTAACTGTCATTCTGGAATTTTGTATGTGATTTGGTTTCGCTTGCAAGTAGCAAAATTTTCTCCACTAAGGATGACAGCTGCGCTTATCTTGAGCATGAGAAAGTAATGCAACTTTTTTCGAAGCCAGTAATATTAACAGAAGCGTTTCTTTTGAGAATGGCACTATTCTAATGATGAGAAGTGTTTATTCTAGTAGCTTTAAGCCACCAATATATGGCTCTGTATGCATGCTATGGCGAACGCTTGTTTGGCGCTTGGTTTACGTTGTAGGAACGATGTCTAGAGGCGCGATTCCACCGAGACAATACTAAATAACATGTAGCATGATATTAGATACATGCAAGCATTGCCATTGTTGTTGTTTCCATGCGGTGCCAAAGATATATTGATGTAATTATAGTGCTGGTGCAACAAGTATATAATCGACTGTAGCCGAGTCTATGTTAATTGTGAAAAAGCAACCGGAATAGCGTTCGAGGTAAAATTTGGATGCATTGACATGAAGCAAATTGCGACATACGATCAGCTAGTGTATTGTTCTGCGGGGGCAAGAATGAATCTTCAATCAATTATCGTCAACTGATTCTACGATAAAAAAAACATTTCAGGGCGATCATACCATTCTACTAAACAGTTATTTCTAAATTTTCACAGTATTAGAAAATAATAGCCGAAGATATATATATATATATATATATATATATATATATATATATATATATACAGTGAAAGCTCTCTATAGCGACATCGCAAGGGACCGTCGTTATAGAGAAATGTCGCTATAAAAACTGTCGCTATAGAGAATCCGGATGTCGTTATAAAGAGAGAAACGCTCAAGTCCATGCGAAACAAATCAATTATATTATTAACGAAGGAATTAACAGAAAAAATTGAAACAAAGCTCTTTCGCTTTACGATATGGTACAGCTTAAAATTATGTGCAGCAGAGTTTTGAATACATATATGAAAATGTACCGTCAGCAGAATCGCGTCTGAATATATGTTCAAGTTGAGTGATGTTTCAAATTTAAATTTCTCTGTTTTTGTAAAGTATCCGAATATTAATATTAGTTGCGCACGAACATTTAATCGTTCACAAAACATAATATAGACTATTTTCGTTCATAGTCATATACTAAGTTCAATCAAGTTCATTATTATTGCACTGTTGGCGTGACCTTGAGAATTGTCGCAATAGAGAATGATATGTATGAGCGGTAATGTGTCGCTACAGGGAATGGTCGTTATAGAGAAATGTCGCTATAAAGAAAAGAATTTCTATGCGATTTTGAAGGGACCTTTGGAAATGTCGTTATAGAGAGATTTGTCGCTATAAAAGTTGTCGCTATAGAGAGCTTTGACTGTATATATATATATATATATATATATATATATATATATATGCGACTTATATAAAATGACATCGTAGTTCTACGTCAACCATGCGGTCGTATCTTGAACACAACCTCCCATAATTTTTATACAGGGACTGAACATCTAGCGATATGCACCAATGTATGCGAAATTCTCTCGATTGATCAACCAAGATCGCTGGATTTCCGTTGGGATAATGTTTGAGATTTTTCAATTGTTCGATAGTTAGTTTTATGCTGTATATTATTCTCTTCAATGTACAATAATCGTTCTTTTACTGAGCCGGAAAATCAATTAAATTATCAAATTTTACTAGTTGGCGAGCAAAACGCAAAACTTAACCTATAAGATGGCGTCTATTATTGATACATAACTGCTTTGCCGCCCAGCTAACGCACACCCTTTTGAAGAATTTTGAATGAGCAGTATGCATCTGAAATTGAACATTTTCACGATGTGATCGATTTTAGTTTTTTATTCCCAATATGTTCCCGGAAGACGTAATCCTACGTCAATAAAATTAGTTCAGCAACGAAATCAACTGCGAAACACTGTAGCTCAGGAGTGTGACAATGATCACTCCGATAAAGGGAATCGTAAAATATAGCATTTCTAAGAAATCTTAGAGAAATTCCGAGTCGATTGGTTTACTGATCATTAAAATACGTTCGCAATAGGAAGAGTTATTTATGCTAAAACGTGATATGATTTCTGTTGCACCTTCATAGATAATGTACGTCTAAAAAAGTATACATTTTTATCTGTTTTTTTTTATAAATTTATATTGTTTTATGTGCATCGTTCAATTTACGCCACGTCATCTATTTTGACATTTCACTCCTATACCATTATTTTTCACACAACGCCGGTACGCTACCTTTGAAATCACCGTAACCTCAATTACCAAAGATCAGCAATATTAGTCATGATTGAATATTGATTTTCAGCATGAAACAATTAGGAAATGAATAGTTAGAAAATTCCAATTGGCGCATATAATCATATTCACTACATCACGCTCCAAAGCGTTAGAACCCCGAAAAAAGGTGTGGCACCAGCTGGTCAATGATCGGTAGATGATTGATCGAGCCGTTCATTCACAGCGGTAGCTTATACGGATCCTATCCAACACGGATTTTGAATGTCGTGATGACTGCTTCATTGGTTTACCACCGACTCCAAGAATCGGAGTTCGATACTTTCTCATCAGTGCGCACTGTAATGCACGCTCGTTTCGAGAACTCAAATCCGGCTGCAGAGTAATGATCATTTTATTGGAACTGATTGGAAAATCCCATAAGGATCCGCTTGGAATAAATTTTAAATTTCTGAGAATGCCGATCGCTTCCGATACGATTTTTTTCTTCACCAGTTGCATATTTATTGAATGTTTCTCGTTAAATGAATCTCAGGGGGTTCCCTGCAAACTCGCAGCCGAAAATGTAATGATCGAGAGGGCTTTATTTGGAATTTGGAGGGTTTAAAAATATCTTCTCTTCTCCAATGCTGAGGTGCACTGTTCCTAATGCTCATCTGTTCGCCAACAATTCGCCTTGATCATCTCTGTCCGTACTAAACCTGGGGCAGCAGTGAATATTTTAAGAATCAAAAGCGAAGCTCCAGGATATGATCAAGCATTTGCTGATAGCTCGGTTGAAATGAACATAAAAGTAAAAACAACATACAGTAGAGAGCGAAAAAAAACACCTACAAACGCACTCAGTGGCTTCCGGCTCATTTAGATCGAGAGTGATTACAAAAAAAACATCGTTCTCACCGCGTTCTCATGTTGTTGAAAGAGTTGGAGATGACCTATCCTTGGCCTCGTCCGACTATTTTAGGCAACAACGTTCAGATCATCGCTGTCAGTACGTCAGTGACGCCGGTATCATGTCAGCAGGAGGCACAACGAAACATTAATCAACAACCTTTGCGATCCGAGTTTCGCGACCTGCGTACGAGAGTGGAAGTGTTCTCGAGAGATCCGCATTTCGTTCTGAAGGTGTGACTGAAATCGCACAACCGTTCCGAAGCGGTGAAACTCGATATTTACTTTGCCGGTCGTGAAATTGATTAATATAACAAATTACATCATAAACGGCTACAGCGGGAATTCTTTTCTGTGTGGGGCAAATGTGCAGCGCCTGGAGATTAAGCTATTGATGCCGTAGGTCGTTGCCGTTGGTTAATGGTGACCCGAAGTACGCTACACTGCGAATTTTACGATTCCGCTCGCTGCTGCTACAGCAAATCGAGAATAAATTTATTGGCTCTAAACGAGAGGAAAGATCGTTTGCAGTACATTGCCGGCATTTCAGAATACATCAATGTATGAAGAGAATTTAATTAGTTGTCCAAACCCGTCAAGTTCCGGTTGTGCAGAATATGACGTAATTGGTTGGCGCTGGACAGACGGGAGCTTTCATTCACGTAATTATCGTTGTATATCTAGACAATTTGCACATCAGCATTAGCACTTTTGAATTCATAATTATATATTTTTTAGAATTTTTTCGTCAACAATAACGTCGTTCGGGGAGCAGAAGGTCATAGTTGAGACTGGTTTTTTTGCGATATTTTTTGCAATGTTCTTCAAGGATGAATTCAGATTCAGAATTATAAATTCTTATTGAAATGCAGTCACAACCAATGCATTTATCAACACCAGAGGCGAACCTGTAATAAACTTAATATTGCATATATCAACAAGAATATGAGATCTTCTAAAAAAAAAACTTTTTTTGTTATTTGACGAATACAGAATACATAATTAGGGGTAGTGTGGGCAAATTGGTCAGCTGCTTGTTTGGTAGTATAACTATTGACTATAGATGCCGTCATATTGATAGTCACCTTATACTTAAAGATTTTCATGGCTTTTGAGCTACTTTAGTATAATTAGAACTGTCGCACGTCAAAATATTATATAAATGAAAATAGAAATCACGCTCAAGGTAGCCATCCGACCGTAGTTCTGTGCGCATCGTTTCTAAGGAATTTCTCGTGAAATTAAGTTCATTCGACCTGATATCTTCGACAAATCATCAGATTGGACGACTGTTCACATATTCTAGGATAGGTAAATAGATTTTTTTTTTCCAAAATATTTTATCAAGGCTCATATGGCGTTAGCCTGACAGGGCCGGAGTTCAATATTTTGACAGTTTTTCTTATTATCTATGTTAGTAATATGTAACCGATTACTCGCGGTCGGCTCGAGGTTAGTATTACAAGTGTTCTCGTAATTGGGATGTTGCTGTCTCCAATGCTCTGTACGTGTGCCCGACACGGGATACTTCCTATTGGGATGCAGCTGACCATTAATCAGCAACGCCCCCCTAGTATGTACCCCATATCTAGCGTGGTGCGTCTTCTCGACTCGAGGAATCCAGGATAGAATGGTCACTAGTAGGCGCAATCATCAGCTCGTGTAGAGTTGTCATGAGCGGTAAAACCTTTGGCTCTTGTTGAATCATCAGTGGACTGCACAACCTTTGGCCCGTGTATCTGTAAAGAGTGTGTGTATGTATTGCCGCGACTAAGTAAAAGTTTATAGATCGGATAGGAGGGATATTAAACAGGGACACAACGAAGGAAACATCATTAAACGTTGACATCGGCGTTTCTGAGGAACAGGTATAGATGAAGCAGAAGATCAGGATCACGGCTACCTAAGATATCCTGGACGGGGATATCCGATTGTCTGCCTTGTGCTCTCAGTACTCTAGAGAGCTGAGAGCGAGCAGTATGGAACCGGATACACGACCAGACAACATGCTCGATGTCGTGGTAGCCATCGCCACAATCACAAAGATTGTTTGCTGCGAGCCCAATGCGATAGAGATGCGCGTTTAGGTTGTAGTGATTGGACATGAGCCGAGATATCACGCGAATGAAATCACGACCTACATTCAATCCCTTAAACCAAGCACTCGTCGAAACCTTAGGGATAATCCTGCGTAACCAACGACCGAACTCATCTTCACTCCACATGCGCTGCCAACTAACGAGTGTGTCCTGACGAGGAATGTGAAAAAATTCATTATAGGCAATTTGCCTTTCAAAAAGTGTGCCTTCTGAAGCGCCCACTTTAGCTAGCGAGTCCGCTTTCTCATTCCCCGGAATCGAGCAATGAGAGGGATCCCATGCTAAGGTAATCTTGAATAATTTTTCGACCAAAACACTCAACAGATGTCTTATTTTTGTTAGGAAATAAGATGAGCGTTTATCAACTTTCATTGAGCGGATTGCCTCTATTGAGCTGAGACTGTCTGAAAAAATAAAATAATGGTCGATGGGCAGTGTTTCAATGATCCCTAGAGCATAGTATATCGCACCCATTTCTGCGACATACACGGAACAAGGATCTTTGAGTTTGAAAGAGGCACTGGAATTTTCATTGAAGATGCCGAAGCCAGTGGACCCGTTTATGTATGAACCGTCAGTAAAGAACATTTTATCAGATCCAACTTTCCCATATTTTTCCGAAAATATCGACGGAATAACATTGGAGCGTAGGTGATCTGGTATTCCATGGATTTTTTGTCGCAATAAAAAAATTTGTCGCAAAAAGGTAAATAGATATTTTGTTTAATCTCAGCGATTAATTCGCATAGAAATTATGTCGATGTTTGGGGGCAAAGTGGTCAGAGGTCGATTTTTTGACGTGGGACTACGTCTAACTGGAGCATATGGGGGGTAAAATGAAAACCTAAACACAGAACATGCAGGAAAAAATGAAAGATTCCGAATTCTTATAACTCGAACATTTATTACTGGATCGGAAAGAAGTTTGCATCAATTGATAGGGAATATTTCTACGTATCTATTGCAATTAATAAAATGTTACTTTTCATTAGATAAACAATTGAATAACTGTAAAATGTTAAGCGTTATCTAAACGCCCTAACTGACTTATTTTGATTGGCCCGATCTACGGTTTCCCCAACACAGCTATCATAATCAAGCAGCCTTGGGGAAATCGGCATTGCAAATACATGGAAGTATGCAGACTTTTGTTCTCACCGAAATGTGTTCCCTAACAGAGATTTCTAAACCAAGCAGTGTTGGAGTAATCGTCATTGCAAATAAATGAAAGTTGGGATATTTTTCTTCCGACTGAAATGTGTTTCCCAACACAAACTTCAAATCCATGGTGCATGGGGAGATTGACATTGCAAATTCATGCAAGTCGGGGGCATTTTTGTTCCGACTGAATTATGTTTTCCTAACACAGACTTTAAATCCAAGGAGCGTGGGGAAATTGGCATTGGAAATACATGCTAGTCAGGGGTATTTTTGCTCCGACTGAAATGTGTTTACCTTATACAGGCTTTTAAACCAAGGTGTCTGGGGAAATCGGCATTGCAAATACAGTAGAACCCCGATTTTCCCCGATATAGTCTGGCTAGGTAACCGCGAATAACGAAAATCGCGGGTAACCACACCGGTCAGATAATATGAATGTTATGACCAAAACAAAAAACAAGCGCCTACGTCTCACTGACAAATTTTGGGAAGCTGTATAGAATTACTATGGAACTCGCTTTCGCGGAAAATCGGGGTTCCACTATAAATAACAACTGAGAGTATGAATACTCGCTAGCCTTTGTGCAGACCAGAATATGTTTCCTTAACGCGGTCTTGTACACTTGAGAACCTGAAAAAAATCGTGCAGACATTAGAGGCAAATAAACTTTCAAGTTTGAAGACTCTATAGTATAAAAAGTAGAAGTTGAAGTTGTAGATTAATTCAAGCCGGGGGTACTTCTGCACCCGCATGTTTTTTTTTTGCACTCCGAAAAGTGTTTTCCTAACACAGATTACAAAAGCGGGTACGAACACAACGCTTGGCGCGTTTATTCAAGATTTCATTGAAGGATATACCTTCATATCTTCTGCTCACTGAAATTATGGCACTGAGTGCCTGTGTACGTACACTTGAGAGATGCAAACTTCAGAGGGAAATGTAAAATAAAAGAATCGTTTGACAATTCTTCCGTTCACATATTTTTTCCTAGGCATCATAACAAACGTAAAAGGATTGTCATTAAATTTACTTGTAACGAAGGACATAATTCATCACAATGCATGAATTGACCTTACATAGCATTTATTCAATTTCATTACTCACAAAGCAAATATATTGAATTCGATTGAATTCAGAAATTGTTTAATTAATACAAACCAACGAGGACTAGGTAAGCTAGTCCCACGTCAACCTTGCGGTTATATCATAGATATAACCCACCCATTTTTTTTATTAAATCGTTTATTTTTACAGGCTTAGTTACATAAGTTTAAAGGAGCCAAACTCCTATCTGTTTTGTTACAAGTATATATAAACATTTTTCATCAATTCTAATGTTAATGAAGTAGAGAATCGATTACTCGCGGTTTGCTCGAGTTTGGAATGGTAACATTTTTAAGAAAACAAAATCCCGATTTTTTACAAATTGTATTTTTTTTTAACAAGGCATGCTCATTGGCTTTTATTTGAGATGTCGATCAGCTGAATCGGGGCAGAAGTTCAAAAGTTATGATTTTTTTGTTGGGTTAAAAATGGGCCATCGGTCTATTTGGTCCCGAGGCCATTTAAACTATTAAAAGCTAATACAATCAGTAATTACAGAAAAAATTCAAATATTTTAGGGAATTAGTATTTTTTCAAAGAAGATTTTAATGATCGTCTGAATCCAGGTCCAGTAGTTCAAAAGTTATGATTTTTAAAAATACATTTATGGGAAAAAGGGAAAAATTTGATTTTTCGTACCATCCTTAAGGAGGTATTCTAGTGTAGAGACACGCATTTTCGAAATTTTTCTGAGTTTCATGCAATAGAGAGATTCCTGCAGATTATTTCCATATAAATTCGACATGAATCGGTTCAGTAGAACTTGAGATATCGTGTACCTGGAGAAAAAACTAGTTTCGAGAAAAACGCGTTTGGTGTTCATTGGTATGGCCGTACCAGGTTAGATAGCGCATCACTAAAATAGTTCTAACTCGGTAATTGATAGGATGTTCGATATGTCCTTTCTAGGGTATATTATATACCCTAGAAATTATATCTAGAAATATGAAAGAACAAATTTTTTTCAAATTTCTAGACTAGAATACTGCCTTAAATGGAAATGGGCACCCTAATAAAAAAAACAGAATGCTGGTCTAATAATTTGCAACAAAACTACCACCTTTCACGAAAAACTGAGAACCACTACATAGGTTGGCAATGAATGGCTGATTACTTTTCTTAAATTGTTAAAAAAAAAATTAAAAAAAATTCACCAATAATTTAAATTTCATAAAATTTTCGAAAATTCATGTCTCCAACTCCACCATATCACTAATTTGTAAAACATAATATTTTAGTCAGACATCTGGATTTTGAATTACGATTATTTAAAAAAAAAGATCAATGATTTTAAATGCGTTCTTTTAAAAAATCAGTGGTAATTTAAATTGGTCATGTACTGGTTTTTGCCACCAGTCAGCAAAAAGACGCGGTATAATTCATCCAGCTTACTACGCATACTTTACACTGGCCGAACTGGTTCAGAACTTTTTATTTAACCTTATGTTTACATTAATTTCTTATTTACTAACTTAATTTTAGGTCGCGCTAGAATCGTGCGCACACGTTTCCGTGGTGCTAACTCCTCCCGAACCCCGTTTTATAATCAAACCTCGATGTTCAACTTGCCCTCCCCGGAAATTTGGCGAATAAACAAAAACTAAAGTGGGACAGGTTCATCAAACGCGGAACTAATGAATTAAATCAGAGCGCTTCAGTCAAATGAGATTTTTTTTTATCCCTTTGGTTTTTTTTAGGCTCATTAGCATTTTAGCTGTAACAGGGCCGAATTTTAATCGTGTACATGCCACATGTTTATCATATATATATGATTAGCACATTACACAGTTGCCAAAATAAAAAATAAGAATAAAAAAAAGAAATAAAAAAAAGAAGAAGAATAGAAACAACGAAGGGGGATGGCGAAAAGAGAATATTTGCAAAGTAAGTAAGCTGCGTATAAGCGTATAAGTATTGCATCTCCTGTGAGGAAAACTCTCAGAATCTTTCTGTCCCCGAAACAACAAAAGTCACTTACGAGGTATGGCTATTAAATAACGAGACTGCACGCCTGGAGGGTGCCCTAGAGGGGTGGGGGGAAAAAAAGAATATTACGTTCGGTAGCTTGAAGTGTCTGCTATAAACGTACGAAAACAAGTTTTTGTCACTATGGTAGTTTGCGAGCAGCAGTGGTTTGAAAGAATCGTCGCTTCTCGAAATGATTCTACAAAACCGCCCAAGCTATTGAATCTTTTCATGGTCCCCGGAACTTTTTACTAAAGAGTTATTTATGAAATTTCGATGTATTTGCAAATAAAATCCGAAATGATAAACCAACAAACTCAAAGAAAAAAGAATGCATAGTCCTACGTCCTAAGCGGTCGTGTCTCTGATACAACCCCTCGATTTTTTTATACAATCCCAAAAGAGATGAAAAATGAAAAAAGAAAGGCATGTCTGCTCCCATACATACGAACATTTTGAAGCTTGTGAGACACGACATCAACGAAATGATAATGTATGAAAATTCACTGAAACTCATATTCGTACGGTATTTAAAGTGTCAATTCGGTTTCAGGATTCAATGTTCAACTCTTTTTGACGTAGGATTACGTCTTTCGGGAACATATTGGGGTACAAATTGAAAATCTAAAATCGAGCACATCGTGAAATTTGTCTAATTTCAAACGCTTTTTGCTCAGTCATTTCTTGATGGATTGATGAAATTTTTGCGTCAATCAATTTTTTTTATATTGATGAAAATAATATATGACATGAAACTAACTATCGAACAATTGAAAATTGTCAACCTCTATCCTAACGGAAATACCCACTTCTGATTGGTCGAAATTGACGACACATGCGGCGGGTCCCTAACAGAGACATCAAAACTAAGCTGCCTGGGAGAAAAAAGGCATTGTAAATACATTAAAGTAGGGGGAGCTTTTGTTCCTACCGAAATGTATTCCATAACAGAGACATCTAAACCAAGCTGCCTTGGGGAAATCGATATTGTAAATACATGAAAGTAGGTGGAACTTTCGATCCCATCGAAAAGTGTTCCCTAACAAAGACATATAAACCAAGGTACCCGGGGGAAATCGGCATTGCAAATTAATGCAAGTCGGGGGCATTTTTATATTGCAAGAAAGGTGAGCGTTACGATAATTCTA
Organism: Toxorhynchites rutilus septentrionalis; assembly: GCF_029784135.1. NCBI lineage: Eukaryota > Metazoa > Arthropoda > Insecta > Diptera > Culicidae > Toxorhynchites > Toxorhynchites rutilus. The sequence goes on from NC_073745.1 coordinate 206,877,381, forward strand.
GCAAATAAAATTTAAATTTAGAAAAATTCTTCGTGAAATCTCATAACAATGACCGATCGTGTATTGTGAAAAAAATAACACAAGTGTAAGTGTAAAATTGTATATGATAGCAGTTGTGTTAAAAATGACTTGATAAATGAAACGATTTATTTCAATTTTCATAAATAAAAACCAAGGTGTGCTCCCGCTCGAGAACGGGTCGTTTGGTTTAAGCTGTCTGTTTTGTTGTGTTCATTTGTACCCAAGGAAAGCTCATGCAGCGAGAAAAAAATGGGAAATGTGGAGGAATATTTGAAAAAGTGATTTCCCATATGCTCTACATATAGTATTAGGTGTTGTTGTTCTTCTTCTTCTTGGATGGCACTAACGTTCCCAGTGGAACTTTTGCTTTCTCGACGTAGCTGCCATAACTTGCGTCATTTTTATTAGTAGTACTTAGTTGAGATTTATATGCCGGATAACACGCCTTAAATGTATTCTAGGGTGGCAAGCTCTTGGATAAGCGTGACCACAGTGCAGGTCGTGAGAAAATTCTTCGACGAAAAATCTCCCGACCAGAACGGGAATCGAACTCGAACCCCCGGCGTGATAATGTGGGAGGCTAACCACTCGGCCACGGGAGCACATTAGGTGTTGTTAGTCCTATTAAAATTCGCATTGAGTTGAATAAACACTCAGAAATCAAAAATCATAAAACAAAATTACCTTTTCCATTTCAAATATGTAACATGTTTTCACTGATGAGAAAAAATGATAATTGTGTTCGGTATTGGTAATTATCTTATATTAAATTGGTGATTTTTGACGTAGGACTACGTCTAACCGGAAGATATAGGGGGTGAAATGGAAATCTAGGCACTGAACAAGTAGGAAAAAATGCAAGATTTGGAACGCTTATAACTCGAGCATTTCTCAATAGATCGCAAAGGTTTTTGCATCAATTGATAGGAAATATATCTACGCATCTATCATAACGAATAACATTTCATTTTTCTTGAGATAAATAATTGAATAATTGTGAAATATCAAGCATTGTCAAAATGCACTATGTGCCCATTTTTGATTGGTCCATTTTGTGCTCCTCAAATCGAACCGACAAAAACGGGCAACCAGAGCAGCAGCGAAATAGAATGAAGCACGATTGGAAAGGAAAAAGAAAAAAAAGAACGAAACATTGGTCGCAGTCTCACACATGCGTAATTCTCTACCAGCCAGTCAGCTTAAAAATCCCCGCTCCGCTGCCGTAACGATCATTCTCATTCAAGCCGTACACCACATCGTTTCGCAAAATCCCGCTCGAACCGTGTTGATCTGGAGTTCCCCGCAAGGGTAGCTAGGCCGAGCGCGTTAGTACCAGTGCACCAGTCCACCTAGCCGGCGTTATATAGTTTCGGCCGCCGAAGTGATCGAGACAATAAGAAAACCCGCATTCGGAACAGAACACATTCGGTTCGGTGGACATCAAGACAACAGGCAGTTGCAGCGAGTGGCGAGTGGCAAACGCAATCGCAAAACGGCTTCAGGTAGCAGAAGAAAAAAGTTTGTTCTTTATACAAACTGCTTTGATGGCAAATCCAGAACAAGGCGGCATCGAGGGCGTTCGAAATGGTTTTTTTCAAAACCACGAGTACTAAGTTTTCTAAATTGGAACCATTCCATAAAACAAGGCGCTTTTCAGGGCCATAAAACCTCCCAAAAAAGAGTTTAGGGAATTCAGTTCAATGCTTTCTAAAACAATATCCAAAATAATAATAAAACACAAATTGATTTTTTCATAATTTGTTTGCCAGGATATGATGAGTATGTGAATTTGGCAGTTGTTCTGAGCTTATTGATTTTCACCAATTCTTAAATTGCTTCTAGATTGAAAGTACAGTAATTTACACTTATCTCGACATTTAGCTAATTGGACGGACCTGTAATGCGACATATTTAGTTGGACATTTTTGTAAACATAGAGTTCGGGGTCCAAATTATGACCCCACATTGAAGGTCGACACTGTACCACTGTCATCGCAAATGTTCAATTACAGGTTAAAATTACCTCCAATCCGATACTGAGTGGTGGTAATGCTACGTGCCATTGAATGTAATTTACTGTAAAATATGTCACAAACTGGATGGGAAGAAATTTTCCAACTGTGAAAGCTGTGGCGAGTGGCAAATGCAATCGCTAAACAGAAAGGTTTAGCCGAACAAGATGGGGATATCGAGTGATAACAAAACAATAAACTCTTTAGATTGAAAATAATTTTGTGATCCTGAAAAGGACCCTTTTTAGCCTGCATGTGAATCCAACGAGCGAACAAATCGTAATGAATGTATTTTCTTCTTCTTCTTCTTCTTTTTGGCTTTAAGAGGGTTTACACTTTTCAGTTCATTCGCCTCTAGTGAATGTATTTTTTTTCCATCGCTCCCTTTTAACGCTCATTCGTTCGTCTCGTTGGATTCGCCCCTCTGGCTGAGTCTGCCGATTTGTCTCTATCCTGTGAGTGTGTACCGTTTGAGTATAAAACACGCGGACCCCAAAAAAATATCTTATTTTCTTTCAAACCGTAAACCCGTGTGGTTGTACGGCATCGGCATCGTGGACGTAACAAAGGAGGACAAGTTAAGGGAAAGGCAAAGTCTCACTCGAACCGTGCAGGTCTCCAGTTCCCTGTTGGTCAGATTCACTAATTGCTCCGCAAGGGTAACTAGGCCGAACGGATTGGTGCCGGAGCACCAGTATACCTAACAGCGATTATAGAGTTTCGGCCGTCGGAGTGCTCGAGTTGGCTTGCAAAACTGCTCACGACAATCAGAAAACCCGCATCAAGAACAGAGCAGATTCGGTTCGGCGCTCATCAAGGCAACAATTAGTTTCAGTGAGTGGCAAAGTGTTTCTCCGGCACGTCGCATTAAATGTAATTTACTGAACAACATGTCACAAGCTGGATGGGAAGAAATTTTCTAACTGTGAAAGCTGTGGCGAGTGGCAAACGCAATAGCGAAACAGGAAGGTTTAACCGAACAAGATGGGAATATCGAGTGATAACAAAAACACAACACCAAAGGTTCTTTTCAGAACCATCAACATATTCATAAAAAGTAAACAGTAAGCTAATCCATTTTTCAGGTAGATAGGTAGGTATTCACGTAGGAGAAGAAAATAAAACAATATATTTAAAATATATATTTAACAAAAGCTGTCCCCTTTGTATAGTCCTACGTCACTCCGGTTATGTCCCCGACATTACCCACCCGTCTTTTGTTTTTCTTCATTTCATCCATACATAACACAGGAGGCATCTCGTTTAGGGTCACAAAGGGCGGTTTTCATCGTATCTCGTTCCACTTCGTTATCTTTTATCTGATACGCACCATCCAACGACTGTTTACCATCCTTCTGTCATCATCACTCGGTAAACACTGGTGGAGTGAAAAAACAATACTCAACAACCAAACAAAACGGCTTTTTTCAGGACCACCAAATCTTTGTCAAAGAGTTTAACGATGTAATTCTTCAAACATATCCAAAATCAACAGATAGCCTAACGGCATCCTACGTCAACTATGCGGTCGTGTCTAGGACACAACCCTCCTGTGACTTTTTTTCAACTACCTTCAATTGTTTCGGAAGGGTATCAGCGGTCAATGCATCTATTTACCTTTAGGTAATTTTTAAGAAGACCGCTTTTGTTAGAAATCGGATGGCTTCCAATTTTCCTGTCCAGATGCTCTCATAATTTTTCAATGGGATTGATGTCAGAAGATTGTGGTGAAATATCAATATCTTCCGAGCTATTGTATTGAAAACTTTTTTTCATAGTGCATTATAACTTTATCTGAATAGAATGTTACGAAAACTTATTTTCGACATTCAAAAGAAGTGAAAAGTGATCTGCATGGTGGCGTACGAATTCGAATTTACATCATTGTATGTTGGAATATGATTTTCCGTTGCACAATATGAACCGAATTGAAGTGTCACAGCAAACTGAATACCTAACTTCTTGGAGAGCAGATCTATGCTTCACATTATCGGCTCCCTCCGATAAGCAGTGTATGTACTCGGTTGACTCAGTAAATTTGAAACCCCGGCTCAATTAACATAGTCGATAATTGAATAACGCAACCACAGTGCAATATATAGCGGCCGGGTAATGTTCACCATTCGGTTGATAGGTTATGCCATCATCAATGGCACTGTAGATGTGCGATGTATTTCAACATAGATCTGCTGGCCAGGAACAGGCAAACTAGAGTTGGATTGTTCACTTTAGTCAGTGATTAGGAAAGGCCAATATTTATCTGAAATGACATAAGCAATGAGATTCATTAAAGACCACCGGCAGATGGCAACGGAAAATGTTTACTGACCTTCGGAAGTTGAATGAAGCCTCAAAACAATGTAATGCATTGGGTGGAGAAGAATTCAGAGCAAATAAAATCTATTTTATCAGTACATAAAATGGTTTTGATGATTTTGGGTGGTCGCCCCTTTCCAGCACCAGGCTACTGGTTCAAAAATTATATTAGTCAATTCGAACCGCCTTTTTGATGCGATAAGGAAGCACCATAACTCATTTTGTACCTTTAGATCCTATGGTTGTGGTAAGGTGAGAAACGTGTTTTGGGTTCTTCTCGTTCGCACATCAATGGATGATGCATCGTGCAAGAGAGAAGCCAAAATGCCGCGAAGCTGCGTCCGGCGCTCGTTGCTTCTAACCTCAATTCCTCACCGCTCGTTTATTTTGTATTCGCTCGGCCGTTTTCCTGCTCCGCACGTAGTTCAACGGATCATCTTGAGGAGGTTGCCCACGCTTTGAGTTCGTCTGTTCTTCACACATTGCATCTTGTCGTGGCTATGCATATTGTGCACCACACGAGTGAACATTATTATCTAATATGCACCTCCGAGTCATGCATGCTTAGTGGTTGTTCCTGGTGGCGAGTATTGACGCTTCAATGAGCCACTATTAGGGTTATTTTAGGTTTATAAAAAATTGCTTTGGGTCATTTTGTTGTAATGCGTCGGAAGCATTCGATTCAATTTCGAAAACAGTATAATCAATGATAAGTGCAGAAATATTGTTTTTGCGAATTTACAATTCACATGAGTATAGGAACGCGGCAGAAATCACGCAATTTGCGTATTAGCAAAAGGTTAATATTTGATTGTCGTCTTGAGTACATATGTGCAGTGTATGCAGTGATTACCTCAGATCATGAGGGTATCTTCATGCATATACGAAAAATTGAGACGGCATATCTCAATAGCGGTCCACTGAGAGATGATCACACACAAGCAACAACAATAATAGCAGCTGTAAATGTGTAATGGTGACGAATATTTAATTTGGCTACAGCAAGACCTCGAGCGTGCCGTGTTCAGACCTTTCGAACTATCCGGCATGCCAATATGGTAGCATTTGCAAAATAACTATGGTTATGAGTTACATCCGCGGAATAAACTGAGCATATGCCACAGCCCGTGTCGAATAGATGAATAGTTATGAAATGAATTAAATTGACCTGATTCTACAGCTATCTTCCCAGCAGAATATAAAGAAAGAAAGCCCACCGGCTACTTGCTTATGATCAATTCCATTTATAACATTATTCAACAACTCAGCAGTTGCGGTGTATTACTCTTTTTTGAAAATCATACAATACAATACATACAACACATACATACTTACAATAGTTATACTATTTTTCATATTTGTCAAATAAAGATGTGATTCTATTAACACGTCGAGTCAGGTGCCAATCTCTGGGGACTGACACTAAATTTCCAATAGACTTTTCGTTCTCGAGACCCGGTATTTGAAGCGACAGTAAAACAAATATCTAAAATGACGTTTAGAAAAATCTACTATCCGTCCGTTAGCCAGACAGAAAGTCAATTGTCGGTACCTTAGTTCATCATTGATTGTCAATTGTTGATTGCTAATCTTTCCAGTGTTTTAACCCTTTGCGGTCGTATTAAATTTGGGCATGAGTGTCGTACTGGTCGGAATTATTGACGTAGGACTACGTCTTTCATTTCTATACCGGGGTGTAAAATCAAAGTTTCGAAAACGAAAGCGTTACGCCGAAGACCGAGATTTTGAGTGTTAATAGCTCATAAACAACTGAACGAAATGGTATGATAAACACTTCATTCGAAAGATAAATTGTCTACGCGTTCTATACTTGTTACTTTCTGATCCAAAAACTTGTTTCAATAGTCTTAAATTTGCTTTCAAAATAGGCTATTGAACAAAAAAAAAATAGTAAAAATAGTTCTAATTGAACAGCGATTGGAGCATGTTGTCGCTGTTGTGGTGAAGCTCTTCATTTATCATGAAAGCGCGGACGAACGGTGTCACCAAGAGCCTGTTTGTGCACCTTAGGCCAGAAGGGAATCCATCAGGAGGAGAGTGATGCTACAAACGGTTCCCCGGGAAGATCTCGAAGCAGCCGCTACACACACACACATACACGCACGGAATTCTTTCCGTTTGGATCGAGAAAGATCCGGAAAATAATCTGCCAGTTCCTCTAGGAATTTAAAAATACATTCATGTGAAAGAGTTTATTTGAATGTTTTCTATCCATGTAACACTGTGACCAAATATGTTTCAATCAAGTGCTATTAACAGATGGTTATCGAGTTAGCATTAACCACTGGTGGGCTTCCAGTATCGAGGAAAATGTGGAAATATCTAATCGTTACTGAAAATAATCTGCCAGTTCCTCTGGGAATTTAAAATTACATTCATATGAAAGAGTTTATTTTAATGTTTTCTATCCATGTAACACTGTGACCAAATACATTAGGTTTTGTGATTTTTCAATCAATCGCAATCAACAGGATAGCTTCTGAAGATTATTCTTCCCCATCAGTAGGATATTTCCGTATCCAATATTGGATAAAACCTTGTGCCTCCAACGTAACGCTCTCGTTTTCGAAGTTCTCCAAATATTCATTCATTCAGAATGAATTCAGATTCAACTTCATACAAATGATCTCTAAATCAACGATAGTCCTACGTCACCCTTGCGGTTATACCATAGATATAACCCACTTCCTGTTTTTTTCCTTGAAAAAGCAGTGATAAATGCAAGATTACGAAAAATTATTTTTTTGACGTGGAACTACGTCTAACCGGAGTATATGGGGGGTAAAATGAAAACCTAAACACAGAACACGCAGGAAAAAATTAAAGATTCCGAATGCTTATAACTCGATATTTTTTTACTGGATCGGAAAGATGTTTGCATCAATTGATAGGGAATATTTCTACGCTTCTATCGCAATCAATAAAATGTTATTTTTCATTAGATAAACAATTGAACACCTGTAATATGTTAATCGTTATCTAAACGCCCTAACTACCTAATTTTGATTGGCTGCATCTACGGTTTCCCTAACACAGCCATCAGAACCAAGCAGCCTTGGGGTTCTGACATGAAAGTATGGGGACTTTTGTTCTCACCGAAATGTGTTCCCTAACACAGACTTCAAAACCAAGCAGCGTTGGAGAGATCGGCATTGCAAATACATGAAAGTCAGAGGTATTTTTGTTTCGACTGAAATGTGTTTCCCTAACACAGACTTCAAATACATATGGAGCTTAGGGAAATTGGCATTGCAAATACATGCAAGTCGGGGTCATTTTTGTTTCGACTGAAATGTGTTTCCCCAACACAGACTTTAGAACCAAGGTGTCTGAGGAAATTGGCATTGGTTCCGGCTGAAATGTATTTGCCTCTAACACAGACTTCAAAACCAAGATGTCTGGGGAAATCGGCTCAGCAAATAAATGCAAACTGCGAGTACTTTTGTACTCGCTTGCCTTTGTGCAAGTGCCTGAAGTTCATCAAATCAAGCAAATTCGCGGTTCGAGAAAAACGTACACTTGAGAGATGCAAACTTCAGAAGGGAACGTAAAATAAAATAATCGTTTGATGGTTCTTCGGTTCACATATTTTGTCCTAGGCATCATACCAATCGTAAAACGACTGTCATTAAATTTACTTGTAACGAAGGACATAATCTATCACAATGCATGAATTGACATTATAAGGAATTACACAATATTTTAACTCACAAAGCAAATATATTGAATTCAATTAAATTCGAGAATTCTCGCTTAACTTTTGAAAAGGTCCAATGTATCATTTTCGCCAACTCGAGAAAAACGTAATTGAAGACCCGAACATTATTTCGCGAATTGTCTTAAAAGCTATCAATCTTTATCACTGTTTTCACCACTAGCTGTCAAGAATAACTCCGTAAAACCAATCGTAACTATTGTTCCGTGATTTGAGATTAAGGTTGAAGTCTCGGAGCGAAAAATGTTACATTGGACGTTTTGACTGCCCGCGTTTGCACATTGGACATATTACGTTGCACTATAAAAATTTGAAACTAACTAATAAACAACAATCCAAATATCAGCATTTCGTTCTAAAGACTGATTATTATTGTTATCACTCGTTGAATTGCACTGAAATCGATAACAACACCTGTAAGAAACAAATTCCAAAACGACCGAAGTACGACTGCGAGTTTGCTTTGTTACTTCGGACGTTTCGGCCGTCGGAGGAAAGTGGCGTCCGAAGTAACAGCCGGGTGCTTAAAATTCGAATCTGTACATTGGATATTTTTTGTATCGGCGACAAAAAGATGAAGAAGATAGATACGTGAACGATTGTTTTTGTAATACATTCAATGATTGAAAACTAATAGCGTGCATCCATTAACTCGATTTGTTTACATTTGTTACATAGGACCTTTTCAAAAGTTACGCGAGAATTGTTTCATTCTATCAAAAATTTAATCAATAGAAACGAATGATCGCTACGCTAAGGTAGTCCCACGTCAACCTTGCGGTTATATCATAGATATAACCCACCCATTTTTTTAATTTATTTTTTTAACTATGTATAAGTATTAACTTAACAATGTATTTTAATGTGATCGTTTTATATAAAAAAGATTGTGTGACATTTATGCAAACAAGAGTCCTGATACTTATGAACAATCCCCTACTTTGTTGACTACTTTGTTTGATACTGAGTACCGTTATCTATTACTCATAGGATCACCGTATTGATTCGTGAACAGGTTCACTAGACATCAAACTTCGTTTATAAAAAGCATAAACTGATACTTGGTTGAGTACAATATAAGATTAGCATGGTTTCTTTATGTGCTGGCTAGGAGCAGACAAACGACCACAAAGAGGTAATATTGATTGACTACGTTGCAATCGACCAATCACTGCTTGGATCACATGCGTCTTCTGATTTGACCAGTTGAAAATATGTTATTGAAATCTTCCCACAGGATCCGAAAAAATGCAATGGAGTTATTTTGATACTGTCAATTGGTCGGAGTTCTGCCAAAACGAACCAAGCGCCATTTTTTGAAAATTGAGTTACTTACACCATAGGATGCAGAAAATAATAATCTATCTACTGTAATAATAATCTTGTTAATTATCCGAATGACATGGTCAATCATTCGGATAATTAACAACAGCTCCAATACCAAAATTCTGTGTAGCAGACTGTGAAAAAAACAAAATTGCATTCAACCAAAGCGAACCATAAACCCACAATATGGCATCGGACGATAGTGATCATTTTCTCCAAATTTTCAACAGATTTTTATGCTTCGGACAGCTCCTGGAATCAAATGTCGTCGGGATCTGGTAAGTAACACAGTCTACGGGCTGCAATGAAGTGTAGAAGCGCTGATCTGCATTTTTCAAAATTCCGTTCAACCACAGCGAACCAAGTATAATACATTCTTAAATCAATTTATTATCATTTATTAAGATATTATTTTGTCATAAACAGCAAAAGTGAGTCAATATATATATATATATACCATTCATGAAATTAGTCAAGAGCCGTTACAAAATACTACTGTGTTATGTAATATTATGTTAATAACTAGCATGGACTTGGTTCGCTCTGGCTGCAAAAAAAACGAAGTTTTGCGTGTCTAGCAGAAACATAATTTTGTCATCCTGTTTGTAACGCATGAGCGATAAAATGATAGATTTGATCCGACACAGTCAATTCTCACTAACTCCAAATTGAAATATCTCAAAATAATGTTTTTGGCGCTTGGTTCGTTTTGGCAGAACCCCGACTAATTGGAATATATACATTTTCGGAAGCTGGAGCCTGAAAAATCGTATCAGAAACCCGTGGTAAGCTTGAAAGAGAGTGCATAGTAAGCATATGAATTAGGTCTTCTTCTTCTTCTTCTTCAATGGCACTAACGTTCCTAGAGGAACTTCGCCGTCTCAACGTAGTATTACTTGCGTCATTTTTATTAGTACTTAGTTGAGATTTCTATGCCAAATAACACGCCTTGAATGCATTCTGAGTGGCAAGCTCTAGAATACGCGTGATCACAGTGCAAGTCGGAGGAAATTTCTTTGACGAAAAATTCCCCCGACCAGAACGGGAATTGAACCCGAACCCCCGGCATGTTAGTTATGACGCTAACCACTCGGCCACGGGAGCACAATGAATTAGGTCTACATTAGCGAAATAGTTGTTAGATATCCCGCATGTTTCCTGATCATAGGTAAATTTTATACCGTCCTTAACCAGCGTTTTTGATTGAGTTTTAAAAGATTTTCCGAAAATAACATTGAGATTTTTCCACATCTTCGCATAACACCCCATATCTTGTGTGTAACTTGGAACCGTCGCTGGAAATCACCCAATGCGTCCGCAACACGAATACACGTCTCACCTCTTTGGCTGTTTGACTCTGTCTGACGGGAGCTGCGGTTGTGATAGTTGATCGAGTTCGAGACGGCATATAATGTAGGGTGATATATGAGACGGCACGTCTTGCATCACACATCCTCCTTCTTCTCCAGAAAAATAATTCTAATATCAAAAAACAGGAAATGGGTTATATCTATGGTATAACCGCAAGGGTGACGTAGGACTATAGTTGATTTAGAGATCATTTGTTCGAAGTTGAATCTAAATCCATTCTGAATGAATGAATAAATGAATATTTGGGGGACTTCGAAAACGAGAGCGTTACGTTGGAGGCACGAGGTTTTATGCATCCAATATAGGATACGAAAAACCTTGTTCTGAAGAATAATCTTCAGAAGTTAACCTGCTAACTGTATTTGATTGACAAATCACAAACCCAAATGTATTATATGGATATTTTATGGATAGAAAACATTAAAATAAACTCTTTCGCTTGAATGTAATTTTCAATTCTAAGGGGAACTGGCAGATTATTTTCCAGCAACGATTAGATATTTCCACATTTTCCTCGATACTGGAAGCCCACCAGTGGTTAATACTAACTCGATAACCACCTGTTAATAGTACTTGATTGAAAAATATTTGGTCACAGTGTTACATGGATAGAAAACATTAAAATAAACTCTTTCACTTGAATGTATTTTTAAATTCCCAGAGTCCCATGGCATCTAAACGGAAAGAACGCGTGTATGTGTGTGTGTAGCGATGTCTTCCCGGGGAACCGTTTGTGGCATCACTCTCCTCTTGATGGATTCCCTTCTGGCCTAGGGTGCACAAACAGGCTCTTGGTGACACCGTTCATCCGCGCTTTCATGATAAACGAAGAGCTTCACCACAACAGTGACAACATGCTCCAATCGCTATTCAATTAGAACTGAGTGGATTTCCGAGCGGCGCTCGCTTATATACCGATTGGTGATTTCAATAGCCTGTTTTGAAAACAATTTTAAGACTATTGAAACAAGTTTTTGGATCAAAAAGTCTAAGTATAGAACGCGTAGACATTTTATCTTTCGAATGAAGTGTTTATCATACCATTTCGTTCAGTTGTTTAGGAGCTATTAACGCTCAAAATCTCGGTCTCCGGCGTAACGCTTTCGTTTTCGAAACATTGATTTTACACCCCGGTATAGAAATGAAAGACGTAATCCTACGTCAAAACAAATCACGAAAATGCGAAGTAACCAAGTTAACACAGGGTGGTATGGGAACTGTTTCGATATATTATCTCTATTAGAAGTTCATTACAGTTCAACCTTCCGCCTAATATTCATCAAGGTTATCTTCTAATTCATCTGCTCAAACGCGTCGTGCTGAATTAACTGTCGTCTTTGCTTTGAGATCGCCCAGTTTCATCTTATTCGTTGCAAATTATACTTAGCATAACTTTTACTTTTAAATGGCGATCATTATCAGACTTCATTGTTCTTGGAAAGCTTTCTTGATCAAAAACGGCATCCAACACTATGCTGGTGCTCAAACTTTGTAGGTTTACTAAAACTTTGTGGAATTCCTCAAACTTTGTAGATTTAACAGGTCGTGCTATGGTGTACTTGATTGGACGATCTATTATATTGGTTATCGACATTCTTATATTCCGATATCCATCCAAGCTCAAGTCTTGTCATGTCAAGAGCAACGGTTTCCATACGCATTATGGAGCAAACTTTCTTTACATGGGAAGTGACCTTTCCGGTCGTTCATTACGAAACAAATTGCATATTATTTTACCCACTTTTTTGCGTCATAAGCCATTGCACGCCACACCTCTCAACGAGAAAACTTTTCAACTTGACCGGATGTTTTGCGTGAGCTATCCCCAATGTTTATCCTTGAAGCTGTTGGGGGATGACGGCGCATCCATTTTCCGCTATGATTCCTCTTGTGAAATCCAGATCGCCGCTATGGATTTGAATTTCATCAAGCTCATTGGCCACGTTTGAGTTTTCATGTCATGATTAGCATGTATCATCGTTTCGTCTCGCTTCGTGCATTCAAAATTTCCTCCTCGGTAAGATATTCATTGTCCCTTGAATCTAAGTAGCAAAGTTCATACGGACTTATTTCTTTGCAAAATACATTGTCATACAATAAAATTACTCCACTGTCTACACTGCACTCAACCCCTTCCTGATGATTTTGAGCATACATATTTTCTCTCAGTTGCTGTGTATGATTTTGATGCAAAACTTATTATTAGTGGTGTATCTTCGTTGTTTACTTGGAACAATACAGTGCCCAAAGCCACCTGTAAACAAATTAATGTTGTTCGACTCCGAACAAAATCACAAAGATATCGCCGAAAGAATCATGCGTTGCTTAACGAGCTTGAATGCGATGTTTTTTGTCACAGCTTCATTTCAGCGCTGTTATAACTGATCACAAGGGAGCATACATTCTCGCAAAATTCTCGACGTAAGCTCAGATAAAGTGGATGACTGTCGGAAGCTTTATTTATATTTCATCTTTGACGCTTCAATATTGAAACCATTTTCACTAGACTCGTTCCTCAATAATACAATACGCGTCTGATTTAACGTGCTCTTAGAGAAAGGTGATTGGATTTACAGGACTTGAGGAACCATCTTTCTCAGCTAATTTCTGCGTTTTTTTTATACAACATTATTATCCGGAGCCTCGAGGATACGCACGATTTCGCGATGAACATTCCGGTGCTCTAACGATGCCGAATATCATTCGAGTGAAACGACACATTCGGATTGCTCCGTAGAATGTGGTAAGGTCACGTGATTCATCACTCTATGCGTCTGATAGATAGATCTTGGCAGAGCAGAGTTTGCATTTTACAACTTCACCTTCATCTAATCGATGAGGGGTACGGAAAGTATTCTCACTTAAGGTGAAGGTGGAAGCTAGCCACAAATGGCTGCCACAATGGCGCTCATTTCTTTCATCTCCGTCCCTCACCCCTCGCCCGAAAATCAATAATTGCGCGAAACTATGTGAAGAAAATGATCGTTTTCGCACACTTCCCATGAAGTAATATCAACCAAAATCTAATCGATTACTCACAAGATATTAAATTTTCATCTGCTGTCGCACTGTATAGTGAAAAACGTCGGAAAACTCGAGCAAGTGCTCTGAAAGTTAAATTTTCATTTTTCAATCTTCGGCAATGGTTTTGTTTGTATTGGTGAAAGCATCGTTATTTTTTCGACACTGATGCCAGACAACATCATCGAAACAGCTATCAAAACCACTCAATAAAATGTTATTCCTGAGTCATAGCCTTTCATGTCATGAAAATCAATAGAATAAAATAGTGTTGATATCAATACAATAATTATTTTTACGTTTAATGGGTCTATAATGTAAGTTTTAGCAACTTTAACATTGGGTAAGAAAATTGTATTGCAGAGCTCGGAATACTGCCACGGCTGCCTATGCTTTCAAAAACAATAAACGGAAAAGTATTACATTCAATCAAAATGTCTCAGCCAACGAAGAGAAGGGTTAAGGTTCTCCAACGTGAATATGTGAAAACAATACGACCAACGAAGGAAAATATTGAGGAATTATCAGCATCGAGTTACTATGCGGTAGAACTTGTTAATATCAAAAGAGCCCCAATTCGCATGTGTTATAAATTTGCACATGTTACGCTCGCGTATAATCAGAATTTTACTTCATATGCAAAAATACCCCTTCTATATATTTATGTTTGCAATTGGCATGGTTCATCGGAACATATGGTTCATACATTTAACTTCAGTATTGAATTGTTATTTTTTTTTCAAATGTATTCAAAGACTCGTGTCAATGAAGCGCCATACAGTCTGATAAGTGAATTGATCTATTTACATGTGCTTTGCCCTTCTCTCACAAACACTATTACCCCATTTTTACACGTGGTTTTACCTATACTACTACAATGGCTAGCTTCCACCTTCACCTTAATTGGATTTGCTATCTTTCAAAAACAGATAGAAATCGATTTCTCATTTCTTCCCGATATTTTTATCTACTTTATCTACATACATCGAAATACAAATTTCTCTGTAAAATATTCCGTTTAAATCCATGTAAATTAGCTTTAAAGAGATTTATATCCCATCTTCATGCGTTGATATTTCATGATTTTAAAGCATTTCAAAAATCGCCTAAAAATTTCTACTCCGCACTCTGTTCCTTCATTTTTTTTTTCGAGTGTGAAAAAGTTCTCTTTCCATGTTCGATAAATTTATTAATTTCCCTCCTACAACTTGTATACATTTTGGCCCATACCTTTTCTCAGACTCTTTTCCGGCCAACGAAAAATTGGCTGGAGATGGATAAAAGTATTCTCTATCCAATAAGTATTATCTCGAAAATGTTTTTTGGGTCCTTTGAAATAACTTTTTTAAATTTTCTTTAAACTAATTAATTTCCCCCATACAAGATGTATAGGTTTTGGGCTGTAACTTTTCTTAGACCCTTTTCCGACCAATGGAAATTTGGCTAAAGATAGATAAAAATATTCTATATCGAATAAGTACTATCTCGAGAATGTGTTTTGGGTCCTTTCAAATCATTTTCTTTAACATAATTAATTTCTTCCATACAACTTGGCTTATAACTTTTCTCATACCCTTTTTCGATTAATAAAATTGTGGCTGGAAAATAGGTAAAATATTTCTCTATCGAATAACTTCGATAACTCTATTCGAACAACTTTTTTTGATTTTCAAAATACTGTAAATTTTCCTATTTTGACCCATGCTCACGTTTCAGTCTATAACTTTTCTCCATCGCGATTAAGAAAAAAATGAATTATGTGGAAAGATGAATGATTCAATTCTCTATCTAATGAGCATTATTTCGAAGGTTGTTACTGTGTGGCATATCAAACGCGATGTCAATAGAGCTTAACTTAGCGCTTAACCTGTTACGGGTTAGTACCATTACCCACCACCATTAGCGCAACAGTATGTAGCCGTTAAACGGGTAACGCTTCAACGCATACTCACACATAGACACGAGCCGAATATCTGCTCCTCCACATCACATCATTCCCACACTCTTTCATCGATACTTCACGAGGTAAGTTGCACATTTGGCGATCCTGCCATTTATTTAAAGTGAAACAAATGGAATCTTTTGTGTGAATTTTCAAATAAACGGGCCGCGCTTATAACAAGTGAATTGTGCAACCGCATTGCTAATGCATTCCGAAAAAGCCGGAAGTATGCTTGAATTGTTCTAAAACGACAACTGAGAAAAATGCAAAACTACAAAGCTGCTGTAATCGTTCAAAACGAGGCCATTGTAAAAATGCAAAACTGCAAAGCTGCTGGAATCGTTTCAAAACGACGCGTGAAATAATGCTGAATTGCAAAGCTGCTGCAATCGTTTCAAAACGATGCCATTGTGTAATGCAAAATTGTAAGCTGTTTCGTTTCAAAACGAAACCATTGAAAAATGCAAAATTGCAAATTTGCAGCAATCGTAGCAAAACGACGCCATTATAGAAAAATGCAAAATTGCCAAAGTAATCGTTTCAAAACGACTCCGTAGAAAAAGGTGCATCTACTGCAGTCAATCCATATCGACGCCATGGAAAAAATGCAAAGAAAAATTTAGCCCAAAACGATGCATAAAAATTATTTGGCTAATTACTTTACAGCTCTTTTTAGCAATGGTTTATTAACTGGTGTCTAATAGCTGATATTAAGTATGCTGCATATCGCAAATCAAAACACGTAATCTCTACAACATAATTCCGAAAAGCTTGAACTATGGCATACGACGGAAAGTACGTTCTATCGAAAGAAAGATACGAGACGAGAAACAAGCATCCCAGCGGCATCGTTAGAGGTACGAGTCTTGATGATAGCAGTGAATTTTCAGCGCAGTGGGAGCATCTACGAAGAAGCTTTAGATGAAATCAATGTTAACGATCGGTGTTTCCAGTGATGTCTACGAGCCCACATCGAAAACCAAAAAACTCAGGCAAATCATGAATCGAGCCACAAAAACCGGCAATGGAAGCAACACGAGCGAATGGGTGAAGTAAACCCGGAAAAGTTTTTTGGTGATTTCTTGACGGCTATCATCACACTTCTCAAGTGTCCTGTTTTTACTGGCAGCTTTCCACAGTCGATGGTTTCCGAAGTCGATCAAAGCCAGAACTTTAGCCATGAGCAATCAAGAGCCCAGAATTACTAAACGACCGTACATCCAGAATGCAGCAAGCCTTCCCCCAGCTGTATTCGAGAATATTGCGTATATTGCTATGCGACTTTCAAGATTAATACCGTGAACGATTTACGCTCGATAAC
The DNA here is from genome assembly GCF_029784135.1 of Toxorhynchites rutilus septentrionalis. Taxonomy (NCBI): domain Eukaryota; kingdom Metazoa; phylum Arthropoda; class Insecta; order Diptera; family Culicidae; genus Toxorhynchites; species Toxorhynchites rutilus. The sequence continues at coordinate 206,894,447 of NC_073745.1, forward strand.
GGGGAGAGTTGCCGAACACCTATCATTCCAGAATATGAAGCAGCCACTCGCGACGAAGCCTTCAATGCAGAGACAATCGAACAAGCGCTCGACATAAATATACTTCTGGTTGATTCGAGCTACGGAGCAGAACAAGAACATACTCTTCAGCAATGATTGCAATGGTGATTGTAATTTTAATTAACATTTAGTTTTTTTTTTGAGAGAGGGGAAGATGTGTGGCATATCAAACGCGATGTCAATAGAGCTTAACTTAGCGCTTAACCTGTTACGGGTTAGTACCATTACCCACCACCATTAGCGCAACAGTATGTAGCCGTTAAACGGGTAACGCTTCAACGCATACTCACACATAGACACGAGCCGAATATCTGCTCCTCCACATCACATCATTCCCACACTCTTTCATCGATACTTCACGAGGTAAGTTGCACAGTTACTTGATAAACAATCAATTTATTTCAATTGAAATAATTCATTATTCATTAAATCCAGCAAGACGTTGAACAGAAACTTGCACGCAACACAAACTTTTATCCGCTAATTTCACACAAGTGCGTAAAGAAGGAACGCGAAAACGGGAAATCTCGTGAGCGGTCCGCAAAGTGTTAAAATTATCAACAAGTTTTTCATACATCGGACGATGTGCACATTTACATGGAAAAAGTTTTTCGAACAACAACTTTTTCATGTTTTTTTTTTTGAATAAATTCTATTAATGTTCAATTCGTTACATTTTTATGTATAAATTATTGCATTTTCAATGCTCTGCTAACTTTTCTCTATTTAGAAACATGTCAAGAACATGTCAAACGTGAGAATTTACACACAAAAATGTTACGAGCAAAACATAATTTTTTTCAGGAGTCTTCATACAAAAATGACTTATATTCCAGAAACTATAAAAAATAGAAAGTTGATGTCTTCGACTTTGTAGACCGGACCGGTACGTTGTGTTGATTTTTCTTTCCGGACCCACTTCACGTATTACGCATGGGAAACGAATTCACCACCGCACTATATTTTAGTAGAACTTTAATAGAATGAAAAAGTTAACTATGCTACCGACCGCTGTCGCTGCCAGTGCGCACTTGTGTTGGTACAAACGTTTCTCGCATTTGTCAGCGACGGGGTTCGGCTCCTAATATTACACCGCAAAAACACACAATAGCAGTGGGCACAACAGTTGTATTTTTTTCAAAGAAAACATGAAAAAGTTGTTGTTCGAAAAACTTTTTCCCTGTAAGAGTGCCCATCTTGCGATGTATGGAAGACTTGTTGGAAATTGTTAGGGCTATTGATATATATATATATATATATATATATATATATATATATATATATATATATATATATATTCGGTACCGGCGAATATATATATATATATATATATATATATAGGAATTTTAAACAAATACGTTTTTAAGAAAAATGAAAAAATGAATTTTAATTTTTAAAATAACATCTTTGTCAGCGAAATTTTTTCCAATTTTTTTTTGGTAATTTTTTGTGAAAACTCAAACAATTTTTTACATTTCATCCTTCGACAAGAATTTTGAAGATATCATAGTTTTTAAGTAATAAATTTTTGTAAAAAATTAAGAAAAAAAATTTGGCTTTTTCCAAAAAGTAGTCTAATTGTTTTTCGAATATATGAAGTATGCAATGTTGCTTAAATGACTCATGTCTTTACACCCACAACGTTTCACTATTATCTGAGATGATACTGCCAACTCCTAAGACGAGTTGGCATGAAATTCGTCATTGCATCATACATTTGTTTTATCGATACGTGTGGTAAACTCCACAATATCGCTTTTCCGATGTAAAAGTATTCCTTTTGTTTCAATGTTCAATTTCGAGTCAAATAATCTCTCTGCATCAATGACGTATGTAATGGTTATTCGCAACTATGGTCATGCAAGTGTTCTGGGACGTCAAATGTACTCAAAATGTTAACTAATATCTCAAACGATTCATGCAATAAGATGCCAAATTCGAAATAACCCTGTTTTACGAATAACGGTTGTCTGAAAATCAACAATATTTCTGTGAACAAACACAACAGAAAAATATTTCAAAGCTTGTTCCTCTCCAAGCACGTGGTTGAATTAGAAAAAATATTATTTCCAGCGCGTACGATACCATCCATCATCCCTGCGCAAACACGTCCCAAACCGCAACTGTTCACTTAGGCGTGTTGTATCATCAATCTAACGCTGAGCACCGTGATGCAGAACACAGCGTAGGCCTCCGGATAGCGTATGAAATCAAAAGTACCTCCTTGGAGGCCGATGCGATATTGAAAGTGTGAGAGAGTCAACGCGTCGTCGGCATTTTGCGCGTATCTTAAATGTTAGACGCGTATGTTTTGATGCCGCGCGTATCTGCCGCGTATATGTACAGCATCATCATCGTCAGGTTAGAGCGTTACCTCAATGCCATTCACAGACCATCGTTGGGGCCCAAAACGGAACCAACTATTGCGAATAACGACCTTTCCGAACACGCACACACACACTGTACATCTGTCCTAAGAATCGTATTATTTGAATCGACTGTAGCGAACCCAAAAGTCATTAACGAGGGTTGTAAATGCTGCATGGATTTACCTGCTGGCGATTTAATCGTAATGCAATCGATACCCTGACGATGTTTCGTATCCGGTTGCAAGTAAACTTCCAAGAAGAAGAAAGGTTGACTTGTTAAAAAAAGAATTCAACTTATATGCAATGTTGATGAGCTAATTTCATTTTGCACGATAATTACGCGTCTTATTTTTTCTAGGAACTCAGTTCCGTCCTTCAGAGGGAATGAGTTTCGTGCGGGAAGCTGTCGATGACGTTGATCAACGAGATGGTATTTATTCTATTATTGAACACTTTTGAGCTTACAGTACATTAGAATGGATAAAATAAACCTCCGTTCGGGACTCGCAGTGGAGAATTTGATGTCACTGCAATAATGAATTGCTGCTTACGGATGTTCGCTACTAAAATAGGATCTTTCAAATGGATGTACATTATGCGCGTATACACGCTTGTAGGCGGATTCGCTTGAGCTAATGATTATGGCTGCGATCATGAACTATAAAATATTATTCAGATAAATTGTTATGCCAATGAATATTATGCCTATAATTAATCCATTCGATTTTTCAAATATAAATTCCTTACTGTGATGCAATCCCATTTGTCCTTTGTGTATTTTGTTTTTCAATATACAGAGTACACTATGTATATAATGATATACCGTCTCAAATTTTCATTTTTTAAAACTTTCATATACACATAGTTTTTTGAATATAGCAGAAAAATTTTATTTTATATTCTCTTCCTTAAAGTCAAAAAACACCTTTCCTACACTGTAAAATATATATCCGGTGAGTCAGATTGCTGGCCTGATCTTCCATGGGGTGATAGATGATCACTTACAACGCATGTGATCGAATCTCAGCTATGCCAGAGCTATTTAACTTTTCTTGTTTTGGACTCTGAATTAGAAAGTACGCTACCCAGAACGATTTTGTTGTTTGTTTCCACAGAAGTCCCATTTCAACTTAAGCTATACATCAAATTTTCAGTAGTGTCAAAGGTAAGATGTAACAACATCAGCAATTCGGTTCAAGACCACCATCCCCTACCTCCTTTTTTTTTGTTCCAATATTCCATCTTTTTTCTCGCAACGCGAGAGTAGTATATTTTAATTTCAGTACATTGTCACACTGTCACACAGTCACTGCGATTCGATGCAGTCTGTCCCTCGGTCTGACTCACATATTCACTATCCGCCTACGCGATCGTCTTGATGCAGAATGACAGATTCAGATCCCAGATCTATACTTTGCTGTATGCAAAAATTACGTGGTCTAATGATTGTTAATTTCTGCGTTCAAAACCATTGCGATCAGAAAGCCATTAGGGAGCGAATGAGTTGATGATTATCGTAGCGCGCGAATCCTCGCCACCAGTTTCTAGAACCTCTCAACTACCTAGTCTTTGGGAGAGGACTATCTGCTGTGATCAATTATCGTGATGTCATCTTTGATTCGCACGGTGAAGGCCGTGAAATAGTTATGAGGATACGTTCGTACCGCGTAATGGTTTGTTATATCCGTCTCAATCGGTACCGGCGAATTCGTCGACTATTATTTATATTACCATCACGAGGCAACGTGGTGACACAAAATTAATGAAAAGACAATCACTCAACCAAGTAAGCACAATAAATTTTAAATCGTTATTGGTATACTGCCCCGATTAGGCACTGTGTTTTACAAATGATCACACATTGTTTCTTCCGGAAAGATTGTAACATAGAAGTCGAGAGTTATTCGATAATACAGAGCTGGTCATTTTTTTTTTCATTGCTTCCTGGGATGATTATATTGTCTGGGTAAAACCTACTGAACTAGTGACTGAGCCCCTTAAATATTGATTTCAGAAGGATGTTGCAACAAACGATGTGAGAGCAAAACGTGGCAGCAATAAAGATTTCCTGTTCGTCATTTTGAAATAATTTGTTTTTTTTTTGGCAGTCGGAATAACATTTTTTTATTGTGTTCCCGGTTGGCGCTCCGAGAGACAGCAACCACATTTATATATAGGAGAGGGTGGTCCGACCGACCTCCTGAATTGTATAGGCCTTCCAGTATAAAATAATATTTTTTAGTAGTTTCAGCATCGAATAGCATAGTAAGTCTCATTTACATTTACATGTTTTCAACCAGTTGATGTGGTTGATGGATGTAGTAAAAAATAAATACAGTGATGAAATCAGAAGTGCTTTTTTACGACTTGTTCGAAAATGGTGATCCTAATTCGACCCCTCGGATATCAGGAATGACGTTACCTATCGAATTTTAAGTTGTGTCAAAAGAAAAGTGTCACAATCACAATACATTTTTCCTGCTCCTTAATTCCAGAGTTTCAGCACTATTTTGTACTTCTAGTGTTTTCATTGCTTTAATCACCGAACGGAATACGCGCAATCTCTATATGTCGTTTTTTCAATTAATGTTAGTTCCATATAAATATATGCTCAAATAGCACCAGAATCCACTCACTTTACATTACTTCTTACAAACGAAAAAAAAAATCCAGGTTTTCCTGGATATAGCCAGTTTTTAAGCATGCCAGCGGAACAGCCAAAGGCGAAAAATCTTCAGTTTGTTTTACAATTTTACAGTTTAGTCACCTTTTTCAATTTTTCGCCATATAAATGAACCACAAATTTCAGCATAATTCGGATACTAATCAAGCAAATAGAACCAAATTTGGCGAGTGGAGGTTTTAGGGGACATGAAATGTTTATATGGTGATTCGACACTCCTCCCTCCTCTATTATATCTGTTTGTAATATCTGTTTGAATATAATATCTGTGTATAATATCTGTTTGAATATAAAATTACCTCGTATTTGATGATGAATAATCCAATAAATAATGATCGCACCGCAAACGGAAAGTTCAAAACTATCAGATATCTCAGTTTAGAAAGGTCCCACAGGAGCGTATTGATAATGAAATGAAAGCTGTTTGATAAGGTTGATTGGATTTGATATTAAGTTGGTTAGCAAAAAATTGTGTTAGTCTAAAAGAATAGATTTTTTAAAATAATTTACATCCCATCTTAATGAGTTGATTTTTCACGTAACTTTGCACTTAAAAAATCACCTACAAATTTCGACTTCGCACTCTGTCCCTCTAACTTTTTTGTCGAATGTATATTTAAATAAAAATACAATTTGAAATACTATATTTTATGCAAATACATGTATTTATCATGTACTTGCAATATTAGAATTCAATATCTTTTAGATTATGTACAACTTTTGACGTAGGATTACGACTTTCGGGAACATATGGGGGTACAAATTGAATAACGAAAATCGTTCGCATCGTGAAAAATGTCCAATTTCAAACGGCCTTTGCTCAGTCATTTCATGACGGATTGATGAGATTTTTGCATCAAACGATTTCGGTACTCTATAACAATTTTTCACCTTGAATAAAATAATATATATCATGTAACTAACTATCGAATAATTGAAAAATCTCAACCCCTATCCTAACGGAAATACCCACTTCTGATTGGTCGAAATTGTAGACACATGCGCCGGGTCCCTAACAGAGACATCAAAACCAAGCTGCCTAGGAGAAATCGGCATTGAAAATACATGAATGTAGAGGGAACTTTTGTTCCTACTGAAATGTGTTCCCTAACAGAGACACGAAAACCAAGTTGCCTGGAGGAAATCGACATTGCAAATACATGGAAGTAGTGGCAGCTTTTATTCTCACAGTGTTCCCTAACAGAGACATCAAAACCAAGATGCTCGAGGGAAATCTGCATTGCAAATATATGCAAGTCGGGGGCATTTTTATATTGCAAGTGAGGTAAATGATACGATTAATTCTAAAAAATTAAATTGCTTCGTAAAATTGCATATCAATGACCGTTTGTGTATTGTGAAAAATTTAGCACAAGTGTTAGTGTTAAATTCTATATGGTAGCAGTTGTGTTAAAAATGACTTGAAATATGAAACGATTTATTTGAATTTTCATAAATAAAAACCAAGGTGTGTTACCGCTCGAGAACGGGTCGTTTGGTTTAAGCTGTCTGTTTTGTTGTGTTCCGTTTCACCCAAGGAAAGTTTATACGGCGAGAAATATTAGAAAATATGATTTCCCATATGCTCTACATATAGTATTAGGTGTTGTTAGTTCAATCAAAATTCGCATTGGGTTGAATAAACACTCAGGAAGTAAAAATTATAAAAGAACATTATCTATCCATTTCAAATATATTTTCTCTATATTAAAGTAACATGTTTTTACTGATGAGGAAAAATGATAATTGTGTTCGGTATTGGTAATTATCTTATATTACATTGGTGAGTTCTTTTTCTCTTTATTTCATCCGTACATAACACAGGAGGCATCTCGTCTAGGATCACAGAAGGCGGTTTTCATGATATCCCGTTTCACTTCGGTATTTTTTATCTGATACACACTATCCATCGACTGTTTACCATCCTTCTGTCATCATCACTCGGTGAACACTGGTGAAGTGAACCAACAATACTCAACAACCAAACAAAACGGCCCTTTTCATGGTCTCCGAATCATAATCAAAGAGTTTAACGATGTAATTCTTCAAACATATCCAAATCAACAGATAGCCTAACGGAATCCTACGTCAACTATGCGGTCGTGTCTCGGACACAACCCTCCTGTGACTTTTTTCAAATCATTTTGTTTTTGTGGTTTGACAACTAAACATCTCACCAACAATCTCATCAACAACGGTTTTTGAAAATAGGTATTTAGTTACTGTCAGTAGTTCTAGTGTTAAATATATTTCACAAATTGATTGCTTTAATCGTGATTTTATTGTTTTACAAACTCATAATATTTTTGTCCACCATTTTTTCATATTGATGTACCCAAACAAACTCTGGAACAGCAACATCGTGCTCAAATGTGGACTCGGAAGATTTATGAGCGTATTCTGGATAACCCCAATCACTGCATTTCGATGGACGGCGATACATAGGTGGAGGTGGCCCTGACTCGACCCCCTAAATTGCAACGGTTATTTCTCAAATGAAATTCTCGTTTTTTGGCAACTTCCGCATTGAAATGAATACTATAACTCATAAACTATGTTTTATACTAGTCGGTGGGGTTCATGAGTGCCAAAGGAGGGGAAACAGAGGCCAAATAGGAAGTCTCTTTTTTTGATACCTTCAAAAATGGTTGTCCTGAACCGACCTTCGATTTTTTGCAGTGAATCTTCTCCCAATTGGCCGGAAATAACATATACCCCTCATTATATAGGTAATGAGTGAAAATAACTGACGAGTGGAAAACTTTCTTGTTTTCACTTCCGGTGTGCCGATAATGGCTCTTATTGACCAACAATGTTGTATACCCCTTTGATAGGGTTATTTGGTAATTTTGTTATTTTTCGACATCTACAAGAACATTTAACTCATTTTCCGTACAGGACAAAAATCCAACTATTCTTTTTTCAAGCAATGACAACACAGAACGGCGCCAAAATGCTGGAATAAAGAGAGTATAAAAATGTCACCATATAATCTAATTGTCAGCATAGAGACACAATTCATCTGACATTACTGAAAATTCGGTAGGTTGTGCGATTCCCGAGATACAAGGGGCGGTAGATTTAGGGCAAGCTTCCCATATGTCAAAAAAAACTCCAGGACGCACATTTGCACATGTGGCTTGGGATCTTCTACTTTTCTTACATAGCGGACCATAAATTTACAAATTTATTTCAACGAATGCTTAGAGAAGATATTACTTCCATTGTATATAAAGCATGAGCTGCCTTCTCGTACTTCGAACAGACATCAACCCTCCAAATTGTCCTCAAATGCGACCAATCGAATGTTGGGAATTATTAGGGGAATATGGTGTCTCGAAACATGTCAGGCTTCAGGAAGAATTGGCCAGCAGCGTCCAGGAAGTGCACGAAAATTACTGTGCAGAATTTGATGGGAATTTGATTTGGTGTCAAATCCAATGCACGATCATTCTACGGAAACCATCGATTTGGGTGAATTATTCACTTTGTTGCCCTTCAACACTATAAGCAATCATATAATGTTTTTAACCAAGAATTTCAACAACCTTCTGCCTTTTTTGACAGTTTGTGATTACTTTTTGGTACACTCCTTAGTTCTGGAACGGTGCTCAATTCTGCTCATGTGAATGTTCTACAACTGCTTTCCATGCAGTTCTTTCTATTTTTTTTCATCTTTTAAATAAAGGCAAAATAGTCGTTCTGAATAGCGTATTTTTTATACTAGATAAGGAAAAAAATTGCCTCAAGCAAAGTTCAGCAACTCTATCATGATTTGACTACACTCTGTCCAACTTCTTCTAAACACGCCAGTACCCGTTGAAACCATCAGGACCATCAGTGAATATAACCTACACATTGAAGAACTTTCCGTTATGGTATATAGTAAAATATATTTTTTGGAAACATTATTTGTCACAACATACCATGCCCCTCCGTCGGATCATGTGAGTTTTGGCAAAACTCAGACGCCTTCCGATGTGAGATGGTGTAAGATGAGGTGCTCTAACCTTTTGAGCCCTCTTTATGTGAGGATTTTTTACCAAAACTTGACGAATTGTCACCCGAGTAACATTCAAATTGAAATATTACTTTATTTGCATAATCGATTTCATGGAATTCGAAGCTGTTTCAGCTATTTCCCGCTTATACCGGTTCCTTCTTACCGTATCCTTGAGGATTCGCCAAATAATTGAGCACTATTTGATGGGATCATCCAATCTGACGAGCAATTTCTCTAATACCAAAATTTTCATGGTGAAATGCATCAATTTCTCTTTCTTCTCTCTCTGTGAGCACTTTTCCTTTTGGCATTTTCCAGATTTATGGATCAAAACAATTAAAACAACGGAAAATGTAACTGGTCTTATAGAAACTTGACACTTGAAAAATACAAAAACATTCGTTTACGCTCAGCGCTTGCACACACACATATGAAAATCATGCAATGTATGGTAGTCACCAATACCTACACACTAGAATATAAATTGAAGCATTGTTTGTTTACAATGACACAAATAAGCAAGATCATCACCTGGTCTTATAGAAGTTGGACAGAGTGTATACAGTGATAGACATTCGTCTAGCCGCACTTGAAACACTTTCAAAACAACTAGGAATGTTCTTTTTATCGGGATACTTATTTTCTGTAGTGATAGTATATTTAAGTCACTTTTATTGAAAGGACGTGCGTCACAATCACACACACACAAGGCGGCATCGGTGGATATAAACATTCAAACGTCATTTTTTCCCGAGACATGCGTTTAGCCGCAGGGCATAAAAATCGAGTTTTCGCATAATCACCAAGCCTTTATTTGTGTTTTTATACTTATACTTGGGAATGTTCAATTTACAAGATAAATATTAGATGAGCAACGTAAGAAGTTGGTCAGATTAGTGATTTACGTAGAATTTAGAGGAATGGCGAAAGGTATGCTATTGACGGAAGAGGGACGGAAAATAATAAAGATATTCAGTGAACAAAAGTTTTCTAATCGCTCGATCGTAACAAAAATTGGTCGATCTGAGAAAGTGGTACGGAATTTATTTAAACAGTGCCAGAAATATGAGATATAACGACCAACAAATGGGAACACCAAAGTTACTTTGCGTCTTAAGGGTCGAATAAGACACAAAGTAATCAGGAAACGATGTCCTGCTCATACATTAAGGCAGAATCGGTTGTTCCAGTAACGAAGGGGCATATTGCGCGCATCTTGAATGAGTCAACAAACATCATGTGGAAGAAACTTCAGGGGAAGCCGAAACTGACCGCCACCCATAAGCACAACCATCTCGATTTCGCCCGGCAATACATGGAATGGAAACTAGAATGGAGAAATGTTGTATTTTCCGGCGAAAAAAGTTCAATTTGGATGGTCCGGACTGTTAGAGTTGCTATTGGTACAATTTAGGTCAACGGCATGTCGTGAGATCGAAGCGAAACTTTGGGGCGGAAGTTTGACAGTGTGGGGAGCCGTTTCCTATCACAGCAAGCTTCCCATTTGTTTAATTTTTACCCGAATGAACTCCGAAAAGTATCCGCGATTACTGGAGGATGTTTTGATGGGCCATATTGAGAATAACGCTACCGAGGATGCCGTTTTTTCAGCAGGATTATGCATAGATCCTAGTTTCCAAGCAATCGAAGGCATGGTTTGCCGAGAAGGACATTCCGCTTCTTGAATGACCTGCTGGCAGTCGATTGCAATCCCATAGAGAGCCTATGGAGAATCTTGGCCGAGATGGTCTATGCAAACGAATGACAGTTTGACAACATTTACAGTCCCAAGGCAATAATTCAGGAATCGAGTTTTCAAAGTGACCCGAAATGGAGGTGGACGTACTGAATATTAGCTACCGATTGGACTCGAAATTTGCCGCACAAATTTTTTTTATTGAAATTTTTGGATGCGGCTAGACGAATGTCCACCGATTTCACATATTTATATTACTTAGAAAACAAAAAGTGAATTTATTCTTTTTTTTTAGAATGAATTCGATTAAAAAAACTATAATCGTCTTTTATGAAAAAAACTGTACAAAGAATTGACTTATTTTATAAAAATATTGAGGAAAAATAGGGTGCGGCTAAACGAATGTCTACCACTGTATGTGAAAAAGGATTTTATAATCAAGTATGACCCCATATCACCTCCTGAAATATTCCTGGTCAGTTACTTAACACCTCGTAAATTGGAGATGCAAAGAAGTACAGTATCAAAAAAAACCTTAGTCTTCTTATTTCATAGCAACGCCTCGTATAGTCCTGCTTCAACTCAGTTCAGAAAATCCCAATGGAACCGACTGCAACCTACGCCAACTAACCGCACAACCAACACCGTCATTAAATGCACATTTCGATCTGTGCCGCTAATCGTATTGCGCAATACTGAATGCCTTTATTAATATTCCTGTTCCACTTCTGTCGGAGGTAGCAGATACCTTTACACCAAGATTAGTAGAATTATAAATCTAAAAGCTCAAATCAATCAGTAAATACCGCTGAAGTGGCTCTTAGCGCGTTTGAACTATGCTCACTGCCAGACGACAATTAGTCACAGAAATCTCAGTGAACTTCATCACAAGCGCGCTACAACAGAGATTGCCTTCGAGATTGGCCATAAATCATATTGCTTGCCTCAACTCGACACATCCTGAGTGCGTTCGGTACGGATGGTGCGAGTTGAAAGTGAATCTTCTGCCATATCGAATGCAGCGCTGTGCGTACAGAGGGGAAATCAGGTTTTCTGGAGGATTAGAAAAATTAGAAACCACCAATATTTGATATCCATTACCACTACCGGTGTTACGTCGCCGTGCGGCGTTAATTTACATAACCGGTGGCGTCGTCCCCGGTGCGCTAGGACTTCCCCCCGACTGACTGGGCGGTAAAGAATGCCTTACCACCGTTGCTGTTAAACGGTTGTCATTGGACAACGAATTAACGCTTTTCACAAGATGACATTGATCTATGGAAATTGTTCGCAAATTAGCGAAGCCACGACGGACAAGCAATGAAATCTTCCTTTATCTGCTTAGGTGACTTGAACTCAGTGCGGTTTTTGCAGATATATCGAATGGCTAGCAGAGCAGTTGTAGAGTTTCAACTCCATCATGTCTCTGTTCGAATGCTTCATTCCCGACAGAACAATAGTTTGAAGCAGTGACCCAAAACATTCAAATCGGATCATTACAACAGCGGATAAAACTGGTCATAAATCACAAACTCGTTGACCAGCCACGGTTGTGCCCCCAGTTTGTCTGGCTGGGTCGTCTGAGAAGGGTCTTCCATAGTCTCGGAATCGAAAGTGAAGAAGAGCGAAACGCCAAAAGCGTGGGGAATTGAGCGGTCATTTTTAACACTTCATTTTTACCACTCATTGAAAGGTACGTGTGCCCCTTAAATAGCCTCGAATAGATTGAGACAAAAACCCATCGGAAATTACGACCATTTTACGCACCTCCGCTATTCTTAGCGCGATGTTGTTTATGCGCACCCGTGGACTGCCTCTGAAGGTAAGACGGATTGGGTTCGTTTTACAACTTAGTCGTGGCGTTAACGGCATACCATTGGAAATAGATAAACCAAATAGGTTTCTTCACAGATTTCGTGTGCTTGTTAGTGCAATGGAATATTTCATTTATGTCAACTGATGTAACCTGTCAGCGAGGCCACATTAGTTGCGGTAATGGGATGAGCAGAAAAGGCGTGTTTGTGAATCATGAGCATGGGAAAATTAGTTCTTAAAGTGAATAATCACTACTGGTGCGTGTTGCTGATAATTTTTCATTTTTGGTATATTATATTGCAGAAAAGATAGTGTTGGAGTACGCATGAAGGTATGATCAATGATTTTTATTCTTTCAATAAGAGCGATTTAGGGGGTCTCCGTAGCCACATTGGTTGCGCGTTCGCTTAGTAAGCGATCGATCGTGAGTTCAAAACTCAGGGCCCTCATTGACCATCTTTGTGTTGTTACAGAATAGCTACGTCCACGCAACAATCATCAGCGATGGAGATCGATCCACGGTCGAAATAAGATCGATTCATCCATACAACTGCTCTGCTCTGCAAGACACATCGGGCTACTGTTCTATAAATAACTCAACAATGATCAATCAACTGTCTCCGCTGTCCGGTGGTCCAACTGGATAATGGAAGAACAGAAAGAATATTCTTACGCCTAAATGGCTACTGTGTGAATGTACCATATGTAATAGTATAGAAGGAATACTGGCGAATGACAACTGTGTAATGTGCTAATTATAGATATGATAACCATGTGACATGTACACGATTAAAATTCGGCTCTGTTACATCTAAAATGCTAATGAGCCTTGAATAAATAAATGGGATAAAAAAAAAATAATAAGAGCGATTTTCTAAATAAAACAAAAACGGTTTTGGATCAATGAAATTTATTATTCACTAGCTGACCCGGCAAACTTCATCCCCCCCAAAATAAGTTTTTTGCTATCAATACCTTCAAACATTCACGTTTTGACGTGGGACTACGTCTAACCGGAATATATGGAGGGTAAAATGAAAACCTAAACACAGAACATGCAGGAAAAAATGAAAGATTTCGAATGCTTATAGCTCGAACATTTCGTACTGGATAGGAGAGATGTTTGCATCACTTGATAGGGAATATTTCTACGCATCTATCGCAACTAACAAAATGTTGTTTTTCATTAGATAAACAATTGAATAACTGTAAAATATTAGGCGTTATCTAAACGCCCTAACTGCATCGTTTTGATTGGCCCGATTTACGGTTTCCCTAACACAGCCATCAAAACCAAGCAGCCTTGGGGAAATCGGCATTGCAAATACTTGAAAGTAGGGGGACTTTTGTTCTCATCGAAAAATGTTCCCTAACACAGACTTTAAAACCAAGCAGTGAAATCGGCATTGCAAACACACGAAAGAGCCTAGAGGCGAGTGAACTGAAAAGTTTAAACCCTCTTGAAGCCAAAAAGAAGAAAAAGAACACACGAAAGTAGGGGGAGCTTTTGTTCCTACCGAAATGTGTTCCCTAATAGAGATTTCTAAACCAAGGTGCCTGGAGAAATCGGTATTTCAAATTCATGCAAGTCGGGGGTATTTTTGTTCCGACTGGAATGTGTTTCCCTAACACAGACTTCAAATCCATGAAGCGTGGGGAAATCGGCATTGCGAATTCATACAAATCGGGGGTATTTTTGTTCCGATTGAAATGTGTTTCCCTAACACAGACTTCAAAACCGAGGTTTCTGGGGAAATCGGCTCTGCAAATAATTGCAAACTGCGAGTACTTTTGTCCTCGCTTGCCTTTGTGCAGAGTGGAATATGTCTGTCCTAACATGATCTTCTTAACTTAGGAACCTGGGAAAATCGTGCAGCCACTAGAAGCGAATGAACTTCCCAGTTTCAAGCAAATTCGAGATTTGAGAAGTATGTACACTTTTGGGATATAAACTTCAGAGGGAAATGTAAAATAAAATAATCGTTTGATATTTTTTTTTTGTCTTTATTGGAAAGATTTTCAGTCTTAGGCTGGTTCATCAAACGTTTGATAATTCTTCCGTACATATATTTTGTTCTAGTCATCATACCAAACGTAAAAGGTCCGTCATTAAATTTACTTGTAACGAAGAACAATCAATCACAATAAATGAATTGACTTTACACGGCATTTGTTAATTTTTTTCACTCACAGAGCAAATATATTGAACTCAATTGAATTTGGAAACTGTTTCATTCAATCAAGAATTTAATCAATACAAACGAATGATTGCTAAGCTAAGGTAGTTCCACGTGAACCTTGCGGTTATATCATAGATATAACCCACTCATTTTTTTTGCCATCGCTCCCTTTTAACGCTCATTCGTTCGTCTCGTTGGACTCGCCCCTCTGGCTGAGTCTGCCGATTTGTCTCTATCCTGTGAGTGTGTACCGCTAGAGTATAAAACACGCGGACCACAAAAAAATATCTTATTTTCTTTCAAACCGTAAACCCGTGTGGTTGTACGGCATCGGCATCGGGAAAGGCAAAGTTCCACTCGAATCGTGCAGGTGTGCAGTTCCCTGTTGGTCGCATTCACTGATTGCTCCGCAAGGGTAACTAGACCGAACGGATTGGTGCCGGAGCACCAGTATACCTAACAGCGATCATAGAGTTTCGGCCGTCGGAGTGCTCGAGTTGGCTTGCAAAGCTGCTCAAGACAATCAGAAAACCCGCATCAAGAACAGAGCAGCTGCGGTTCGGCGCTCATCAAGGCAACAATTTGTTTCAGTGAGTGGCAAAGTGTTTCTCCGGCACGTCGCATTAAATGTAATTTACTGAACAACATGTCACTAACTGGATGGGAAGTAATTTTTCAACTGTGAAAGCTGTGGCGAGTGGCAAACGCAATAGCTAAACAGGAAGGTTTAACCGAACAAGATGGGAATATCGAGAGATAACAAAAACACAACACCAAAGGTTCTTTTCAGAACCATCAACATATTCATAAAGAGTAAACAGTAAACTAATCCATTTTTCAGGTAGATAGGTGATAGGATTCACGTAGGAGAAGAAAATAAAACAATATATTTAAAATATATATTTAACAAAAGCTGTCCCCTTTGTATAGTCCTACGTCACTCCGGTTATGTCCCCGACATTACCCACCCGTCTTTTTTTACTATGAGCAAGTTCATGGGTCCAATCGCAGAAATGTTCATTGATTGATTTTCTATTCGACCCCGTTGAATTTACCTTTTACTATAAAATTCCTAGTATTTCTAACAAAATTCATCATAATAATATCAGATAATTTTCAGACACAATTCTCGTTCAAGATTTTTCAACTCCTTGCAAATAACATGTTTCTCCGTTACATGGAATAAATGTTTTATACAGAAAATATAATAGAATGAAGACAGCTGATATAGATAGAAGAAGATATAGGAGTGCGTTTCATCACATTAAAATTAATTTCCAGTTCCGAACAAAGATCAATTTCATTTCATTTCATTTATTCATTCATAGATACTTGCAGAGTAAGGACTTCTCCTTTTTAAATTCTGCAATTGGATTCAATACGACCACATCTTAAATTTTGGATCCGAATTCAATGAACAACTATTTTCCTATTCTAATTTCTAATTTCTTCCTTCTAGCCAATCTATACATTCACGATTGAACCGTCCGCGTGATCGAATGATTTTAATTTCAGCTGGTAGCTGGTTCCACAGAATAATTGCTCGCACGAAGAATGAGTCTCTAAAATGAGAGGTATTTACTTGTGGCAGAACAAAATTTTGGGTTCGCGTGCCTCTGAAAGAAGTAAGCTTTTCAGAAAGATAAAGAGTACCATGATGTACTATCCTAAACAGAAAGATGATGTATCGCATTTTAAGAAAATTATGAAAAGAACATCCCAATCGAGAAAACTCGAGAAAACGTACTAATTCCGAATATCCATCTAACACACCCATTTAGCGCAATCCTCAATCTCTCGATTGCAGCTACAGAAGCATTCGATGTTAATTCCAAGCCATAAGTGAAGTAGGGTAGTAGGAGAGATTTAAATAATCGTATTTTAACCGTGGCAGATAACATACTTGCAGTAAGCCTCAAGTGGCGCAGGCCAGCATAGATTTTGGAGCACTGTGTATTCATATGAGCATCCCACTCCAAATCATACTGAAAAATAACTCCCAGGTTGGAAGCTTTGTCAACATATTCTAGAACTTCATTATTGAGAAGAATATTTGGCAATGAATGTGGTCTCTGCCGTCTACTTATAAACATAACTTTCGTTTTGGAAGTATTAATAGGGAGTAGGTTACGTTCTGACCACCGACAGATATTCTCAAGATCAGAATTAATTAACCGAGCCATTTCATCGACCGCGCTATCGAGGGAGCAAAAATAAGCTGAACATCATCAGCAAAAATGTGGATCATACAATATTTGAGAATAGTGGGCAAATCATTAATGAATAGTGAGAAAAGTAATGGCCCAATCACTGACCCTTGTGGTACACCTGACATTATGTTGACCGAATTTGATAGAGTTCCTTGGGATTCAACTACTTGGGTGCGCTGACAAAGATATGACCCAATAAGATAAACTGCTCCCCGGGAAAAGCTGTACTGATCCGAGAGTTTTTTCAATAATTTGACATGGGACACTCTATCAAAAGCTTTTGAAAAGTCAATGAGAAGTAGAAAGGCTGCGCCTTTTTTGTCTACAAATTCGTTTATGTCACCAAGAACCTTCAACAAAGCTGATGCTGTACTATGTCCAGCTCTAAAACCTGATTGATACGGAGTAAACAGGTTGAATGTGTTGATAAACTCCTGCATTTGGTGTTTGGCAATTTTTTCGAAAGCTTTGGACAACGAGGAAAGTATGCTAATTGGACGCAGGTTGTTTAATGCAGTTTTTCTTGGTTTTTTGACGTAGGACTACGTCTAACCGGAAGATATAGAGGGTGAAATGGAAATCTAGGCACTGAACAAGTAGGAAAAAATGCAAGATTTGGAACGCTTATAACTCGAGCATTTCTCAATAGATCGCAAAGGTTTTTGCATCAATTGATAGGAAATATATCTACGCATCTATCATAACGAATAACATTTCATTTTTCTTGAGATAAATAATTGAATAATTGTGAAATATCAAGCATTGTCAAAATGCACTATGTGCCCATTTTTGATTGGTCCATTTTGTGCTCCTCAAATCGAACCGACAAAAACGGGCAACCAGAGCAGCAGCGAAATAGAATGAACCACGATTGGAAAGGAAAAAGAAAAAAATGAACGAAACATTGGTCGCAGTCTCACACATGCGTAATTCTCGAGCCAGCCAGTCAGCTTAAAAATCCCCGCTCCGCTGCCGTAACGATTATTCTCATTCAAACCGTACACCACATCGGTTCGCATCACAACACATCAACAAACCAACCCAAGCAGCCATGTCTGGACATGGTAAAGGAGGAAAAGTGAAGGGAAAGGCAAAATCCGGCTCGAACCGTGTTGATCTGGAGTTCCCCGCAAGGGTAGCTAGGCCGAGCGCGTTAGTACCAGTGCACCAGTCCATCTAGCCGGCGTTATATAGTTTCGGCCGCCGAAGTGATCGGGTTAGCTGGTAAAGCTGCTCGCGACGATAAGAAAACCCGCATTCGGAACAGAACACATTCGGTTCGGTGAACATCAAGACAACAGGCAGTTGCAGCGAGTGGCGAATGGCAAACGCAATCGCAAAACGGCATCAGGTAGCAGAAGAAAAATGTTTGTTCTTTATACACACTGCTTTGGTGGCAAATCCAGAACAAGGCGGCATCGAGGGCGTTCGAAATGGTTTTTTTCAAAACCACGAGTACTAAGTTTTCTAAATTTGAACCATTCCATAAAACAAGGCGCTTTTTGGTATCGGAATTATCCTAGACGCTTTCCACGCTCGAGGAAATTTAGAAGTCGAAAAAACTAGGTTGAACACGAATGTAATTGGAATGATAACGTAGGGTAGAATCAATTTGATGAATTTCAAAGGGATGCCGTTCGAAGTAATAGATTCAATTGCTTTTGCAACCTCTGATTCACTACATGCAAGAAATCTAAAACCATTCGGATTTTCTGGAGGTAGTGGTGGTAGCTCTAGGTCATACGTAAAGTTTTCGCTGAAAAAATTGTTGATTTCATCGCCAGAGTAAGTGATCTTTGATTGATTACCAGCAGGTTTAGACACATTGAGTTGCTTAAGTCTCGTCCACAATTGCTTGCTAGAACAACTGGAATGCAAAACAGAGGAAACGTAATCAGCTTTGGCTTTGTTGATTAAATGATTTACACGGTTGCGCAATCGTTTACACTGCGCATGGTCAAAATCACTTCTACTTCTTATCCATTTATTCACTAGCGCAAACATCAAATGCACTAACAGCACTTGTCACTATGTAATTGTAGAACATATGGGAATTTAATTTTCCGAATTTTTCCTTTTTCAATTGTTAATTGTCATGTTTGGTGGAATATTTTTGATTGAAATAAAACATAGTTCATCTTAAATCTGGACGCATTAAAACGGGTCTATCTCGGAGCTATGTGAACGAAATAAAAATGTTATGTACTCAAAATGTAGGTCTTTTATTGCACTTTAAAGGAAAAATAACAAAATAAAAATATTCCGATGTCGTTTTGATGAAATCTCGAACTTTTCGGCGAATACCACTCATCATAGTTTGGACACCCTGTTCGCTGACCTCAGCGGCCATTTTATTCCACCATCTCTTCATCTCTGTTGCATCCCGAGTCGTGCTACCATTCTTTTTCATCTTCTGCTTGACAATTGCCCAATATTTTTCGATAGGCCGGAATTGAGGGCAGTTGGGTGGGTTGATGTCCTTTTCGACAAAGTCCACCCCGTTGTCTCGATACCACTGAACTGAACAACAGTGAAATATTTCATCTCTCCCAGATCCCTGCATTACTGTGATTTGCTACATGGGTTAAATTTACCAATGCAAATGACACAAGAAATACGAACACGGTAATAAGAAAGAGATAGGGAAGGAAATGTGAACCAAACAAGAAATTATGAGAAAAACAAAGAGAGAAAAAAGAGAAAGGATTCAAATAATTATTGGGAAGACAACCATTGCATCAGTCAGAAGTCTATGTGTTTTTATCATGTTTCATATGTAGTAAAATTGTAATAAATTTTATTGTTCAGAAAGTATGAATAAATTACTGTAGTGCGTAATTATGTTGGTATTCGGTTAATTTGGCGGTCACTCACCCCCGAAATACATATCCTGGAGAAAATCTCTATCCATCCTAAACCGAAGAAACGCAGGATAGGGTCCTGCGTATGACGAAGAACCAGCTCCCAAATAACTGTAGTACCTCTTTACTGTAGTGGCAGCTTGCCAAATGCCAAAAAATGTGCGGAAGAATACGTTTTCTCAGGCTTTCCTCCTTGTACATTTTGGAGGCCATGGTCTTGTTTGTCACAAAAACCGGGGTTTTTCATCCGCAGCTGCAAATACCTTGCCAGATCAAACACTTTCTTGCAAACTTATCGACAAAAACGAATTTGAACTTGCCGGGAACATCACCCCGACCAGTGGCTTTATAAAATTTTTGGCCTGGAAGCTGCCCAAAATCCATCTTCACGTACGTTTCGTCATCCATGAGGATGCATCCGTCGTACTTCGTTAGAACCTTGTTGTATAACTTCCGGACACGTCCTTTTGGCTACTACATTCTGTCCGATTTGGTTGCTTACTGGTCCGATAAGATCGTATTCCTTCGCGCAGACGAATCCTTATGACGGTGCACCGGTCGGCATTGAATTTCTTGGCGATGTCATAGTCCGACTGCCCAGGGTTTGCCTTGATCGTTCTCAACACTTTCAAATGCAGTTTCCGATCCTTAGTTCCACTATGACGCTTGGTATGAACCTGCCGATCGATAGTATGCATCTCACGGAAACGTTTGAGAACGCTGCACACGGTAAATTTGGACATTTTCAACGATTTCGCGATTTTTGAACCTGACCACGTCGGGTTTTTGACGTGGGTGTTCAAAATTAATTTTCGTTTCGCAACTTCCATCACGTGTAACTTTTTTGAAACAAAACGAATCGTAATGAAATTTTCAGCACTGATAGGGGAAACATTCCAAAAGTGCTGTCAAAACATTCTAGATCCGACCACTAGGAGCGCTGTGGTATAATGTACAGTGCGTCCAGATTTAAGATGAACTATGCTTTATGTGTAATATTTTTATGAGACCCCCTCTCCATTTCAGAGGAGGGAGGGGTGTCATACCATTGTAGAAACATTTCTGATACCCAAAAACCCTCACATCCTAAATTGTGCCTGATTAGTTCTCGAATTATGCAGAAGTTGGCGTTTCGTTTGTATGGCAGCCCCCCTTAGAGAGGGGGAGGACTGTATTCACTATAGAAACGTTTCGTGCCCCGTAAAACCTTCACATGCTAAATGTGGCTCCATTTTTGTGTTTCATTCGTATGACAGCCCACCCTTAGAGAGCGGGAGGAGTGTCTAACCACCATAGAAATATTTATTTTTAAAACCTGCAAATGCCAAATTTGGTTTCGTTTGCTTGAATAATTCTCGAGTAATGCAGAAATTTGTGTTTCATTTGTATGGCAGCCCTCCCTTAGCAGAGGGGTGGAGAGTCTACCCACCATAGAAACATTTATTGTACCCTAAAACCTCAATATGTCTAATTTTATTTCATTTGTTTGAATAATTCTCGAGTAATGCAGTAATTTGTGTTTCATTTGTATGGCAGCCCCCTCTTAGAAAGGGGGGAGGAGAGTCTAACCACCATAGAAACATTTATTGTTCCCTAAAACCTCAATATACCTAATTCAGTTTCATTTGCTTGAATAATTCTCGAGTAATGCAGAAATTTGTGTTTCATTTGAATGGCAGCTCCCCCTTAAAGAGGAGGGAGGGGTCTCAAACTATCACGAAAACATTCCCCGGCCCCAAAAACCCCTACATACCAATTTTCATGTTGATCGGTTCAGTAGTTTCCGAGTCCATAAGAATCAGACAGACAGAAATGCATTTTTATATATATATATAGATAGAAGATGTGAAAGTACATTTGATGCCATTATGTATGGAACTCCTTTTATTTCGCATGGCCACCACGGGCACGCTAGCAAAAGTCCAGACGCTGAACCCAATTCATGACGGGTTTCAAGCATAAATCGGCCGATACTGCTGCAATTTCACGTTTGATATTCGTACGAAGTTCATTCATCGTCTCTGGCTTGTTGGCATAGACCATAGACTTGACGTAGCCCCACAGGAAATAGTCTAACGGCGTCAAATGGCAAGATCGAGGCGGCCAATTGACTGGGCCATTTCGTGAGATAACACGCTCACCAAACTTGGTTTTTAATAAATCGATTGTTAAATTCACTGTGTAGCTTGTGGTGCCGTCCTGTTGAAACCACATATTGTCCAAGTCTATATCATCCGATTCGGGCCAAAAATATTCGGTTACCATTGAGCGGTAGCGATTCCCATTAACAGTAAAGTGCCGGTCTTGATCATCACGGAAGAAGTACGGCCAAATTTAACCAGCATTTTCTTCAACAACTGTGCGCCGGACCATAAACCGCACCAAACCGTATTTTTTTCGGGATGCAATGGTGACTCATCGAGTACGTGTGGATTGATGCCTGACCAATAAAGCATATTTTGCTTATTGACGAAGCCATTCAGCCAGAAATGAGCCGCATCGCTAAAGATGATTTTTCGATGAAAATCCGTATCATTTTCAAGTTTTTGTTCAGCCCAATTCACGAACATACGACGCTTCTGTTGGTCAAGCGGCTTTAGTTCTTGTGTCAATTTGATCTTGTAAGGATGTAGGCCAAGATCTTTTCGCAAAATTCGTCACAACGACGTCCCAGAGTTGCCAAACGCTTGAGAACGATCCATCTCCAGTTCCTGCTGTGGTGAAAAAACGGTTCTATTTGATTCTTCGGATATGGTCGACGAATTCTTCATGAATTTCTTCGCTGTTATTCGAGCATTTTCAAACACTTTCGATGCTTTGTACAAAGAAAATCCGTCCTTTATGGCCT
Source organism: Toxorhynchites rutilus septentrionalis (assembly GCF_029784135.1). Lineage (NCBI taxonomy): Eukaryota > Metazoa > Arthropoda > Insecta > Diptera > Culicidae > Toxorhynchites > Toxorhynchites rutilus. The sequence goes on from NC_073745.1 coordinate 206,917,172, forward strand.
GCGTTGGTCTTTTGAGCACCTCCTTCTCTCAACGTTGTCTGTCCTTTTTTTTGTAATTCCGCGGCATCTGGAATCAATCCAACCAAAGAAAATTTTCAAACTTGTACGACAAATTCACCCCACAGAAACGTGTCCTTATCACCCCACACAGCATGCCAAAATTTAAATGCAATTAGTTGATTTGCAATTTAAATGCAAACATGAGATGAATATTGATGATATTAAGTTTTTACTATTTGTTTTAGCTATGAATGAATTTTGATGGTTTGCATTCCAAACGATCCGGAAATTCTTTATTTTTTTTCGGTAATTTATACATGACGGTTCTTTAGCCCATAAATGATTTAAATTAAGGAAAATTGAAAGAATACGCATTTTCCTATCGTGTTCTCATGGCCGAGTATGAGGAAGGTAAAATATTCAAATATCACTGCTAATAAGACAGACGTAAATTGGTCGTCTGAAATGCAATTGCAGCATTCGTTCTAGGGACAATATGGGTAGAGATAATATTGCAATCCTAGCTCCCCTTATTCTATTCATTCATTGAGTACATGCCATTCGCGATTTCAAAACACAGTATTCACAATTCATCAATATTCTAGCTAACGACCAGCCGACAGGAAGTCTTTCGAATAACCTTTCTCAAGGCCGAGTATTTAGTTGAGTTTTCCAAATTGTTCTTTTTCAAGGCTAGAGGCGAATGAACTAATGAATTTGAAAGCCTCTATAATTTAAAACATCATCATCATTATCATCATTCAAGTAGTCTCGCTCCAGCTATCAATCAGCAGTCTTTCTCAATCCTGATGTCACACACTGGTTTTACTCGATTCTAAGGAGAAATGAATGATAGATATCGCACTGTATGGTGCAATTTTGTTCGGTGGGGCCATTTGCGTCTATTTGCATACCATCCGGTGAAGATGGCCTCTGTATTTTTGCATAACATCATATTTGAATCTGTACTGAAGTGTAGGGTTAAATTTTCTGAAACAAGAGCGTTACGTTTGGGGTGCAAAGCGTTCGAGCGTTAACACCTCTTTGTCAGTTTTACAAATTGGTATGTCGGTCACTTCATTCGATCGATAACAGATGTATGAGTAATGCTTCTTACTAATTGACCCAAAAATTTGTTCCAAAATCTCAAAACTGCTTCGAAATCAAAGTATTTAAATCACAAAAATTTATAAATACGAGTACCTTCTTGAAAGGACATCTTAGTCAAGATTTGTCGATGCAATCTGAGTTCCTATTTTGCTACTGTGGTGAACCATTTTTTTCGCCACAGAATGCAACTTCAGAATATGCAAGAAGTAAACACAGTGTAGAGCGGAATCAAAGCAGAGTAGATCTTTCAGGGCCACTTATATTCGACTAAAAAGTTACCTAAGAATTTTCGATACATTCTAAAAACCTCTTCAATATTTATGTTTACCTGAAGGGAGCTCCTGTGAATTCAGGAGTGTGTTTGGATTTAATGGTGAAATGATGTTGTTTTGAATTGTAGAATTGTTTCTCGGATTATTCGCCCTTGGCCTTGAAAAAGACCAATTTTAAATACCGAACTAAACAACCTGGCCTTGAGAAATATTATTTGGAGCCTTGCTGCTTGGATGACTGATAAATCGTGAATCACTGATTGGTGATTTTTTCAATCGATCATTCAACTTTCCTGATTTCATTGTTTTCGGGTTGAAAGTGACGTAAGGTATTTTTCAACGTTGAGAGGTGTGTTCTTCGGCGAAAACCTGAAGTTGAAATTTTATTTAGACGGCATTGCTTTCGCCTCCGAAGTCGTAATAGGTTCAGTTCTAATTTTCTGTAACCATGCAGCTTCTGCTAAGATATTCAAGAAGTTCAGTATTCCAGTTTCAGTGCACCAGAAAGCGAGTAATCAACAGTACATGTTGATGCTTAGAATTGATTTGACCTTGTTATTGGTATCAAATATTTGTATCAAAGAGTTTTATTATCAAATTTCTTCCATGTTTGTACTCGCCATTAATTTCGTAGTTCTATGTTAACAGTGCGGTCGTGTCTTGAACATAATCTTTCTTCATTTTTTTTGCGGCCCGCGGCACCATGACTAACACGTGTTTGTGGTCCCTATGAAAAAAAAAGGTTGAGTACCGCTGCTCTAGAATAAGCAGTACCACAGTGTAAATCGGAAAAAATATCTCTGACGAAAAATCCTGACCTAGCCTGGGCACGGGAATCGAACCAGAGCCCCCGGCTTGATATGATTGACGATAACCACTCGGCCACGGAGTACAACAGGTGATTGGGTGTACGGCCACGTTTTCAATATATTGGGTATAAATACACCATTCGCAATTTCAAACAACATCAGAATTCACGATATATCAGTCATCTAGAAAGCAACCAGACGACAGCGGAAGCGTGACTTTCAATCGGCCTTTCTCAAAGCTGACAGTTCAAAGCTTGATTGATTTACAATCCGGAATCACAAACCTCGGGATTGATAAAGTGTTTTTATATCAACAAGCAGATAATTTATTGTTCTTCCAGAAATAAATTTGGAAAAATTATTCCGTCATAGTTTTGAATTTTCGTATTTTACTTCGGATACCCTCCATCAATATTTGAACACTCTGTTGGTCAATCTCAGTGCACATTTTGGTCCACGATCTCTTCGTTTTTGCGGTATCTCGGGGCACTTTGGCGTTCGTTTTCAATTTCCGCTTGAAAGTTGCCCAATATTTTTCGATTGTGCGGAATCGGGCGCAATTGGAAGGATTGAGGTATTTTTTTTATGTAATCGATCCCATTTTCACGGTACCACTGAAGCACCTCTGTAGTGGCAGCTTGCGAAATCTAGCCAAAACTTCGGAAGGAGACGTCTCTGCGGATAGTCTTCCCTACACATTTTCGAGTCCATTGTCTTGTTTGTGAATAGTCCACATGTACAAATCCCTTGTCAAATCAAGAACTTTCTAGCAAAGGGCCTGGCCGGGTAAGGTAGTAAAAAGTGCCCCCAAACCAAATAACTAGCTGTATGGCAAATATTGTATAGGATATTAAATAAGAAATTTTGACGGTTTATTTGAACCCCGATGTGGTTTAACATAGGATCTATAGTGATAAACGTACTTTTTCGTTTATTTCACGCCATCCTCAAAAGCTTCAAGATAAAAATTTGAAAAAATACTGAATGCGCATCTTACTAAGGTGTATCAAGAAAAATTATCAAAAAAAAATCGTAAAAAATTGTAGTACTAAAAAAAATATTGATATCTAGAAAAAAAAAATTTGGGATTTAGAGATTCAGTACTACTCTAATTCATATTTAAATGTGTTTCTTCGGCTTTTCTAGATATGTGTGATTTTTTTCAGATTTTTTTCAGTGTTGCGCGGTTAAAAAAAATATTTTTTTTTTATTCCGAAAGAGTCTGACTGGGTAAGGGAGTAAAAAGTCCCCCAAACCAAATCACCAGCTGTATGGAAAGTATTGTATAGGGTACTAAAAAAAACATTTTGACAGCAGTACCATATATTTGAGTCCTTATATGGTACACCATAGAATCTATGGTGAAAAATGCACCTTTTCGTTTTTCATGCCATTCTCAATAGCTTCGAGACAAAAATATGAAGAAAAAATACTGATAGTACATCTTCCTTAGGTGTATCGATCAATATTTTCAAACAATTTTTTCATCAGAAAAATCAAACACTAAAAAACCGTAGAAACACATTTAAGTATGAATTAGAGTAGTACTGAATCTCTAAATCCAAAAAAAAAATTTCAAAATTTCAATAATTTTTTTAGTATTAAAATTTTTGATGATTTTTTTTTGATAATTTTTCTTGATACACCGTAGTACATTCAGTATTTTTTTTTCAAATTTTTATCTTGAAGCTTTTGAGGATGGCGTGAAATAAACGAAAAAGTACATTTTTCACTATCGATCCTATGTTAAACCACATCGGGGTTCAAATAAACCGTCAAAATTTCTTATTTAATATCCTATACAATATTTGCCATACAGCTAGTGATTTGGTTTGGGGGCACTTTTTACTCCCTTACCCGGCCAGGCCCTTTATCAGTGAAAACAATTAGAAAAATAATGATGACACATTATGACACAATTTCTTAAAATGTTGTGACTTTTTGTACAATATTTTAATAAACGTGTTAATAAGTTGTACAAAAAGTCACAACTTTTTAACAAATTGAAACAATTCGTGGAAGTATATACATTCATGCAACCATTCCATGCCAAACCGATAAAGTGGTTCTCAGATTTTCGTGAAAAGTGGCAGTTAATTTTGACAAAAACCATAACTCAAGAACAAAAAATAACGCCTCTCTGAGTTTTGGATTTGTTTTGTAGAAGAACCTCAACTTTCAAGAAAAGTTAGTCTCGAGACCATGAAAACTGTAAAAAACAAATACAATCCAAAAATACGAAAACAAAATCCAATTTTTTTGCAAATATTATATTTTTTTCAGAGAAGACTAGCTTCTCCAATTTGATATGTCGATTTTCTGAATCGATTTCGTGGTTTAAAAGTTATGAATTTTTGAAAAAGTCATTATTGGAGAAAATGGGGAAAATTGATTTTTCGGACCACACTAAAATGGAAATGATCCCATAATAAAAAAATAAAATAATACGGGTCTGATATTTTGCGAAAAGGAACAAAACTGAGAACCACTATATCGGTTTGGCATGAAATGGCTGTATAGCTATACACGACACGATACACGATATTGTAAAACATGAAAAAACTTATACGTACATATTAAAAATTCACAGGAAAATTATAATTATTCGATGAACATCAAAAACATCGGGTTCTGACCACAACCACGTTTACGTACAATTCAATCGTACACAAACACTCTGTACCTAATGGTATGAAAACCAACGATGAACCCTTAAGAGATCCCGCACCAATCTACTCAGAGCTTTCCTTAGCGTTGGATTTACCACCTAACATTCACTTAACCAGAATTATTATTTTCAGATTCTTTCCAAAGCTTGTGATTTTATATTGAATCCTGTCGCAATGAACCGCACAAACATAACTAAGTGGATTTCCGACTCGTTTATATACACATGTTTGTGATTCCAATAGCCTGTTTGCAAGGCAACTTTTAAGCTGTTGAAACAAGTTTTCGGGTCAACAAGTAACAAGCATTAAACACGTAGACATTTTATCTTTCGAATGAAGTGGATATCACACCATCCAATTTAGCCGGCAAAGATATATTAACGCTCAAAACCTTGCACCTTCAACATAACGCTCTCGTTTTCGAAATTTTGAACTTACACCTTGGTACAGAAATGAAAAAGTAGTCATACGCCAAAAAATATTATTTTGCTGAAAAAAATATAAAAAATACTCAGTTAGGCTCTACCAGTTAAACAGGTCTCAATCCTTGTTCCGAAATTGTCTTATGTTTAACACCTAGTAACAAAGCAAAAAATTACTACAACGGAAATATCTACGTCAGTTACATTCAAAATGGCAGGTCAGTCTATTTTTATTTCTTCACTAAATTCATAAGGGTAGAACCCTTATGTACGAGTGATTTACACGTGGATACGTTTAAATACCAATTCCATGAGTAGCATCCAGTAAGTAGCATTCTTAATTAAGGGATCGATTGAACCCGGAAGCACTTAAAAATCATACGTGAGCACAAAATTACACAACTTGCAGAAACGAGAATGAAATGTGTTCATTAAAGGTTGAAGGTGTATGCTAATCTCCGATGCCTTCAGTTTCATTATTAATAAACAGGAATTCGCAAGATCGATCTCAAAATAGTCTGATGGATTTATGTAAACAAAACTGATATTTCGTTGCTTTGAACAAAAACATTTCAATATGAGCAAAAAAAAAACAGAATTAGACAGCTCTTTGGAATAACAGAAACATTATTCTAGCATTCACGCAAGAACAATTCAAATTTGTTGAAAGAAAACCAACAAGCCATACCAAATGAATCTCAATGTTCCGACAATTCGAGAGAAAATCAGATGGAAGAATCAAAGGTGCCGAACAGAAAACGCAGCTAACAATTAATTTTAAACATAGGATTCACATCGTTTTCCTGGCTCATCCAGTGCGAAATTGCCGAAAATAATGGATTCATTCTTTGGTCGACCAGTCAGGAAACTATTTTTTTGCTGATAAACATAGGATCGTGCAAATTAATATTATTGAATAGAGCACCACGCGCAGACTTAAACGCTTCGCTAGCGGCGTTTATGCTTTGCTGCCTATAACTAATGTCCACTACATATTGCTTTGGTGTTTTGTTTCTCAAACGTAATTCACACCATGTAGGTGAGCAAGAAGAGCTTAACGAGGTAATAATCATATGTTTTCTTTGCCTCAAGTCGTCCAAATAGAGACACAAATCCGCTTGTCTGCCTAACTAAATATAGCCGACAAAGTGTCTGCTTCTGCATAATTATGACTTTGCAATCTTGTTTGGGAAAAAGGAATCGAACCGTGTGGCTTAGAGGGGATTTAGTTGTTCAGTCATTGCCGGCACCGTTTGACTCATTTATTTTAACGCTTGGAGTTATGTCAGCTCGATCATTTGCTCAGAACTTTTGGGTTCCTGGTTTTTGATTGATTCCCAACAATTTCGTACGATTGAAATGTTATAAATCGGACAACAACTGATTGGCTTGTACTTTCGTTTCGTTTTGACTTCTTTTGGTTCGCTAGACTCACGATTATTCCTTTCAAATTGATCCATTGTTATGGGGGAGATATTTTTAATACTGAAAGCTTGTTAAGCATATTCAAACTTTGATATATTATCCGAAATAATAATGATAATCTCTATGGTGTTTGATATATTGATTGAAAAGGTCCAGAAATTTTATCAAAAATTGTAAATACAAGTAAGGGGAATAAGTTCATAGCGTTTTTATATTTCTTTCATTTTACAACGATTTGTTTGCTGTTTGGCAAAGGGTATGTATTCAATCGATAGAACTCTTACTGCTATACAAAACTATGTTAAGTGTACTTAAGTGTGTGAGTTATTTAATTTTTTGTTAGTTTTGAGGCTTAGAAATAGATTATCCAGAAGGCAAAAATCAACATTTTCGACACCTGCTTTTCTATCGCTTTACGCCTCGCGTTCATCGCGTTCTGATCAAGCCTCCCGACGAACTCTGGATACGCTTCCTCGAACATTGTTAGTATTCGAGGGCGACCGCTCATGTCCGTCTCCAAAGCAGTGCAGATGTAATAGGCGCGGATCACGAATTCGTTCATTTCGTGTGTCCACATGATCCGGCGCCTAGTGGTACCCACGAGTGTGGACGACTGCCGTCTGGCAGTCACAACACGCCTCGTAGGCGCAGCGTTTCTTGGGTGATATCGATGGCTGCTGTTTCCGTGTGGCGGTAGCTCTTCGGGTTGAACCCGGCTGGTGGCCCGCTCTTGCACCTCGCCCTCCAGCCGCTGGCCGCTCGCTCTTACGCCCGTTCCAGGACCAGCTCCAGTTCGGGGACCCTCCTCGGGCGATCGCATTCTAAGTATTCTTCGTGAACGTAGCTCCATTTTTTGGGTGTATCTCCTTTGCCCGGGAGACAGCGGGTTGGCAAGGTCTCCATGACCCGGGAGGCCTTCCCCGGGAGAGATATAGCGCTCTGACTCGCTCCACCCCCTCACTTAGCCACTTTCGACACCCGTTCTCGGAGACAAGACCAGGTGTGTGTTTCCAGTTCACGCCCGATCTAAAAATGTCGTCATATGATCTTCGTGGAGGCGTGATATAGGAACATTTGAGACCAACGGGCAAGTCCCTACCCTAGTGTTGATCCCCATTTGAGAACCAAACTTTTTTTTTTAATACCCTCCACTAACCCCCACACCAGAAAGCTCGAATAGAGAGCCCCCTGGTAGTGGACTCTTGCTAACAGACAACAAACATAAGAAGAAATAGTGGAGAATATAACAACAAAGGAAGAAAACAAAACATGTGAAATCCCAGTGGAACATTAGAGTTCCTTTGAAGGGATCCACCATATTATACATCATTAGAACCACGCAGGAAAAAGAAAAGTGACGGAAAATATTATTAACCAAAGCATACATATACATAAGATGGTCGGCACATTTACATTTACATTTCTTTGTTCTTCGTCGTGGCCAAAAGCTGCAGAAGCAGCCCTGGTATTTGCGACGTGTATAGAAAAGGTCTACAGCTCGGAAAAGGTTTGCAAAGCTCGAATATGGCGACTTTAACGTCGATGACACGCCCCTTCTGAATTCGATGAAGAACGTCTCAATATACTTTCTAAGGTAAAATGTCGCTAAACCAGTCGTGAATCGGGGAGAAAAATGAACTGCGATCATAGAACGATTCTCAATCACCTATTCGACTGAAAAGACCCGATCGAAATGGTCAAACCATACTCCTTCGCGACAACGCCAGGCCTCATGTTGCACAAGTCGTCAAAGCCGCACCCCAAGAGCTCGAATGGGAGGTCCTTCAGCATCTCTCGTATTCTCCGGACCTTGCACCGATCGATTACCATCTTTACCGTTCCCTGTCAAACCATATGAAAGACGTTACCTTCGATAACAAAGAGCTCCTTAAAAACTGGCTCAACAACTTCTTTGACACCAGACCAGGCGGTTTTTGGCGGAACGGCATCAACAAATTGGGCATGACGTGGGATGAGGTTGTAAACAGTAATAATGATTAACTTATTGATATAATCATATTTTTTTTTTGTTCAAATTAAAGTCTTCGATAAAAACTAGAAGTGTGTTATATCTGTGAGATAATCACATGCTGGACGTAGGACTACCGTTGGCTTAGCAATCAATAAGTAACACGCATATAGCTTTTAGAAGTTTCATCTGTCGAATAGAGTGATTATCATACCACTTCATATGACCAGAATAGATGCTCCAAGGAGAAACCGATTCTTCCTCGCAAATAATGCCCCCTCTTCGACCCCCTACAATTGGAATCATCGGTCGATAGCGGTACTCACTATTCACCACGGATATTCCGCCTCTACCTGAGTGTGAGCTCTCAATGTATGCATATGACACAGTCATACTGTGCAAAGGAATAATAACAAAGCCAACCATTAAGAAACTCCAAAAATGTTTGGAAGTATTCTGCGAGTACCTGAAAAGTTGGAACATAAAGATTAATGCGAACAAAACACAAGCTATTGTATTCCCATACAGACCATCTCCGAGATTATTGTATTACACATTATAATACACTACGTTAAATAAAAATGGTCTAATGTTGTTAAATATTTAGGATCAATAATAGACTCAACATTATTGTTCAATAAACTTGTTGATGAACTGAGACATAAATGTGATATCCTTCTCAAAAGACTCCATTCTCTGATCAACAGAAAATCAAACGCACACGAAATATTGATAGTCAAACAAATCTTCATTCGATTAACTAACTACTCCGCTCCAGGTTATGGTATCCAGGGTACATATGCAGCTACACACAGACTAAAACTTGCTTGGAAAATAAAATAATCAAAATGGCTCTGAATCTGCCAACAAAAACAAGTACAGGGTTTTCCAACTTTAAATTCCGAAAGTAAATTGAAATAAAACACACTTAGAATTCGAATTTCGATGAAACTTTTATTTCAAATTAAAGTTTGGTTTATGCCATTATGTGTGAAATACAACATCATTCAAATGTCCACCTAGGGCTTCCTCGCACACCTTGATCCGGAACAGGTAATTTTCGATGACTTTTCAGCACATATGAGGCGGTATATCGGTCATAACTTCACGAATATTGTCTTTCAAATGTTTAAGAGTTTGCGGAGGGTTGGCATAGACACGGTCTTTCGCATAACCCCACAAAAAAAGTCTAGCGGGTTCAAATCGCATGATCTGGACGGCCAATTGGCATCACCAAAACGCGAAATTATGCGTCCCTCAAATTTCGTTCGCAATGTGGCCATGTTCGGTCGTGTTGTGTGGCACGTGGCGCCGTCCTGCTGAAACCACATGTCATCCGTATCCATATCTTCAATTTGTGGCAAAAAAAATCGGTTAACATGAGGCCATAGCGCTCACCATTCACGGTTACCGTCTCGCCGTCCTCATTTTCAAAGAAACACGGCCCGATGACTCCACCGGACCATAATTCGCCAAACAGTGACTTTTGGCGAATGCAATGGCCTCTCAACAATCACGTGTGGATTTTTTGAGCCCCATATACGGAAATTTTGGGTGTTCACATAGCCACCGAGATCGAAATGTGCCTCATCGCTGAAGAAAATTTGATGCGAAAATTCAGCATTTTGCTGCTGTTGTTCGTTCACCCAATCGACGTATGCCCGACGCATTCCATGGTCACCATGCTCTAATTTTTGTACCAGTTGGACTTTATATGGATGTAGGTGCAAGTCCAAATGCAAAATTCGCCACAATGATGTGTTTGACAAGCCCAATTGCCGAGCTCGCCGTGGAATCGAAACATTCGGGTCATCCTCCACACTGGCAGCAACAGCAGCAATATTTTCGGCCGAACGCACATTACGATGATGCACAGGTTTCACAATATCCGCTACGGATCCAGTTTGTTCGAATTTACGCATTACATTAGCGATTGTGTGCTCTGTAGGCCGTCCATGACGACCAAAATCCGTCCGTAATGCTCGAAAAACATTTGCCGGTTTTTCATCATTTTTATAGTATAATTTAACAAAATTAACACGTTGTGCGATGCAAAAACGATCCATGTTGTAAAATGGCAGACATTCAACTAACGATATGACGCTTTGGTTGACAGCTATGTCAAACGGTTGTCAGCGCAGGGCTGTGTACTTTCGGAAGCCCGAAATGGAAAACCCTGTACAACAGAAATTCATGAAAAAGCTGAGAAAGTTCCACTTCCAGACAGAATAATAAAAATTACAGAAATATTTAAAGCGAAACCCCAGTTATCTGAGTTTTAAATAAACAGAAACATGTATAATTAGGGTTTTTGAAGAAGTAGGTTAGTTAGGATTTAACGGAATTAGCGTCACCAGATCCGAAATACAATAGGTACTTATTCTGAAGGAAACCTAATTGAGGCGAGGATAAGGTATCGTGGCGGTCCCAAGCCGCTGAGATGACGCAATCCGAGTCAACCGCCGACCCGCCGTCGGAAGCGGCGGCCTTTCGAAAGCGAACGTGTGTTCCACCGATTGCCCAGTTAGCTTGAAACATAGCAGAAGACTGTTTTATTCCGACCGAGCATTAGCGAGCGTATATGTTTGCCTTATGCACTACTGAAGGATTTGATGAGATTTCCCCACGGCAACAACAGCGAACTTCGAGGCGAGCATCGGTTTACTACTAGTGGTAGTGTTAACCATAACGAGCGGAGTGTTTCGGGTATGCTCTGCTAAAAAAGTGAAAAGGCGTTTTCTTGGCATCAATAAAAGATTTACAGTAAAGTTCAACTTCGGTGCGATGCAACCACCAGTCGACCATAATAGACAATCGTCCTGGCAGTCGTGTGAATGAACACAGTAAGCTACAGTAAACGAAAGTAGCTTTGGAGATTGTTTGTGCCTAGAGAGGATTGCTTAGCATTTGATTTCATTGACTTTTATGTTCCAACTGGACAACGTTAGTTGATACACCTCGCTGTAGCCTCGATCGATGGTCTTTGAAGAGACAACACTTGGCAATGATAACTGATTTATAAAAGGTGGCAGGCCACAGACCTGCTAAAGAAACTTTTTGCACATGAACGATGTTTTTAAAAAGAACTGTTAGAGATAACAGTTCGGCTGAAAAGTTCATATGGTTGACGTCTAGATGGCGCCAGTTGCAGAAATTTATTTGACTGTCACAAAGCACCATCTTTCAATGGATACGTGTCAAAATTTGACAGCAATCGGTCAATTGGTTCGTGCGTTACAGCATTGAGAGTGAAGCAACTTTCGTTATTGTGAAAAATATGGAAAAATCCGAAATTCGTGTATTGATAAAGCAATGCTTTTCGACTCTGCTGGAGCAGAGTCCGGATAACGTTTGTCAAGCCATGCTTTGGTTTGCACTGTATTTTTTCCATCAAAAAGCAATGCTTTTTCAATACACGAAATCCGGATTTTTTCCATTTTTTTCACAATAACAAAATTTGCTTCACTCTCAATGCTGTAACTCACAAACCAATCGACCGATTGCTGTCAAATTTTGACACGTATCCATTGAAAGATGGTTCTTTGTGATAGTCAAGTAGATTTTTGCAAGAGACGCCATATAACGTCAACCTTATGATCTTTTCAACCGAACTGTTATATAATTCCTTACCATCCTTGGTTGGTTTGACACTCCTTTCTCCTCTCTAAAGAGGGGGAGGGGATGACGCTGAACAACTCGAGAACTAATCAAATGGAATTGAACTTTGCATATTGAGGTTTTAGGGATTGATAATCGTTTCTATGGTGGTTCGACACTCCTCCCCCCTCTCTAGAGGAGGCTACCATACAAATGAAACACAAATTTATGCATAACTCAAAAACTAATCAATCAAATGGAGATAAATTTGGCATGTGAATCTTCTGTCTGTATAAATAAAAATGGATCACCAAATGTGTTGATAAACGGCGAACACGAAATTATTGCGACACCGAAAATGTCATGCCAAAATTTTAGGGTAGATATATATATATATATATATATATATATATATATATATATATATATATATATATATATATATATATTTACTTCAAAAATCAAAAGAAAAGTTAATCGATGGAGCCTTGAGTGTAAAATTGAACGCATTTTCGCTTGATGCTCTCCATCAAAGTCTTTACAGTGTCATCCGGTACCAGTTTCTCAGTTTTTTTTTCCATTTTCTTAACATGTCCTTCTCGTCTTTGACTGTCTTCTTGCTCTTCCGAAGTTCCCGCTTCATTATTGCCCAGTACTGCTCCACCGGGCGCAGCTCCGGACAATTTGGCGGGTTCATGTCCTTTGCAACAAACTGGACAGAATTGGCCTCATACCACTCCAGGACACTTTTAGAATAGTGGCATGATGCCAAATCTGGCCAAAATAGCGGAGCTTCGTCGTGCTCCTGCAAGAACGGCAAAATGCGCTTCTCGAGGCACTCAGATTTGTAGATCTCGCCATTTACTGTGCCCTTTGTCACGAAAGGCTCACTCCTCAGTCCGCAAGAGCAGATGGCCTGCCAAATGAGATATTTGGAGGCGAACTTCGACATTTTCTTCTTCTTAAATTTGTCGTCCACATCGAACTTGCTCTTGCCGGTGAAAAACTCCAACCCCGGAATTTGCTTAAAATCGGCTTTTATATACGTTTCGGCATCCATCACACAGCAGCCATATTTTGTCAGCATCTTTTCGTAGAGCTTCCGTGCCCGAGTTTTAGCCGTCGACTGTTGCCGCTCATCGCGGTTTGGGAAGTTCTGTACCTTGTATGTATGTAGTCCAGCTCTTTTCTTTGCATTCTGGACATAGCTCTGCGACATGCCGATCTTTTTAGCCAAATCACGGCTTGAGACGTTGGGATTTGCTTTAATCATCCGCTTCACCTTTCCCTCCGTCTTTTTGTTCTCCGGTCCCGGTTTTCTTCCAGCTTCTTTGCCGTGGTCCAACTTCAACCGCTCCTGGAACCGCTTCAACCCTCTGGAAACGGTTGAATGGTGAATGTTCAACATTTTTCCCAACTGCCGGTGCGACAGGTCAGGAAATTCCAGGTGTTTGGAAAGAATTTGTTCTCTCGACTCGCGTTGGTTCACCTCCATTTTCGTTGAACCGAAAAACACGACTTCGAGTTTGACAGCATGTAGACAATACACATTAATGAGAAAGTGTGCAAAATTTTGTTGATTTTTACCCAATGGTAAAAAAGTTATGCCCTGTTGAATGTGTCGCAATAATTTCGTGTTCGCTCTTTAAGAGCAAAACTCGAGAAAGGAATTGTCCGATTTAGGGCTGTCTTTATTCTATCATATTTTCTGTATCAAACATTTATTCCATGTAACGGAGAAACATGTTATTTGTAAGTGGTTGAAAAATCTTAAACGAAGATTGTGTCTGAAAATAATCTAATATTATAATGACGAGTTTTGGTAGAAGTACTAGAAATTTTATAGTAAAAGGTAATTTTAAAAGGTAGATTTCCTAATCTATGAACAGTTCTGCGATTGGACCTATGAACGTGCGCAAAGTAAAAAAAACGTGAAGTGATAACGAAAAATAAATTTTGGGCGGGACGAAGTTTGCCGGTTCAGCTAGTCAATAATAAATACACTATGATTCCTACCAAAACTCTTTTAGTACAAAGCTGTGCTGTCATCTGGGGTACATGGTAAACATGGTAAAGAAACATATTTTCAACACATCAAAACGATATTAATAAGATGGTTACATGAGATATTAAGATAGTTACAATTACTATTAAAACAAGTGAAAAAAATCAATATGACAAGAAAATTCCACAAAAGACAACTTTTTTTTTCTTAGCCAGACAACAAACAGTCTTCTCGGCAACGGCTGAAACGAATCGGACGAGACAAGTTTAATTTTTAATCCCATTCTGTTTCTATTGAGAACCCTTCAAAGGCGAAATATATGGCGGAAACAAATGGTCATGAATTCCAATTCCACAAAATCCGTAAGTTGAAGTTTCAAACTTCATGATTTTTCAAGCTTCATTTGTGATGAATTCAGGCCTCATTGACGTAACCCAGATATGTTCCGGATCAGGTTTATATCAAATATCATTGAAAGAAAAATATATGCTTTTAAAATCCTAAAAAAAAGGGATATAAATAGCACTTAAAATTTCCAACAAGTTCTCCATACATCGGACGATGGGCACATTTACATGGAAAAAGTTTTTCAAACAACATCTTTGAAAAAATACTAACAATGTTTAATTTCTTAACATTTTTATGTATAAATTATCGCAATTTACATGCTCTGCTAACTTTTCTCAATTTAGAAACATGTCAAGAACATGTCAAACGTGAGAATTTACACACAAAAATGTAACGAACAAAACATTATTTGTTTCAGGAGTCTCCATACAAAAATGACTTACATTGCAAAAACTATAAAAGATAGAAAGTTGATGTCTTCGATAAAAGTTTATATTTTAACAAGATCTAAAACTTTGTCGAATACACTATATCGCTATCTTGACTTTAAACAAAATTAGGATTAGTTGTATTTTTTTCAAAGAAAATATAAAAAAGTTGTTGTTAAAAAAACTTTTTCCTTGTAAAAGTGCCCATCTTCCGATGTATGGACGACTTGTTGGACATTTTAAGGACTATTCATATATATAAATTCGACATGAATTTGGTTTCAAGTTAGTTAGTTTTGAAGTTATAAATTTTTGTAAAAAACAGGAAGTGGGTTATATCTATGGTATAACCGCAAGGGTGACGTAGGACTATCGTTGATTTAGAGATCATTTGTATGAAATTGAATCTGAATTCATTCTGAATGAATGAATATTTGGAGAACTTCGAAAACGAGAGCGTTACGTTGGAGGCACAAGGTTTTATGCATCCAATATTGGATACGGAAATATCCTACTGATGGGGAAGAATAATCTTCAGAAGCTATCCTGTTGATTGCGATTGATTGAAAAATCACAAAACCAAATATATTTGGTCACAGTGTTACATGGATAGAAAACATTAAAATAAACTCTTTCATATGAATGTAATTTTAAATTCCCAGAGGAACTGGCAGATTATTTTCAGTAACGATTAGATATTTCCACATTTTCCTCGATACTGGAAGCCCACCAGTGGTTAATGCTAACTCGATAACCATCTGTTAATAGCACTTGATTGAAACATATTTGGTCACAGTGTTACATGGATAGAAAACATTCAAATAAACTCTTTCACATGAATGTATTTCTAAATTCCTAGAGGAACTGGCAGATTATTTTCCGGATCTTTCTCGATCCAAACGGAAAGAATTCCGTGCGTGTATGTGTGTGTGTAGCGGCTGCTTCGAGATTTTCCCGGGGAACCGTTTGTAGCATCACTCTCCTCCTGATGGATTCCCTTCTGGCCTAAGGTGCACAAACAGGCTCTTGGTGACACCGTTCATCCGCGCTTTCATGATAAATGAAGAGCTTCACCACAACAGCGACAACATGCTCCAATCGCTGTTCAATTAGAACTGAGTGGATTTCCGAGCGGCGCTCGCTTATATACCGATTGGTGATTTCAATAGCCTATTTTGAAAACAAATTTAAGACTATTGAAACAAGTTTTTGGATCAGAAAGTAACAAGTATAGAACGCGTAGACATTTTATCTTTCGAATGAAGTGTTTATCATACCATTTCGTTCAGTTGTTTAGGAGCTATTAACACTCAAAATCTCGGTCTTCGGCGTAACGCTTTCGTTTTCGAAACTTTGATTTTACACCCCGGTATAGAAATGAAAGACGTAGTCCTACGTCAAAATTAAGATTTGGTCCAAAAAGTCTAATTGTTTTTTGAATATTTCAAGTATGCAAAGTTGCTTAAATGACCCATGTCTTTACATCCACAACGTTTCACTGCTATCTGAGATGGTGCTGCCAACGGCCAGTCGAGTTGGCATGAAATTCGTCAATAACTTTTTTCCATAAAATGCGTTTAAGATTTTTTAAATTTTCTTTACATGCCAAATTTTTTCAATTTCCTATCCCCCTATATTGAAATCAAAGACATAGTCTTACGTCAACAAACAGAACTCATGGGTTACAGTGAGCACTTTTGGTGATTCTGGGGCTCTAGACCTCGGTGACACCTCATAATTACAACAGTGTTTCAATATAATTCTTTTTTGGCTCTTGAGATAATATTCATTTGTCTGTGTGGTATCTCTTCTAAATAAACAAAATGCGTTACTTATTACAAATGTTCATTTTCGAAACAAAAAAGTTCTATCGATGTTACGATGACTTATTTATACTGAGATGTTCCCATCATTCTGCTTAGATGGCAATATAAATAATAGTTTCCCTTCGAACCCGATTTAATCTACTTCATCTATGGAAGCATCATGATGAGATGATTTAATGATAGGCTAACATAGACACAGTGACTTATGAATGTGCATTATTTTTCTGACGTAAATTATCCTTCGTACACAAATGAAAAAAAATACGGTCATGCTCTCGATAATCATCGAATCAATACAACGCTAATAAGTAGATTAGTTTCCGTGGCGAATTAATCATATCTTACTCGCGAATATTCATAAACTGTCAGATCCTGCAGAATATTAGCCGGCGGCAATCCAAAAATTAACCATCACGATTTGAGCCAGAGTCGATGTAGCACTAAATATGTGTACTCCATTTATAATCAATGCCACACATCGCAAATCATATCCGTTTCCAGGTTGTAAGTGTGGTTCCATAAATAATTACAATCATCACTCAACTCCGTTTGGTACATTAAGTTATAGGTTCGACATTAAACAGCAAAATGCGAAGTGAGAACATCGTCAGCTCTAAATGTATTCACGCTGTGTAGCGTGAATCATGGTGACTCTTGATTAGATCCGGTGTATTTTTTGCTCCTTCCACCACACAGCAAGCCCAATGATGACCTGATTTGTCAACAAAAGGAGACACCAATCGATTGTTGGGAAGCTGATGATCAGATAGAATCTTTCCAAAGATGAACTTGAGAACCGAAACGATTCTGTTAGACGGCAATCATCAACAGTATATTTTAGAAAGGCACCGAGGGGTACTGTTATGATCCTACGAGTCCAATTTACATCGATTACTGTAGTAATTATCCATATAAGCCTCTTTGGCTCAGTAGGCAGAGCGCTGGTCTTGTAAACCAGCGGTCGTGAGTTCGATTCTCACAGGAGGCGAAGGATGATATTTTTTGGCAATACTGTCTACAATAATAAGTTTCATTCCAGCCCCCCCCCCACCATTGTCAACCAGTATTTTGACCATGTTCCATCAGAATATGACTTTTAATAACAACACTTTTCAAGATGTGTTACTTATAACAATTCTTCATGTTTGTCCCTGTGGAATAAGTACTGGAATAATTCACGTAGGTATAATTATATTTTAACCCAGTCCGCAACTGGACAACGACTGCTGTGAGAAACTCATTACATTTCCATAAGTAAACATTTTACTGCGCCGAGACCAACAACGGATTGACAATCATTAGGAGCACTTCTGCTTTGTCCCACATAGTAAAGGTTACCTGTAACAATTCAATCATAAAGTTCTAATTCCTCCGTTTGAATTGTGCTAATTTTCCAATTCAACAGAGAGCAATAGTTGGGCCCTTGCGGAAAGCTTCTGCCTGAATTGTTGGGCATTTTGCAGATCATGCAACGGGGATTGCGAAAACCATGCTTCATCGTGGAAAGAGCACGAAAGACGTTGTTGTCACGTCAAAGATAATTTGTTGTTTGTTTGTCGGTCCAGGAAAAGGTTGGACACTGTTTCGTCGTTGCATTGATGCCGTGATTCAAGTTCGTCAAGAGTCTCAGATCTGGTCAGGAGAAATAAGTTGTCAGCCAGTGGTTCTCGGAGGAGGTTCTCCGCTAATCACTCGAGGCGGGATGGGGCGGTTTAACATGCAAGGAACATTTGATGGCTCAATGACGGAAATTTGTTGACTTCGATTACTTGAAGGCGCTTTGGGTACTATAAGTTGCGCTGATCGATAGTTTGTCGGTAGTAACCTTGTCGGAGGGATCGGGATGATTTATGGGCCATAGACATTGTGTTTTCATTCATGCAATAGTTGGTGCTCTCTTTTTCCATAAAGCTCCTGTATCAATAACAATGGATTTCCAATCATAATGAACAAAAATTTGCCAAATTTTTATCGATTATTTTATTTTAAAACATGAAGTGCATGATAATAAACTTCCTATTCCTTTTCGTGATATCTAATATCTATGCCGTATCATAAATTATTCACCTTTCCCCGGCAACAACGATATTTTTTTTCGTAATATGTGATAATTTCTCCACAACTTTTTCTCACTTAGCAAGACATTTAAACGAACAGTTCATGAAGACATGAGTCGATTTTTGGGAAAAAATAAGGGGGAAGCTTTAGTTTTATAGGTGCAACAAGGAACACAAGAATTGAATTTTCAAGCACCGTTTTATTCTACAATAATTTATCATCTTGAACGTTGCCTGAAAATTCTAATCCACCCCGAACTTGTTTCCCGTCGGAAATTTGGTCCACGTGCTTTTTTATACTATCCAAAGAGTCGCTCTTGCCCTCAACCAAATTTTGCTGGAATCTGAACAAGTGAGACAATGAAACAAGGTTCATTTTAATACCTGATTAATTGTTAAACATTTGTATAGATTTTTTCTGGCTGACCCGGCAAACTTCGTCCCGCTCAAAATTTGTTTTTTGTTATCGATACCTTCAAACATTCACGTTTTCTTACTATGAGCAAGTTCATGGGCCTAATCGCAGAACTGTTAATTGATTGATCTTCTAATCGACCCCGTTGAATTTTGTATGGCAGCTCCCCCTTAGAGAGGGGGGTTAGACACTAACCACCGTAAAAACATTTATTGCACCCTGAAACCTCCACATGCCAAATTTGGTTTCATTTGCTTGATTAATTCTCGAGTTATGCAGAAATTTGTGTTTCATTTGTATGGCAGTCCTACCTAAGAGAGAGGGAAGGAGTATCTAACCACCATAGAATCATTTATTGCACCCTAAAACCTCCACATGCAAAATTTGGTTTCATTTACTTGATTAATTCTCGAGTAATGCGGAAATTTGTGTTTCATTTATGTGGCAGACCCCCCCCCCCTCAGAGAGAGGGGAGGAGTGTCTATTCACCATGGAAACGTTTCGTGTCCCCTGAAATATTCGCATGACAAATTTGGCTCCATTTGCTTGATTAGTTTTCGAACTATGCAGAAATTTGTCTTTCATTTGTATGGCAGTTCCCCCTTGGAGAGGGAGGAGGATTGTTTAACCACCGTAAAAACATTTATTGCACCCTGAAACCTCCACATGCCAAATTTGGTTTCATTTGCTTGATTAATTTTCGAGTTATGCAGAAATTTGTGTTTCATTTGTATGGCAGCCCTACGTAAGGGAGGGGGAGGAGTATTTAACCTCCATAGAATCATTGATTGCACCCTAAAACCTCCACATGTCAAATTTGGTTTTACTTGCTTGATTACTTCTCGAGTTATGCAGAAATTTGTGTTTCATTTGTATGGCTGCTCCCCCTTAGAGAGAGGGGAGGATTATCTATTCACCATGGAAATGTTTCGTGTCCCCTAAAACATTAGCATGACAAACTTGGCTCCATTTGCTTGATTAGTTTTCGAATTATGCAGAAATTTGTTTTTCATTTGTATGGCAGTTCCCCCTTAGGGAGGGGAGTGGAGTGTTTAACCTTCGTAAAAACATTTATTGCAAAAATGAAACTCAAATTTCTGCATTACTCGAAAATTAATCAAGAAAATGAAACCAAATTTGGCATGTGGAGGTTGCCAAATTTGGTTTCATTTTCTTGATTAATTTTCGAGTAATGCAGAAATTTGAGTTTCATTTGTATGGCAGTCCCCACTTAGAGAAGGAGATGGAGAGTCTAACCACCATAGAAACATTTATTGCACCCTAAAACCTTAATATGCCTAACTTGGTTTCATTTGCTTGATTAATTCTCGAGTTATGCAGAAAATTGTGTTTCATTTGTATGGCAGCCCTACCTAAGAGAGGGGGAGGTGTATTTAACCACCATAGAAGAATTGATTGCACCCTAAAACCTCCACATGTCAAATTTGGTTTCATTTGCTTGATTACTTCTCGAGTTATGCAGGAATTTGTGTTTCATTTGTATGGCAGCTCCCCCTTAGGAGAGGGGAGGATTATCTATTCACCATGGAAATGTTTCGTGTCCCCTAAAACATTCGCATGACAAATTTGGCTCCATTTGCTTGATTAGTTTTCGAATTATGCAGAAATTTGTCTTTCATTTGTATGGCAGTTCCCCCTTAGAGAGGGAGGAGGAGTGTTTAACCACCATAAAAACATTTATTGCACCCTGAAACCTCCACATGCCAAATTTGGTTTCATTTGCTTGATCAATTCTCGAGTAATGCAGAAATTTGTGTTTCATTTGTATGGCAGCCCCCCTAAGAGAGGGGGGAGGAGTATCTAACCACCGCAAAAATATTTATTGAACCCTAAACCTCCACATGCCAAGTTTGGTTTAATTTGCTTGATTAATTCTCGGGTAATGTATAAATTTGTGTTTCATTAGTATGGCAGCCCCCTCTTAGAGAGGGGGAGGAGTCTCAAACTATCACGAAAACCTTCCCCGGCCTCAAAAATCCCTACATACCAATTCAATTTTCATGTTGATCGGTTCAGTAGTTTCCGAGTCCATAATAATCAGACAGACAGACAGAAATCCATTTATATATATATATATATATATATATATATATATATATATATATATATATATATAGATCAAACTCGGAAAACGAAGCTCAATGTCGTAAATGTAGATGGTGGTGATGGAACAAACATACAATCGTCTATGAGCGTGTGTACGTCAACTGGAAAAAGACCACCACGATAACTGTCAAAACTATAACATCCTAAATTAAAACAACGCTTGCGTACTTACTTATTATTCTCGTGCTCGTCGTACTGTTCTCACAAGGGAAAGAATGAATCATGACTCACTCATCTTCAGCTGATTCTACAAAACTACGTCTCTTTCCACACCACTAGAATATTCTTCTTAAAAGTTGTTTCAAAACTTACGACGCATTCTAAAATTATATTCGAAGTGATAAACAAGCGGATTGAATAATTTAATTCCGTAGTTCTACGTCAAATATGCGGTCGTGTCCTAGGCACAACCCCTTAGAATTTTTTCGTCGATGAGAACGACCGTCATGTTACCGTCAATGGAGAGCGCTATCGCGACTGTTGAAAAGCTATTTCTGGTCAGAATTGGAAGATCTTAACCTCAATGATGTGTGTTTTTCACAACTGGTGGATTTATCGAAAAGAAAGTTTGATGAACGTGTTATTGAATTTTCTTTTTATGGGGCTATGTCAAGTCACTGGTCTATGCCACCAAGCCATATTCCGGCAGAAATGTATTGCCGAGTAGTGGAAAATTGGGTCCAACGGATCGATCACTGTAAACAGGTCCGTGATGGTCATATGAACAAAATCGAATTTCACTCTTGAAATTTAAGAGTTGAACCAGAATGAATATGAACTCAATATCTCAATATAGATATAGATATAGAACCTGTGTTTTATTGAAATTAAAGTTGGCAAGTCGTTCATGAAAAATCCGTTATATACCGAGAATTTGCGTTTTTTTTAAATGCTTCTTATCATCTAAATTGATAGGGACCCTTTTGGAGCAATATATATTTTCCAGCAAACAATTCAGTCTTCGAAAAACTTTTAGCTATATTCAGGAATTGTTCATGCAGCGAATTCGTTTTTATGTCGCCAATGCTGTAAAAACGGGTCTCACGAAGCGGTAATTTGAGTTTCGAAAATTGAAAAAAGTCATACTGGTCTATATCTAGAGAGTTCGTTGTTTGCCCAATCACATTCGTACCAGTTTTAGTCAAAAAATCGTTCAAAATGATCGATCGATGAGTTTGTGTATTATCGTGGTGCAAAATCGAAGTGTTATCCTTCCACAAATCTAGCCGTTTGCGTTTTCTCTGTCAAACGATTCATAACGCCAACGTAATACTCTTTATTGATCGTTTGACCCTCCGGAAGGAATTCCAAATGGACAACGTTATATCAAAAATCACCGAGCAATAAGAAGTTAATTTGTTTTCAATGACGCTTTAAACAAACTAAATGACAGATCACGCTCAAAATTAATATCAAAACAACTGACAGTACTACTGTTGCCGCAAGGATCACGAATTTAGAGCGTGATTCATTGCATAGCCATAGAGCGTGCGCTCTATCATAAACGACCCAAAAGGATAAAAAATAAACAAAACCGGCAGGCTAGAACACTCATCGCACCATATGCGATGAGTGCAATAAAACGGAGCTAATCTCCGATCGTAAGTAACGAAGGACGGTAGAAATCCCAAATAGCTCGTCTAAGCGATACAACTGAGCTAGCTTAGGGTATAATAAAACGAACGCAATAGAACAGCTCGCCCGTCTGGCTAAGAATGTATTGTTATTTTCCGTTCCTCATGCTACCTTCTTCTGGCGTAGATAACACCTCACAAGGGGGCAATATAGGGAAAATTCATGAATAAAACAAAATAGTTACTGAATAAAGCACTCTTACTCTGGCCACGAACGCAGAAGCGATAAACAAGTGGATTGAATAATATAATTCCGTAGTTCTACGGCTCCTCAAGTGACGGTAAATTAATCAGTGAGGTGGTAGTACCGGATCGCACCAGTAGGCGCATACCTGCTATGCGCTCTACGTGACCTGGGCTACCATAAGCGTCCAGTTAAGGGCCATCCTCCCCTTATTTCATTCGCGCAACCAGCGCACTTTGGCATCTACATTTGGTAGCTCAATAGAGGAAAGTTGCAATTTCGCAAAAACCAGGAGCCAAAAGTGCCAACTTTAAAAAAAAAAGAAAAATGTTCAGCGGGAAGATTTGAAATCACAAACTTCCAGTATATATGTGACAGAATGTATATATTTCACTTTCTCGTATTTTTCACCAATCGTTGCGGGCTTCAATCAAGCAAGTTTCTATGTTCAAAGCACAAAGAAACTTTCACTTCTATCCGATAGGATAGGATAGGATAGGATAGGATAGGATAGGATAGGATAGGATAGGATAGGATAGGATAGGATATGATAGGATAGGATAGGATAGGATAGGATAGGATAGGATAGGATAGGATAGGATAGGATAGGATAGGATAGGATAGGATAGGATAGGATAGGATAGGATAGGATAGGATAGGATAGGATAGGATAGGATAGGATAGGATAGGATAGGATAGGATAGGATAGGATAGGATAGGATAGGATTAGGATAGGATAGGATAGGATAGGATAGGATAGGATAGGATAGGATAGGATAGGATAGGATAGGATAGGATAGGATAGGATAGGATAGGATAGGATTAGGATAGGATAGGATAGGATAGGATAGGATAGGATAGGATAGGATAGGATAGGATAGGATAGGATAGGATTAGGATAGGATAGGATAGGATAGGATAGGATAGGATAGGATAGAAATCATCAGAGTTCGGTCACAAAAAAAATGTTTTAACGTTGAAACTGTTCTATGAATACGTAACACGTTTTATATTTTGTTTATTTTGGCACCTTTAAAAAAATTGCAAAAAAAATCATCCTTTCCCATGACCTTCCTAGAGTGTCGAATTGAGACTTTTAAAGTACTGTTTTTCGGGCTTAACTCCATAGCACTTGTGAAAGACATACCATTCGTGTTATACATCACTCGTTGATTGAAAAGACCGTTGTATAGATTCGTTGTTGCATTGACCAGAATCAATTGAATATGAATTGTTTTTCATGCATACTATTCAGCAAATTTAGCCTATTCCAATTACATCTATTTGCTCGGATTTATCAATATCAAAGAAGTGAGTGTTCTGATGGTATCTCTTCTGAAGAATGCGATGACGCCATAACAACTTCTCGTTCCAGGTATCGATGATAATTAACTTTTGCTGAAAAGATATATCGAGTAAAAATAATACTATACCTAAAGGAAAATTAGAATATTTTCCACCAACATTTTGTTGTCTTCTTTATAGAGTGAATATTTCTAAAATTAAATTGCTAACTCAGAATCAGGAAGTCATCAGTAGGTCATCGGAAACATTATTTAAATAGAATAGAATCAAACACAATGAATTATCAATGAGCATGTTTTCCTACTACAGATTATCAAAAAAATAACCCCTCATATAACTCGTTTGCATATTCATCGGCATAAATTGATTCAAAAAAGTTTGATGACATTTTCGTTTGACATTTAAGTTTTTCCGCTGCGAATGATAATTTTTTCAATGTATTCTGATTTTGAATAAAATTTCACATAAACTCGTAGCTTTTCATTGATATATTTTTACCACTCATAACCTAGACTACTTCATACCAAATATTTCCGGTACATGAAATTCTTGAAAGTGTCTGTATTTTAGGCGTGTCAGAACAAACATTTGCTTCCCCAACGCATGATAAATTTTTACAAGACATTTGATTGGCTCTGAAATGATCCCATTGCATTCATCTTAAACTATTGAACAATCTATTGACTAGCTATCGACCAAAACATTTTTATATTGGCACTTTACACTATTTGCACTGCATCTCCTAACGAATAAAAACACATTCGCTTATCTACATCTACACTACTTACCTTATCTACGCTAGCCTAGGACCTGAACGGGGGAAAACCAACTTCGTACCGGTACCCATCGAACGCTGGCTTGCCACTGTTGGGTGGCGGAAGATACTCATTATTGTTGGCCGGAGGTCTCGTTGGAGGTTTGGGTCTGAAACAACCCGGACCCTGGCCACCGTTCGTGCAACAATACGGTGGCACGCCACCCGCCGGACAGGTCGGTTTGAACTGTGTCACCGGTCGCCGGGTGGTCGTTGTGGTTCTCCGAACGGTTGTCGTTGTAATCCTCCGGGTAGTGGTAGTGGGAGGTCTGGTAGGGACCGCACAGTTGGGTCCTTGTCCACCGTTCGTACAGCAGTACGGTGGAATCCCTCCGGATGGACAGATGGGTTTCTTTGTCGTTGGCCGAGTTGTTGTAAGGATCGGACGACGAGTGGTTATCGTGGTGCGACGCGTTGTTGTTGTTGGCGGTCTCCGGGTGGTAGTTGTTGTAGGCCTTCGGGTGGTCGTCGTAATGCGACGAGTTGTGGTTGTGGGTCTTCGAGTGGTGGTTGTTGTGAAGCGAGTAGTTGTTGTAGGCCTTCGGGTGGTCGTCGCAATGCGACGAGTTGTGGTTGTGGGTCTACGAGTGGTGGTTGTTGTGAAGCGGGTGGTAGTTGTCGGTCTGCGAGTAGTTGTCGTTATGCGACGGGTAGTTGTGGTAGGCCTGCGAGTTGCTGTCGTGGTTCTCCTGGTTGTTGTGGTTGTTATTCGACGCGTGGTGGTCGTTGGCCTTCGAGTAGTCGGCGTGGTTCGCCTAGTGGTTGTGGTTATTGGGCGAGGAGTGGTGAGAGGTCTTCGAGTGGTAGTTGTCGTTCGCCTAGTGGTTGTTGTGGGCCTTCTTGTGGTAGTTGTTAGCCTGCGTGTTGTAGTTGTGGGCTTTCTAGTCGTTGTTGTTAATCTACGAGTTGTGGTTGTTATCGCTCTGGTAGTCGTTCTAGGACGAGTGGTTGTTTGCCTTGACGTAGTTGTGGTCTTACGTGTTGTTGTTATCGGTTTTGATGTCGTTAGAATTTCACATTGTGGCCCAATGCCTCCGTTCGTACAGCAATGAGGAAGCACACCTCCATTGGGACACCCAACCGTTTGGGTTGTGCAGTCTGGACCGTCTCCTCCATTAATGCAACAGAATGGCAACTGACCACCATTGGCACATGCAGTTGGAACAGCTGAGAGCTCGCAAAACGGATCATTGCTTCCATTTGGGCAACAGTACGGAGGAGTTCCTCCGAATGGACACGTTGATGGCTCTAATGGAGGATTGAATGGAAGAATGCAGTTAGGTCCGATGACACCATTCTGACAAGTCTGCTGGTGCTGGTAAACTATCTCAACAGCAGGTGCGAACTCAATAGCTGGCTGGAAAACTATGCAGTTGCCTCCCTCGCAGATTACAACGGTACAATCGGGTCCGGTTCCACCATTAGTGCAACAGTAAGGTGGCTCCCCTCCATAGGGACAGAACTGCGGACTAGATCCAATAATTGCCGTGGGTGGTAGTGGCGAAGGTGACGAAATAATCAAGCACTCAGGACCTACTCCTCCATTGTTACATTGACTTGGGCGAGGGCTCTCACATTCAGGATCTGCAGCTCCGTTCTCACAACAGAATGGAGGTATCCCTCCATTAGCACAGGAAATAGTCTGACCGGGTGATGATCCAGGAATTACACACTCAGGTCCAGTTCCTCCATTTTCACAGCACCAAGGCAGAGTTCCACCATTCGAGCAACTTACTTGTGGACCCGAAGAACCATTCGATATTTCCGGTCTGACTGTCGAAATGGGGGTGGACACTATTGGAAATGGGGTTGAGGTTGACACGAAAGGAAGCTCACAATTCGTCCCTATTCCACCGTTTATGCAGACAGAACCAGGAGACGATATAATTGGGATAGGGCTCGGAGTTGACGAGGAAATGAAGTCACAGTTGGGTCCAGCTCCTCCATTTGGGCATATTGATCCTATTGTAGAAACAATAAAAATGGGGCTCGGTGTTGATACGAAAGGCAGATCGCAGTTAGGCCCTATTCCGCCGTTTAGGCAGATAGTCGCGGGAGATGAGATAATCGGGAGAGGACTTGGAGTTGACACAGAGATTAAATCACAGTTTGGTCCGATTCCTCCGTTTAAGCATGTTGGTGGTCTTGTGGTAGAAGATATGAAAAATGGACTCGATGTTGATACACTAGGGAGTTCACAGTTCGGCCCAATACCTCCATTTAGGCAGATAGTCGCGGGAGATGATATAAACGAGATAGGGCTGGGAGTTGACGCGGAGATTAAATCACAGTTTGGTCCGATTCCTCCGTTTAAACATATTGGTGGCCTTGTGGTAGAAGCTATGAAAAATGGGCTTGGTGTTGATACACTAGGAAGTTCACAGTTCGGCCCAATACCTCCGTTGGGACAGAAGAGGTTGCCATTCGAAACCAACGAAATGGAGCTCGGAGTTGATACGAAAGAACGTTTACAGTCTCCATTTGAACAAATAGAAGCGGGAGTTGAAACTGATGGTAACCTACAGTTTGGACCGACAACTCCATTCGCACAAATCGATTCTTGATTTGACACGGCGGAAAGTTCACAGCTAGGTCCAATGCCTCCATTTGGACAGACAATCTGTGATTCTTTGCCTATCGATAGCTCACAGTCTGGTCCACTTCCACCATTCGCGCAAATGACACTCGGTGACGAAATCGCAGGAAGCTCACAATTCGGTCCCAGCTCGCCGTTCAAACAGGTGGATCTTGGCGTGGATGCCACTATAATTTGACATTTTGGACCAACCCCTCCATTGGAGCAGACAGGCCTGTAAGTGGTGACCTCAAACTGTTGGATGGACTTCGCACTACCAAGTAATTTTTGAACACTTAACGCTGAGGATTGCACCGCGCAATTGGAACCACTACTGCAGAGTGGAGCTGATGACTTCGAGTTTATGAATCCATTCGGTCCGATTGTGTACGCATCGCACACAACCAGAAGCACTGCTAACATCCACAACAACTTCAGCTCCTAGAAGTGATCAAACAATCATTCACTTTGCACAATTAGAACACCGTAATCTGTTGTTACCATTTTAAGCATTCCACCGCAATTTGTTCTACTCCAAAACACCAAAAAATCGACACACTTCCCACCAAATCGGAACCCAAACTAAGTGACATTTCGGATCCGTTTGTCATATTTATACATTTGAAGCTCAAATCTGAATCTGAATCCTTAATACGGCGTTTGGCGGAAATCTGGTTTTCATTAAAATACGAGTGTCTCGATAACGGTCGAGACTCAACCTGCGTGGAAGTGTAGTATCTCGAAATTTATGAAGCGCGTGAAAAAATTTACATAAATTTCGGATTGCTCCAATCTCCACGCCGAGCGCATCACTTCCGACCAAGGACGAAAAATCATCATCTCCGATTGTAGGAATATTGACTGATTTACGGTCTCTTCACTTTCGTCGATCGATATGTTCTTAATGTTTTAATTTACGTGCAGTGAAGTACTCCAAATGAATGATCAAGAATAAGATGCTGCATATACTTTGGTAATGCTTTCGTTTCTAGATGTGATTCGTTCGAATCGAAAAAAAAAAACAAGAGCAAAACCGATAGTAAATTACTGATGAGACTCTGCTGCTGTCTATCAAGGAAAACAGCTTCGACGAACAAGTTAATCCTCGGGCACGGATTCGTGTGGCAGCATTTTCTAGCGATGATGCTCCCGCCTTTTCGATTTGGTCTAGTTGTGACATTTGCAAATCAGCAGTGAGCCGACGATGCGCGCTGCTTTCTAAATTCAAGATCAACGGCTTTTGGGAGGATTCAGGTGATATATATTCCAACGCGTGGTGCACACTGATGAAATCGAGCATCTTCGGCAACCCCGGAAAGGTAAAACGCGAGGACACCCACAAATTCCATTATTCTCGTTAGTATATAGAAACGCTTTCTTAATAGGGTAGTTTTATTTTATTATTTATTGTTTGGAATGCAAGCAATTCAACATGAAAAAGAACAGGTTTTATTTCTGTGCACCCGCATGTATAAGGTAATCCATTTCGCGATTCAGAAAATATGGTCCAATATCTTGAAAAAATTATTCAATTTCTATTTGTAAATTTAAAATCATGTGAAAACAAAACAACGTAGCCAATGAGACATGAACGAGGGAGTGTTTTTTTTGTTCGCATGTCCTGCTCAACGTTGGTTCTGGTTGTTTAAGCTGAATATCAGTCCAGCCCTGCCATTTTGTCTTAGAAACATATACACGAGACATCTACAAAAAAGAATGCATTTTTCCGTTTTTCAAGCTTTGCAATGATACTAATTATGCCGTTTCGTGCATTATTGTAAAGTTACAGTCATGGACAGTTTTGAAACTTTTAAGTAGCTAGGTAACATTGTCCGGGAAGCTATCGAAAATTACTTGAACCCAAACATCAGTAGCACATTCAAAACTACTAAATTGAAAATAATCTACCAATATTTGAGTTAATGCCAATGGCCCCCTCCTTATTTGCATAAAAATCAGACAGCCAGCTTTCGCAAGCCTCTTTTGAAACCATCTTAGTATCACCAAGAGCGTTTTGCATGGACCGGAAGAGATGATAATCACTTGGAGCCAGGTCCGGACTACACGGTGGGTGCAATAGGACATCCCATCCGTGCTCCCATTGCTTCTGGCGGGTCATCAAAGATGTGTGAGGCCGAGCGTTGTCCTGGTGGAGAACATCACCATTCCTATTGATCATTTCTGGCCACTTCTGGTCATTCGCCTGCTTTAAACGGTCAAGCTGCTCACAGTAGAGAACCGAGTTGAGGGTCTGGCCATAGTTGAGCAGCTCATAGTGGATGATTCCCTTTCAATCCCACCAAACACACAGCAAAACCTTCCTGGCCGTCAATCCGGGCTTAGCGATGGTTTGGGCCGGCTCACCGCGCTTCGACCACGATTTTTTGACGTAGGATTACGTCTTTCGGGAACATATTGAGGTACAAATTGAAAATCGAAAATTGAGTATATCGTGAAAAATGTCCAATTTCAAACGCTTATTACCAAGTCATTCGATGATGGATTGATGAAATTTTTGCTTCAATCGATTTCGACACTCCATAACAATTTTTCATATTGAAGAAAATAATATATGTCATGAAACTAACTATCGAACAATTGAAAAATCTCAACCCCTACCCTAACGGAAATACCAACTTCTGATTGGTCGAAATTGACGACACATGCGGCGGTCCCTAACAGAGACATCAGAACCAAGCTTCCTATGGGAAATCGGCATTGCAAATACATAAAAGTAGGGAGAGCTTCTGCTTCCACCGAAATGTGTTCCCTAACAGAGACATCAAAACCAAGCTGCCTGGGGGAAATCGGCATTGCAAATATATGCAAGTCGGAACCACTTTTGTATTGCAAGTAGGGTGAGTGATACGATTAATTCTAGCAAATAAAATTTAAATTTGGAACTTTAATGTTGGTTGCTTCGTTAAATTTCATACCAATGACCGATCGTGTATTGTGAAAAATTTAGCACAAGTGTAAGTGTAGAGCAAGGGGACGAATTACCCGCAAAGGAAGGAAATGAGGGTATAAGGATATAGAGGCAATCACACACGAGAACTTGATACATGAAACGATTTATTTCAATTTTCATAAATAAAAACCAAGGTGTGTTCCCGCTCAAGAACGGGTCGTTTGGTCTAAGCTGTCTGTTTTGTTGTGTTCATTCTCACACAAATAAAATTTCTACAATGAGAAAAATTGGAATAGTGAAGAAATATTAGAAAATATTAGTGATTTTCCATATGCTCTACATATAAGATTAGGTGTTGTTAGTCCAATTTAAATTCGCATCAACAGATAGCCTAACGGAATCCTACGTCAACTATGCGGTCGTGGCTCGGACACAACCCTCCTGTGATCTTTTTGCTTTAGATTGTCGTACGTGATCCACTTTTCATCACCAGTCACCATCTTCTTCAAAAATGGGTCGAGTTCGTTCCGTTTCAGCAGTGCATCGCAGGCGTTGATTCAGTCTAAAAGATTTTTTTGCCTCAACTCGTGTGGCACCCATACATCCAGCTTTTTTTGGAATCCAATCTTCTGCAAATGGTTCCAAACGGTTTTATGGTCTATACCCAGTTCCTGGCCAGTCGAGCGAGTGCTCAAATGCCGGTCTACTTGGATGATTTCAACGATTTTATCGGTTTCCACGACGACTGGCCTACCAATACGGGGTGTATCTTCGACAGTCACTACGCCAGAACGAAATCGATCTAACTAACGCTGTGCTGTGCGAATCGTTACAGTATCGGGTCCATAAACGGGTCCATAAACTACACGAATTTTTTCGGCCGCCTTCGTTGCAGTTTTACCTCGCAGGTAGTAAAAACGTAAATTATGGCGAATTTCTTGCTTGGTGGACTCCATCTTTGACGCGCTATAACTTGAGACTGAAAAGGACACAACACTGTCAAAACGACACTTGTAGCACAGGTTGTCGTCTTTAAATAACCGTATAGTATGACCCAATGCGATAAGTACAACACAAGATATGTTTAAGTGTTGCCATATATTGACAATATACGACATTTCTTTTTCCCCAACCCAATATGTTTGTATGTTTATCTGCAGGGTTTTCCCACATGAATAGGAATTTAACCTCCTTCTTGGTGACCGATTGATCTGAAATTTGAGAGCACGCCTTTATCTCTGCTATCGTTATAAAACTGCGTATTCTATGATCTTGGAAATCCAAGATGGCGTCCGCTACAATATGGCGGACTACATATTTTATAAAATAAAATTATAAGTTTTCTAATCAGCAGTCGGTTGATTTCATTCGGATTCAACAGAGAAGTAGTCCTGAATCGAATCCGTATTCATTATTATCGTCGCCGGCTTATTTCTCTAGCGCACCGACAGTTGAATTTGGGTCCCGCAAGAAACTCGACCGAATCGCTCTGGGCGACGAAGGTGTTAACCCGAAACAATATCAAAAACAACAAAAAGACAAAAACAATGAGTCTAGCAAAATTTTGTCAAAATTCAACGGTCGTCTATCTTTGAAAATAAACTGTTCTGTCTTTGGGTTGGCTAACGGAAACGTCAATGTTAATCCAACAATTTCATACTACAGGTTGGACTTGATTATATATATATATATATAGTCGACCTTCTTTTTCAACAATTATTTTCAAATCCTATACATAATCGAATCTCAAGAAATCAATTTTTCATTAATGTATGAATGTCAAACATTAATAGAAAAATAGCTTTTTTGTGATTCGATTATGTATTGGATTCGAAACGATTATCACGATTATCACTATCTAACTCTACCTACCGTCATCGCATATCTCACTATCCCTCTGCTGTAAAAGTCCATCATCGACATCACGATATGTCAGATGGTGGTAAATTGGTAATTCGCGATGGTGTCGACGTCTGGTGGCGACTTCAAATTAGGGCCATAATTTGTGTCCCAAACTTGTTAGTGTAATCTCTATCAGATTAAAAGACACGAAGCCGGTTTTGAAATTTTAAAAATTGAATGAAAATTTTCACATCATGTTATTTAATTACTTGAAACACCTATTTCTGACATTCATTCAACCATATGGTTATACAATTCCAAAATTGTTGCTGAATTTTTTTATTATAATATAAAATTATCTTCATAAACAATTTTCGTATGAGACTTTTTCACCACCTGCCAAAAAAAATGTTTTTAATTCAAATAGAATACTAATTTGATATGGAAAAGCTAATTTTCATTCATAATTTTAATTTGTAAACACGTTCATTCCGACTGAAAATCAGCTATTCGTTGACGCTCCCCTAAACTAGTAAACGAAGCACAATGCCGCCAACGCGGATTGCTGTTTTGAAGAAAACAAATACTTTTGACGTTTGAGATGTTGGCACCAAAAACATGGCGGGTGTCATACAGCTGGTTTCATCACATTAAAATCCATTTCCAGTTTCGAACAAAGATCAATTTCACTAGCGCAAACATCGAATGGACTAACAGCACTTGTCACTGTGTAATTGCAGAACATATGGGAATTTAATTTTCCGAATTTTCCCTTTTTCCTACAGAGTTTTCCGAAAATTTTCAATTGTCATGTTTGGTTGGAATATTTTTGGTTGAAATATGTGTAATATGTTTAAGGGACCCTCTCTCCATTCCAGAAGAGGGAGGGATGTCATACCATTATAGAAACATTTCTCATACCCAAAAACCCTCACATCCAAAATTGTGCTTGATTAGTTCTCGAGTTATGCAGAAGTTTGTGTTTCGTTTGTATGGCAGCCCCCCTTAGAGAGGGGGGTGGAGAGTCTAACCATCATAGAAACATTTATTGCACCCCAAAATTTCAATATGCCTAATTTGATTTCATTTGCTTGAATAATTCTCGAGTAATGCAGAAATTTGTGTTTCATTTGTATGGCAGAAACCCCCAAAGTAGTCCTGAATCGATGGGCGACGAAAGTGTTAAGAGGGGGAGGGAGGTTAGTTCCAAATCATACGTAGGGTAGTGGGGGAAAATTGGTCAGTGAGGGCAAAGTGGTCACCTGCTTGTTTGGTAGTATAACTATTGACTATTGAAACTGTATTGATATGCACCTTATGTTTGAAGAATTTAATGACTTTTGAGTCACTCTGTACTTCAGTAGAGCTGTTGCATGTCGAAATGTAAATAAAAACAGAAATTTCTCTCTCGATTCTGTGCGCATGGTATCTAAGGAATTTCTCGTGAAATTTAGCTTACTCAATCTGATATATTGGACAAATCATTAGTTTGGACGACTGTTTACATATTCTAGGGGAGGGGAACATATATTAGGCTGTCAAAAAAGTCCTGCGGTACTTTTTTTGAATTTTCATATGTTCATAAAATTAGTTACAATCATCTGTTTTAAGTCAAATATGCGCCGTTTTCTTCGATGACTTGTTCCCAACGAGATGCCAACTTAATAATACCCCTGTTATAGAAGCTCGCTTCCTTATTGGCAAAAAACTCGGATAGCCAATTTTCACAGGCCTCTTTTGTGGCTAACTTCTGACTATCTAGCTCGTTCGCCATGGACAAAAACAGGTGGTAGTCACTTGGTGCAAGGTCCGGACTATACGGCGGATGCAAAAGAACCTCCCATCCGAGCTCCCGGAGCTTCTGGCGCGTCACCAAAGAAGTGTGTGGCCTGGCGTTGTCCTGATGGAAGACAATGCGGCCTCTGTTTATCAAAGATGGCCTCTTCTTCATGAGTGCTACCTTCAAGCGGTCCAGTTGTTGGCAGTACAGGTCCGAATTGAGCGTTTGGCCATAGGGAAGCAGCTCATAATAGATTATTCCTTGACAATCCCACCAAACACACAGCAGAACCTTCCTGGCCGTTAATGAGGGCTTGGCCACCGTCTGAGCCGCTTCAGCGGGCTTCGACCACGACCGTTTGCGCTTCATGTTGTCCTAAGTGACCCACTTTTCATCGCCAGTCACCATCCGCTTCAGAAACGGGTCGAGTTTGTTGCGATTCATCAGCGATTCACATGCGTCGATACGGTCAAAGATGTTTTTTTGCGTCAACGTGTGTGGCACCCATACATCGAGCTTCTTTGTGAATCCAAGCTTCTTCAAATGGTTAATAACGGTTTGATCACTTATCCCCAGCTCTTGGCCGATGTCACGGCTGCTACTATGCCGGTCTTTCTCGGCTAATTCAGCGATTTTGTCGCAATTTTCGACGACAGGCCTTCCGGAGCGTGGCGCATCTTCGACGACCTCTACACCAGAACGAAAACGTTGAAACCATCGTTGTGCGGTGGAAATGGAAACTGTATCGGGTCCATAAACTGCACAAATTTTATTGGCAGCTTGAGATGCATTTTTGCCTTTGTCATAGTAGTACTG
The DNA here is from genome assembly GCF_029784135.1 of Toxorhynchites rutilus septentrionalis. Lineage (NCBI taxonomy): Eukaryota > Metazoa > Arthropoda > Insecta > Diptera > Culicidae > Toxorhynchites > Toxorhynchites rutilus. Next base: position 206,952,512 of record NC_073745.1, read on the forward strand.
TAAAATATGTCGGATTTTCTCTTTATTTTGCTCCATATTTGCGACACTATAACTCACGAACGACTTAACCAAACAAAACACTGTCGAGGACTATATTAAAGCGCGCAAAAATACCTTTCCAACAAGCTATAGTATGACTCGATACAATGAATACAACTAGAACTACGCGCTTACAACGACACCTCGCGGAAATACCGCAGGACTTTTTTGACAGCCTAATATTTTGTTTAATCTCAGCGATTAATTAGCATAGTAATTACTTTGATGTTTGGAGGCAAAGTGATCATAGGTGAAAAACAACTTACAATGTTCTGTTTACTAAAGCTGATATACCACATCACATTCTGCTCTTGGAGAAGATCCTTTTGTGGCTTTGATCCTGGAAAAATATGCCACTCCAACTAAATCAAGCCTCATTATGCGGAACGTTATGTGTTTCTTATAACGTTTTTGTATGGTTGAGAAAATCTAGGTGAATATACCAAGCTTATTTCGTACATGTACCTACTATATCGAATATGGTTTGAACAAATTTGGACGAAAAAAACGCATAAATCTATCCCATTTAGCTTGATATGTGCGAGTGACCACTTTGTCCCCACTAGGTGACCACTTTACCTCCAAGCAAAAAAAAAGTTCGATTTTTCACCTTTTTCTCTAATGAGGAAAAATGTACTATTTTGATTTCTTATAGGAAAAGCCGTATGCTATCTTGAACAACAATGAGTTGAACAATAATATTCTTAGAAAAACGGGAATTGTAGCGGTATGTGGACGCTGGAAATTAGCATATTCCTTAGGGTGACCGCTATGCCCCCACTTCCCCTACGAGGAGCATTCAGAAACAACTATCAGTGTAAAGCTTGTTTTTTTTTTGTTTCCAGAACAACTGTCAGTATTATCTCTACACTCGTTTTTAGCGGATGAGTATGTGTTTTGAAATCGTGTTGGTTTTCGCCTCCGAAGTTTTCGCTATGTGTGACGCGACGTTGAAAAATGAACAACGTTGTGCGATAAAATTTTGCCATGGCTTGGGCAAATCCGCGCCAGAAAAGGTCGATATGATGAAGGAGGCTGATGGTGAACTTTTTTTTTTTTTTTATCTTCGCTTATTTTTCGTCGGCCTATTTCCGCCACTTTAGTGCCAATCACCGACATCAGGGAGGCGACTCCACCTGTTCCTACCTATCAGACTCAACAACTCATGAGCCGGGCCAACTTCTTTTACTTCCGCTCCGAAGGAAGACTATGGTGAACTTTGTATGAGCCAATTTTTTCTTCCAAAAGTGGAAAAATCGCTGGTAATCGTGTATTTAATCGGAAGGAAAGCACATTGAAAGCATGTAATTGTTTTTTTTTGACGTAGGACTACGTCTTTCATTTCTATACCGGGGTGTAAAACCAAAGTTTCGAGAACGAAAGCGTTACGCTGGAGACCGAGCTTTTGAGCGTTAATAGCTCTTAAACAACTGAACGAAATGGTATGATAAACACTTCATTTGAAAGATAAAATGTCTACGCGTCATATACTTGTTACTTTTTGATCCAAAAACTTTTTTCAATAGTCTTAAAATTGCTTTCAAAACAGGCTATTGAAATCACCAATCGGTATATAAGCGAGCGCCGCTCGTAAACCCACTCAGTTATGATTAAACAGCGATTGGAGCATGTTGTCGCTGTTGTTGTGAAGCTAATTTCGTTTATCATGAAAACGCTGATGAACGGTTTCACCAAGAGCCTGTTTGTACACCTAAGGCCAAAAGGGAATCCATCAGGAGGAGAGTGATGCCACGGTTCCGCTTGAAACATCGGAGCAGCCGCCACACACACACACACACACACACACACATACACGCGCGGAATTCTCGTTGCTATCATCGTTGCTGAAAAATAATCTGCCAGTTCCCCTGGGAATTGAAAAATACATTCATGCGAAAGAGTTTATTTTAATGTTTTCTATCCATATAACACTGCAACCAAATACATTTGGTTTTGTTATTTTTCAATCAATCGCAATTAACAGGAAAGCTTCTGAATATTTGTTTTCCCCATCAGTGGAAATTTTCGTATCCAATATTGGATGCATAACATGAAAAACGGAAAATGTTTCACATCGCGAAAATCAAGTCATTTTCGAGCGATTATTTGCTTTCTACTCATATAATGCTGCGACCAAATACATTTCGTTTTGGATTTTTTCAATCAAGTGCGATCAACATAAGACCATGTCTTTCGGCAATTTATTAGAGGTGCAATGAATCTTTAGGAATTCCCGCTCTACGCGCACTGGCAAACAATGTTTACTCAACAATTTCTCAAACGAGAAATAGGTGTTGTGAGAAAGGATTAGCGAACGCGAACACGACAAACGGGAGAAAGATACGTTTGGAGGTTGAAGGAAATTGGCAGAAAACTTCTTCATTCTATCATTCAAATAATGTGATTCATACCACATCGTTTTGCCAGAAAGAGATTATTAGATTATTAATGTTCAAAGGAGGAATCGAGTCCTCCGAGGAAATTACCCAGCGCAAATTAGAGTCGACTATCGATTGCGGCATTCGTACACAAATAATTTTATAATGCAGTTTCACCAAAGTGATTTCTTCGGATATATTCACTACATCATGTCATGTATTTCATATTCTTCATTTAGAAATCCATATCCATGGTACCTATCGGTAACGAATTATTATCGAAACCACGATTTTCGCTAAATGCTCCTTTCAGTTCGGCCTGTAAAAAACTTTTCTGTACTCTAATCCATCAAATTTGGAGCCCTGAAAAGGGCCGTTGATTATATGCTAAGCTAATATAGCACCCTCTCCTTGGATTCGACGGGCCAGCTGAATGTCCTTGGGCATGATGTGACGCGTTTTACGTGGATAGCACACAAATTTGTATCTTCGAATAAGCCTCCTGCAGCGTCATAGCCGCGGAACTTTGGAAGCGCAAGTCGGTTTTGAAGTCCTGAGCAATTCCACGATCCAAAAGCTGCAAAGGTAGCTGCGGATCAGCAATTCGGTCGACTTCTGATAGCGATGAATTTCACTCAAAGTTCCCGGTCGATAGCGATGTGGCTTCTCCACCTATCCTGCTACTGGTGCGCTTATCCGAGCTGACTTCGTGTGCCTTACCACCGAATGACTAACGAGCTGTCTGCGAAAGACTAACGAGCTCGAGTCCTCACGGTGCGAGAGTAGAGTAAGAAATGAACGAAAGCAAAGGAAGCGTCATTTTATAAACCATAAAAGTATAGAATCTAAATCCCACCCTTATTATATTCGTGAGTATACAGTAAGCTTATATAATAAAGAGGGTGGGGTTTACATTCGATTCTTTTATGTTTTATAAAATGACACTTCCCTTGCTTTCGTTCATTTCTTACTCTACTCTCGCACCGTGAGGACTCGTTTCATCGGGACTAAGCAGAGAGCTCGTTAGTCCTTCGCTGGTAAGGCACCACGAAAGCAGCTCGGATAAGCGCAACAGTAGCAGGATAGGTGGAGAAGCCACATCGCTATCGACCGGGAACTTCGCATGAAATTCGTCGCTATCAGAAGTCGACCGAATTGCTGATCCGCAAGCTACCTTTGCAGCTTTTGGATCGTGGAATTGCTCAGAACTTCAAAACCGACTTGCGCTTCCAAAGTTCCGCGGTTATGACGCTGCAGGAGGCTTATTCGAAGATACCAATTTGTGTGCTATCCATGCAAAACGCGTCACATCATGCCCAAGGACATCCAGCTGGCCCATCGTATCCGAGGAGAGCGTGCTATATTAGCTTAGCATATAATCAACAGCCCTTTTCAGGGCTCCAAATTTGATGGATTAGAGTTCAGAAAAGTTTTTTACAGGCCGAACTGAAAGGAGCATTTAGCGAAAATCGCGGTGTCGATGATAATTCGATACCGATAGGTGCCATGGATATGGATTTCATAATGAAGAATATGAAATACATGACATGATGTAGTGAATATATCCCCATATCGAAGAAATCACTTTGATGAAACTGTTTACCGTTTGTCGTTTTTAAGTGTTGGGAAAGGGCATTATTTTTGCTGAGTAAATTCCAAGAAAAACAGAAAGTGGGTAATATCTATGGTATAACCGCAATGGTGACGTAGGACTATCGTTGATTCAGTGATCCTTTGTTTGAAGTTGAATCTGAATCCATTCTGAATGAATGAATAAATGAATATTTGGGGGACTTCGAAAATGAGAGCGTTACGTTGGAGGTACAAGGTTTTATGCATCCAATATTGGATACGAAAATATCCTACTGCTGGGAAAGAAATAATCTTCAGAAGCTATCCTGTTAATGGCAATTGATTAAAAAATCACAAAACCAAATGTATTTGGTCACAGTGTTACATGGATAGAAAACATTCAAATAAACTCTTTCACATGAATGTATTTTTAAATTCCCAGAGGAACTGGCAGATTATTTTCAGTAACGATTAGATATTTCCACATTTTCCTCGATACTGGAAGCCCACCAGTGGTTAATGCTAACTCGATAACCATCTGTTAATAGCACTTGATTGAAACATATTTGGTCACAGTGTTACATGGATAGAAAACATTCAATTAAACTCTTTCACATGAATATATTTTGAAAATTCCCAGAGGAACTGGCAGATTATTTTCCAGCAATGATTAGATCTTTCCGGAACTTTCCCGATGCTGAATGGCATCCTAACGGAAAGAGTTCTGCGCGTGTATGTGTCGATCCTTCGCCGTCCACCTCCTCCAGCACGTTAGGCAACGATGTTGTCTTGTCGATGTCCTCACGAAAAATGAATGTGTCTCACCACCAGAATATCGCTTAAGTATGCTTTTTGTGTGTGATTGAATCGAGAGAAGGTGTGGTTTACGATGGCAATTTGGAAGGCAAACTAGAGGGGAATGAACTCTCTGAGCTCGGAACTTTCGGCGACTGAGCAATAATCGATTGCGGGCGCATACAATATTGGATACGGAAATATCCTACTTATGGGGAAGAATAATCTTCTGAAGCTATCCTGTTAATTGTGATTGATTGAAAAATCACAAAACCAAATGTATTTGGTCACAGTGTTACATGGATAGAAAACATTCAAATAAACTCTTTCACATGAATGTATTTTTAAATTCCCAGAGGAACTGGCAGATTATTTTCCGAATCTTTGTCGATGCTGAATGGCATCCAAACGGAAAGAATTCCGCGCGTGTATGTGTGTGTGTGTGGCGGCTGCTTTCGAGATCTTCCCGGGGAACCGTTTGTGGCATCACTCCCCTCCTGATGGATTCATGTCTGGCCTAAGGTGCACAAACAGGCTCTTGGTGACACCGTTCATCAGCGCTTTCATGATAAATGAAGAGCTTCACCACAACAGCGACAACATGCTCCAATCGCTGTTCAATTAGAACTGAGTGGATTTCCGAGCGGCGCTCGCTTATATACCGATTAGTGATTTCAATAGCCTGTTTTGAAAGCAATTTTAAGACTATTGAAACAAGTTTTTGGATCAAAAAGTAACAAGTATAGAACGCGTAGACATTTTATCTTTCGAATGAAGTGTTTATCATACCATTTCGTTCAGTTGTTTAGGAGCTATTAACGCTCAAAATCTCGGTCTCCGGCGTAACGCTTTCGTTTTCGAAACTTTGATTTTACACCCCGGTATAGAAATGAAAGACGTAGTCCTACGTTAAAAATCCATTCCTTCTTTAAGCGTGATTCATTCTGCTTCGGATCAACGGAACAGTAATAATCATTTCATACAAAAGATAAAATGTCCATGAGTTATATGATTGCTATTTATTGAGTCGGAAAATTGTTTCAATAGCTTAATGATAGCTTCGAAAACAGGTTATAAAATGACGCTTCCTTTGCTTTCGTTCATTTCTTACTCTACTCTCGCACCGTGACGACTCGTTTGTTTGGGACCAAGCAGATAGCAGGTTAGTCTTTCAGTGGTAAGGCACATGAAAGCAGCTCGGATAAGCGCACCAGCCGCAGGATAGGTGAAGAAGCCACATCGCTATCGACCGGGAACTTTGCGTGAAATTCATCGCTATCGGAAGTCGGCCGAATTGCTGATCCGCAAGCTACCTTTGCAGCTTTTGGTTCGTGGAATTGCTCAGGACTTCAAAACCGACTTGCGCTTCCAAAGTTCCGCGGTTATGACGCTGCAGGAGGCTTATTCGAAGATACAAATTTGTGTGCTATCCACGTAAAACGCGTCACATCATGCCCAAGGACATTCAGCTGGCCCGTCGAATCCAAGGAGAGGGTGCTGTATTAGCTTAGCATATAATCAACGGCCCTTTTCAGGGCTCCAAATTTGATGGATTAGAGTTCAGAAAAGTTTTTTGCAGGTCAAACTGAAATGAGAATTTTCGTTTGGATGCCATACAGCATCGAGAAAATTCCGGAAAGATCTAATCGTTGCTGAAAAATAATCTGCCAGTTCCCTGGGAATTGAAGAATACATCCATGCGAAAGAGTTTATTTTAATGTTTTCTAATTATATGGCGAACACAGCGACCAAATACATTTGATTTCGTAATTTTTCAATCAAGTGTAATTAGCTGGAAAGCTTCTGAAGATTATTCTTTCCCATCAGTAGGATATTTTCGTATCCAATAATGGATGCATAACATGAAAAACGGAAAATGTTTCATATCGCCAAAATTATATAATTTTCAATCGATTATTGCTCAGTCGCCGAAATTTTCATACTCAGAGAGTTCATTCTCCTCTAGTTTGCCTTCCAAATTGCCATCGTAAACCACACCTTCTCTCGATTCAATCACGCACGAAAAGCATACTGAAATGATATTCTGGTGGTGAAACCCATTCATTTTCGTGAGGCGTCGTGCACAAATTACGTAACGCGATAAGGGGAGAGGGGTTAGATGTTGCGTTACTTTCTGTTTATTAGAGATAGGAAATTGCGTTACGAAAGGGGTTTTACGTTACGTAATTTGTGCACGACGCCTGAGGACATCGACAAGACAACATCGTTTCTGAACGAGCTGAACGGCGAGGGATCGAGGTATTCATTACCTGGCTTGACCTGACCTGAAATGCAATCAGTTTGTTTTAACTGTGAGGGAGCGCAGAAAAGCCGATCGATCAGAAGGAGAAGAGAAGGTGACCAAGAGAGTATCAGCATCGAAATACGGTTCCTCGGGAAGACATAGAAGCAGCCGCCACACACACACACATACACGCAACTCTTTTCGTTTGCTGGTTATCGAGAGGAAACCTGGAAAGAAATGATCGTTGCTGAAAAATAATCTGCCAGTTCCCCTTGGAATTGAAAATTACATTCAAGCGAGTTTATTTTAATGTTTTCTATCCATATAATACTGCGACCACATACATTTGGTTTTGTGATTTGTCAATCAAGTGCAGTTAACAGGAAAACTTCTGAAGATTATTCTTCAGAACAAGGTTTTTTGTATCCAATATTGGATGCATAAAACCTTGAGTCTTCAAAGTAACACTCTCGTTTTTGAAGTCACCCAAATATTTATTTATTCATTCATTCAGGATGGATTTAGATTCAACTTCAAACAAATGATCTCTAAATCAACGATAGTCCTACGTCACCCTTGCGGTTATACCATAGATATAACCCACTTCCTGTTTTTGAATAAATGCATTTTTCGATTTTTGGCGATTTTACTGACAGCTGTTTCTGAACGGTCCCCGTAATTGGAATGCAAAGATTTCAAATGATAAAAACACGAACAAAGTCATGTATTTGTGCTGCAAAAACATATAGTTTACTGATGAATCATTGAATCCATAGGTTTTTCGCGGTGTGTTGTTTTGACCAGCTCAGATATATATATATATATATATATATATATATATATATATATATATATATATATATATATATATATATATATATATATATATATATATATATATATATATATATATATATATATATATATATAAATAACAATGATTTGGTGCCCGTTCGTCACGATTTAACTCGATGCCAAAAAAGAAATTATATATCACGAATATAGAAAATACGAATATAGATAAATAATTTCTGTGGGAATTTCAATGATCGAAATTATTTAAATGAAAATTTTATTTGTTAGTGGGAGACGATGGAAATGTGACCGATGAGAGTTGAACAAGGGAGTGTTTTTTGTTCGCAAGTCCTGCTCAACGTTGGTTCTGGCTGTTTAAGCTGAATATCAGTCCAGCTCTGCCATTTTGTCTTAGAAACATATACACGAGACATCCACATAAAAGAATGCATTTTTCCTGTTAGTGAAACTCTAACAAGGTGTTGGTTTTACTTTGACTAAAAGTGTCGGTTTACCCCAAGTGGACTCAAAATTTCAAAACAAAGCATCGGCAAGCAATTGACGAATTTACGCAAAGCTGAATCAGCTCATGCGACATCTACATTAGAGCTCAGAACCACAAAAGTGAGGGTGTTTGTTTATTTTACGCACTGAAAAGCAAGATTCGGTGGTGATTATTCATTTTATTTCAATTTAGATTCATTTCAGCCATTGAATTTCGTCAGTATATGGTAAGAAAGTTGGAGTTTTGTATATTTACGATGGTTTCAACACGCGATTTGACCAAAGTCATAGATAATCTTCGAAAATTTTAAGTTTGATAATGCATACCGGTTATTGATACTATGGATAATTGCGATGAAATCGATATCATATCAAATTGGCTGATATCATTGATTATGTAGGGGCCGATACGAGAAGGATTTGTAGTATTTTTAGTGCAAAACACCCTATTCATCGTTTACTTAGTTGAAAAAAATTTAAGTTACAATACTTATAACAAGCCATTCCACGTAATATACATAGCACATTGTAAAATGATGATTTTCTAACCTCTTCAGCGTGGAAAGAATACATGAAACCGGGAAATTTGAAGATAAATTCTGATTTTTCTAGAAAATTTGAACGAATTTCATAGTAAAAAAACAAAACATCCTCATTTTACTCGCTGCGCCATCTGGTTGTAAATCCAACGTGAATTCGTCAATAAAATCACATACTTTCTCACAGAATGCACTGAAAAAGAAGATGAATTAAATTTATAAAAAATTATCGATTTTTACAAAATTTCCGACCAACACATTTATCCTTAAATAGAAAAAAAAATACACAAGCTGTCTCAGCAGGTTTGCTGACCGGTTGAGTTTTGCTGTTTTTTTTTACTGTAACGCGACATGAACAGCTGGGTGACTCGAACGTAAAGAATGGGCAAGTGTTGCAATTTGCAAAAAAAAACCTTTAACAGAAAAAATCAGAAGGGGCCATTTTTATCCACAGTGTCGGTTGTATCCAGTTTATGCCTACCCGAGTTGCTTCTTGTTTCCCAGTTTATGTCTAAAGTAAGTAAGTAAAGTTTGGTTAAGAAATAATCGAGATATAGCTATTTTAATTAACTGAGCATTTACACCGACATACTCTAATGTTACAAAAATCTGGATGTAACAATTACCAGAATTGATCATTTAGAAAAATTAAAAAGCAAATATGATTATGATTTTTGTCGAATCTCCAAGTAACAAAAAAAACTTTATTCAATATAACGACAAAGGTGAACAAGTTTATGAAATAAAATGGAAAAATTTATCGATAGAAATTAGTGTCAAAGCTAACCGCAAAGCAGCGTTTGATTTCATTTCTTTAAGATTCAGAAACAATCGATCAATCACCAGATTTTGAAACATTTCGTTAAAAATTTGAAAAATTAATAAAATCCAAAGAATAAGAAGCACACAATATGTAATGTTTATCAGAAAACTTTTCTTCTTTACAAACGAGTAAATCTTTCACGTTGATTGTTTCTTTTTAATTATTTGAAGTAAACAATTTGCAATTATCAGAATTTGAAAACTTTAGGAAAATTATTCTGAGAGGGGAAATAGTGAATAAAATAGAAAAGAGAGAGCGAGAGAGAGAAAGAGGGGTATATACAGCCATTCCATTATACAGCCATTAGTGTATAAGTGTGTAGTCTACATTTGTTTGACGAAATGAATAAATAAATAAATAAATAAATTCCATGCCAAACCGATATAGTGGTTCTAAGATTTTCGTAAAAAGTGATAATTTTGTTCTTTATCGCAAAACATTAGAGCCGTATTTTTTTCTATTTTTTTTTTATTAGCGTGACCTTTTCGAAAAGTCAATCTTTCCACTTTTCCCAAAAATGGGTTTTTTTCAAAAAAAAGGGGGAAAATTGTTTTTTCGCCATATTGAAGTAACGAGGTAACACTCCCCGCAAAAACACTCCCGTTGGTACGAAATTCGACATATTCGAAGTGGCAAAAAACTATGTTGTTTACGCTTCAACTTTTTGACATATACTGAAAAAGACGCGCAATGACAGTAGCTTTCCAACGAATGTCTGGAAATTTGATACACTGGAATTATAATCATGTTACGCCATCTGTTGTAGAACCGAAGAAACTTACACCTAATATATAAACTGATTTTTTTTTGCTTGGGGAGAGCCTGTGTAACGAAACGTAACGTAACTTTGAGTATCTTAAGTAACTGTGAGTTTTTACAAATTCCGAATTGAAAGTTTCTTCAAAGTATAAGCAATTGTTTAATGCGTTTATTGCAAGCCGTTTTAAAGAAGAAATTTTTTTGTTATCTGAGGTGAAAATCCGTTCCATCGCGATTGCTATAGTAGCCGTCAACATTATTGATTTCATATTTTTCCTTCTGCGAAACATACTACTGTGTCGACGTGAATAACAAAACCAAAGGTTCTTTTCAGAACCACCAACATGTTCATCAAGAGTTAAGAGTTATTTGATTTATTTTCCATGGGATTGTTTGAAATGAAAATCTAAACACTTTATTTCTAGGATTTTTTTTTTAATTTTTAACAGATCCGACCAGTGTTGCCATACGTACAGATTTATGTGTAAAGGTACCGATTTTTTCTCGTAATTTTGGGTACAGATTCTGTACGGTACAGATTACAGATTTTCGTCAAAATGTACAGATTGGTACAGATTTTTTTGTGAGATTTCTAAATTCTAAATCTAATCTAAATTTAGAAAGACTATGTGTAAACATCATCAAACACACGAGTGATTTGGGTATGTAAATCTAGATCATAGATATATTTTGTAGTAAATAAATGAGTGTTTTTTCATATTTCATGATTTTTCTCTACATTAATTAATTCCGATGGTATAGATTTTTGGTACAGATTTTTTGAAGGAAAAGAACAGATGAGAAAGATTTTTTCCCCTTCTGGTATAGATTAAAATGTGGCAACACTGATTCCAACTTGCATGTATTCGCAATGTCGATCTCCCCAAACTCCTTGTTTTGTATGACTTGTTGGGAAACCGTATTTCGCTGATACTCTGATTGCTCCTTTTTGCCGGTACAATTTGAGGAGCTCAAATCGGGACAATCAAAACGCGGAATTCAACGTTTAGATAATTATTGACATTTCACAATTATTCAATTGTTTATCTCAAAAAACAAAACTAAGGAATAAAAATAAAATATAATTCTATTCATTGTACAAATATTCCTTATCAATTGATTCAAACATCTTTACGATCTATTTATGAATGATCGAGTTACAAGCGATTGAAATATTTCACCACTTCCTACATGTTGAGTGTTATCAGAGATTAACCAGCCTTCGGTTGAAAATCTTTTTAGTAAAAAATAGGAAAAAAAAAGTTTAGTGTTTAGATTTTCACCGCAGTCGCAGTCGACCACTCACATCAACGCGGTTTGAACTTACCCGTGGTGAGCTTATTTATATTCTCTCATCCGGGTACGATAACCGCATGCTTGTGACATCAGTTTTTCCTTCATCAGTTTTATAAAGAGTTCAAACTAAAAATAGCATATCAAACAAATTTTAAAGAATTTCCGATTCGATTGGTATGTAAATCATGAGAATTCGTTCACAGTGAAAATAGTTATTAACGTTAACTTTATTTCATAAAAACGTGACCTGTTTTCTGATTTGGCACCCTTCCTGAAAGACGTAGTTCTACGTCAAAAATATTAAAATTGCGATATAATTCGACACGAACTAACGTGTTCGTGGTTTGTGTCGATACAGTGAATTAGTTTTCGGTTGCAAATAATTGTAGTGCGGCAAGGAATGTCTCCGAAAAAAGTGATGAAAAAAAAAGTGTTTAGAAAAGCTAAAGTGTTTGGTTCCTTTTTTCCCTCTTATGTTGTTCATTTTTCAATAGGGCGCTTGCAGCGTGCATATGTATTAGTGATCTGTTGTGCAGGCAAAAGAGATCGCTGCATAGGATTTATATGGATCGACAAGATTGAACTTTATATTAATAACATGCGAACATATGTGTCTTTACGTAGAAATATTTACTGTTAGCGTCAAAGTCATATACACGGAGAAAATTTGAAATTTCTGTTATGGCTCTGATTCATATCAATGGAAAAGATTGATTATTCAAAAAGTTGCACAGGAACAGTGCAAACTGCACATTGCGATTGTATAACCGGATTAGGTGAATATGTTCCCATGGAGACTTTGCCCTGGAATGCAGGTCTCGTGAAGAAGTTAGCTATAATGAACATTCGTGTGCAGATATCCTTAATCGGTGGTTTGCTCCGCCAAAAAGGCGGTTGATTATATTGAATTTAAGGACACATTCAGCCAGAAAGATCAACAAACCCCCAGCTTTGATTCCCGGGTACCTGATTACTCTGCGGAGAAGTGAAATATGTTTGGGAGAAAATTGATCGGAAACGGAGAAATCCATCAACTAGCTAATTTATAGAAAATACAAGGAAGCTTTCGAACGTAAGCTCGAGCCTTTGTGACGACTTTTCCTGCCAATTTTTCGATTCAAATCTAGTGGGAAAGTCGCTCAATGAACATCGCGGAATAGGTGCTAGTAAATTAAGTAAAATGTGTCTCACAAAACTTTTTGTTAGCTTGCCTAACTATTTCACAAAGTTCATGTTAGTTCTATAAAATATTTCGCGCTAGTTGAAAGACCGCAACTATATTTAAATCATCTACAAGAACTCCGATTGATCATGTTTCCGCTTCTGCTGCAAAGAAACTACGAATGTAACCAAACGATTGCGTGCCCAACACATGCTCTGCATGTATGTGTAGCAAGAGCCCTATACGAAGCTCTCGCTTTTCCGGTTCCTTTGCATGTACATGTACAAGGCATGTAAAGACAGATCGTTCGTTTTCTTTCGTGTGTTCGTATTTATGTGTGTAGAATGGTTTCAGAAATTGCTGTTAACGAATTGAAAACATTAACCCCCAAATAGTACTTTTAGTTTAGTTTAACTAGTTTAGTTTCAGTATTGGTATGAGTATTCCTTGGTATGAGAGATACGCGTCGCGATTGGAATTCGATAAAAAGAATGCTCTAATACCTTCGGAGCTCTCTCGGTTACCTTCTCAGGTTTCCCAAATATAACTCTTCGTCATCGCAATTGGAGTTCGATAAAGTATACACACGACTAATAACGGAATATATCGCCGATCTCATTGGTCTTACTGATGGTCTCTAGGTTACCTTCTCAGGTTTCCCACAGTTAACTCTTCGCCGTTGCAATTGAATTTCGATAAAAGTACTTGCGATAAAGAAGAATATTTACACGGTCCAATAAATTTTACAGGTTTACTTGTCAGGATACCTAGAGATAATCTCAGAGTTGTTTTTTTTATCCCTTTTGTTTATTTTAGGCTCATTAGCATTTTAGCTGTAACAGAGCCGAATTTTAATCGTGTACATGTCACATATTTATCATATCTATAATTAGCACATTACACAGTTGCCATTTTTCGGCGTTAGAGTATTCCCTGCTATACCATTGCAAATGGTACATATTTACACAGTAGCCATTTAGGCGTAAGAGATTTCCTTCTGTTCTTCCCATTATCCAGTAAGACGGGACAGCGAAGACAGTTGATTGATCATTGTTGAGTTATTTATAGAACAGCAGCCCGATGTGTCTTGCAGAGCAGAGCAGTTGTATGGATGAATCGATCTTATTTCGACCGTGGATCGATCTCCATCGCTGATGATTGTTGCGTGGACGTAGCTATTCTATAACAACACAAAGATGGTCAATGGGGGCCCTGAGTTTTGAACTCACGATCGATCGCTTACTAAGCGAACGCGCAACCAATGTGGCTACGGAGACCCCCCTTCTCAGAGTTGTGATATATACAATTTTCAGAGTTAAGATTCATCAAGTAGTGGATAGTTCGCGTTTAGATAATCACATCACTTACCTCAGTGAATCCTGATTCTCACCCTTCCCCACTAACAACTGTCCATCCCATGATATTCGCTAGGGAACCACGCTATAGAGGTGACCCTTCTGGCCTTCGGGCGGCGAATATCATACTAACATTCCTTCCCTTCCCCTGGTAACTGTAAGGACGTGGCCGGCGTCGTTATTGACCATTTAAAGCTCGAATCACCGAAAATTGCACAAGGAGAATGATTTGCTAGTCCCAAGCGTCATTCTGTGTGTTCTTTGTGCGATTTGGTTGGATCAGGTCAATCACGGAGAGCAACTACGAATTGTACAGTCTACCCAAGCTCAAGCTCAAGCTCAAGCTTTTAAAAAATATTAAAATTGGATTTGGTTTTCGTGATTATTGAATGTATCTTTTTTATGGTTTAGATGGTTTCGGGACCGAGAGCGCTATGTTTTTTTATATGTTTTCTTAGAAGTTGAGGATTTTTTACATAACATATCCGACAATCAGATATATGTTCTTTTTCGTTTTTGAGTAATGATTTTTCAAAGTTAACAATTTTAGTCTTCGTTCGATATTATGTGACTTATGTGACGAGACTAGATCTATGCGACAAGAAATCCTTTTTTGTAGGTGTAATATTTTCTCAAAAAAGACTAGTTCATTGACTTAAATTTTATATGTCGATCATCTGAATCGGTTCAATAGTTCAAAAGTCATGAATTTTTGAAAAACATCGTTTTTGGAAAAAATGATTTCTTAGACCATCGATTAACTCTGAAAAATCATAACGAATACATAACGAATACGCCCATACCTCGCTTTACGGCCTAGATCCGTTCCACAAAACTTGGCCGCAAAGCGAAAAGCCGTATAAGGAATCAATTATTCTAATACAAATTCATACAAATTCAATCGGATTGGTTCCAAACTTATTAAACATGTAACATGGTTTATCGCTAAAAATGCGGTTTTATCTTTTTATTTCATTTAAATCTAAAAATCATGCATAACATATAGATATATTTGAACATAAAATAATAACAGACTCCATAAATCAACAACAATCCATAAACAAAAATGAAACAACTTCATGTTACATAAAACATTTTTATATGTATACAGCCATTCCATGCCAAACCAATACAGTGGTTCTCTGATTTTTGTTAAAATTTGTAGTTTTGTTCCCCATCGTAAAATATTAGACTCGATTTTTTTATTGTTTTCAAAAGGGTGCCTTTTTCCGTTTTAGGATGGTCCAATAAATCAATTTTTTCCCAAAAATTTCCCAATTTTTGGAAATGGGCACCCTAATGGAACAATGAAAAATATAGATTAAATATTTTGCAACAGGAAACAAAACTGCCACTTTTCACGAAAATCTGAGAACCACAATATCGAGTTGCTATTTATCGATATCGAAAAAAAGTTTTTCTTGCCGTTATAACGAATCATTGTAGACCCTAAATCGAAAACGTGCCTTAATTAAGGAGGGCCGTTATAGCGAAATGCCGTATGAAGAGCAGCCTATACGGTATGGGTGTATAGCGCCCATGAAAACTATGAAAAACAAATACAATCAATAATAATTAAAACAAAATTAATTTTTTTTTAATAGTGTAGTATTCTAAACAGAGCCAACTGGCTTTAATTTGATATATTGATCATCTAAATCAGTTCAGTAGTTCAAAAGTTATGAATTTTTAAAAAGAGTCATTTTTGGAAAAAAGGGGGGAAAACTTGATTTTTCGGACCACTTTAAAATGGGAATGGGCACCATGATCAAACAAAATACGGATCTAATATTTTGCGATAAACAACAAAACTGCCACTTTTCACGAAAAACTGAGAGCCACTATATCGGTTGGGCCTGGCATGGCTGTCTATCTATACAGAATGTTTGGCAGCTGAACCAGAATTTTCCCTTAGGCAATAGAGGAATTGTCGTGCGGTTAGAGAACTTTATTTTGGTTTATAGAAACAATCATGTTTATCAGGCATTTTTGGAATAAAATTAAGTAAAAAAAAACTTGAATGTTCGTTTTTAGGAAAGGTGTTTACGCCTCAGAAAACACGAACTTTTGAGGTTTTTTTACTTCTAATATGTTACTCAATACCATTAATAAAAATGGCTTTAATTATTGAGAATAATTTCTTTTGAATTAATTATGTTTAACTGTTTAGAATTGTACCCCCGCACAAATTCTCCAGAAAAAAGTTTCTACATTGCAGGCAGGAATAGTGACAGTGATAAATATATTTCAAAATTTTCCAAACTGATAAGTCATAAATATAATTTACATTATCTCTGCTACTCGCTCTTCGTAGTTTTGCTAACTTTCAAAAATAGAAAAAAAAACACTTGGTATCCCACAATATTGACAATCATCAATATCTGAAGAATCAAAAA
The DNA here is from genome assembly GCF_029784135.1 of Toxorhynchites rutilus septentrionalis. Taxonomy (NCBI): domain Eukaryota; kingdom Metazoa; phylum Arthropoda; class Insecta; order Diptera; family Culicidae; genus Toxorhynchites; species Toxorhynchites rutilus. The sequence continues at coordinate 206,969,170 of NC_073745.1, forward strand.
TTCGACTCCCCAGCGTATAATTAGGTGTCATTAAAGTATTCACCTTAGCTGATATATTCAAATTAATGCATGATGAATTTCGCATCACCAATTCAACCTAACTCCACAACCTGTCATCCAGTCGCTGTCCGTTCATCAGTCACAACACCCCGCCGGCTGCAGCATCAAGCGAAATGATCACACGCGATCGGCAAATCGGCAAAGGGGGTTGTTTTGATGAGAGCATATTCTCCCCAACCAGTTCGCGAAGAGCCGAAGATTCAAACGATCGGCGGCGCATCTCATCTCGACCGAGACAGAGATGAGCTTTAAGTTGCTCCTTCTGGGTAGCGACGCGTTCGACAGCGCATCTCACCCAGGAGTTGTTTTGCTGAGAATTGCGCGCGGATTGCTCTCACGAAAGCTCCGATAGTAGGACGTGCAGTTCGCGATTCGTGCCTCACTAGGCAGCTACCCCAAAAAGAGATGAGCTTTTAGCAGGGATCCTGCCGCGAAACCCTCGGGTCCAAAAATCATATAAATATACCGTCCCGTTAAGGGCAACCTACGAGTCTGTCGGCAACCGTTGATCGAGTCAAGTGTTCCCAGTATTCGGCGGGGCGCGAATTCGCTTCAGTTTTTTTTTCAAATTTGGTAACAGTTTTGTATATTTGCTTCTGAATTCGGTGAGGTGCAAGCCTGGAACAAAAGGACATCCCAGTGAGAAGTGCGAGTGATTTATTGTGCGGCAAGATCTGAAGCGCAACAACGAGTTATTGAAGATGGTGAGATAATCAATATTTTTTCAATCGTTTTGGAAGAACTGTGTGCAACCCAACAGCGCAAAGTTGGCAGTGTTCATCGAATGCAACTGCTGCAACAGACTTTGGTGTGTAGTGTGTCGTTAATTATATGGACAAATTCGGAGAAAAGTTGGATTACCCTGTGACATTTAAGACAGTTGTGGTGGATAACAGAACAACGAAAACGAGTGCCAATGACCATCGCTCATGGGGACAGATGAAACGCGTATTTTTGGGGCTGTAATCTGCAATTTGCTTTGTGTCGATTTATGCTAAGGTTTGCCCGAGAGATCGGTATCGGTACCGTGATTGATGTGTTGATATGTGACTTTGGGCAGGATCACTATGGTGCAGTTGTGCTTCTGTAGTGACGTCATGTGTGTCATGGGCGAATCGCGCAGTGGCTGGCAAGTGTTTTAATGAGATGGGATTTTTTTTCGTAGAAGCGTCGAGCCAAAGTTTCGTTTTGTCACGGAGGATGATGCATGCGAATAGAATTGAGCTTTGTTTAATTGCTCAATTAAAATTGAAAATTTGATACATCAACAACACCAATAGTACCAGTGTCATTGAGTTAGTTAAATATAAAAACAGGATTCGAAATAGCGATTTGTGCATTTGGAATTAACATTATTCAACATTCCAGTGAAATCTTCCACGAAACGCAAATCACTGCATTTGATTATACTAGATGTCGAATAATGATCATGCAACTTTTTCTTCAACAGAACCGATCACTGACCATGGATTGTCATGATATGTGAAGCTTACGATTAAAGATTGAATGTAGAAATATTCGTACCGGTAACTATTCCCTTGTGCTCAGCAATTGGCAATTTTCAAAGCATGTAAAATGGATAATTAAATACTCGTAGTTAGTTTTGGATGTTGATCGTATTTGAACTATTTGATAAACTTACATGAAATTTTGATGTTCATTATCGAAAAACAAAAACATACTTAGCTTTAACATTTTGTACCATAAAGTCGAATTCTCATAATTGTTTATGCTTTAATACGCATTAGAACCATTTTTGAACCATGTTTCGCCTCATTTTTTAGAATTCTCAAAAATGAACGAAAATCATCTTAGCCAATCCATACCCAGAACAAATGAGAATTCAAAGAAAGTTGTTTTTTCGCTCTTCTTTGGGACTTCATGAAATCAAATATATTATGCCATTGTTGAATCGAATACTCTCATTCCAATTGAAAATTGTTATGAAATATGCCCGTATTTTCCGGGTCTTCCATTTTTCGAAACCTTTCCGGTGTACGATATGGTTATGTTTCGATAAATTTCTCGTCACAAACAATCACAAATCTCTCTCATCGTCTCCCATCGGATTTTGTGTGACGAAAAATGCCATCTTTTATCCGGCAGCCAACGGATCGATGGCCTCAGTGGAATCGCGCCTTAATTTTGTTCGGCTCATGTTAAATTTTTAATAATTTTTGGATTTTTAAGAGGTGCTGCTAGTGGGCTAATTTCACTTGAGTTGAGTTTCAAAGTGTTCCGACAAGTTAAAATTTTCGGGATACATACTGCAGGAAAAATTGCGCAAATTTATGATATTTCTTTCAAATTCCATTTCAAACTACTTTAAGCAATCTCGAGAATGTTGATATTATTCTCGAGATCAGTTATCTTCATTAGGTCCTTTTAAACTAATTTACTCGATGTGTCCACAACCTCAAGAAAATTCGAAAAAAATGTTTGTTCCGTGCAATGCTTATAAAATGCTGAAATAAAATCACACACATAACGAAAAAAAGTCGTAGGAACATATTTAAATACAAATTAGAGCAGTACAAAATCTAAAAATCTACAAAAAAAAATCAAAATTTGTTTTTCACCGTCAAATGAACTTCATGGCATATAGAAATGAACCCCCAGACTGAACACGTTTCTCTCTCTCTCTCTCATTTTCAAATCATGGATGAGTTGACGGTGGGTAGAAAATGGAGCCATTTATTAATGATCTAACTACTTTTTTGCATTAGAAATCAAATTTTGATTTCGCTTCATACGGACGTTAAAATAAGATTGTGTACGCGGGCGTCAAATAGGCAAATAATGTCATCTGTCCCCCAGCAACCAAAATGTTTGTATGTATCTAAGACAAGACGTGGCAGCTGGCTTCTTACTCTTCTTTCTGCATTTTCGTCGACCAAGTGCTAGATAACAGGGAAACGAGATGTGAAGCTTGCCAAATGTTATTAAATTTCGGAAGATTATTTCTCCAAGAAAAACATGTGTTCTTCGTATCATGTATTTTCTGTGCTGCGCCATTAATTTTTTAACCGAATATCACATATTTTAAACAATAAGTATTTTCCTGTGATTTTGGTAAGCAAAAAAATTAATCGTGAAGACATGAAGAAAACTAAAAAACCTAGATTTGATAGTGGGAGTATGATATGTTGAAATACATGAATTAAATTCAAAGTTAATTTTATTTATCCAGAGATTATGGGCCACTTCACGATGAAAACGAAATGAGCGACGCGCCATTAAATTTCGTTTTATGAGTTAGAGAAAATGATGGGTTTTCAGGTAGGATGTACACTTTTCAAATAGAAATTATGAATGAAAATTAACTTCTCCGTATCAAATTAGTGTTCAATGAGAATGGAAAAACTTGCTTTTCTCATTTGGTAAAAAAATTTCGTACAAAAATTGTATCTGAAGATAATTTTATATTATAATGATAAGTTTTAGTGATAATATCGGAAAGTTTATAGAAAATAGATCAAGTAAGGGTAAGAAAGACGTACTTCAAGTGGAAAAATAACGCCAGATAAAAATTTTCATTCAGATTTTAGCAATTTAAAAGTGCCTTCGGGCCGAGTAGTAAGACTTGTTAAAAACTAATTTCGTATCCAGATATCGACACCGTATCGTTGTCATCGCGGATACTCTTCATTTCGTTTTCACCGTGGAATGTATACGGGAATAAGGCCTTATAATTCAACTTTGATAACGTTCAAATACGAACAGTACTGAAATATTGATAAAATAAGACATTCCCAAATTATAACATAGCGTTTATTCAGTTTTTTTTTTTGTATGTATGTATGGTTTATTCAGATTCCAACATGATTTTAAATACTTTTTCTGTTGCCTTGGTTATTATTTGTTATTTGATCTTAATTTTATTGCTAACTGCTTTACGGGTGAAAAATAATTGAATGCTCTTCTCTGCTAGGCCGCTGCTATAATGCTAGATGGCAAGAGAATCCCGAGAAGATGTAGGGTGGAAATTCCGATGCAATGTTTCCTTCTCTCCGGGAACTGAACACCGGACGTAATAGAAATGAAAATATACAAAGAATCCATTATAGAAATTATCGCTAAACTGAAATGTGAATGCAACTATTATTCAATTTTATATAGTTGGCAACACGGTGAAAATCTTGGAATTCCCATTTTTGTATATTTAACTTTTAACATCAGCCAATCAGAAGCCGAGTTGCAAGTGGTCCGAGTTTGACTGAAAAAGTGGTCCGGAATCGGCCCCCTATTGTCATGTCTCGTCTCAGATATGTAAGGAAGCAGACATCTCTTCCTTTTTTCTTTTTCGTCATTTTTGGGATTGCACCAAAAAAAAAGCCTAAACGACGACAACGGAGAGCAAACCAAGGCCGGCTACACAACCACGTTATCCACATGGCTTCGATGACAAATGACTTAAAAATGCATGAAACTCGAGATTTGATGTCATCTCCAAAAAAAATGTTTGGTCGACCTATTGGCCTAAGAGGCAATGAAGGTATGAAAAAAATAATCACCATGTACATTTTGTTCATTGGCCCAAAAAATGACTTGTGCAAAATTTCAGCTCCATAGGACATGATCTAGGGCTGCCTCAAAGCTCTCAAAGTTTTGATTTTTGGATCCTCAAAAACCTTCCAAGGGGGGAGTAAAGGGAAAACATACTGCGAAATGTTGATTTGCACGATGATATACCCTATGCAAAACATTAGCTCATTCGAACTTCATTTATTAGTTTCGTAGACGTAAAAATTTGAGTTTTTTTGAAAACCGAAAAATCACCGTAAATTGGGGTTTTTATTTTTTTTTATGCCAAATGTCTTAAAATTGCGTTACTTATCGAGATTTACTGTTATCTCGAAAAAAAATTGATTTGTATAGTTGCAGCTGATATTTATTTGGCTAATTGAAATCCAATTCTGACGTCTTGAATAATCAAGACGAAGACACTTGGTGGAAAAATAAACTCCTTTGAAGATCAAAAGTTCATTTGCTCATATTCACTGGTTATCTGGATCTGTCATTTGATTTACGTTTGGAATGTATAGGTTTTCGATGCAACCTAGCCCGAAAATCTATGCATTTGAACTTAACGAAGATGATTTTTTTCAACACTGGTTTGTTCTATTTCAGTTACTGGACACACAAACACTGAGAGAGAGCGAAATTTTTACTCTCGCGAGCGATAGACTTCTTCGCTTCGTTTATTATGAACCTGTTCATATTCCCCCCACAACATGTCCATTATACCCGCATCGATAAAAATGTTCTAATTTTCGGCTTGTTTTAATTTAAGTAAAAAACATGGAAAAACACATTTTTATAAAACATTTGGCCAATTATTTCGAAAACCATTATATTGATACAAAGATACAATTGAAGTTCTTCTTAACATGTCCGTCTTACCCCCACTTCCCCTATAAAGACAGTCCTCAAAAAAATCAACAGACAAAAATGATCATCGAAAAATTTCATTTCAGCTCGGATATTTTTTGAACTCTCAGGGTATCAATAAACACATATTAGCTATGTTTTTGCAAAGTGGGTTTATTCAATCTCCTCTCCTAGGCTGAGTGCCCACACCTTGGACTTAACGCTACTCCTCAAATCCGGTGCAGCCCTTGCGCCATGTTTCTCACACTTTCATCACTCTCTTTTCTAAAATCCTGGTCGGTTCTGAAGACCTTCTCTGTTTTCCGGAGCTTTTTATCTTTATTTCCGCCCAGATTTTTATCTATTGGGCTAAGTTCTGGCGAGTTTGACGGATTTGCCTCCTCCGGCACAAAAACAACATCGTTGGCTACGTACTATTTCATTACCGGTCTCGCGTGATGGCGCAATGACAGTCCGGCAACACAGAGTGTCACCTTCCTGGGACTAGAAGAAGGGCAGCAGGCGCTTCTGTTGGCATTCTTCTTTATATATTTGGCCGTTGATGGTGCCAGTCATTAGGTACGGCTTGCTGAATTTGCCGCACTCACAGATCGCCTGCCACACCAAGTACTTCTTGGAAAATTTGTCGTTCTTCTTCCGGAACTTCTCCCGAACACCCAGTCGAGACTTGCCGACGAAAAGCTACAGGCCGTGGGTCTGCTTGACGTTCGCTTTAATGTACGTCACGTCGTTCATTAGATGTATTTCGGCTATACCAACCAATAACGGTACAACTTCCTGGCGCAGGATTTGGCCACCGTATTATGTTTATCGATTCGGTTAAGTGCCTTCCTTACCTTGAAGATAAGAGGTCCGACCCGCTTTATTGTCTGCTGGACGAACCAGACGGGATAATTGACCTTCTTTGTAATCTCTCTCCTTCCTTGCCTTCAGGGGGTCGATAGTCTTCGCTGTTCTTCCGTTGCCAGCTCGCCGCTGGGTCGTTTGAGTCTCCTTGGAATATTTTACCACACGATCGATTGGTCGATTCCCAACTGTTTCGCGATCCACCTGTGGGACTGGCCTGTGGGATTTTCCACGACCGCGCCCATAATTTTTTGTCGAAGCACTTCTTGCTTAGAAGCCATTTTGACAACCACTTGACAGATTGTGACGAAATTTCAAACATGTAACATTGCACCCTAAACTAGTTTTACCCAAAATTCATCAATTTTTACACAAAAAAAAATTATACACAAAACAAAGTGTTGCAGTTTTTTCAAGAATATCTTTATAATAAAGCCATTTCAGGGTGAAGAGGAAGAACATATGCGTATATGATATACACATGATAATTATTTAAATAAAATTATAGAATTATTGCCGTAGGATGACTTTATACCAAACAGACGTACAGTTCTAGAGCTTCCAACAAGGGAAATGCTCTCTTCGTCGGGGAATAATTTAACACATAAAAGTTGTAACTGAAGCAACAAGATCCGAAGTACTTGAGGATTTACCGCGAATATTACAATATGTAAAATAGAATGGTACACAATCCTGATGGCACGTTGGATCAGTCAGGAACCATTTCAGTAATCAGAACTATGATTGAGAATAGCGCAATATATCTTCTTCTCAACTGTCATTATGGTTCCTAGAAACTTCACCTTCTCGACTTGTACCATTTTCATTTATTTTTTAAACAATTTATCAACCGATTTTGACATTTCACCCTAATAATACAAACTACTTAACTAATTGTCTTAACCTAATTACATTTGAGCTTGTCTGAGGCGACTTTTTATTCTGTTCCGTGATATATGAAAATCGATGTTGTCCAAATGGCGATTGAATATCCGAACCATGGCATACAACAACAGGCTCACGGTAAGCGTGAGTTAGTTTGTGCAGTTGGAAAACGGAGAAATTCGTGGCTACGCAGATTTCTCCTTTTGACATTGAAATGAATGCAAATTGACAGTCCAGAATATTTTAGTCAGTGCATAGTACAGATTTTTGATAATAAGGTCGTTAAAATGTCCTTTTTTTATAAATCGCGGTTAATCCATATGACGATAGATAAATTATTTTGAGACGATTAATCGTATCGATTAATAAACAGCTAAAAATATTCGATTGGTTAATGAATGATTGATAATTTTTAAAATGAGACATCACTGTTCGAAGCAAACTATAGTCACAATTGTCACAACCCAGGCAACATTGAATCGTATAACCAGTGTACTTACAGCAGCATATATCCCAAATTTTTGGTGATAAACATACATGGTATATGCTTGCGAATTAGTTTGAATGAATAAACGATTTATATTTGCACCTTATACAACTATTGTCACATAATACACGATTTACTGCAAACACTAAAAAAAAACAAATAGCGAAAAAAATATTTTTATTACCTCACGGAATCGCCATTTGTGAATATGAGAATATTTTTGTTTGTAGGAAATGGATGGTGGCGGTAGTTAAGAAAATTGCTCCAATGGAATTCGAACTCCGATTGTTTGGGTTAGCAGCTATTCATTCAAGCAGCAGCTATATCGCACGATTATCAGTAATATAATTCTAGAGTTAAAACTCATCTCAATTGTATTATCTGACAACAATCTGTTCTCTTAAGTAATTCTGAATATAGTTTTACATAATTTGATACTATTTGTAAGCCATCTTGGAAACCTTGTCAAATAAACATCAACAAACTTTATGTGTGTGCGTGTGCTCCTGTGACTGAGTGGTGTTTTTATCTCATCTGTAGCTAAGATAAGATCAGACAATAGGGGGTCTTTTACGGACCAAATTTCTGTCAGTCTTTCTGATTTCTGATTGGCTGATTTCGATAAATTTCGTAAAAAAAGTATGATGTCGATGCTACTTCACTGTCCATCAATTTCTGGGCTGAACATTCTTCTCGCCGCTTTGATAGCAAGTCCACCAATCCAACAATATGTTCTTGTTTATCGGCTGTATACGAAGCATTCGGTACTACGGTCATGTGTTGCGAAAGAGTCAGAGAGTTGTTCCTGAATTACAATAAAAAGACTTTTTTATCTTTTTAAAACATATTTTTGAGCTTGCCTAATTGAAAATATGCGAAATCATCAAATTCGCAACAACCAAATGCTACGATTCATAAAAACCGAAAAAATCCAAAATTTTACAATATTTGGCACCTCTGGCATCTTCATGTTTTTGGACGACAAAGAAGAGTTAAAAGCCAGTTGTCTGAACTTATCTTAGATCTGTAGCTATGAATTATTTTATTGGGCTCATTTGGCAATTCAGCTGTAACAGAGCCGAATTTATTCATGTACATTTTTATCTTACGATAATTTATTTGCATATTACACAATAGCCATTTAGGCGTGAGAGTATTCATATCTCATCGATACACATATCGTCTTTTTCGGCGTAAGGATATTCGAATTCGAATGCTCACAGTTGGACCATAAACAGCGGGACTGTTGATATGAGGCTTCCATTGTTGTGTTATTAATAGTACCAATTACCGGTGCAGCAGAACGTAATGTGAGCTGTAAAGGACAGGGATTACCGTCACATGATGATTGTTGTGTGGACGTAGTAGCTAGAAAAACACACGAAGATAATTTTCTAACCTTGATATTGTCGTTCCTAGTACCGGTACTTTCCAAACTAAAAGTCAACTCAAGAGAATCGGAAAGTGTAACGTGTTATAACGTAAATCTTTTTACCGGAAAGTAAATTGAGCCCGAATCTATCATTATCAATTAGTATGATTAGCTATGACCCCCCTAACCTTTCATGTAAAAGACCATTAAAGTACATTATTTGCCTGAATTAATTAATTACCGCAATTCCAATAAATTGACAGAAAGGACAAGCGATATTGAGTTTGTTGTGCAGAAACTATACAATATTCATAAAATAAAATGCCACGAAATGTTATCCAACATTCAATACATACTTCTTTCATCTATAAAAAATTGTATGTTCTGAATGCCTTTGTCTCCCAAAAACTAGGTTAAGCTCATCATTGATATCATTCTCCGCGTTTATGAGAATCATATGTCTGCCGACATGATTACTTCTGTAAACGACATTCTCACCAACAAGAAACTTCATTCCCACCGGTTAATTGACCGTTAAACGAACCAGCAAAAAAACGTTTTCAGTTCAAGCGTCACTTCCACCTCAAAAGGGTCCCCAGAAATCCATCTCATCAAGCCCCCTGCTCAGGCGGCGCGGCAAGATCACGTTCGTCTGCTTTGCACAATGTTTCTCCGAACAATACAGCCGCCGATTCGCTTGCCTGAGGTCTTGTTGGAACCCTTATGACCACGCTTCTGCCCATCCCCGCGTTACATGCCCGCGTATCCCCGAACCCGGTACCAAAACACATTGTTGTTGGTCTTCGCTTTCATTGACATCTTCTTCAGGTCGAGCGCAAGACGTCATTACGCAATCGCTCCTTGAAACACGGAGCAGTGCACGCGCGTTGGTTGGTCTGTTTGTTTCTTCTCACTAGCCAGAAAGTATTACACTTGTATACCCTGGCTGATATCCATCTTGATCTCGATAGCAACAAACCAGTTCTGGTGTTAAAACAATGCGTAAAACACCATCACTAGATGTCAACGTCTAACGTCACCGTCAGCGATTTATGGCAACATTTTCTCAAACCAAGAGTCTTGGCTCATCTTAAATTTTACTCAAGTTCTATCGAGACACTATTAGAAAAATAATCAACATCACGATTCTCGCCAATCGTCGCGCTGAAATTTCACTTTCATTCATTCACATCGTGCGGTTTTCAAGTGCCATATTTGGTCGGATGTTGGGTTAAGAGCGACGTCGTCTCACGAGACTTGCGGTGGCCCCAGGGCCCCCTTAAGTACGGGAGGGGGTGCAAAATCTGGTGTTGTTCTGTCTATCCCCTCCTTTACCTTAATCGAACCAAAAAATCAATCGTTGTCGGCATCGTCGTTTTGAACGCGGATGATTGAAGCACGACACGCCGAAGTTTATGTGTAGGCGTTACGTTTGGTTTTTTATTGTTTTCAGCGCATTGTTTTTCAATTATCGTTCCCCCGAGAACGAGAGGCCTATTTAGCAATTGTGGGTGATTAATGAGGTGGTGAAAAAGTTCAACTTGTGCATGGTGTTCTATAAGGTGAGCGAATGTTTTATGTAAGCGATAGCAAGAAGGTCGAAGGTTCTCCAAATGATGTAATAGATGATAATGAAGCTCATAGTGAGAATGTCAAAAGAGATCCTGGTATTTTGTTTAACTCGTTACTCATCGAACACACAACGATCATGAATCTTTGAAATATAAAGGGTGTCCCACATTACATTGCATCGCAAAAAACGTTATAGAAAATCACCCATTGGGTATTTTCACTTGGAAGTTTTTGTAGAAGTAGTTTAGAGTGTATTGTTTACACTGTATTTCCATCGCTGTACGTCACGAATTGATTTGCGCAAGCACCTGGAAAATCCTCAACTCTCTCATCGGGGCATCGAAAAACAACAACACAGCACAGTACGGACGCAATATAAGCAAAGACGCGATGTGAATGAGTTTTCTACTCGATAGCAGTCAAGTCATGAAAATTTACATGGAAAAAAATTAAAGGGATGTCCTACCCAATCCGCCATATTCTCGATAGCATATTTGTCCCAATCGATAGCATATGGCTTGGCTGAATAGCACCAAAAATTAGAAAGATTCGTGGATGTTTTGTTTTCGAAATAACAGCAAATCTTCTGACAAGGAATCCGTATGTTGTCAAATAGATGGGTAGCCATTCCATCCCAAACCGATATAGTAGTTCTCAGATTTTCGTTGGAGTTGATAGTTCATCCCTTGTCGCAGAATATTGCACCCGTTTTTTTTTTTTAATTTTTCATAAGGGTGCCCTTTCTATTTTAGGGTGGTTTTTTTGAAAAATGACTTTTTCCAAAAATCCGTAATATATGAATTCTTTGACCGATTTAGATGATCGACACATCAAACTAAAGTCAATTAGTTAGTCTGTTTGAAAACATTTTTTTTTTCTCTTTTATAGTGACTTTCAACACATTTCGGCTGGTTCGTCACTTTTGCTTCCATTTTTGGAAGAATGTCGGGAGTGAGAATTGAACTCGTGATCTCTGCGTGAGAGGTATGGCTGTTACCACTACGCCAGATCGCCTCCACCGTTTGAAAACATATCACACCTGCAAAAAACAATGGATTTTGTTTTCGTTCGTGTTTCTAGATTGTATTTGCTTTTTTTTTTATATAGTTTACATGGTTTTGGGACGAAGGGCGCCATATTTTTTTATTATTATTTCTTGAAAGCTTAGATTTTTAGGTTTCTTGTTTGAGAATTTTGAGAAGCTTAAATGATCAGTTTCCTCCGCATGGAATAATATAGATGTTTCCAAATGCCGTGGCTTGGTCGAAAGAACGCCGAATATGTTGGTTGAATTGATTCAGTCTAAAAAATCATCTACGCATTGAAAAATTGTGGTAAATCATGCGAAACTGATGTTGATTTAGTAAGAAGTAATTTTCTGATATATCCCATTTTATAATGTTCCAAGTTTCATTTATAGAATGATGGAGAAAAGAGTGCAACCTATGGAAAAAAATTGTATTGATGAGAACGGTGACAAAAAAGTTCTCACTTCATTTTGATTTCAGGAAATATAAATTGAGGTAAAAGAAAAACATTTTCATAATTAATGTGTCCTCATTTGGTCTTCAGGACCTACTGCAGATTATTCAGTATGCTCTTTGCTAGATTTTTAGGTACTTTCGGTCCAGCTCTTACCAGGCGCGCATCAAGGATGATAACAATACACCCAAAATGAATATTTTATACATTTTTAGACATTTTTAAACATTACATTAAATGAGCTTGAAAGTTTCATTACATGTACTATCCACCCATTCCGGTACAGCATTTATTCCAGCGAGAGGCGAGTTTGTGTACAAAATATATGCCATAGCAATATAAGAGCAAAATAGGAGACACATTGCGAATAAGCACGCATGAAGGTAAAACAAAGTGTTTACGCTCTCCGTTTTACTCTCGAAAAAAAGCTCTCTTCCGTGTATTAATATGAGATCCAATTTCATTTTATAAAGTGGTGTAATATACTCTTACATTGGCATAACAGCACCAATGCACAATGGTCCAGGAGATGCATTTAAGTGGAAATTAGCATTTAGAACTTGATGGTTATTCTCTAGACAAAAACTGTCTTCGACAAAGTTGTTGCATATGATAGAGCGCTCATTTTTATGTTATCAAAAATAGGGTGACAAAAATTGTCGATGAAATAAAAAATACAACTTTCTTATCTTCATAGATAGGGGTAAACATAGTTCAACAATGTTGCAGTCTCAGTTATTTGACACATCTTTGTAAAACAAGGTTTTTTTCTATTTCTTGAAATAACCGATATAGCGCCTAAAATACATTAGGGTCACTATGAAAAAAAGGTTTGTATACTCTAATTTTTATATTTCAAATTCTTCATACAAACTGTCTCCGAAAGACTTTTGGAGCTTACTAATACAAACGTTTTGCAATGCAGAACATGTCAATATCTCAGCTTCACTCGAAGTTATTGATATTTCTTCCTAAAAAAATATGCTCTGTACAATTGCTTGTCATTCTTTCTGGGGCAAACATAAACAAAGTTTATTGACGGCATTTGATAGAACATAGTTCACTCTCCATGATGTGTGATTTATAAAACTATGTTATTTTTCGTGTTTGAGTAAATTAAAACTGAAATCAGAGTTTTTGGGTAAAAAACCATCAATGACTTTGAGTGGGGTTAAGATATTAACAAGTTCTGCATCGCAAAATGTTGGTCTTGAAAAGCTCTAAAAGTTGTATGAGGAATGTTTTGTAACTTAGAAAAAAGGCGCTATATCGGTTATTTCGAGAAATAGAAAAAAAACTTTGTTCTACAAAGATGTGTCAAATAATTCAACCCAGCCGGCCATGATTTGGTTTCTGCTTAGAATCGTTAGAGTTTTTTTTATACAATTCCAAGCAGTCAGTCTGAGCGAATGAGAGGTCTTCTTCATACATACGAACATTTTAACACTCTTGAAAAAACTGCTTTTATTCGTACATTTGACGTTTTTACACAAGAAAAAGCATCTTTTCTGTCAAGAATGGTACCTTTTCTGCCAACTCTAGTCCAGGTGTAGTTATCAACCGGTTGGCAATCACTAGTTGTGAACTATGGCATAAATTATCACCCTCGAATCCTCGATGGGATTGGAGTACGGGCTATATGGGGGTAATTCATCGGTTTGATCCAACAAGATCGGAAGATAGACTTAGAAATCTCCAGATTTTCCCGCAAAATATAAGCATTAATACACGAATCTGCCGTCATCATCTAGTCGATTTTCAAGAGACATCCCACTCCACACCACTAAAAACACTTAGACCATAACATTTTCTCCCCTATTCTCCACCATGCCTTGGATATGGTGTCCTGAAGCTCCTCACTCGATCTGTGCCGCATTCGAATTTTGATTCGTTCATCCAGATAATCGTTTTCCAGAGCTCTAAGGGCTTATCAACATACTCTTCAGCAAACTTAAGCTTTATTTTTTTAGCTTTATTTGCCCTGCTTATGAATGAGCCCTTTCGAGTAACTTTACTATTCAACCTCGGTGCTACAAGACGACAATAAACAGTTCGACCGGAAACTGATATCAGAATAGTTTCCTTAATCTCGCGGAAAGTTACCTTCGGGCTCTTTTTGACCTCGCGCGACACTTTTTCGTTTCCTACCTCTACCAGGTTTTTAGTATCAGACGAATCTTCCCAGCTTCTGCCTAGCTGATACTGTACTTCCTAACGACAGTCCGGTACGATTCTTCGTTTTACATATCAACAACGACCAATTTTCGGATGGAATTGCTTTTCGAAACCACTGTGTTCTCTATTTTTTCAACTGAATCAAATACGATCATATGTACAAATGCACCACGTCGAGCCGTTGACTTCAAAACGAGTCTAAATATCAAAATATAAACAATCGAGGGGTTTTTCGATGAAAAATTATCGAAAACATAGCGATTTTCGAAGTGGGCACTTTTTTAATACAAATTAAATTTTAAAAATATTATTTGGTATTCCATAAAGAAAAGTTTAATATATCAAAGATATCAAAAAAGATTACAGTGTGTTTTAATTTGAACCAAAAATAATAAGGTGGTCAGTGTATACATTATTTCAACCGGCCTATTACACATCTCTAGAAACTCAAAAAAATTGTTATGAAACATTGTTTATATTCTTTGAAAATTTACACAACTTACCTTCTCCACTTAAAATCGATCAATAATTTTTCGTTTTTCTTTACAACATTTATTGCCTTTCTTTATTATTGTAATTATATCAAAACGAACGTGTAATGAATCAAAAGAGAACATGTCAAACTTGATAAATATACAATTACTCTATAACACAATGAATCCAAATGAATAAAAGTTATACAGGGTTGTATCCAGGACACGACCGCATTGTTGACGAAGCACTAGGAAATTATTTTATAGAATTCGCTTGTTTATCGCTTCGTACAATATTCTAAAATGCATTGAAATTTAGTAATTACGTAATTTGAAGAAGGTTTATTGTCCTCTTAAAACCCGATGGTTTGGGGGTAAATTTTCTCCTGTGTTTATTCCAATCAACACATAAAACATTGATAACAACTTCGATCTACCTTTGATAAAGCATAAAAACATCAACAATGTATAAATACGATAGAAAAATACACAAGCACTCCCCATCAAACGACATGTAAACTGACGCTTTATAAAATTTCATATGGTTCATCTTTCGATTTGAAGTTGCGAACAAAATCAGACTACGATTTCATTCGCAACATACTATCAACCATCCGAAGGGATTTGCTCTTGCACTCAGTTATAAGTAACGCGATTTCCTGTACGAAAGATAGTAGACCAAAAGTTATTCGAGGGATTTTTTTATTTACGTATTTACGACGAGATCAATCAATCTACTCTAAACACTATTGATATAACAAACTTTCGGACCCAGAACCAGATTTCTCATCAACTTTGCAATGAAGGTGATGTGGTTTCCCATGCTATTCTGGGTTTTGATGCTAAGCGTTGTTTCTCTAGTTCGGCCTAATCAATTTTACAGTGTGTGGAGATTGATTCAGATGTACTTTTCTGGAGAAATCACACCTTACACCTCTAGACTTCACTGGGACCAACAAAAACTTTAGAGATTTGCATGATCTATGCGGCAATCTTACTGATCAAAAGCATGAATTGAGCTCTTCACCCAATCAGCCCGCATTATCGAGAACTGAAATTCAATTTTTGTTAATTTGTTAGTTTGAGATGGCTTTTGAAAGAGGTGAAAATGTATCATACAGATTCTTCACTAAGTCACTAAGGAGTATATTTAAGAGAGAAAAAACGACAAGATGTGTCTTGTATTATGTTTTTATGAGGCTTCACTCCTTTTATTTAGTGGTGGTCAACACATAATTCATCTTCAATCCAATCGTTATTGTCATTTAGATTGAATGGAGGTGATCTGGTAAAAGGCAAAATACAGTTTTTAATTATTTTTGCATTTTTATCCTCAAAATTCTATTTTTTCTGTACGAGGACTATCAAAAATTATGTAGACATGCATTTAAGAAAATGCAGGATTAGTTAGAATGACACAAAATGTAAAACAAAATTAAAATGTTAAAATGTATGATCACGAACAGAAAAAGTAAAAATGCTACTTACTGACACTGTCACTGTGTATCGCAACTTTTATTGCTAATATAGAAATCGATTCTTCGATTTTTCAAATTCTGGTTGGCATCTTTTTCAACTGTCAAGTTTTATATTTTTCAACTGTCAAGTTTCTATAAAACCAGTTACATTTTCCGTTGTTTAGTTGTTTTGATCAATAAACCTGGAAAAGTGCTCACGGAGAAGGAAGAAAGACAAATCGATGCATTTCACCAAAAAAAAGTTGGTATCAGAGAAATCGCTCGTCGGATTGGACGATCCCATTAAGTAGTGCTCAATTATTTGGCGAATCCTCAAGGATACGGTAAGAAGGAGAGAGCTCCACGTAAATCGAAACCGGGATAAGCGAGAAATAGCTAGAACAGCTTCGAATACCACAAAATCGCCTATGCAAATAAACCAATATTTTAATTTAAATGTTACTCGGGTGACAATTCGTCAAGTTTTGATAAACAATCCTCACATGAAGAGGGCTTAAAAGGTTAAAGCTCCTCATCTTACACCATCTCAAATCGGAAGACGTCTAAGTTGCCAAAGCTCACATGAACCGACAGTGGGACTTGGTATGTTTTGACAAAGAATGTTTCCAAAAGAATACATTTTGCTATATACCATAACGAAAAGTTCTTCAATTAATAGGTTATCTTCAGTGACGAAAAAGAGTTCAATTTGGATGGTCCTGTTGGTTTCAACGGGTACTGGCTGATTTACGGAAAATAGAACAGTATTTTTCAACCAAGAATTTTGGTGGAGGCTCGTGCATGGTTTGGGCGGGATTCTGTGCAACCGGAAAGCTCAAGATAGCTTTCACATCATTCAAGGATTACATACAAGTTCTGGAATTCTCTCTCCTACCGTTTTTGCGTGGATATCGTCACAAAAAATACACATTCTAGCAAAACGTATGACGTATTTTCAACTGATCAACTGGGGCTATTTTGCTCGGGAGGTCAATTTCAACACATCTTTCACATCTTCATACCAAATAATCGTTAGTAGCCAAAAATTCCACTTATACCAACAACAAATAGATCAAAATGAAGCCGCTCCTGTGACAATTCATATGCAATTCAAGATGCCACAACACGGTCAATTATAACACCTTCTTTCACAACCGTGTCGTCACGGTCAAACAGATGAATATTCAATATTCATATTTGTCGATTTACATTCATGTTTGGAAGTTTACGATCGCATCCAAATACTACCCCATCTCACGTTTCTCACCCGCACAGTTATTGGGGTGCAAACTGCGCAAAACGAGATGCTTCTTCGTTCAAAACTTCGGTTGCAAATAAGAAAGTCTCTCGTCGATGATAAATGGCGACAATAAATGATAAGGAGTTCAAGGATTGGTATTTGAGGGAGCGTGTGGATGCTACTGGGCTTTCCACACACCATGGTTAGCAAATAATTCATCGAGATGAGTTATGTTTCCACAAACAATGTTTCTCTTCGATTGGTGGCGATGTACCATCTTTTTCAATATATCTCTGCTAATCAAATCTCGACACCTTGCTGACGAACGCTGACATTGACTAAATCTTCATATTTGTATTGGACATGAATCTTAATGGCCCATCATCAGTACGGAAAGGTTAATGATTTTCTGAAAACCAAGTTCGCTGCTGTCTCAACACATAAAATCAAACATTTAGCGCTGCGTCTAATGGTTTTCCGTCTTCGGCGCTATAAACTAACCGACTGCAACTGGTTGACGGTTCAGGTCAGCCTCCTCCAACCAATTGGATTGCACTTTTTGAGTCATGGCGAATTTTTATAGCCGTGGCATCTTATTATGACAGCTGGTGAGATTAAGAGCGCCCCATAAAGCAAGGCTTCCCCGCGAGAAGATTTAACGAGCGAGTATCTTTTTAAATTAAGTTTTCTTCAAAAGAAAAAAAAACATCTCACCTAGCGTCCCCCAACGCGTGTAACCTGTTGAACGTTCTTGAAAAACACACATTGTGGGGCGAGTGTGGGACAGAAGTGATGCTATCGTGCTACCGCATCAAAAAAAAAGAAAAGAAACGAGAAACTGTTTATAATTGCTGAACGATGATCCTCCATACGCCTAACGTGCGAAATCGATTATGTCATATCTTGTTTAGACGTTCATTCACGTTACTGTCGGCAATATAAACAACACGGACACGACCAGCGTTTGAATTACTATTCAAGAATCTTTGTAGTTTTTTTTATGTATGCGACAAGATAAATTCCAAAGGTAGTTGGAGGAACAGGATACAGTGAATGCGGATACTTCCATGATTGATTGTTAAGAATATAAAAGTAAACTGGTGAGAAAATGTTAATACGAAAACGGTTAGTCTCGATTTTAATGTATAGTTATAAAGCGTTGCTAGTACCGAGTTTGTGAATAGGATTCCGCACATTTTTGTGGAATGTGGAAAATCATTTTCTTGTTTAAAAAAACAGATCTTATTGAAAATCCTGACTGATCTGACAAAATTCCTTTCAAAGCTAAGATTTTAGACCAACACATGATGAATTATCTTCCGAGGAAATTCAATCTCAAATTCTGCTTTGCATCAAAACCGTTATGTTTCCCACTTAACTCGATTGGGGAGTTTCCATTTTCGTAGACGTGGACGTATCCAAGAAAATATATAAAACAACAGATAAGTGTTTTTTTTTAAATTGGCGCTGCAAAAAAACATAAACATGTACACAAATGTTTTGCTACGTACATAAGGGAACCATATATTGAAGAATGCCGATTATCCGCGGCACAGGGTTGGAAGGTCACTGTGAATAACGAAAATGGCGGATGAGGGAATGAAGGACCAAAAATAAATTGCAACGCGAATACTGCATGGGCTGAAAAATCTCGAGATTTTTGAACAGATGACGTCACTAAAAAATTAACATTCATTTCGAGAGTTTCATCTGTCGCTTCTTTTATTTGTTCACAAACTACAGTTGTTTAAGTATCACTACCTGAGCATTCGTATAGAAAATGGAAAAAAGAAGAATATTGTAATTCGATCAAACATTGTTTTTGGTGGGAAAAACTCCTGAACAATAAATGCAGTGATTGATGAAATGTTTTTCCACTTCTTCGAGAACAACAGTTTATCGGTGGTTAAGTGAATTTAAAATGGGCCGTACAAGCACCGCAGATGCACCTCACTCTGGAAGTCCAAAACAGGCTTTGAATCCAGAAATCGAGAAACAAGTGCATCGACTCATTTTGAACGATCGTAAAGTGAATTTACGCGGGTTAGCTGAGGCCGTAAACATTTCAAAGGAACGAGTGGGATACATTTTGCATGACATTTTGGACATGAAAAAGCTATCCGCGCGATGGGTGCCGCGTTTGCTGACCGACGGTTAAAAACAGCGGCGCGTTGATGATTCAATAGCCGGTTTGGCGTTGTAGAAGCGTAATGGAGTGGACTCCATTCGACGTTTTGTGACAAAGGATGGAACGTGGATCCATTGCCATACTCCTGAGTCCAACAGGCAGTCTGCAGAGTGGCTGACAAGCATATTTCGAAGACGTTTCGTACTACAGAAAATGAATCGAAATGTTAGAAACTCGCTCTACCAAGTGTATTGCCCTCGAAGGAAACTATGTTGAGGAATAAATACAGCTTTACCCCAAAAACAATTGTATTCATTAAAAATCTTGGGACTTTTCAGCCCATATAGTAGACTTTACTATACTAGACTTGTGTAGTGTGTTGATATTCCTTCACATGCATTTTTGTACTCATCACAGTTCCGTTCAGGCGTCGTGAGGCGTCGTTGAGGAGACGGAGGTTTCCGTGTGCAGCGTCTCATTCTCTTTATCGGCAAGGGAACCGGCACAAAGTTCACCAAAAATCCGGTAACAATGAGGAAGGAATTAGCCGGCGATGCAAGATCCAGCAATTTTCGACGATTTTAGGTCGCACATGAGACAGTGTCCAACTTGCTGTAAGGACACTGATGAGAGAGGAATTATTGCATTTTGAAGTTTTAAATTATATATATATAAATAAAAATGGAAATAAAAAATGCTCTGCAGTAACATCATAGAAGGCGTTGTTAGTCCAATTGAAATTCGTTTTGTTGACGGAATCGATGCACGTGTTGCGTTGGTGTGAAGTGAAAATCGTGATGGATTCACTAGAAGAATAATGCACTGTGAAAATAAAAATTATGAACGTAAATTTACTTCTCCGTATGAAATTTTTGTTCCATGTAATGTAGAAGCATGATTTTTGCAAATTTTTGCTCATTCAAGACTCTTTAAATGAGAATTGTGTCTTATAATAATTTTATATTCTAATGACGAATTTTGTATACTAGAAGTATGAGAAAATTTATAGAAAAAGAAAATTGTAAAACGGCCAATTTCTAAATGTGTTGAAATTCACTATAATAGAGAAAAAATAAGTACTAAGCACGATCTTGGGTTCACTCACAGGACTATCGATTAGTTTATCTTTTAATTGGTTTTACAATTTTCTTTTTCTTTAAATTTCCTCATACTTCTAGTATACAAAATAACGCCAGATCGCCTCCGCGATCGTGCTTAGTAAAAAATGTATATGAATTTTAGAAAGTATTCATATCAAAAATCAATTTTCGAAGTTCACCAGGTCAGCTAGTTTCATATGGTCGGTGTTAAGTTCGAGGGGACCAAGTCGCAAAGTTGAAAATTTCGAGTTATTGATTACAATTGGTTAATCATTATGTATGCTTTATACCACATTTATCAGATTTGAAAAATCACTGATGCAGCAGAAATAATTGATCGAAATTTTTATGATTGATCAACGAAAGCCCCTCATAGTATGCAATCATAGTGGACCATTTACCATGGCGAAATGGCTCTATATCATGTGCAGACAGAGTAGACCATGTATCAATCATTTGTGTATTGAATGTAAACAATTTTCAAGCGCCGAATTAATCCAACAAAACATTTTTTTGAAGCTAATAAGTACCTTGTTGGAATGGGCTTGAACTCGTTGGTGTAAAATGTGCACATTCTAAGTATATTAATAAACTTGGTTCAACTCTGACTGAACGGATCAGTGAAAAATGCTGATATTCAGTGTGAATGATCGCAAAATGTACTATTTCAGAGTGCGATTTAGACTTTAGCGATGACAACGAATTTGAATATGACGATTCTATTGACGAATATTATCTAAGATGATTGAAAATGGGAAGTTTATGCCTTAACATGTTTTCCGTGCAATGCCTGTTATAGATGGCAGAGCTATTATGCTGAACGCAGCCAAATATTTATGCACTTCCAACATCTCGCTCTAATTTTCATAACAGAGTGGCACACTTTGTGTCACAACTGTTAAATGATTGAGAAATATTTAGAAATTGTCCAGTCATAGTGAACCAAATCTTAAAAAATGCTTCATTTGGTTCAGTCAGAGTGGACCATGTACGTATAGGCAGCCAAATAAGTCTCTTATTAGGCATGCTACTTGATGTTTTTTACAATATACAATATATAATTTACGTCAAAGTATTGCCAGAGAGTAGCTAACATTTCTGAACACAGTATTGAACGAAAAAAATAAATGCTTTGAAAATTGCAGAGAACTGAACTTCAAGTTCGTTTTTCTCGAAATCATAAAAATGTCACATGGTTCGGTCTGACTTAACGCCGACCATATAAAAGAAATAATTTGCAATGTCTATCACGTCTATTCAACCCACAATCTCACTTCAGTGATTTCAAGCCGCACATGGTCAATGCAGAGTCTAGGTACCTATAAATAAAATTTACGAGCAATTTTTTGGCCGTCAAGTTCACGTTGAATAATAACTGCAGCGCCTCTAGTTGTCGTGCCAACAAACTAATGACAGCATTTTGATATGGAAGGGTTATTTACTAAGTGGTAAAAATTTCACCAGGATTGATACTCGCATTGAAAAGTTAGCTAAAAAAAACTACAGGAGGGTTGTGTCCGATACACAACCGCATAGATGATATAGGATTACATTCAGCTATTTCCTGCAAATTGGTTTTGGATATATTTGAATAATTACATTATGAAACCCTTTCATAATAATTTTTTTTTTCTTTTATAAATTCGTTTATTTTTACAGGCTCAATTACAAGTTTAAAGGAGCCGAAATCTTAAATATATTTTTAAAACTATATATATGAACAATTTTCTTAAATCTATGGTTAGTAATGTGGGAAACCGATTACTCGCGGTGGACTCGAGATTAAAAGGGTGACATATTTTTCTCAGGAAAAGGATGGGGTATAAGGAAATTATTACAATGTTGATAATCACACACACTCAATTCTTAAATCTATTCGTACATCTGTTGTGAATTTACATTTCATTCTCCCGTTTATAGCAAGCGGACCAATTACTCACAAAGGAAGAAATGGAGGGTATAAGGATATAAGGATAATCACACACGAACATCGATAGATTTAAGGAAAACATATATTTGGGACATGTAATCAAGGTCTAACCGAGCCAACACATCTCTCACCGGCACATTGAGCTGCCTTCCTCTAGCCCGAAGGGAGTTCTCTAAATTCGATCTGGCAACAAGATACACCTCACACGACCAAACAACGTGTTCGATGTCGTGGTAACCTCGGCCACAAACGCAGATATTGCTGCCGGCCAGATTGAAACGAAAGAGTAGCGCGTCTAACGAACAGTGATTGGACATGAGTCGGGAGAAGGTGCGAATAAAGTCCCGACTCAAGTCCAGACTTTTGAACCATGGTTTGAGGCTAACCTTAGGGATAATCGAGTGAAGCCACCGGCCCAATTCATCTTCGTTCCATTTGCGTTGCCAGTTAGCGATGGCATTTTTACGGACTAAAGAGTCAAATTCATTGAAGGCGATTTGACGCTGATAAATATCGCCTTCAATCGCACCTACCTTTGCTAATGAGTCAGCCCTCTCATTACCCGGAATTGAGCAATGAGAAGGGACCCACACAAAGGTAATGACATAACAGCGTCTGGATAAAGCACTCAAAATTTTTCGTATTCTCTCAAGGAAGTACGGCGAGTGCTTTTCCGGCCTCACTGAACGGATAGCTTCGACAGAGCTAAGACTATCCGTTACAATGTAATAGTGTTCAACAGGTCGTGAGGCGACGCTGTCCAGCGCCCAGTGTATCGCTGCCAATTCAGCAATATACACTGAGCAAGGATTCTGAAGACTGTGTGAGGTGCTAAAAAATTCGTTGAACACTCCAAATCCTGTGGACTCATTTATAGTGGACCCATCAGTAAATTACATATTATCACAATTGATACCCCTATATTTTTCATCGAAGATCGTTGGAGCGATCCTCGATCGTTGGTAATCTGAATATCCATGGATATCTTGCTTCATGGACAGATCAAAATGCACAGAGGAATTGATGTAGTCAGGGAAACAAACACGGTTGGGAATATACGACGAAGGATCAACCTGCATGGAGATGAATTCATGATATGAACTCATGAATCCGGAGTGAAAATTTAGCTCGATCAGCCGCTCAAAATTTCCGATCACCAATGGGTTCATAACCTTACACCGGATGAAGAACCGAAGAGATAATAAATTGAAGCGATCTTTTAGTGGGAGTAGGCCCGCCAAAACCTCGAGACTCATGGTATGCGTTGAGGGCATTCATAATAATTTGGTAGCCATGAGAAGAACAGTTTAATTCGATTGTTGAGTATTATTTGTTCAATTGCGGTACAATCGAGTGATGATGGCAGAAGGATGGTGATTATTCGTTAGATGATGCATATTACAATTAGAGATGCCGAAGTGGAATGAGATATGCTGAAAATTGCCTTCTGTGGTACTTTCCCTGAACTCTCGCGATATGTATGTATAAAGTAATGAAAAATATATATGAAAAGTGAATGAATAGTTTCTCCATTTCCAAACCAAAGGAACAATTTTCACTCTCAACACACTACCCAACGCGGATTTTACCTTGCAATATTATCCTTTTTCTGTACTGCATTTCGAGCGAGCGATCAGTTTTCACAATTAGCAAAGATGAATCAGTTAGTCTCTGCAATTGGATCACAACACGTTTTTTGTTTAATGAGCCACTCATTTTTGAAATCAAGGTCAAAAAGTCGCCCTCGCAGAACACGCGTCAAAACTAACCTGACATCCTGTCTGATGATAATCTAAATTAAGACTCATTTAAAGGTTCTGCTAGCCTAGAGACATGCGTGTCATCTATGTAGTGTTGCCATTCATTACCAGAATCAGATTGTCATCCCTCGTATCTGAGTTGAACGGGTTAGTATACATTCTGTTAATATACCTTCTGTTTGCAGAAATGAATATATATTTATTCTAACTGGTTTCTGAAAAATACATATTTATCTCAACATCCCTGTCTGCTCAGTAAATGCCATTTTTCTGATATCCTTTGCAGTTGCTATAAATGTATGAAAAACTATTTGAGATACAGTTAAATATATCAAAACTGAAAATCCCGGTCAAATCTTTCATTTTTTAGTCATGGTCCTCTCTGACAGCATACTAGAAATGGTTTTTGTTCGGCATTCCGATTGTCGTGTTTATCAATTCCCATAATGGATCCATTAATTATTCCAAGATCATGCGATTTAAATCTGTACTTTGGCTATTATACTTTGGTTATTATTTGCAGCAATATTCAGTAACTACTTTTATTTGACAAAAAAAACGCATATGTTCAATTCCAAAATGAGCAGTACTGAAAAATATGTGCATACAGATTATCAGGTTGACCATACGCAACGGGGATATGGCAACATAAGTAAACATTTACATATAGCTTCATCTTTTATATTTACCTTCCATCCTCCAATGCACACTGAAATCATTTACAACTTATGTCCGGCAGTCATCCGAGAGTATGAACGATGTGCATTGCAAAATAAACATATACAATATATGCAAGCGAACCCATTGCACGCGCTGTCTTTTACTATACAGATACTTATAAAATATAACAATAACAGTAATTTTTTAATCTCCTCATCATGCCAACTTAACGCGTGGCGCTAATCCAATAAATTATCCAAAATATACTCGAACACAAAACGGCATGAACGAAGCTGACTTAAGTAGGTATAATAAAAGCCGGCAGATCATTTGATCGCTACCGATTCACTTAACAACAAGATCTAATTTTCCTCACTCGGAGTTCCTCCCCTCTTCGATACGAATACAAATCGCGATACAAAAGGGTACACGGTTAACAGGTTTTGTTTTGCTCCCATCGTTCGTCTTTCATTCACAACACGTTAGAGTTCAAACGCGGCAACTTTTTCACGCCAACACATTGATGACCACCACACCACATCGAATGTTTGTTCAGTAGGGCGAGGAGGCGCCGATATTCAGATGATGGCCCCGACAGACAATTACAGCGTGCAACAAGTGTAGATCAATCAATCGAAGCGTGGCAACAAAGTGTGCAATAACGAGTACCGATGATACAATCCATCGGACAAAAGTATGATGTATGAGTCTAAAGTTTGTGTTTCTTCTTTTCCAGCGGGTGCTAGTGCTTTTTCTAGTGCTAGCAACGTCCGGCTATGCGGAGATAACAACTCATTTGGGACCCGACGGATATGAATATCCGCGACCAAATGTCCCATTCCCTCCTCCGGATAAACCTTCTCCGCCGGGTAGTACTCCGAGACCGTGTCCATACGGTGGAGTGCCACCGTACTGCTGTACCAATGGTGGCCAAGGACCAAACTGTGCGGTTCCAACACAACCGCCGAGGCCATCGTGTCCAGCGGGAGGTAATTCCGTTGAATTTATGAAAATAGAAATTCTGATTTTATTCCTTTCTTTCAGGAGTTCCACCATATTGTTGTACCAACGGTGGCCAAGGACCTAATTGCACTCCACCAACTCCCAGTCCACCGCCACGTCCATGCCCATATGGCGGAATTCCACCATATTGTTGTACAAATGGAGGAACGGGTCCGAACTGTGTGGTCTCTACTCCTGCCCCTCCTTCTCCCACAACTCCAAGGCCATGTCCATTCGGAGGAGTTCCACCATATTGTTGCACCAATGGAGGCCAAGGACCAAACTGTGTAGTTCCATCGAGACCCACTCCAGGACCTACATCTCCAGCGGGATGTCCGAACGGAGGCGTTCCTCCCTACTGCTGCACCAATGGTGGAAGTGGCCCAAACTGCGCTGTACCCTCGAGACCTCCAGTCGGACCTGGAACTACTCCAAGGCCTTGTCCAGCAGGAGGTATAAATATTTTTCAGGGCAATGTTTCACTTAATATGTATGAACATCTTGCAGGAATTCCTCCGTACTGTTGTACTAATGGAGGACAAGGACCGAACTGCGTTGTTCCTAGTCGACCTACCCAGCCACCAACCAGACCACCGACGCAGCCACCAACCAGACCACCATCAGGCAATGATAACGAATATCTTCCACCTTGCGAGAACGGTTCTCAAGGACCGAACTGTGTTTTGCCCATAACACCGCCACCATCAAGGTTAATTTTGTTAAATTTAAATTTTCCTGCGGAATCATAATTGAACTTCCTCACTTCAGGCCACAAACTCGCCCACCAGGCTGTCCAGCCGGAGGTATTCCACCATACTGCTGTACCAATGGAGGCCAAGGACCCAACTGCGTTGTGCCAACACAGCCACCACGACCCACATCACCTACCAGTTGTCCCAACGGAGGTGTGCCACCATTCTGCTGCACCAACGGAGGCCAAGGTCCAAACTGTATTGGATCGGGTCGACCACCCGCAGGCCCACCAACAACTCCAGCTCCCTGTCCTTTCGGCGGAGTTCCACCATACTGTTGCACCAATGGAGGCCAAGGACCGAACTGTGTAGTACCATCGAGACCTACTCCAGGACCTACTTCTCCTGCTGGATGTCCGAACGGTGGCGTACCCCCTTACTGCTGCACAAACGGTGGAACTGGCCCAAATTGCGTGGTACCAACGCAACCTACACAACCACCGGGAACTTCCACTTGTCCTAATGGTGGGGAGCCACCATTCTGCTGTACCAACGGCGGCCAAGGTCCAAACTGTTTCGGATCGGGTCGACCACCTGCAGGACCACCAACCACTCCAGCTCCCTGTCCATTCGGAGGGGTTCCACCATACTGCTGCACTAACGGAGGGCAAGGACCAAACTGTGTTGTTCCAACGAGACCACAGCCATCGAGACCGACTCAGGGTAACGAATATCTTCCACCGTGTCCAAACGGCGGAGTGGGTAAGTTGGACATCTGTGCTTAGAGTGATAATATGAAACTACCATATCAAATTTTAAGGACCAAACTGCCAAACACAACCAACGTCACCATCACGTCCACCTACTCGTCCACCCACTCCATCTGGTTGTCCAAATGGTGGTGTCCCACCATATTGTTGTACCAATGGAGGACAAGGTCAAAACTGCATCGTCCCAACTCGGCCAACACAACCACCTCGTCCAACCACACCATCATGTCCGTATGGAGGAGTTCCACCATATTGTTGCACAAATGGAGGCACCGGTCCAAATTGTGTAGCTCCAACGCAACCCCCACGACCTACTACACCAGCTGGCTGTCCTAACGGTGGAGTTCCACCGTACTGTTGCACGAATGGAGGCGCTGGGCCAAACTGTATTGTACCAACGCAACCTCCACGACCAACTACACCAACTTGCCCATACGGAGGAGTACCTCCATACTGCTGCACAAATGGAGGACAAGGACCTAACTGCATTGTCCCAACTCAGCCAACACAGCCACCTCGTCCAACACAACCACCACGTCCAACCACACCATCTTGTCCATACGGAGGAGTTCCACCATACTGTTGCACAAATGGAGGCACCGGACCAAACTGTGTAGTTCCAACACAACCCCCACGACCTACCACACCAGCTGGATGTCCCAATGGCGGAGTTCCTCCATATTGTTGCACAAATGGTGGACAAGGACCAAACTGCGTTGTGCCGACTCAACCTCCACGTCCAACTACACCATCGTGTCCGTATGGAGGAATTCCACCATACTGTTGTACTAACGGAGGACAAGGACCAAACTGCGTTGTCCCAACTCAACCTCCGCGTCCAACTACACCAGCTGGCTGTTCCAATGGCGGAGTTCCCCCATACTGTGTTGCTCCTACTCAACCTTCACGACCAACTACACCAGCTGGCTGTCCCAACGGCGGAGTTCCGCCATACTGTTGCACGAATGGAGGTTCTGGACCAAACTGCGTTGTTCCTACACAACCTCCACGACCAACTACACCGTCATGTCCGTATGGAGGAGTTCCACCATACTGTTGTACCAACGGAGGTCAAGGACCCAACTGCGTTGTTCCAACGCAACCTCCACGGCCAAGTGGCTGTCCCAGTGGCGGGGTTCCACCATACTGTTGCACAAATGGAGGTACCGGACCAAACTGCGTTGTACCGACTCAACCTCCACGTCCAACCACTCCACCCTGTCCGTACGGAGGAGTTCCACCGTATTGTTGCACGAATGGAGGTCAAGGACCGAGCTGCATTGTTCCAACGCAACCACCACGACCAACACCGCCATCCGGATGTCCAAATGGAGGAGTGCCTCCTTACTGTTGCACAAATGGTGGACAGGGGCCGAACTGTGTTGTTCCTGGACCTGGACCCACTAGACCAACACTACCACCCACACGCCCGACATCGGACTCAGGATATTTACCACCTTGCACCAACGGCGGATTTGGTTAGTATACGTTATAACACAATATATGTTTCCCCTTATTTAAACAAATATTCTCAATTCAAGGACAAAATTGTGTAAGACCAACGCAACCTACATCACCACCTCGACCACCTCCAACACAACCACAAGCATGCCCTGGTGGTGGTGTACCACCATACTGCTGCACAAATGGCGGCCAAGGACCAAACTGTGTTGTGCCAGTCAGGCCAACACCGTCTCCAAGCCCTCGACCGACGCAACCGACCTGCCCATACGGAGGCGTTCCCCCGTATTGTTGCACAAATGGAGGCCAAGGTCCCGCATGTGAGCTCCCCAGTCGACCTACCTCTCCTCCAGTAACTCGACCACCCCCAACCCAACCTTCGAGATGTCCTGCAGGTGGCGTACCACCATACTGCTGCACCAATGGTGGTCAGGGACCCAATTGTGTCGTTCCCAGCAGACCAACGTCTCCGCCAGCTACCCGACCTCCACAGCAAAGCTGTCCAGCGGGAGGTGTACCTCCGTATTGCTGCACCAACGGTGGACAGGGACCTAACTGTGAACTGCCACCATCACATACGCTCGACCAGGATGGTTACCACTACAAGCTGCCCAGCAAACCATTCAATTTTTAAATAATGAGGAACGCTATTTATTTCATGTCATTACTTTTAACTGTAGTTGAATGGAGCAAACAGGTGAAAACATACCCGAATAGCAACTAAAGCCAAACGGCTCTCGGATGCGCATAAACTATCCTCGAATGCGCTCTCAAAAAATACTCGAATCTTCTGAATGTTGGCGATTTTTACCAATCAGGATATTAAATTAAGAGAGTTCAAAATTTGATAGGATATTTCTTATGGTAAGCGATGGATACAGAAGAATGAAAATAAATAAATGAAAAATGATAACCAGAAATTTGTTATTACTCCAATCTTGATCGAGATCGGGAACAAGACTAACAGAAATGTGCACGCTGAAACATCTGTGTAGTCTTGTCATCTACCTGCAAAACCTGTTGTAAATTTGCCAGAAGAACGAATACCAAAGTATCCTCGATCCCTGGTCGCAGCCTCGGGATCATATCCAATTGGTTTGACGGGGGACATACACGAAATGTTCCTTCAGATATGCATTTATCCATCTGATCAGTATCAGTGCATTTTTTCTGGAAAAAAAACAAAAAAAAACTGGGAATTCGAGCCTCATTACACTACTAGTAACACCCAATTTGTGAACGCTTTAGAACCACGGGCTACAGAAAACATAAGAAAGTAGCATTATCTCAATTGAATACTAGAGCACATACAGTCTGAATAAGCAGCAATACGCTCAACGCAGGAAGTCAATTATGTGCATGCCAAAGCAAAAATTAACTCTTCTGAAAACACCGGAACCATTACGACGAATCAATACTGGAAGAATATCACCCACCGAGCCAGTGAGATGTTCTGAGATTACTTATGACTATCTTTGACCTTTTTAGTCCCTTCGTTCATTTTCTTATGCATCTGAGGATATTGCTCCAGGATATATGGCGTTCTGGAACACTTTGGGATGAAGAAATTGACAACGAGTCATTTCCGAAGTGGCAAATCTAGAAGACCATAAGTCGAAAATGTTTGGATTCCGTATTTCTTCCAAATGCGAACTCTCGAAGAAGCCAGAAAATACAACTTTCCATCTTCGTTCAGATTCTACAGCGGCTTGTTAGCTTCGCTTCTGAGATCAGTAGTGGAATGTATACTCGTCTGTCCGTACCACGGCTCGAGTTACAAACCACAGTACTGTGTACCAGGCTGACTCATATTGTTCTAGAGTTTCTTTCTACGCGGATCACTAGTCACCATTACCGTACTGACTCTCAGGAGGACTGTTCTTGTGTGGATTAACTCCGACCATTACATACAATTTGTGATCTTACGGAGGAAAAAATTCTAATTGGAGAAATTTTGACAGACGACGCAGCCAAACGGGAGAAGCTCCTAGAGTTGTCAGTCTCATCGATGTTGTTAAATGATCCTCGGTTTCTATGACTCCGTGAAGCAGAATGGCCGCTGT
The DNA here is from genome assembly GCF_029784135.1 of Toxorhynchites rutilus septentrionalis. Taxonomy (NCBI): domain Eukaryota; kingdom Metazoa; phylum Arthropoda; class Insecta; order Diptera; family Culicidae; genus Toxorhynchites; species Toxorhynchites rutilus. The sequence continues at coordinate 207,000,176 of NC_073745.1, forward strand.
AACCACAGCGAATACATCTACATCATACATTTACATCTACAAAACTTTATTCTCACATTCTCATTAACTTTACATCTTCAGAGCCCACAATTCTTTTGACGACTATTCTAGTTAAAACTTTCGTCGTCGGTCTCTGCAAGAAACTCAGAAAAGTCGCTTCAGGCGACGAACGTGTTAAGCCGTGGAAGAGAGTGTGTGAATTCAGGTGTGCTTTGGAGTTATTGCTGACTTATTGCCATCGATCATTCCATTTTCGCGAATTCATGTTTTCGCGTGACGTGTGACGTGACGTGTATTCGTGCAGAGAATTTCAAGATGGATATGAAGGAGATATTTTACAGTGGAGAGAGCTGTGTTCTTCGATTGAAAACTGAAAGTGAAAATTCGTTCGACAACAGCCGATTTCGGATTTTCTGATGCCGTTCTGCGAAAAGTGCTGTGTAGCATTTGTATTGTTTCTATGGGAATGAAGTTTTTGGGAACGTTTGAGATGTATTTTTGCTAAGAGGTACCTGATAAATTACATAGGTATTGAAAAACCATTTAGTTTGCTTCCATTACAACATAAACGTTTCTCGACAGATCACAGATATGTTTGCATCAACCGATTGGAGATATTGAAGATGTTTTCGCATCTATTATAATAAAGAATATTATACATATTTAAGATCAAACGAGTGAATAACCGTAAAATCAAAATCAGCAGATTTCGGATTTTGCGCTATTATTCGCATTGTTGAATATGCCTTATTTTAAGGTACTGTGATGTGCTCGGAAATGAAATATGTCTTTTCTTATCGTAGTAAAAGGTATTTTTGTTCGAAGGGAATGCTTATAAGCTTATATGCTTATGTTAGTTACCTTTATTATCAAATGTTATACTGTTAGTCACCGGCGATAACTCGGTGTTAGTCATTGGTGACTGACGTGGCAGTCAACGTGTGAAAACAGAATTCCAACTCATTTCACATTCTCCCTATTCTCTAGACTTGCCTCCCTCGGACCGCTGTTTGTGTTTTTTTTTTATAAATTCGTTCATTTGCCCAGGAAGAAATGGCTAGCGGGAAGAAAAAAATATCCAAACGAGGTGGTTGTTACAGAAACGAATGAATACTTTCAGACTTGGACATATGCTTTTATTCGAAAGGTATCAACAAAGTTGGACGAAGTGTATAACCTTAAAAGGAGACTATTTTAGTTTTAGTTTCTATTTTTGCGTGGACTTTTCAAACGACCTTCGTATCTCTTGAAATTCTAAAAAAAGTGGAAATAACTAATCGTTACAGAAAAGCTAACTATCATTGTAAAAAAGTCTACTCTTGATCGACGATAAACAAATTCTTCATACTGATTTAACACTTTTGACGCCCCGTCACCCAGATATGGGTGACACTTTCCTCGTTCAAATTGAATATGATTTTTAGAAGGAATTTGATAGAATAGGCACCTAAATGTAACTATAGGATATGAAGAAAACTAATGAAATCATAACCATAATATTATACTGTTTATACTATAGTTTTTATTAATTTATAGTACGGATGGATTGTACTGCAATTTTTTGCTAAACCCCTATAATATGACTTTGGCATGTGTTATTGTCATCAATTCGTCATCACTTGAAAACAAGCATTGCTAGATCATGTAAAAGTTATCTGCAAACTGAGTTTGATCTTCATTTAATAATTTATTCACAAGTTGGGCCCTGCAAGAAACTCAAAAACGTCGCGTTGGGCGACGAACGTGTTAAACACACAGGCCGTTATTTGGGAAAAAAAGCTTTTTTTGAGCTTTTTGTTTGATAAACATATTCTGACGAATATTGAACAAATATTATTTGACACGAGGCGAACATTGAAACAAGAGAACTCAGAGGAGACCTACCTTCTTTCGTTGAACGCAATGAGATCTAGCAATTCACGAAATGCCACTAAAACTTCGTTTGCTAGCCTTTTTGAACATGTGGAAAAAAGACACTCTTGATTTGGCCTCTGTTTTTTTATTGTTATACTAAAAACATAGTAACAGAATCTCACCATACAATACAATGATGATTATTGTTTCATATATGTTATATATTATTTTTCCATATACGATCATTACAATTTAGATGGTCGGCTTAGGACCAATTTCCCCTATTTTATACGAGAAGCATTTATAACAGATACCTGGAATCCGCCTAAATGTAGATGATAAGTTCGTCACTATACAGGCAGTATGACAAACACTCATTTTCGTTGCTATAATCATCGGACATCCGTACCTGACTGTATGAGATTATTTTTCTAAAATATAATTTGTTAGAATTGGTTCGTTGGATACTAACAAGTTCTTTCAGTGGGTTTGGAAATCCAGTTTTTCGCGCAAAACGTGTTGTCACGTCGCAAGATGCATGCCGATATTTTCTGGAAAATTGAATACACTAGAATTAACAAAGTTTATTTGTATGTTGAAACACGGAGCTGAAAATACAAGATTAACCCATATCGCACCGAGCAGTAAATTTTTTTTGAGGAAACACATTTGTGTAATAATGATTATTGACGTTCAAAAACCCCTATTTTCAAGATTTTTTTTCAATCTTCCATTTTCCGGGAAACGTCAAAACATAAAAAAATCTAGAAACCGAATATTGGCCAAAACCTGCATTTTTTACTGTAGAAGGATCAATCCAGGAGCAACCTCCTCGAATCTGTTGCAACTCCAGTCCAGCCAACAAGTTTCAACATAAGTATACATTCATCCAATCTCCGAAACCATCATTCTTGTTCGTCTGACACTTACTCTAAATGCTTGATGATTTACTATCAAAATGTTAGAGGCATTCGTACTAAAACGAAGGACCTATTTCTCAAGCTATCGTCCTGTGACAATGATGTTGTTGTACTCATGGAAACGTGGCTACGCCCGGATATCAATAACGCTGAGCTAGATTCATCATACAGCATTTTTCGTTGCGATCGGAGTACTGCTACCAGCGACCTTCAACGTGGCGGTGGCGTTTTGATTGCAGTTAAAACCTCCTTGTGTTGTAGCTCTGTTGCTCTGGAAGACTGCAGCAATCTCGAGCAAGCCGTCGTTTGCATAAAACTTTTGAAATCAACAGTCTACGTTTGCGAAATTTACCTTCGACCCAACTCGCAACAGTCATTGTATTCTGCACACTCCGCCGCAATTCAACAGCTCCGCGAACGTATTTCGGACTCTGACAAGATCGTTGTAGTCGGTGATTATAATCTTCCTCGTCTGATATGGGAAAAAGACGACGATGTCAAAGGATTGCTGCCATCTAACGCATCTTCCGAACAAGAGATTGTGCTGATCGAAACTATTGTTGCTTCTGGTCTACACCAAATCAACAACCTTTTGAATTCGAATGGTCGGATACTCGATCTTGCTTTCGTGGACGAGCCAAGTGAAGTTGAATTGATTGAACCACCCTCAGCTCTCCTGAAACTCGACAACCACCACATGCCGTTCGTTCTTCGTATGGACGCTGTGAGCCTGGATAATACTGACAATTATGATTTTCGACGATGCAATTACACGGAGCTGAACACTGCCATCTCCGCTATAAACTGGGACATGATTTTCCACGGCCTTGATACGGACGAAACGGTATGTTTGTTTTATGACAAAGTGTATGAAATACTGGATCAGTTTGTTGAAACTCTGTACAACGACTGCCAGATTGCATCGTTTCGTAGCTACATTGCTCGCATGGAAATGACTGCGAAGCAAAATCCCTCTGCCTTTTGGACGCATGTACGCGTTCGTAAACGATGTAAACAATTCTCCGCTGAGATGACACTAAGAGATAAGTCTGCTGATTCTCCGATCGGTATAGCCAATTAATTCGCAGATTTCTTCGATAGTGTACATAGCACTAAATCACCAGCATTTTCGTCTGTCAGCATTAGGGACTGTCCTGCTTTTGATGTGAATCTACCACTTTTCAACATAACTCAATTTGAAATTTGGACTACTCTGAAAAAACTCGACGGGACCCGGAACCGACAACCTTCCACCGTTATTCCTGAAAAAATGTGCAGTATCTCTAAAAAAGCCGCTATCAACGATTATCAACAAATCTCTCCGTCACAGGGTTTTCCCGAAGCTATGGAAGACAGCTTCAATTTGCCCAATATACAAATCAGATTCGAGGCATCTCGTGGAAAATTACCGTGGTGTCTCCATTTTGTGCTGCTTGGCCAAAGTGTTCGAGGAATTAGTTCACAACGTCATCTATTCGGAGTCTCAAACAACTATCTCCGAATTTCAACACGGATTTGTGAAGAAGCGGTCAACCACAACAAATCTCATGGCGTTACCCAGTTTCATTTCAACAGAAATCGAGAAAAAGCACCAGATAGACGCCATTTATTTCGATTTTGCCAAAGCGTTCGACAAAGTTCCTCACGACCCCGCCGTTACGAAACTTCGTCACCAGGGTTTCCCTCTCTGGATCACAGAGTGGCTGCGTTCTTATCTGGCTGAGCGACAGGCGTACGTCAACATCAGCGGGTCGCATTCTCGTACATTCCCCATCACATCTCTGCCGTAATTTCGCAAAGTGACGCAAGCGCCAGATGGAAGAATTTTCAGTACGAGACTTTTTGTAAAATTGCATGTATAATCAGCATACGCGTATATTACGAAAATCTGATCCGTACAAAATGTGTCCCGTTGATGCAAAAACATTGCCATCAGCTTGATTTTTGAAAAAATGCAGTTTTATTTAAGCTATGCTACCAACGCCAGTTTATTGTGGAAACAGCAAATTCTAATCGCTGTTTCCACAATCTATTGGTGTTCATCCATCAAAGTTTGCAAGAATCTGTTTCCATTTATTTTCTCCAAAATGCCGCCGTTGAGTGGAGCATGAGAAATCACCAGGGAGAAAAGTTCTACATATTTTTCGACTTTGTAGTATGCGTCGAGCCGGCTAACGTAGTTGAGAACCCGATTGTATTTAACAATTATGGACAATACCAATTTTTTCCAACCCAAAATGCAATTTAATACATTGAAAACATAAGATAATGTCGCCTAAAATCATTCGATGTAAAGCTGATACAGTTTGTGCGAGGGTGTTTTGAATGTTGTTACATGATGCGTTTAGATGGAGTATTTAGAAGAGTGCAGCTGTTTACCAAATCCGACATTTAGCCTTCAATCAACACTCAGCTTCAATCCATCCGGAAGGAAAATTGAAAGCACATGACTCTCATTATATTAAACGTCCATTACGGAAGATGTGAAATTTGCCGTCCCTTCTCATTCATCCTGTGCTATCAGAACTGATCAAAAAATCACTTCGCATCACAATCAAATTACATCACATCACAGGGGAAATGGCGCTTACGCCACATTACATTACATTTTTTCACATTTCTGTAAAAATTAGCAGTTGTTTGAAAGGATTTGGTATTCTTTATCAATCTATAACAAAAAAAATTAAATGTCAATTTTGGCGCTTACGTCACTTTGCGAGATTACGGCGAGATCTGGAGTGCCACAGGGCAGCGTGCTGGGGCCACTCATTTTCGTGCTGTTCGTGAACGATTTGTGCTTCCGATTGAAGGCACGAAAACTGCTTTACGCCGACGACCTGAAGATTTACCGATCTGTCACTTCCCACCTCGACTGCTGTGTACTTCAGGCGGATATTAACGAACTGCAAAAATTGTGCCTTGAGAACGGTATGGAACAGAATGTAAAAAAATGTAAGTCGATCGCATTCTCTCACCGACAATCTCGAATCGAATTCGTATATCAAATCGGGCCCGTACCGCTGGAGTGTGTTGTTTCCATTCGCGATCTTGGTGTGATCATCGACAACAAACTGCGCTTCAACGAACACATCAACGTAACCACCGCCAATGCGTTCGCAGCCCTAGGGTTTGTCGTAGCACCAGCAATTTCTAGGATGCTTACGCTATGAAGACACTATACTGCTCATTGGTTCGTAGTATCCTGGAATATGCCGTAAGTGTGTGGGCTCCATTTCACGCTACCCAAACACTCCGAATGGAGAGAGTCCAACGCAACTACGTTTGTTACGCCCTACGCTCACTACCGTGGTCTGACCCAATGAACATGCCCGATTATGAAAGCCGCTGTAGACTCATCGCTCTCGAAACGCTTGCCTCCAGACGTTCGAATCTACAACGGCTTTCTGTTTTCGATTTGATTTCGGGAAACATTGACTGTTCATCATTGTTGTCCAGTGTTTCGTTTTATGCGCTTGCCCGTCAACTTCGCGAGCGTGAGTTATTATTTATTAGACGACATAGAACCTCTTATGGCCTCAATAACACGTTGGATGTTTGTTTTGATTCGTTTAATAGTGTTTGTGCAGTGTTCGAATTTGATATGTCCAAAAATATTTTTAAAAATAGGATTAAGGCTTTATCGATTTAAGTTCAGTCTGTGGAATTGTTCATTAACATTCGAGACGTTGAAAATAAATAAATAAATAAAATTGAATGGTTTCTTTACATAACAATATTTATTACATAACTCATTTATCAAAGTAAAACTGTCGAAAATTTTACATATTTTCTTATTTATCAGAAGTTGTTACATGTTAGATTATGTTAGGTTATGCATTTTCGCACATGGTTACTTCAAACTGAAATTATTGCCCAATGAAGTTATACAAAATAAAATTAAATTGAGGATGGTAGCTAACAAACTAAGCTATCATTTGAAGCCTAAACATTGAGGTCATGAAACATTATCAAAATTGCTGTTCGAAACGTGAAAAAACGTCTTCCTAGTGAGCCAAGACGTTGTCACGCTGGAATGGGTGCAATTCACATTCTAAGTGTAATTATATGCATTGTTTTTTTCCGGATTTCCAGAATTGCCTGAAATGGTAAAAATGATCATCATTCAAATTCTTCATTTTTTTAAATCAATTCTCTTATGAGTATTTGAAAAAACCGACGTTTTTTATACTTTATTAACGAGACTTTCAGCCGTAAGCACCGACGACGTTTTGTTGTTTGAACGCCTCACTGAGCTTCAGAACTGATGCACTGAGAAGAATCGCTATCGCTGATTGTACTTATCCTATGCATTGCTCCAGACGCATGCGTACACAGGCTCCCCTGTCAGTGGGAAATCTATTTACGTTGACGACAATATCATCCATGCGACGATCTCTCAGTGTTCTAACAAAACTCGACGCGTACAAAATCGCTGCGTTTGACCGACCACATTAGATCAAAGTGTGTGCGCGAGTGGTTAATTCGGCAAATTCGATTAGATAGCCACTGATATATGGGAGTAAAGTTGAAAAATTTCATTCACAAAAATCACAAATGTGAAAATGGCTCTGTGATAGTCAATTGAAAAAGCACTACAGGCAAAGGCGGCATATGAGCGAATAATAAGCAGTACGTCATAAGTCATACTTAACTAGAAACGTGTTAGTGATAAGTGTCATTGGCTTGTTGTGTTTCTAAGTGTTCAATGGGTGATGATTAAAACATGAATATTGTGAACGCACTGGTTAAGTGTATTAGTTGATGTCATGACATTATTTAGTAATATCATTATACTTAAGAATTGACTTTCTAGAAACAGTGTTCTGTTGTATATTGTATATAAGGTTCACGTGTATTATATAACGCGCGTGAAAAAAATTCTGGCGGTTTATTTGTAGATTCAGTGAAAACTATAAGTTTGTCATTAAATTTGTTTACTAAGCGAGAGCGAAAACGCGAAACATACAATGACACTCAATCTCATAATTCAATTGAACAACTCGAGTTAGTTTTGTCATTGTCCAATGAGTTAAATAATACACTTACAGTTTTTACATGTTTTTTTTTTATTTAAGTTAAAATTATTTTTACACTAAAAAGTCACAGGATAGCTGTGTCTGAGACACGACCGTATAGTTGACATAGGATTCCGTTAGGCTATCTGTTGATTTTGGATATGTTGAAAAAATTACATCAGTAAACTCTTTGATAATGATTTGGTAGCCCTGAAAAGGGTCGTTTTGTTTGGTTGTTCGGTATTGTTTGTTCACTCCACCAGTGTTTACCGAGTGACGATGATAGAAGTATGGTAAACAGTTGTTGGATGATGCGTATCAGATAAAAGATGCCGAAGTGGAACGAGATATGATGAAAACCGCCCTCTGTGATCCTACACGGGATGCCTCCTGTGTTGTGTATGGATGAAATAAATAAAAAAAAACTCAGCAATGTAATATAAGATAATTACCATTACCGAACACAATTATCAATTTTTCTCATCAGTAAAAACTTGTTACTTTAATATAGAGAAAACATTTTTGAAATGGAAAAGGTAATTTTCTTTTATAATTTTTAGTTTCTGAGTGTTTATTCAACCCAATGCGCATTTTAATTGGACTAACAACAACTAATACTATATGTAGAGTATATGGGAAATCACATTTTCTAATATTTCTTAACTTTTCCAATTTTTCTCGCCGTACAAACTTTCTTTGGGTGAAAATGAACACAACAAAACAGACAGCTTAAACCAAACAACCCGTTCTAGATCGGGAACGCACCTTGGTGTGCTTATTTATGAAAATTGAAATAAATCATTTCATATATCAAATCATTTTTAACACAACTGCTACCATATACAATTTTACACTTCTGCTAAATTTTCCATAATACACGATCGGTCATTGATATGAAATTTCACGAAGCAACCAACATTAAAGTTCCAAATTTAAATTTCATTCGCTAAAATCAATCGTATCACTCACCTTACTTGCAATATAAAAATGCCCGCGGAACAAATGCTCCCCCTACTTTCATGTATTTGCAATGTCGATTTCCCCCAGGCTGCTTGGTTTTGATGTCTCTGTTAGGGAACCGCCGCATGTGTCGTCAATTTCGACCAATTAAAAGACGGTATTTCCGTTAGGATAGGGGTTGAGATTTTTCAATTGTTCGATAGTTAGTTTCATGACATATATTATTTTCTTCAATACAAAAAAAAATGTTATGGAGTGTCGAAATTGATTGACGTAAAAATTTCATCAATCCATCATGAAATGACTGAGCAATAAGCGTTTGAAATTGGACAATTTTCACGATGTGCTCGATTTTCGATTTTCAATTTGTACCCCAATATGTTCCCGAAAGACGTAATCCTACGTCAAAACTAAAGAAAATATACTTTCTGGAGCTTGTGCTCCTTCATTCGATATCATTTAAACACTAAAATACAAATGCTTCTTAAGATGTCTACGCTCCACTAAAGCTCTGTCGGACATTGCCGAAGGATCATATCGCATGTTTCAAACTAACCGGCCAACCAGTGCACAATGGTCCAAGAGGTGCATTTACGTGGAAATCAGCATTTAGAGCTCGACAGTTATTATCTAGACGAAAACTATCCTCGACAAAGTTGTTACATATGATAAAGCGCTCATTTTTATGTTATCTAAAATAGGGTGACCAAATTTATTGGTAGAATAAAAAATATTTGAAATATAAAAGTCAGAACAAAAAAACAGCTTCTTTCATGGTGACCCTTAAAGCTTAAAGCATGGTAACTGCAGCTTCTCCAATCCTCTACCTGACGTTCGAAACCACCAAGTGCTTGCGAGTCCCATTCGAACATAATTCATGCTTCGTGCCCATGGAGAACAACCGGTCTATTCTGGGATTTGTACATGGTACACACCTTAAGGATTTGTGGCGTTCATAGTAGTCACGGCTTCCGTTGAATATACATCTTCGAGTTCCACGACTGTTGTTGTTGTCAGTTGTTATAAACGAGCCAAGATAGGCAAATTCCTCTACCACTTCGAATTCATCGCCGTTGATCACAACACTACTGTCAAGAAGAATTCTTTTGGGATCAGTCCATCCTGCTAACATGTATTTAGTCTTAGACGCATTGATCCTGAGCTCAATCAGTCTTGTTTCAGTCGGGTATACAATTCCACTACCATCGCATGTGTTCTTCCGATTATGTTCACGTCGTCGGCGAAGCAGATAAACTGACTAGACTTGTTGAAAATCGTGCCCCTCATGTTGAATCCCGCTCTCCGCATAACACCTTCCAGCGCCACGTTGAAGAGCAGACAGGAGAATCCAACGCCTTCTCGAAGTCACCTGTGAGTCTCAACGATTCCGAGAGATCACCTGATCCGCACACCGTTAATCGTTGCTTGAATCCGTCTTGTCAGCTTTCGGAGAAAGCCGTGTTCGTCCATGATTATCCATAGCTGTCGTCGATTGATTGTATCATATGTGGCCATGAAATCGACGAAGATGTAATGCGTAAGGACCTGATACTCGCGGCACTTTTGGAGGATCTGCCACAGTGTAAAAATCTGATCCGTCGTCGAACAAACGGGCATGAATCTGGCCTGATAACTTCCCACAAATCTACTTACTATTGGCGATAGACGGCGAAAGAGGATCTGAGACATAATTTTGCAGGCACCATTCAGGATCGTGATTACACGGTAGTTTCCACAATCAAGTTTGTCACTTTTTTATAGATGGAGCAGATTACCCGTGCTTTCACTCCTCCGGTAGCTGTTCTATGTCCCAGATCCTGACTATCAACCGGTGCATACACTCTTCAAGTTTTCCCGGACCTCACTTGAAGAGCTCCGCTACGGGGCCATCATTCCCAGCTGCTTTGTGGTTCTTTAGGTGATTAATGGCCTTCTTAACTTCACCCATCGTTGGGGCTGGGACGTCGTCGTTGTTCACTGCACCGGTGTAGTTCTCATCAATGCCGTCTTGGTCTCCTGTGGTGTAATGGATCAGAATGTTTACTTGAACATCCTAAAGGTGTAGTATGTAGCAAAGTGTGAACAAAATGAGATGGAATCGAGGATTCATGTTTTGCCAAGACAATGACCCAGAGCTCAAGATATATGAAGTTCGCACATGGGTACATTACAATTACTCAAAAGTTGTTGATATTCATCCACAATCTTCCGAGATCAATCCCAGTAAAAAACAAAGGAAGTTATTTGTGTAGGAAATTTAAAAACCATTAAATTTCTAAAAATAACGATTTTAAAATATACCTTCTGAATCAATGAGGTACATATAGAGGTGGAGCAGTAGACGGAGTGTATATGTATTGGCAAGCAAAATATCGTGTCGTAATTATTTGCATTCAATATGGAATGCATATGGAAGAAACAAAACAATGTTGAAAGTATTCACGGTTGCATGACAATTTGAGCCAAAATTCTCATGAAATCATTCAGGTTTTTGTTTTTTGACAAATGACAATTATATCGTGTCTTATTTCGTTTATTTATCTGATAAAAAGGTCCAGAGAGCAGTCGTATGCTTAGTTCTCGAAAGCAGTAACATTTTCGGTGAAATTTTGATTCATTGGCGATTATTCTCTCACAACACACACACCGACACTGAGAGCCTTCGAAACATCAACTTCATAACGGTAAAATAGTGAAACTTCGTTTGCTTCTATGAATGTGGGGCAGTGAAAAATGGCACATGGAAATATCACTTTTATACGACTATTTCGACTTGATTTCACAAATATTCACTCCACGCTATTACATTAGCCTCATATTCAGCGGGAGCTCTACAAAAATGTACGTTTTTAATTGATAAATTACTTCCTGAAAATAGCATTTTCACATGGACGCGGTGGGCAATCAAAGATAAACACAACGACTGACGTCACTATTTGCGAAATAGTTATGGCAGCGCATGCTATGTCGCTCGAAATTCAACCACCTTCATTACCTTTTTTCCAGGACATTGCTTCTGAATGCACCAAAAAACTCGTAGATAAGGCTAAAGACAGCTAAAGATAGTTGCAATGAACAAGGGATACCATAATAATGATGGAATTAGAAAATTGGCCAACGCCTTCGAAATCGAGTAGAGATATCAACCAGCGTGCGATTATGAGTTTGAGTCAATCTTCACATGCACATACATTCGCCATTTTTAAGAAAAAAAACTATTATTCTGAAAACAGATAGCAAACCTTTTAACTCTCATATGACACTATAATTTTATCTAAATAGAATGTTCCGAAAGCTTGTTTCCGACTTTCTAAAGAAGGGAAAAGACATGTGCATGGTGGAATACGATTACGGATTTGAGTCACTGTATATATATGACCTAGTATGTATGCATGTTTATCTGTAAGGTTGTGCCACATTGCTCGCTTTCAGATTTACTATTACGCCGTCCGGTGAAGATTTTGAGGATGAAAAAACATATGTGCTTCTTTTTGAACTTTTTGGAATAAACAGAGGCCTATCCAAGTTGCTCAACTATTATTCTCATTCTCAGAAAAAAAACTTGCAACTTGCTTCTTCTTCCATATTCTCCAATAAAATTGAAGTTATTCATCGTCTTCGAACATAGTATATAGGAGCAAGTACGTTCTGTTTAATTTCATTTTTTTAAATCATTGGCAACACTGTAAAATTGTCTGAAACATTATTTTTAGAAGCTTTCGGTTGATTTCATTCGGATTCAACAGAAAAGTAGTCCTGAATAGAACCCGAATCCATTATTATCGTTGTCCGCTTATTCATCTAGCACACCGACAGTTGAATTTGGGTCCCGCAAGAAACTCGACCGAATCGCTATGGGCGACGAAAGTGTTAAACGGTGAACAACATTCTTCATGCACAACTCTAACATTGCAACTTCAATGCTGTTGAAAATCTGAGTTATTTCTTCTTTAAGGTGAAGGTGGAAGCTAGCCACAAATGGCTGCCACAATGGCGCTCATTTCTTTCATCTCCCTCCCTCACCCCTCGCCCGAAAATCAATAATTTCGCGAAACAGTGTAAAGAAAATGATCGTTTTCGCACACTTCCCATCAAGTAATATCAACCAAACTCTAATCGATTACTCACAAGATATTAAATTTTCATCTGCTGTCGCACTGTATAGTGACAAACGTTGGAAAACTCGAGCTAGTGCTCTAAAAGTTAAATTTTCATTTTTCAATCTTCGGCAATGGCTTTGTTTGTATTGTTGGAAGCATCGTTATTTTTTTGACACTGATGCCAGACAATATCATTGAAACATATATAAAAACCATTCAATAAAATGTTATTCCTGAGTCATAGCGTTTCAAGTCATGAAAATCAATAGAATGAAATTGTGTTGATATCAATACATTTAGTATTTTTACGTTTAATGGGTGTATAATGTAAGTTTTAGCAACTTTAACATTGGGTAAGAAAATTGTATTGCAGAGCTCGGAACACTGCCACGGCTGCCTATGCTTTCAAAAATAGTAAACGGAAAAGTTTACTATACCTCGGCCAACGAAGAGAAGGTTTAAGGCTCTCCAACGTGAATATGTGAAAACAATACGAACAACGATGGAAAACATTAAGGAATTATCAACATCGAGTTACTCTGCGGAAGAACTTGTTAATACCAAAAGAGCCCCAATTCGCATGTGTTATGAATTTGCACATTTTACGCTAGCGTATAATCAGAATTTCACTTCATATGCAAATGCACCTTCTATATATATTTATATTTGCAATTATTTATCGGAACATATCGTTCATACATTTTACTTTAGTATTGAATTGTTATTTTTTTTTTCAAATGTATTCAAAGACTCGTGTGAATGAAGCGCCACACAGTCTGATAAGTGAATTGATCTATTTACGTGTGCTTTGCTCTTCCCCCACAAACACTATTACCCCATTTTTACACGTGGTTCTACCTATACTACTACAATGGCTAGCTTCCACCTTCACCTTAAGTTCCTCCAAATTGCGTGGCTTATTAACATAGCAACGATCCTTCACGTACCCCCAGAGAAAGTAATCGACGGCGAGAAATGTTGAAATTCTTACCATAGGAGAACAAAGTTTCATTCGGTTGCTCGAGTAATACGATTTCACTAAAAATACACGTTCTTGCAAATTGTACATCTTGACACTAAAAACCATCCGATCAGACCGAACGAGTAGCCGAATATTATCGTCCCGAAGTGGGGAATGCAGTGTTATCATCGACAGAGCGGAAAAAAAATATTAGGCTGTCAAAAAAGTCCTGTGGTATTTTTTTTGAATTTTCATTTGTTCATAAAATTAGTTACAATCATCTGTTTTAAGTCAAATATGCGCCGTTTTGTTCGATGACTTGTTCCCAACGAGATGCCAACATCATAATACCCCTGTTATAGAAGCTCGCTTCCTTATAGGCAAAAAACTCGGATAGCCAATTTTCACAGGCCTCTTTTGTGGCTAACTTCTGACTACCTAGCTCGTTCGCCATGGACAAAAACAGGTGGTAGTCACTTGGTGCAAGGTCCGGACTATACGGCGGATGCAAAAGAACCTCCCATCCGAGCTCCCGGAGCTTCTGGCGCGTCACCAAAGAAGTGTGTGGCCTGGCGTTGTCCTGATGGAAGACAATGCGGCCTCTGTTTATCAAAGATGGCCTCTTCTTCATGAGTGCTACCTTCAAGCGGTCCAGTTGTTAGCAGTACAGGTCCGAATTGAGCGTTTGGCCATAGGGAAGCAGCTCATAATAGATTATTCCTTGAAAATCCCACCAAACACACAGCAAAACCTTCCTGGCCGTTAATGAGGGCTTGGCGATGGTTTGAGCCTGCTCACCGCGCTTTGAACACGACCGTTTGCGCTTCACGTTGTCGTAAGTGACCCACTTTTCATCGCCAGTCACCATCCGCTTCAGAAACGGGTCGATTTTGTTGCGATTCAGCAGCGATTCACATGCGTCGATACGGTCAAAGATATTTTTTTGCGTCAACGTGTGTGGCACCCATACATCGAGCTTCTTTGTGAATCCATGCTTCTTCAAATGGTTAATAACGGTTTGATGACTTATCCCCAGCTCTTGGCCGATGCTACGGCTGCTACTATGCCGGTCTTTCTCGGCTAATTCAGCGATTTTGTCGCAATTTTCGAAGACAGGCCTTCCGGAGCGTGACGCATCTTCGACGACCTATACACCAGAACGAAAACGTTGAAACCATCGTTGTGCGGTGGAAATGGAAACTGTATCGGGTCCATAAACTGCAAAAATTTTATTGGCAGCTTGTGATGCATTTTTGCCTTTTTCATAGTAGTACTGTAAAATATGTCGGATTTTCTCTTTATTTTGCTCCATATTTGCGACACTATAACTCACGAACGACTTGAGGGAGTATTCTAGTCTAGAAATTTGAAAAAAATTAAATTTTTTTTCCTTCATATTTCTGTAGTTTAGACATTCAAGAATATACTCTAGAAAGGACATATCGAAAATCATACTATTTACCGAATTAGAGCCATTTTTGTGATGCGGTATCTAACCTGGTACGGCCATAACAATGAACTTCAAACGCGTTTTTCTCGAAACTAGTTTTTTCAACCTGGCGTACACGATATCTCAAGTTCTACTGAACCGATTTATGTCAAATTTATATGAAAATAATCTGCATACATCTCTCTATCGCATGAACCAATAAAAAATTATAACTTTTTAATTTTACTATTTTTAAAAAATCGGTAAACGCAAAAAAAAACGTTTTAAACAGCATTTTTGTTTTCAAACGGCCGCCATTTTGTTAAAACCCATGTTTTTTACTTGTCCGAGGTTCATGCCATAGCGGCATCTTTACTGATTCAGAATCTGTTCGATTTTTTTGTTTCAGATAACCAGAAGGACTGGAATCGTGTACGCCATGGCACAACTTTTTTTTGAACACCCTCACTTCACCAGCATGTAACTATTCTAATTATGAATATTTTTTTTCCGTCCTATTTTTGTTTTATTGTTGAAAGATAGATAAACGAATAATGATATAATGGATAGTAAAAATATTCTTTGTTTTATTTTTACGGAGTTCGAAAAAACGTCCGAAATTCGTGTCTCTACACTAGAATACCCCCTTAACCAAACAAAATACTGTCAAGGACTATATTATAGCGCGCAAACCAACCAACCTTTCCAACAAGCTATAGTATGACTCGATACAATGAATACAACTAGAACTACGCGCTTGCAACGACACCTCGCGGAAATACCGCAGGACTTTTTTGACAGCCTAATATAAGGAGCTATTCGATTTTTTTGCCTGAGCGTTGATTCTGAAAGACCCTGTATAAAGTATAGTTGGATAAATGTTCTTGGTTTGTCCGATTTGGGGTATTTTTAGGCAACTAGTAAATGCAAATCGATTTTTCTTCATGGAAATCACATATAATCGATACGAGTTTGGGTTTGTTGAAAAGCCCCAAGTCACTAGTTGCTAATACTACCATAAGGCGTTGAAATTATTCAAATCTTTATGTTGTTTAATGAAAAATGTTTATATGTTTCTTCAAAAAAGAATTATGATCATGGTTTGACCACCTCTGATCATGGTTTGTCCGGCTTTAGAAAACACCATTTATGAATGAAAACATTCGAATTCTCAAGTAGATGTTGCATTTATCATTGCTTGAATTTATTGTCATCATATTGATCCATTCATAATTTAGGTTTTCTTCAGAATATTGCATTTTCTTGGGCATTTTAAAAGTGTTCACACACTCAACATAGAGAAACATTATTTCTGCTATGCGCGAAGGACACATTAAACAAACTGCAGCGCGCCAATCGGTTGCCATAGAAATCATGTGGACAAAAACAACAATATTGAATTGGACAACTTATCTTCAAAACTGAGTTCATCAAAATGCGTTAATTTAATAATTTAGCTATGTAAATCTGATACAAATGGTGTGCAAGAATGATGTTTATAATATTTTTAAGTGTTATAATTCAGAAAAGGTCTTAATACGTGCGAAATTATCATCTGGTGATCGATTGAAAGTTAGCTCGAATGAGGGGCGCATTGACACCAATAAATGGAGAATTTTATAATCCTTCAAAACATGTTATTCCGTAAAAATATATTATAAAACTACTGTAGATCATGACAAAGACTATTTTATTTATATGTTTTGAAACATTCGAATACCTGATTTGACAAAGGTGTGCTGAATTGGAGCATTCAAAGAATTGGACAAACCATGATCATATTTTCGACTGGACAAACCAAAATCATTTACCTAAAAACAATTATATGTTTATGTTTTTGGTTTTTATTATATTTTCATGCGTCCTCTGTTTGACTGCTTATTCCATTAAATTTGTTCTATTCAATTTGAACGAGGAAAGGTGTCACTCAGATCTGGGCGACTTGTTGACGAAAGTGTTAAGGGGGTATTCTAGTCTAGAAATCTGAAAAAATCGAAATTTTTTTTTACCATATTTCTGTAGTTTAGGCATTCAAGAATATGCTCTAGAAAGGACTTATCGAAAATCCTATTATTTACCTAGTTAGAGCCATCTTAGTGATGTGGTATCTAACCTGTTACGGCCATCACAATGAACTTCAAACGCGTTTCTCTCGGAACTAGTTTTTTTCTAACTGGCGTACACGATATCTAAAGTTCTACTGAACCGATTTATGTCAAATTTATATGAAAATAATCTGCATACATCTCTCTATCGCATGAACCAATAAAAAATTATAACTTTTTAATTTTACTATTTTTAAAAAATCGGTAAACGCAAAAAAACGTTTTAAACAGCATTTTTGTTTTCAAACGGCCGCCATTTTGTTAAAACCCATGTTTTTGACTTGTCCGAGGTTCATGCCATAGCGACATCTTTACTGATTCAGAATCTGTTCGAATTTTTGTTTCAGATAACCAGAAGGACTGGAATCGTGTACGCCATGGCACAACTTTTTTTTGAACACCCTCACTTCACCAGCATGTAACTATTCTAATTATGAATATTTTTTTCCGTCCTATTTTTGTTTTATTGTTGAAAGATAGATAAACGAATAATGATATAATGGATAGTAAAAATATTCTTTGTTTTATTTTTACGGAGTTCGAAAAAACGTCCGAAATTCGTGTCTCTACACTAGAATACCCCCTTAATCCGAGAGCTACATCTCTACCGATCCGCACGATTTTATGCCTGGAAAGATCACCTCAAAATTTAAGGTTGCGTTTCATCGAGCTTTTGCAATTCGGCTAGAGTGCCTCAAGGAATCAACTGAGACTTTTTTGTTGTTCACATTGTTTTTAACGACATTGTTGAGAGATTAGGGTTGAACAGCCATTTCATTTATGCGACTGAGGAGTACTGGTCAATTGTGAAAGACAAGCGGTAGAAAGTGGGTGGAACTTCAAGCGACGGGGAAAGTTCAAACGTAAATGCAATTAGGTCGTGTTCGAGGAAAAGTAAGACCTAAACAAAAGTCTCACAATTAGCATAAAACTTAGTAATATATAGCCGATATATTTCAAAATATAGAATAGACACATAATTTTACTCGAATAGTACTTTAGTGTTCGAATGTTTTCGTGTTCGAATGTTTTCGTGTTCAACGTGTAATCGGAGTTTCGAGCGATTAAACTATTTCATAATTTGCTGGTATATTTATAACAGTTGATAAACGTTATGCCACAATATACATTAGTAAACAACACAGTATCAAGCGATAATGTAATTTTAAAAATGATAAACGGCATCGTCAAATTGTTTGCATTACCTTCACCGGCTTTGTATCGACAGACAGTGTACTTTACTGGTGGTAGTAGTAATCCATAATATCGCAAACAATATTGGAATTCTATAGATAAAACTACACGCTTGTATGGGAAGAAACGCCGTTAGTCATCGAGGCTCCGATAAGTCCCCCAGGTCTTAGACGGGCGAACAATGACTGTCAGTTGGTAATAGGTGCTTCGCGGGTACAAACTGTTTAGAAACGTTTTCCTCAATTTGTGAGACCGTGTGGAAAGAGCGTTTATCTATACGTCAGTTTCACGTGAGTTCAACCGATAGAATCGTTTACTAAGTAATGTTGATCTTAATGGGTTCTATCTCACAAACGATCAATTGTATATAAGTGCATACGCGTGCTTTCAGATCGATCTTCACAAAATTGATGCTCAATTGATGTTCATTTTAAAGAAGAAAAATGACGAACATTGTTTTTTTTTGGTTCTAGGTGCTAAATGTAGGATAATCTGAACCCAAACATGAGAGAAATCGCATGGGCACCACTGAATGTGCCGTTGAGACGACGGCTCGAGACACTATGCGCTTTTGGGTGGATAAGTCTGTTCCTTTTCGGTGAATTGGGAATGCTATTTTTCTATTTATATTTACTGGTAAGTGACCCATTGTTTCCATGCACTGGCCGCATTTAGTATTGAGTAATTGCATTTATTCGTAGATATTTGGCGGCGTTATCGCAAAGACATTGTGTATAATCTATGGGATTTTTATCTACATAGACCGTGATGCCGGTGTCAACGGTGGACGAGGACAAGGGTAAGTGATTAACGGTTGAACATTAACGCTAAGCGTGTTATTTTTTGGTTCACTCAGGGGGCAGATAATGTTACCACAACTTCTATCAATTGCCAAATTATAAATTAACAGAGAGATACATTAGTTCTAGATCTAAACCTGTCGATCAAGAATTTATTTATATACATTAGGGTGCCAATGAAAATGGTCATCTCGAGTTTCAAAAAGTTAAATACTTCGACCGCTTTGCGCCACTCTCCCTTAAGTCCGATTGAGCTGAAATTTGGCATAGGATATTTTTTCAAGGTGGTGAACATTTTGTATAGGGCAACTTCTTGAAATTTTAGGGTCGATTTTTCCCATACATTCATTGGCACCCTAATATACATATTAGTTTAACCGAAAAGGTCATGTTCATTTTATGAAAAAAAACCAAAACCATGTTTTTGAAGGTACCGGTTTGACTCATATCCCGAACACTTCATTTCAAAAACTAAATTTACTGAAGATCAATGTTAAAAGTAATTAAATAATCAAAACCCCAATATTCTTTAGGGTATACACTTCCGTATAATAACATTTCTAGGTATCAAAACAACACAGATGTTAAGTGAATTTAGTGTTCGGAGTGTTCGGAATTTGAGACAAAACGGTACACCGTTTTATTCCGCAATCTTCCACGCAGCTTGGATATCTCATTCTGTTAAACTTGTAGTTTATATCGTCGCAAAACAGGGCAAAGTACTTTTTATGCTGTTTATGTTTTTTTCGAATAAGGGGGTGGGTTTAGTGAATGAAAATCTCACACTCCCTAGTCGACGTGCCGACTGGAATGTCTTTTGCAGATTCACTCACATTTGTTGAATAAATAATAGAACATGGATCTTTGTACTAACAAATATCATGGTACGTTTTTCCCATTATTGCAGAGTTAAATGGTTCCGCAACTTGTTCTGTTGGAAATTATTCCAATCATACTTTCCAGCGAAACTACACAAAACCGTGGACTTGCCAGCCGATCGAAACTACATATTTGCAACTTTCCCGCATGGCGTATTGAGGTGAGTAGCGACAGAATGTCAAAAGCCGTAATCATCTACAAAACTGTCCCTCATCCATTAACATCGTCAGTATATCGATTGGCCAAAGGTAGGAGAACAAATAGATGTACGAATGGTTTAACCAAACGTTGGTAATCGTTGACATCGTTGGCTATCATAGCTAAGTTATCTGTACTTATGTTTCGGAGATGTTGAGCCTACATGTTCGAGCACTCTTGACGAAACTCTACATGTTCAGTATAGCCCTATATTCATATTCTGATGTTGACCGGTTCGTTACAAATTCATAATTCGATTTTGGTATTAGCTTTAGTGACAAAGTTACAGTTACAATTGATTGTATCTATAAGCTGAATTCTGAATGTTTCTTCGTCCTGTTTGAGATTGAAATTAAGTGCTTGGTTGTGTTGTTGAAGTGTTATTATTCACCCACCGTAAGTACTGCATTTCATATTCTGGCATACCATCGCCCTCTCCCGCTTCATAATACTACAAAATAATCGCACCGTCCTCACGCGTCCTCATGATTCATTGCAGCACCGGTACCTTCATTAATTTCGCTACCGACACCACCAGCTTTTACAAACTCTACCCTGGGATTCGCTCCCGACCGTGCACCCTCGACTACCACTTCCGCGTTCCAATCTTTCGGGAACTGGCGCTCAGCTGGGGTCTGGCTTCGTGTGCCTCGAAGAGTATTGTGCGCATGTTGAACGCCTCCAATAACCAACATCATCCCGCGAACCGCGACGGATTCACGGCCAATGCGGTTGTTATTGTTGTGGGTGGCGCCGCGGAGTCGCTGAACTCCCGGCCCGACAGCTACCGTCTAGTGTTGAAGAACAGAAAGGGATTCTGTAAAATAGCCCTCAAAACGGGCGCTCCGATAGTGCCGGTGATTAACTTTGGCGAGGTAGATCTGTTCGACCAGCCCCCAAATCCTCCCGGTTCGAAACTGCGTAGGTTCCAGGAATATATGAAGAACAACACTGGAGTTGCTCCGGCGGCTTTCAGAGGGCGCGGATTCTTCCAGTACACGTACGGATTAATTCCCAGGCGGAAACCGTTGAATACAGTCAGTGAGTATTGTTGGCCTGAGGTTTTTGAGGAGATTATTTGAGGATATAATGTTATACTGTTTTCAGTCGGAGCTCCGGTGCAAACTGTACAAATCAAGGAACCAACACAGGCGGATGTAGATGAACTGCACGGAATATTCTGCTCGGCACTCTTGGAGTTGTTTGACCAGTACAAAGGAAAGTTTATTGAACATTGCAAGAATGTTGAAATGGTGATTGAATGATGAAGCCAGAAAGTGCTTCCACCTACGCGTATTCCTATGTGTGAACGGGAAAACTATTCATAAGATTAAGGTCCTCACAGAGGACTGAAGATTTTGATTTTGTTTTGTAATTCATACTACGTTTTTGAAAGTAAATCAGAATTTTAAAGTAACTAATTGGAAAACTTTATGCTTTTATTGTTTTTATTCGTAGAGTCATGCGGTAATAGAGAGTTGGAAACATGAAAGTACAGGCAAACCTGTTTTTGTGCGGTTCCTTTTTGTGTGAGTCCTCGTTTGTGCGACTTTTTTATGCGATTTTATTATGACATCGGGTCTTGAATCACATGAATTAATAGCACAAATAATAAAATCGCATCTAAACAGTCACACAAATGAGAAATCGCACAAAAACGGGTTTTCCTGTAAATATGTTTTGAAGAAATGATGTAAGGGATCCAGTCAAAAGGCTTAGTTTGCAGTGAAACTTTTCGTTTACGAGAATCTTTTTTCGTGAATCAAAAGATTTTGCAAAAACTTCTAGAGGCCTCCTAATGCCGAATTGAAACTAAGGCCTACGGAATGTACGTATCTACATGCTTGTAGAATTTAGTGCTAGCCTGGAGATTGTCGGCCAAGCACACAATCTAACTTGGAGATTTTCGGTTTGATTTTGGTCGATTTTAGGACGCCGGCTTGCTTCGGATCTTGAGTATTCCCACAATAAACTTTGAGACACTTTTTGTTCTAGAAATAACAACTGAAGCAATTCTAGGAACTCCTTCTTAACCCTTTCGGTACGAGCGTCGTCTATAGACGACATCCGCGCGATGAGCTGTGTGTACTTGGGTCGTCTTCAGACGACATGAAAGTCGAACTGCACATCGATCACACCAGCGCGATGTGCATACTTTTCGGCACAGTGCTCCGTACAGCGGTAACACTCCGGCGAAGCACACTGCCGTATTGAAAGGATTAATCTTCCAACAAGCTTCATGATCAATGGTTGGTGCATTTTACTTCCAGATTTGGATTTAGTAGTACAGTCAACCCTTCTATAACACGTACTCTTATAGCGCGGTTTCTGTTCAACAACGTCCCATCAGCTTTTTTCGTGCACCCAATGCATGATTTTAACTGGATATGTTTATATTAGGTTGAGGAAAATTATTAAATTTATTTATTTCCATTATTTTCTTGTTGGCTGGCGTAATATCGATCATACAATTTCAAGTTCAGGCTCGTTGTAAAGGTGGCATTCATACTAAAAAAAGATTTGTTGTATTTTGTTTGTTCCATTCAGTTGTGAGTTACACGGTGTTAACAATGGAGGTCAACAAAAAGAAAATTCGGTTCATTTTACACTTTTTATTTCATAAATGCGAAAATGCAAGCCGAAAAGCAAGATGAAATTGTGTTTGATGTTTGATAACTGGACTGCAAAACAGCAAAAGCAATACATCGATTTCAAGATAACATCTATTATTGATACATAACTGCTTTGCATCTCAGTTAACGTACGCCCTGTTAAAGATAAGTCCAGTTGAAGATAGTCCAGTTAGGGAATGACTTCTGTATATGACGGGGTGACGAACATCATAGGCGAGTGTCTTCAGCGAAAAATGATATCAATACTAGGAAGATGGCAGCGATTATCATGCGTGAACCTATTGAGATCGGCATTACATCGCATCACAAAAATGAAACGAAATGAAATGTTAATCTGCATGACTCATATTCATAATCCTCAATGACTCAATTCCTTCTATGATGGATTGAGCAGTAGAACTATTACGACTTGATTGTGATAGTCTGCAAACGAAAATTATTCCACCGAAAAAGCTACTGCTCCCGATTATGTGTACAAACCGTTACAAACCGTTTGACGGTTATGAGTACATATAACAAACGGCCCTTTTCAGGGCTACTATTTAGAGTTTCAAAAGAATTAAACCAACAGATTGCTGAAGAATGAAAAGAATTACATTTAAAAAAACAAATGATCTGAACAATGACAGTCCTACGTCAAACTTCCGTCCGTGCCCCTACTTTTTATTTTATTTCTTTTTAATTTTTTTTATGATCTCTTATTGGTCTCAATACTACGCGGTACAAATGAAGTGATTTGTACTCGTTCTGAGTTTCTTATAGCGTGGTTTCCATACAACACGGTATATGGTTTCCATACAACGCGCTACGGATAACTAGTAAACGATGCTCAATGCCATCAACGCGGATCGGGTTATAACATCATTAAGTGCTTGCTTGAAGCTATTCGAAATCATCAAACGGATTGACAAATTGACGCCTTTTTCTATATTTCGACAAGGTTGATAACATTATATTTATAGGCAAACCAGGACAACTTGGATGCTCCGTAGGACTCGTAAAATGGCTTAGGTCATAGCTGCTCTATAAAAAAATTATAGGAGGTTGTGTCCAAGATACGACCGCATTGTTGACATAGAACTACGCTGTTCTTTTATATAAGTCGCTTGTTTATACATTCGGATATTATTCTATAATGCTTTAGTGCACCTTAACGTCTGCTTCGCCATAACGTCAGTTTAATGCATTGATGAATTCTCAATGGAACCAACGAAGCCCCTATGATGACGGAAAACAAACAATGTTAACTGCTTGGAAAAAGACTGAATTGTGCCACACAACTTGTACTCTGCTGAAGCACCCATCGATGCGAATGTCAAGAGCGACCGCCTTCACCACCAGCGGGGGGAGCTTGATTTTGGTTGCTGCCTGGGTAACGGGTATTTTCGACCGAGGCGCCGAAATCGCCTACTTCGCTGTTGTTCGATGCGGTGTCACACTCGCGAAGGTTCGGTTCAGTGCGAGCGCTTTTCACTGCACCAACATCGCGTGCATCATTAGATGACGCTTGCCTCGAAATTTTATTGCCCCTGGCAATGCGTTCGTTTGTTGCAGGGCTCGAGCCTGCCTTCCTCTTCTTCTTGCTCATCACACACTACGCGAAGCGTCCAATTTATGACGCGAAAAGAAAAACACACGATACGAAAAACGCGAAAAACGAACAGAAAAACCAAACGACGATATCCAAGTTGGACTACCACTGGTGGGGTCCAATCTTAGATCGAAGTGCATCGAAAGCAAAGTGAAGTGAATTGCTCAACAGTCGGATGCCGAATGAAAGTTTGCCTCAGCGAGATCCACTGTTTATACTCTAGGCAAGTATTCCCCTTCATTCTTCTACTTTTCTTTTGTTCACGGAGACTTTAAATCTTACGATTTCCCCTCCGTTGGTCGTCGATAAGTTGCTCGTTATTGACAGTTGTATTCGGGAAAGCACACAAATGGACAGAACAAATGTATGGGAAAATGGGAACGCTTATAGTTTTCTTGAATTTTAACCCTTTACACACCAGGGAATTGTGATGTATCAATCAAATCGTAGGGAACTTCCGATTCGTTTGATATGTAAATCCGTTCGCGGCAAAAATAGTTATTAACGTTAACTTTATTTCATAAAAACGTGACCTGTTTTCTGATTTGGCACCCTTAATGAAAGACAAAAAGTTGATGGGTCTGAGCCTAGGGGCACGGACGGGATCTTGGCATAGGACTGTGATTGTGTGTAGTAATTGCATTTAAATTGAGTTTTTCATTGTTCAAAATCTGTATTTTTTTTCTCTTTTGATACATCAAATGTTCTGGAAAAACCATTACCTGTATGTACTTGTATCCTTTAAACGGGTTAGATGACATAACGTGGTAGAATTCGGTACCGCATTCTGTTCAAAAATGTACACAAAAATACCATTAAAGCCATTACTACCCTTTTCTTCTGTTTATTCAAGCATGCATTTATTCAATCACGACAAAGAGTCATCATGTATCATTTTTAAACACAAGTCTAAATAGTTAAGACCTACATAAATAGAAGCCTGAGTCAAATCAATCTATGACTACAGAAATATATTATAGATAAATAGCATTATCTCCTTCGTTACCACGTTGTCCGGAACATTGTTTGTAACAACTTTATAGCCATGTAAGATCGCGACTACTCAAGCTATCATAATCTAATTTACGTGGGTATACCCTTTCGGTCTTCTAAATCAGCAGCCATTTAAATTCATATATTGCATTTTCACATAACCAAACAAC
The DNA here is from genome assembly GCF_029784135.1 of Toxorhynchites rutilus septentrionalis. Classification (NCBI taxonomy): domain Eukaryota; kingdom Metazoa; phylum Arthropoda; class Insecta; order Diptera; family Culicidae; genus Toxorhynchites; species Toxorhynchites rutilus. Next base: position 207,025,978 of record NC_073745.1, read on the forward strand.
TTACTTGATATTATGACATCCTGGACCACAATTACACAAATTGTTATTAGTGAGACCTACACGATACAAACATGAATTGAGCACAAATTGATTGGACAACATACAATGTAATATAAAATTAATGCCTATTATCGGTAAATGGAGAATAATTCATTTTACGCATCAACTCACATTATGAGCTCACGCCCGAATTTAGGCAAAAAGATTGCTCGTTGCGTCGGGAAGGAAACGAGTGGATAGTGCAATCGAAAGAAAACATACCCAATTAAATCGTCAAATTGCTAACTTTTTTTTACTATATTCACTGTTCATGTTTTAAGCAAAATAAAATCTGGATAAATTTCGTGTCTAATGATATATCACACAACATATGTCGCAATAACCATTTTGAGTAATATGCGTTTGAAAATTCTTAATAAATCTTTACATTTTTCGTAGAGTGACCCCCATATATAGAAATCAAAGACATAGTCCTATGTCAACATACATTAAAAGTAGAAGGGTCTAACCCTATGGGCACGGACGGAAGTTCGACGTAGGACTGTGATTGTTCAGAACAATTTTTTGACGTAGGACTACGTCTAACCGGAAGATATAGGGGGTGAAATGGAAATCTAGGCACTGAACAAGTAGGAAAAAACGCAAGATTTGGAACGCTTATAACTCGAGCATTTCTCAATAGATCGCAAAGGTTTTTGCATCAATTGATAGGAAATATATCCACGCATCTATCATAACGAATAACATTTCATTTTTCTTGAGATAAATAATTGAATAATTGTAAAATATCAAGCATTGTCAAAATGCACTATGTGCCCATTTTTGATTGGTCCATTTTGTGCTTCTCAAATCGTACCGACCAAAACGGGCAACCAGAGCAGCAGCGAAATACAATGAAGCACGATTGGAAAGGAAAAAGAAAAAAATTAACGAAACATTGGTCGCAGTCTCACACATGCGTAATTCTCGAGCCAGCCAGTCAGCTCAAAAATCCCCGCTCCGCTGCCGTAACGATCATTCTCATTCAAACCGTACACCACATCAGTTCGCATCACAACACATGAACAAACCAACCCAAGCAGCCATGTCTGGACATGGCAAAGGAGGAAAAGTGAAGGGAAAGGCAAAATCCCGCTCGAACCGTGTTGATCTGGAGTTCCCCGCAAGGGTAGCTAGGCCGAGCGCGTTAGTATCAGTGCATCAGTCCATCTAGCCGCCGTTATAGAGTTTCGGTCGCCGAAGTGATCGAGTTAGCTGGCAAAGCTGCTCGCGACGATAAGAAAACCCGCATTCGGAACAGAACACATTCGGTTCGGTGGACATCAAGACAACGGGCAGTTGCAGCGAGTGACGAGTGGCAAACGCAATCGCAAAACGGCATCAGGTAGCAGAAGAAAAAAGTTTGTTCTTTATACAAACTGCTTTGGTGGCAAATCCAGAACAAGGCGGCATCGAGGGCGTTCGAAATGGTTTATTTTCAAAACTACGAGAACTAAGTTTTCTAAATTGGAACCATTCCATAAAACAAGGCGCTTTTCAGGGCCATTAAACCTTCCAAAAGAGAGTTTAGGAAATACAGTTCAATGCTTTCTAAAACATTATCCAAAATAATAATAAAACACAAATTGATTTTTTCATAATTTGTTTGTCAGGATATGATGAGTATGTGAATTTGGCAGTTGTTCTGAGCTTATTGATTTTCATCAATTCTTAAATTGCTTCTAGATTGAAAGTACAGTAATTTACACTTATCTCGACATTTAGCTAAATGGACGGACCTATAATGCGACATATTTAGTTGGACATTTTGAAACATAGAGTTCGGGGTCTAAATTATGACCCCACATTGAAAGTCGACACTGTACCACTGTCATCGCAAATGTTCAATTACAGGTTAAAATTACCTCCAACCCGATACTGAGTGGTGGTAATGCGACGTGCCATTGAATGTAATTTACTGTAAAATATGTCACAAGCTGGATGGGAAGAAATTTTCCAACTGTGAAAGCTGTGGCGAGTGGCAAATGCAATCGCTAAACAGAAAGGTTTAGCCGAACAAGATGGGTATATCGAGTGATAACAAAACAATAAACTCTTTAGATTGAAGATAATTTTGTGATCCTGAAAAGGATCCTTTTTAGCCTGCATGTGAATCCAACGAGCGAACAAATCGTAATGAATGTATTTTTTTGCCATCGCTCCCTTTTAACGCCCATTCGTTCGTCTCGTTGGACTCGCCCCTCTGGCTGAGTCTGCCGATTTGTCTCTATCCTGTGAGTGTGTACCGCTAGAGTATAAAACACGCGGACCCCAAAAAAATATCTTATTTTCTTTCAAACCGTAAACCCGTGTGGTTGTACGGCATCGGCATCGTGGACGTAACAAAGGAGGACAAGTTAAGGGAAAGGTAAAGTCTCACTCGAACCGTGCAGGTCTCCAGTTCCCTGTTGGTCGCATTCACTGATTGCTCCGCAAGGGTAACTAGGCCGAACGGATTGGTGCCGGAGCACCAGTATACCTAACAGCGATTATAGAGTTTCGGCCGTCGGAGTGCTCGAGTTGGCTTGCAAAGCTGCTCACGACAATCAGAAAACCCGCATCAAGAACAGAGCAGCTTCGGTTCGGCGCTCATCAAGGCAACAATTAGTTTCAGTGAGTGGCAAAGTGTTTCTCCGGCACGTCGCATTAAATGTAATTTACTGAACAACATGTCACAAGATGGATGGGAAGAAATTTTCCAACTGTGAAAGCTGTGGCGAGTGGCAAACGCAATAGCTAAACAGAAATGTTTAACCGAACGAGATGGGAATATCGAGTGATAACAAAAACACAACACCAAAGGTTCTTTTCAGAACCATCAACATATTCATAAAGAGTAAACAGTAAACTAATCCATTTTTCAGGTAGATAGGTAGGTATTCACGTAGGAGAAGAAAATAAAACAATATATTTAAAATATATATTTAGCAAAAGCTGTCCCCTTTGTATAGTCCTACGTCACTCCGGTTATGTCCCCGACATTACCCACCTGTCTTTTTTTTTCGATTGTAATTCTTTTCATTGTTCAGAAATCTGTTATTTTTACTCTTTTGAAACTTCAAATAGTTGCCTGCCCTGAAAGGGCTTGTATCGAACAAAAAAAACAAAATTAACTTCTGGCAGGAAGTTCAACTGAAGATGAGTAATGAATATCAGTGTGACACATAACAGGATGGAATGGTAGATGAAGTATATGTGGATCGGTAAACGAAAAAAATTATATCGTCATTAATTACATTGAATATGAATGTTGTGGGAAAGAAACAAAAAATAAGTTGAAAATACTTTCGATTTCATGATATTTTGAGGAAAAATACACATGAAATCATGAAGTAGCTTTATTGTTATTGTATTGTGTTGGTATTGTGATTTCTTTCCATTGTCTTATTCTTATTATTAGTCTTATTATGAGGCATCGGGAGCAGTATCTTTTTCGGTGAAATAATGCTCGTTTGCAGACTATCACACTCATTTTTGTTTTCGCACGAATCAAATCCATCCATTCGAACATTCGAAAATTAACCAATTCAAACGAAACGCCTATTCTAGTTTTCGTACGAATGAGTTTTTTCGTCTGTCTACCAAACGCCACTTTTTTCTTGCGAATCCCTTTCGTTTGTTAAATCAGTATTCACGTTTTTCGGATAATTCGAGCTCAAGTCGTATTGGTTCTACTGCTCAATCTATAATAGAAGGAATTGGGTCATTGAGTATAATGAATATGAGCCATAAAGATTATTAATATTTCATTTCGTTTCAATTTTGTGATGCGATGTAATGCCGGTCTCAATAAGTTCTTTTATGATAATCGATGCCACCCTCCTAGTATTGATATCATTTTTCGCTGTAAAATTGCCCATGTTTCCGCAGCTCGGAAGACACTCGCCTAAGATGTTCGTCACTCCGTCATGTACAGAAGTCATTCACTACCTGGCCTAGCTTCAACTGAATTCGGAAAAGGTCTTGCCAATTTGTTTGATAGAACGAACCATTGCACACAATTTTATGTTACATACAACATTCATGGGAAAGAAAGGAAAGTTGAAAGAAAGAATTCATAATGCATGATTAACCTTCGCATTCGCTCGCATAACATACCTCTCTTATTTGTTGAATTACTCACTTGTTTTATTATTTCCACTGTTGATGTTTCAGGCGAAAAAAATGCTGGATAAATTTGCCGTCTAATGGTATATGTTATAACATGTATAGTATGAACGATTCTGCGTAATATGCATTTGAAAACTCTTAATAAAACGTTACATTTTTCGTAGAGTGCCCCTCCTATATAGAAATCAAAGACGTAGTCCTACGTCAAAAAACAATTCCAACACCTTAACCTGCTATGTAAGCAGCTCTGGAGTTTTTCAAGACGACAAATTGGGTCAACTGTTTATCAACGATGTCGTCATGTATCATGGAGGTCTTATAAGTTGCTGATCTAATGCTTCGCATTGTGATCTACAGCATAGAAGATGGTTGTAGACTTCAAAACATGCTTGCTCAAAACATGCAACATGATATAGAGTAAATAGGATGCCATTTAACATTTCAAATTACTCTGTTATTAGTTTCCACAGTAAACTTTTCATTGCTTGAGTACATTGTCATTGTAAAGAAAGAAGCTAAGTTCAAACAATTGGTGTTACTTTTGACCAATTGTTTGCTTTCTCGTTCAGGAACTACTATCAGAATATTATTGACGAAATCCGTTGTCATCTAGGATTTCAGAGCATTGTGAGTGAGAAATTCAGATACACACACATGCTGGAAACATTGTATGCGTGTCTTGTTTCGATCGCTTTTCGAATTCTTCTCACAACTGTGTTTGAATTACAATTAAATTTGCTTCGATTATAAACCAATGAATGATTGATATAATAATTACAATCATCAATATTACGCGGGTAAATCGGTTTATCGAGAGAATATTACCCGTTTATTCCACAATAAAAGACCGTGATCTTCGTTTGAATAACTATGTGGTAAAGTTTTAATCTGATTCGTGATCTTAGTAAAGGAAAAAAATGCAACTTTTCAATACTCTAACCTCAATTAAAGAAAGGTCTGAACTAGAGCTTGAACTTGAGCTCGGGCTTAGGTAGACTATACACTTCGTAGTAGCTCGCTGTGACTGACCTGAACCAGCACAAAGAACACACTGAATGACGCTCGGGATAAAAAATCCATTCTCATTGTGCAAGTTCGAGTGATTCGAACTTTAAATAGTCAATAACGACGCCAACCACGTTCTTACAGTCACCAGGGGAAGGGAAGAAATGTTAGTATGATATTCGCGGCCAAACGGCCTCTGTAGCGTAGTTCCCCTGCGGTTATCATGGAAGGGGCACTTGTTAGTGGGTAGGAGTAAGAATCAGGATTCACCGAGGTAAGTAATTTGGCTATGTAAACGCGGACTATCGACCACTCGACGAAACGAATTTCCGACAGTCTAATGTGTCAAAATACGCGGCAGAGACTATCCTTTGGCAACCTCAGAAGGACCGGCAATCGCGGCGGCGCAGAGTTTACTGTGGAAAACCTGTAAAGGTAACTGGGAGAGCTTCTGTATAACCAATCAAACCGACGATAAACTTCGTTATTCAATTCACGTATTCTTTATTTATCATTGATAGTCAAATAAAGTAAGGTCTCAATTAGAGTTGTAAAATAGAAAAAAGTAGAATATCCGAAATCATATAGTCTTCTTCTGGATGCCATAACAATAATTTTCTTGTATCCACCTAATTGATCAAATGATTCTTTTTTCTCATCTCCAGCACTGGTTGCTTCCTCAGCTTCGCCACCGATACGAACGATTTCTACATCCACTACCCCGGAATTCGATCCCGCGTTGTCACCCTCGACTTCCACCTGATTGCACCATTCTTCCGAGAGCTGTGCCTGAGCTGGGGAGTGGCATCCTGTTCCCAGCAGAGCATTGTCAACCTGCTGGTGGCACCCAACGACTCGAAACATCCGTACAATTCGGACGGCTACACCTCCAACGCAGTGGTAATCATCGTCGGCGGAGCCGCGGAATCACTGAATTGTCGACCCAACAATTACCATCTGGTGCTGAAGAAGCGCAAGGGCTTCTGCCGGATCGCTCTCCAGACTGGGACCGCTATTGTGCCGGTGATAAACTTTGGCGAGCTGGATCTGTTCGACCAGCCCCCGAATCCACCCGGCTCACGGCTTCGTAGATTCCAGGAGTGGGTTAAGGCGACCACCGGAATTGCCCCGGCTGCGCTTGTGGGGCGCGGTTTCTTCCAGTATTCGTTCGGAGTGATACCCAGACGAAAGCCTATCAACACAGTTAGTAAGTGTGCTGTAATAAAGGTTTTTTCATGAAACATTCTATAATTTGTTGTGGCCTTCATTCATTTCCAGTTGGAGCCCCCGTTGAAGTGGAGAAAATTGATAATCCATCCAAGGAACAAATCGAAGCTCTGCACGTGCGATTCTGCGCTGCACTGGAGGATCTTTTTGAGACTCACAAAACTAAATACGTTGAAAACTATGAAAATGTAAAACTTGTGTTGGAATAGTGGTGCCTTAGTGTATAAGTGAGTTGAAAGATATGCGAACAATAGCGTCCGATGAGGTCATAGTTATTTTTTGTTAATTTATTTTCCTTGTCAAGAGTGGCAGTGGGAAACCCGTAGCATACAAAATGTTTTGTAGTTTAAAATGAGGTATAATATAAATTGTATTATTAAAATTTAATTCTATGGTTTGAGATTCTTTCTCAATTAAACTTTAATGAACTAAAATTAGGGAGGGGTAGCTTTTGTAATAGATTCATACTTCCGTGTCTATAAACTGTGAATCCAATCCCTGCTAGAGTTGCCATCGATGAGCAATATAGAACACGAGTTAAAATCTAAAAAGAAAAAACAGGAAGTGGGTTATATCTATGGTATAACCGCAAGGGTGACGTAGGACTATGGGTTGAATCAAAATCCATTCTGAATGAATGAATAAATGAATATTTGGGGGACTTCGAAAACGAGAGCGTAACGTTGGAGGCACAAGGTTTTATGCATCCATTATAGGATACGAAAAACCTTGTTCTGAAGAATAATCTTCAGAAGCTTTCCTGCTAACTGCACTTGATTGACAAATCACAAAACCAAATGTATTATATGGATATTTTATGGATAAAAAACATTAAAATAAACTCTTTCGCTTGAATGTAATTTTCAATTCCAAGGGGAACTGGCAGATTATTTTCCAGCAACGATTAGATATTTTCACATTTTCCTCGATACTGGAAGCCCACCAGTGGTTAATATTTGGCAGATTATTTTCCAGCAATGATTAGATCTTTCCGGAACTTTCTCGATGCTGAATGGCATCCAAACGGAAAGAATTCTGCGCGTATATGTGTCGATCCTTCGCCGTCCACCTCCTCCAGCACGTTAGGCAACGATGTTGTCTTGTCGATGTCCTCACGAAAAATGAATGCGTTTCACCACCAGAATACAACTTTCCGGAACTTTCTCGATGCTGAATGGCATCCAAACGGAAAGAATTCTGCCCGTGTATGTGTCTCCTCCAGCACGTTAGGCAACGATGTTGTCTTTCCGATGTCCTCACGAAAAATGAATGCGTCTCATCGCCAGAATATCGCTTAAGTATGCTTTTTGTGTGTGATTGAATCGAGAGAAGGTGTGGTTTACGATGGCAATTTGGAAGGCAAACTAGAGGGGAATGAACTCTCTGAGCTCGAAACTTCCGGCGACTGAGCAATAATCGATTGCGTGCGCATACAATATTGGATACGGAAATATCCTACTGATGGGGAAGAATAATCTTCAGAAGCTTTCCTGCTAATTACACTTGGTTGAAAAATTGCAAAATCAAATGAATTTGATCGCTGTGTTACATGGTTAGAAAACATTAAAATAAACTCTTTCACATGAATATATTTTTAAATTCCCAGAGGAACTGGAAGATTATTTTCCAGAAATAATTAGATCTTTCCGGAACTTTCTCGATGCTGAATGGCATCCAAACGGAAAGAATTCCGCGCGTGTATGTGTGTGTGTAGCGATGTCTTCCCGGGGAACCGTTTGTGGCATCACTCTCCTCCTGATGGATTCCCTTCTGGCCTAGGGTGCACAAACAGGCTCTTGGTGACACCGTTCATCCGCGCTTTCATGATAAACGAAGAGCTTCACCACAACAGTGACAACATGCTCCAATCGCTGTTCAATTAGAACTGAGTGGATTTCCGAGCGGCGCTCGCTTATATACCGATTGGTGATTTCAATAGCCTGTTTCGAGAACAATTTTAAGGCTATTGAAACAAGTTTTTGGATCAAAAAGTAACAAGTATATAACGCGTAGACATTTTATCTTTCGAATGAAGTGTTTATCATACCATTTCGTTCAGTTGTTCAGGAGCTATTAACGTTCAAAATCTCGGTCTCCAGCGTAACGCTTTCGGTTTCGAAACTTTGATTTTACACCCCGGTATAGAAATGAAAGACGTAGTCCTACGTCAAAAAAATATTTCAAAATGTGCAATTCCAAATGAAATCGAACTACAAATGCAGATTTTAAAAACATGTATTTTTGATTCGAACGAAAATTTTATTCCGTTTAGGTTGGAAGAAATATGAGTTTTCCACAGCAATTGTGGATTTTTTTGACTCAAATTTAACTTTTCAACAGGGCATATCGATTTTAGTAAGAGAAATCTTTGAAAGTTTGTATTTCAAAAACTATGAGTCCTACCGAAAAAGTGTCTTAAAAAGAGTTATAGAGTATTGATGCCCAAACGTGAAAAAAATATACAATGAGAAAAAAAATCCTTCTTTTCTATTTACAAAAAAAAACTTTAATACATTTTTTTTCATATAAAATAGAAAACATATAGAAAATTAAAAAAATGGGTACAGGATGGTAAATCTATTTTTGACGAACTTTGTGGAACATCGAATTTTTATGAATTTCTGAAACTTTTAATTTTTGTATGTCAATAATAATTTTTAGCCACAAATTATGAATTCTGATGTAATTTAAAGCATAAAAGATCTTTATCACCTTTTAAATGCAGCCATTCTCCTGATATTTAAAAAAATATTTCTAATTTATTGTCTTTCTTTATAGTAAATATGCTCTTTTAATATGTTTGTCATATTATACCGCCATGTTCACGATATTTTATTAATTTGCTTATAATTTTCTACAACTTTTCCAAATACATCATTGTGGTAAAACTATATGTTTAGGAGTTACGTTGAAAAATATTTGAAGACATGTGGGTTAATACAAAACGTAGCGATAATGTTTTTCAATTCTATTTTCAACTCCTAAACAAATAGTTTTACCATAATGATGTGCTTGGAAAAGTTGTTGAAAATTATAAGCAAGTTCATAAAACTTCATGAACATGGCGGTATAATGCGACACATATTAAAAGAGCATATTTACTATAAAAAAGACAATAAATTTGATTTTTTTTTAATATCTCGAGAATGGCTGCATTTAGGAGGAGATTGATAAAGAGCCTTTTTTGTTTTAAATCACATCAGGATTCATAATTTGTGGCTAAAAATGATTGTTAATTAATAAAAATTCGAAGTTTCGAAAAGTTCGTCAAAAATAGTTTTACCATCTTGTACTAATTTTTTAAAATTTCTACATGACTTCTATTTTATATGAAAAAAATCAAAACAATTAAAAAATACATATAAAAATTTGAAAAAAAATATATAAAATTGAAAAAGATAATAAATTAGAAATTGTTTTTTAAACATCTCGAGAATGGCAGCATTTAGAAGAAGATTGATATATAACTTTTTTATTTTAAATCACATCAGAATTCATAATTCGTGGCTGTTAACATACAAAAATTCGAAGTTTCGAAAATTCATAAAAATTCGATGTTCCACAAAGTTCGTCAAAATAGTTTTACCATCTTTTACCCATTTTCTATATGATTTCTATTTTATATGAGAAAATAAAAAATATATATGTATTTTAGATATTTCAAATTGAAGTTTTTTTGGTAAATAAAAAAAAGTACTAATTTTTTTTCTCAGTGTATATTTTTTTACATTTGGACATCAATACTCTATAACTGTTTCTCAGACACTATTTCGGTAGGACTCATAGTTTTTGAGATATAAATTATCAAAAATTTCTCTTACTAAAATCGATATGACCTTTTCTAAAGTTACAATGAGTCAAAACAAAGTCCCAATTGCTGAGGGCAACTCATATTTCCTCCAACCCAAACGGAATACAAACTTTCGTTCGAATTGAAAATACTCATGTTTTGTCATTTGTCGATTTCATTTGGAATTGCTGAAATTTACCAATCCAATCCCTGTGCGCACTATTTTGGTCATCAAAACACATGAGGCAAAAAAAGATAACTCACCTGATCCTGCCACTTTCGGTTGGCTATACATTTGCTGTATCGCATGTGAGAGAAAGAAACCGAATTATACAGCGGCAGCCATGTGTTCGGTAGCAGCCAGAACAGAATTTCATCCAATTTTTTCCGGAAAAGATAGGTACGCTTTGTTACGAGGTCACGCATCTACAAAATAAATACTGGTAGAAGTACATCCCAATCATATTGCAAATTTTCCATCCCACCTCAATGTAATTGTACATAGCCAAATCACAGATCGAATGCGCATCCTCCCACCGGGTTTCGCTGAACTCCTCCAATACACTCTCTATATCGCTTCCGTGCTTGTTGAACAGCTCCGACAGCACGGTGCAATCCTCGAAACCCGCATTCATTCCCTGCCCGTAGAAGGGAACCATCGCGTGAGCAGCATCCCCGATTATCAGAGCCTTTCCTGCTACGTTGTAGGGTTTGCACTTGATCATCACCAGCGATTGAGGTTTGGTCTTGAAGAAATCCTTGATCAATCGTTCCCGACCGATCAACGCAATCGCATCCGGGAAGTACTGCTTGAAGAAACGCATCAGCTCGTTGTCGCACTTGATGCTGTTGAAATTGCTGAAGGGCATAAACAAGGTCACGGTCCAAGTGCGATCTTGGTTCGGAAGTGCAATCATCATGAACTTTCCCCGAGGCCAAATGTGCAGATAATTTTCGGGCATAGCAAATCCACCATCACTGGTGGAAGGGATACAAAGTTCCAGGTAACCATGCTCGATGTAAGTTTGACTAAAGTCATATCCTGGCCGTTTGATGATTTCTTTTCGCACTGCGCTGAAGGCACCATCACATCCAACGATCAAGTCGGCAATAGCCTGTGAATTTTCTTTCGTTTCAGGGCTGTGCAACGAAAAATCATAATCTAATCCTATGTTTCCGAGCAGAATGAATTAACACCAATGACTTACTTAACGAAATTAAGGTTGCCTTCATCCAGGTCAGCCGATTGCAGCTTGCTGTGGAAGTGGAGACGAATGTTCGGGTACTTTTCCGCAGCTAAAAATGAATACAACTATATATGTAACGCTACACGTGAAACATAACAGACAAATATGGGCAACCGGCAACAGTACTAAGAAACCCTACAACCGCAACTGCTATCCGGTTCCAACAATGTATAGAACACCGCGAAGCAATGCTCTCACGCGTAAACGATAGATATCACATTTCACCCGCACTCACCATCGAGAAGAACCTCGTTCAAATGCTTTCGGCCGACCGAATAAATGCACTGGTTGTTGTTTGCATCATATGGGACAATCTTACGGTTTCCCTTGGTGTCGTGTAGCATGCGTCCCTTCATCGGAATACCATGGTTAAGTAGAGCCTGCTCGAGGCCCACTTCGGCAAGGGCTTTACGCCCCCGGGCAGACAGCGCCAAATTGATACTTCGGCCGATGACCAGCTCGGCGGTGCGGATGTCTGAATGGAACATTCACGTGTGGATAAGAAGAGCTCATTTGACAAACTAAGCGAAGCGTTTATTAATTTGAACCATACCTTCCCGGTATTCGTACAGGTCCACTTCATGTCCTTTCTTTCCGAGATGTAGTGCCAGCAGGGAACCAACCTAATTGAAGAATAAAAGTTTAAAAGATATTTAGTTTAGTAATCGATGGAAGTATTTGAATAACGATTGATTGCAAGCACGCTGTATTTTTATCAGTAGAATAATGAATGAATTGTTTATTTTGATTCACTAAGTTGTAAAATTTTTTATTTCAACCCGTTTTGGAATCATGTCATTTCATTTTTTTTCATGCTAATGAACAGAGACTTAATGATGATACTGTTGCAAAATTGCCTGCGGAAATTCGGTTTGTCTAGAGGAGTGCATTGGCAAAATAAGGACACAATTTCCGACATATGATAGTTAGTTTTGCGCTTTGCAGGGCCACTAAGCTTTTCACAAGAAAATTATTACATTACAATTCAATGCAACAGGTCGATGCAATCGAAAGTGACATCCGAAATAATAAAAAAGTAAACTGATGTGTGTTTGCTTGGAGAAAGCGTGTGTGATTTTGGAAGTGTTTTGGGCTTATTAGTAGATGGTAATTCGATTCCGATCGATCATGAATTTTCTACGAATTTGTGCCGGAAACAATGGCGTTTTGGTAATAGGTACAGAGAAACTACTCGAATATTCAATAAGTTATTTCATTTTACACCCCTTAGTGTAGTTCTGCGTCTCTCCTGTTATTTCTCCGACACTACCCACACGTCTTTTTTTTAAGAATTTTATAGAGTGAATGAAGCCGAGAATAAAATCGGTAGATGTATCTACCTTGTGCTCTGCAACGCAGGAATATTCAAATGTTGATTGCGGAGAAGATTATGATTTTTGGAAAATTCAACATACAATTTGTGACAACATACCAGATCAAAGTTCTGTTGTACAACTGTCATAGCTTTGATGGTCGTGGCTGTTCTGTTAACCACATCGTAAAAAACGTAGATTATCATCGTTATCATCGTTGGAAAAAAATCCTTTCAACTGGTGCGGTGCTACCAGGCAAACAAAAAATATATTCATGAATATATACCCTAGAAAGGGCCTGGCCGGGTAAGGGAGTAAAAAGTGCCCACAAACCAAATCACTTTCTGTATGGCAAATATTGTATAGGGTACTAAAAAAAACATTTTGGCAGTAGTACCATATATTTGAGTCCTTATATGGTACACCATAGGATCTATGGTGAAAAATGCACCTTTTTTTTCTTAATAGCTTTGAGACAAAAATAAGAAAAAAAAAATGCTGAAAGTACATCTTACCAAGATGTATCGTTAAATATCTTCAAACAATTTTTTTATCAAAAAACGAATAATAATAAAAAATTAAATACACGGTACAAAAAAAATATATATTTACTGGCATTTCGAAATTTTCAAAAAAAATATAACTTTGAGACCCACTTCTGCTCTAATTTTTATTTAAATGCGTTCGTATGTGTCTTTTTTCTACATGTGGCGTATTTTTTTTGACGTAGGACTACGTCTTTCATTTCTATACCGGGGTGTAAAACCAATGTATCGAGAACGAAAGCGTTACGCTGGAGACCGAGATTTTGAGCGTTAATAGCTCTTAAACAACTGAACGAAATGGTATGATAAACACTTCATTTGAAAGATAAAATGTCTACGCGTCATATACTTGTTACTTTTTCATCCAAAAACTTGTTTCAATAGTCTTAAAATTGCTTTCAAAACAGGCTATTGAAATCACCAATCGGTATATAAGCGAGCGCCGCTCGTAAATCCACTCAGTTATGATTGAACAGCGATTGGAGCATGTTGTCGCTGTTGTGGTGAAGCTAATTTCGTTCCGCTTGAAACATCGGAGCAGCCGCCACACACACACACACACACACATACACGCGCGGAATTCTCGTTGCTATCATCGTTGCTGAAAAATAATCTGCCAGTTCCCCTGGGAATTGCAAACTACATTCATGCGAAAGAGTTTATTTTAATGTTTTCTATCCATATAACACTGCAACCAAATACATTTGGTTTTGTTATTTTTCAATCAATCGCAATTAACAGGAAAGCTTCTGAATATTTTTTTTCCCCATCAGTGGAAATTTTCGTATCCAATATTGGATGCATAACATGAAAAACGGAAAATGTTTCACATCGCGAAAATCAAGTCATTTTCGAGCGATTATTTGCTTTCTACTCATATAATGCTGCGACCAAATACATTTCGTTTTGGATTTTTTCAATCAAGTGCGATCAACGTAAGACCACGTCTTTCGGCAATTTATTAGAGGTGCAATGAATCTTTAGGAATTCCCGCTCTACGCGCACTGGCAAACAATGTTTACTCAACAATTTCTCAAACGAGAAATGGGTGTTGTGAGAAAGGATTAGCGAACGCGAAAACGACAAACGGGAGAAAGATACGTTTGGAGGTTGAAGGAAATTGGCAGAAAACTTCTTCATTCTATCATTCAAATAATGTGATTCATACCACATCGTTTTGCCAGAAAGAGATTATTAATGTTCAAAGGAGGAATCGAGTCCTCCGAGGAAATTACCCAGCGTAAATTAGAGTCGACTATCGATTGCGGCATTCGTACACAAATAATTTCATAATGCAGTTTCACCAAAGTGATTTCTTCGGATATATTCACTACATCATGTCATGTATTTCATATTCTTCATTAAGAAATCCATATCCATGGCACCTATCGGTAACGAATTATTATCGAAACCACGATTTTCGCTAAATGCTCCTTTCAGTTCGGCCTGTAAAAAACTTTTCTGTACTCTAATCCATCAAATTTGGAGCCCTGAAAAGGGCCGTTGATTATATGCTAAGCTATTATAGCACGCTCTCCTCGGATACGATGGGCCAGCTGGATGTCCTTGGGCATGATGTGACGCGTTTTGCCTGGATAGCACACAAATTGGTATCTTCGAATAAGCCTCCTGCAGCGTCATAGCCGCGGAACTTTGGAAGCGCAAGTCGGTTTTGAAGTCCTGAGCAATTCCACGATCCAAAAGCTGCAAAGGTAGCTTGCGGATCAGCAATTCGGTCGACTTCTGATAGCGATGAATTTCACGCAAAGTTCCCGGTCGATAGCGATGTGGCTTCTCTACCTATCCTGCTACTGGTGCGCTTATCCGAGCTGACTTCGTGTGCCTTACCACCGAATGACTAACGAGCTGTCTGCGAAAGACTAACGAGCTCGAGTCCTCACGGTGCGAGAGTAGAGTAAGAAATGAACGAAAGCAAAGGAAGCGTCATTTTATAAACCATAAAAGTATAGAATCTAAATCACACGAAAGCAGCTCGGATAAGCGCACCAGCCGCAGGATAGGTGAAGAAGCCACATCGCTATCGACCGGGAATTTTGCGTGAAATTCATCGCTATCAGAAGTCGACCGAATTGCTGATCCGCAAGCTACCTTTGCAGCTTTTGGATCGTGGAATTGCTCAGGACTTCAAAACCGACTTGCGCTTCCAAAGTTCCGCGGTTATGACGCTGCAGGAGGCTTTTTCGAAGATACAAATTTGTGTGCTATCCATGCAAAACGCGTCACTTCATGCCCAAGGACATTCAACTGGCCCGTCGAATCCAAGGAGAGGGTGCTATATTAGCTTAGCATATAATCAACGGCCCTTTTCAGGGCTCCAAATTTGATGGATTAGAGTTCAGAAAAGTTTTTTGCAGGCCAAACTGAAACGAGAATTTTCGTTTGGATGCCATACAGCATCGAGAAAATTCCGGAAAGATCTAATCGTTGCTGAAAAATAATCTGCCAGTTCCCTGGGAATTGAAGAATACATCCATGCGAAAGAGTTTATTTTAATGTTTTCTAATTATATGGCGAACACAGCGACCAAATACATTTGATTTCGTAATTTTTCAATCATGTGTAATTAGCTGGAAAGCTTCTGAAGATTATTCTTTCCCATCAGTAGGATATTTTCGTATCCAATAATGGATGCATAACATGAAAAACGGAAAATGTTTCGTATCGCCAAAATTATATAATTTTCAATCGATTATTGCTCAGTCGCCGAAATTTTCATACTCAGAGAGTTCATTCTCCTCTAGTTTGCCTTCCAAATTGCCATCGTAAACCACACCTTCTCTCGATTCAATCACGCACGAAAAGCATACTGAAATGATATTCTGGTGGTGAAACCCATTCATTTTTCGTGAGGCGTCGTGCACAAATTACGTAATGCGATAAGGGGGGAGGGGTTAGATGTTGCGTTACTTTCTGTTTATTAGAGATAGGAAATTGCGTTACGAAAGGGGGGGAGGTTCAAAATTCGGATTTTTGCGTTACGTAATTTGTGCACGACGCCTGAGGACATCGACAAGACAACATCGTTACTGAACGAGCTGAACGGCGAGGGATCGAGGTATTCATTACCTGGCTTGACCTGACCTGAAATGCAATCAGTTTGTTTTAACTGTGAGGGAGCGCAGAAAAGCCGATCGATCAGAAGGAGAAGAGAAGGTGACCAAGAGAGTATCAGCATCGAAATACGGTTACTCGGGAAGACATAGAAGCAGCCGCCACACACACACACATACACGCGCGCAACTCTTTTCGTTTGCTGGTTATCAAGAGGAAACCTGCAAAGAAATGATCGTTGCTGAAAAATAATCTGCCAGTTCTCCTTGGAATTGAAAATTACATTCAAGCGAGTTTATTTTAATGTTTTCTATCCATATAATACTGCGACCACATACATTTGGTTTTGTGATTTGTCAATCAAGTGCAGTTAACAGGAAAGCTTCTGAAGATTATTCTTCAGAACAAGGTTTTTTGTATCCAATATTGGATGCATAAAACCTTGAGTCTTCAAAGTAACACTCTCGTTTTTGAAGTCACCCAAATATTTATTTATTCATTCATTCAGGATGGATTTAGATTCAACTTCAAACAAATGATCTCTAAATCAACGATAGTCCTACGTCACCCTTGCGGTTATACCATAGATATAACCCACTTCCTGTTTTTCCTGAATTTTTGAGAGCATTGCGAGACACAAAAATGTTCTTCATTATTGTTTTTATTTTCCTGAAATCAATTATTTTATTGTATTCGTGGTTTTCAGTTGTAAGATTAAAATAAAACAATAATACTAATTTGGATTTTTGAGTGTTCTTTTCATTAATCCGAATGATCTTTCCACAATGGCTTTATTTTTTCTCACAAGAGCTCTATCGTACTGCTGACTCCTATGAATTTAGTAAACCATCTAAATCCAATGTAAAGATAATCAGCCCT
Source organism: Toxorhynchites rutilus septentrionalis (assembly GCF_029784135.1). Lineage (NCBI taxonomy): Eukaryota > Metazoa > Arthropoda > Insecta > Diptera > Culicidae > Toxorhynchites > Toxorhynchites rutilus. The sequence continues at coordinate 207,043,205 of NC_073745.1, forward strand.
ATTCTGTATTCCGACAGATTTTCATTTCATTAGAAACCGTTATTTCGTTCGAGTTATAATTTCGCATTCCCTATTTCGAACGTTTTGTCCATTTAATGTTCGAAGAGAAACAGATCGAACGGAATGCAAAAACAACTTAAACCAAATACAGAATGGAATTTTATCAAGTCGTTCGAAATATTTCGAATCGATCGAAATACAGAAAAGAGGTGAATCTCATATATTTTTGAATACGAGAAAAAAAATCTTTGTACAACGCAATGCACTAAATATACCGACAAAATTTAGACATATGAAAACCTAAATTTAAATAAATGTTAAAGCTGGGTCTCTAAATTCGAAATAAATAAAAAATGCCCAAAGTCCAAAAATTCAAGCAAAATCTTCAAAAATCACGATTTTGACCCCACTGTACATGTAATAGCCACTTAAATTTCGGTGACTTTTCGGCACATATGGAGCGGTATCTCGGTCATAACTTCACGAATGTTGTCTTTCAACTGTTCAAGAGTTGGCGGAGAGTTGGTATAGACACGGTCTTTCGCATAACCCCACAAAAAAAGTCTAGCGGGTTCAAATCGCATGATCTGGACGGCCAATCGGCATCACCAAAACGCGAAATTATGCGTCCCTCAAATTTCGTTCGCAATATGGCCATGTTCGGTCGTGTTGTGTGGCACGTGGCGCCATCCTGCTGAAACCACATGTCATCCGTATCCATATCTTCAATTTGTGACAAAAAAAATCGGTTAACATGCGGCCATAGCGCTCACCATTCACAGTTACCGTCTCGCCGTCCTCATTTTCAAAGAAATACGGCCCGATGACTCCACCAGACCATAATGCGCACCAAACAGTCACTTTTGGCGGATGCAATGGCCTCCTCTCAACAATCACGTGTAGATTTTCTGAGCCACATATACGGAAATTTTGGGTGTTCACATAGCCACCGAGATCGAAATGTGCCTCATCGCTGAAGAAAATTTAATGCGAAAATTCAGCATTTTGCTGCTGTTGTTCGTTCACCCAATCGACGTATGCCCAACGCATTCCATGGTCACCACGCTCTAATTTTTGTACCAGTTGGACTTTATATGGATGTAGGTGCAAGTCCAAATGCAAAATTCGCCACAATGATGTGTTTGACAAGCCCAATTGCTGAGCACGCCGTGGAATCGAAACATTCGGGTCATCCTCCACACTGGCAGCAACAGCAGCAATATTTTCGGCCGAACGCACATTACGATGATGCACAGGTTTCACAATATCCGCTACGGATCCAGTTTGTTCGAATTTACGCACTACATTAGCGATTGTGTGCTCTTTAGGCCGTCCATGACGACAAAAATCCGTCCGTAATGCTCGAAAAACATTTGCCGGTTTTTCATCATTTTTATAGTATAATTTAACAAAATTAACACGTTGTGCGATGCTAAAACGATCCATATTGTAAAATGGCAGACATTCAACTAACGATATGACGCTTTGGTTGACAGCTATGTCAAACGGTTGTCAGCGCAGGGCTGTATACTTTCGGAAGCCCGAAATGGAAAACCCTGTATATTCGGAAAATCATGTTTCCCTAAACTTTAATGCAGTTTCTTGCAATTCAATATACAGTTTTCGACATAATCGACCAAATGTTTAACATAAAAAAGTATTTTTCAAGGTACTTCACTCAACATAAAACGGGCCAAAAAGTAGAACATTTTTTTCGATGCGGGTAATATGGACATATAGTGGAGGAATATTGACAGGTTTGTAACGGGTTTGTACGAAGCGTAAAAGTTTACCATTCGAGAGAGGAATAATTTTCTTCAACCAAGGTTTGAACTCATCACGAATGTCCATTAAATGATGAAAAAATCGAATTAATCCATCTAGAAGTGACATTGTGCTTTTCAGCAGTATAAACAGACAGACCCTCAACAATTTTGCTTTTGGTTCCAGTCTGCTTCTAAACAGTCCACCTTCGGCAATTTGATTTCCGTTTATAGACGCAGGGCATTCCTTAGAAATCACAGTCCATCTCATTCCAACTGGCGACTGTCCGTTTCACCCCAACAACACAATTATTTCAATAAATCAAATTTTCCACTCACAAATTAATTTACTTTCCCGTACATACCTAATACCGCTTCTCTGTTAACTCATAAACTAAAAAATAAACCATCAGCGAATTGAATTTGGAAATTAAACCACTCAAAATGCTTAATTTCGAAGCCACTAAAATTACATACACGAATAATGTATTATTTTCGGTTTTTGTTTCCCTTTTCCACTTTAAATTAGTATTCATTGCCGTAAGAAGGCTTAAATATTATAGTAGAAGTAGGAGAAGAAGTTCTCATTAACAGAAATCTGAAATTCAAAATGTAACTATACAAATCAACCACCTGTCCATATTACTCCCACAGTCCGTATTATCCGCACTTCTCCAACCTAAATTTTCACAATTTTCACAACAAAAATCTCGCAAAAAATGTTTGAAATATCTCTTGGAATGACATAGAAAATAATCATGAATTTTTGAGAGAATGACAATATATGATGAAACGTGATACTGAAACTCATTCGCAACTTCAAACAAGAATGCGGAATGCGCTTTGAACAAAACTGCTGGAAGAAGACTAAAATTCAATCAGTATTTATACCAAAAATTGTTTTTGTATACTAAACAACTTTTCCCATCTTCCGACACAGCTTATTCACAAACTCGTGGAATGTACTCATATGATTCACGATTAGACCTTTGACTTCCGCTCCATGCTTATCACTACACAGATCGCTCTACCTATCAACCGTGCAATAATCCAATAGTTTCATACACAAAGTTCGGAGCCTTATCAAGTTCGCCCAATTTGGTTCCTCTTACCAATCCACCTCCAACGATAGCGATGTTCAGATTCCTAGCTGATAATCCGTTGGTGTTGGGTTGTTTGTACTTATTGGTCATCCTTGGTCCAGTTTGTTACCACAGACTATCCGAAAGTTACTGCACCTGCTGATTTTCACTACACACTTGTGGCCCAATAGAGAAGACACTGTTTCTCCGTTGACGACTATCACTAGACTAATCCTCCTCCTGGAGACAGCAATCCTAAAGCAATAGAAACGGAAAGCTAATGATAGTTTTTTTTCTAAACTTTTTCACCTCTAGGAGCGAATGCGGCAACACAGAACTGGAAAGGAAGTACATGTAAATCGATAGGTTAGAATAATTTTGGGCTGTGCGGGAAAATCAACCGAAGAAATTTTTACATGTTTTTAAAAATTAACACACGTTGTTGCAAAACGATATTTTCGTTTTGATTCGTCGCATCAGTCGCAGACAAGAGGTTATTCAGTTTATATAAAAAACTGTCTCCACGCTTTAGACAGAAAGCATAACACAAGAGAGGTTTTGACCATCCAGTAACTAAATATGGCGTAATTAGTTGTTTATTTCGGTTTCGGAATGAAGAAATGAATCAATTGATTGATATTGTTTTTTGACGTAGGACTACGTCTAACCGGAAGATATAGGGGGTGAAATGGAAATCTAGGCACTGAACAAGTAGGAAAAAATGCAAGATTTGGAACGCTTATAACTCGAGCATTTCTCAATAGATCGCAAAGGTTTTTGCATCAATTGATAGGAAATATATCTACGCATCTATCATAACGAATAACATTTCATTTTTCTTGAGATAAATAATTGAATAATTGTGAAATATCAAGCATTGTCCAAATACACTATGTGCCCATTTTTGATTGGTCCATTTTGTGCTCCTCAAATCGTACCGACCAAAACGGGCAACCAGAGCAGCAGCGAAATAGAATGAAGCACGATTGGAAAGGAAAAAGAAAAAAATGAGGGAAACATTGGTCGCAGTCTCACACATGCGTAATTCTCGAGCCAGCCAGTCAGCTTAAAAATCCCCGCTCCGCTGCCGTAACGATCATTCTCATTCAAACCGTACACCACATCGGTTCGCATCACAACACATCAACAAACCAACCCAAGCAGCCATGCCTGGACATGGTAAAGGAGGAAAAGTGAAGGGAAAGGCAAAATCCCGCTCGAACCGTGTCGATCTGGAGTTCCCCGCAAGGGTAGCTAGGCCGATCGCGTTAGTACCAGTGTACCAGTCCACCTAGCCGGCGTTATATAGCTTCGGCCGCCGAAGTGATCGAGTTAGCTGGCAAAGCTGCTCGCGACGATAAGAAAACCTGCATTTGGAACAGAACACATTCGGTTCGGTGGACATCAAGACAACAGGCAGTTGCAGCGAGTGGCGAGTGGCAAACGCAATCGCAAAACGGCATCAGGTAGCAGAAGAAAAAAGTTTGTTCTTTATACAAACTGCTTTGGTGGCAAATCCAGAACAAGGCGGCATCGAGGGCGTTCGAAATGTTTTTTTTCAAAACCACGAGTACCAAGTTTTCTAAATTGGAACCATTCCATAAAACAAGGCGCTTTTCAGGGCCATTAAACCTTCCAAAAAAGAGTTTAGGAAATAAAGTTCAATGCTTTCTAAAACATTATCCAAAATAATAATAAAACACAAATTGATGTTTTCATAATTTGTTTGCCAGGATCTGATGAGTATGTGAATTTGGCAGTTGTTCTGAGCTTATTGATAGTTGGGGACTTTCCCGATTATTCAATTTTGACGTGGGACTACGTCTAACCGGAATATATGGAGGGTAAAATGAAAACCTAAACACAGAACATGCAGGAAAAAATGAAAGATTTCGAATGCTTATAGCTCGAACATTTCGTACTGGATAGGAGAGATGTTTGCATCACTTGATAGGGAATATTTCTACGCATCTATCGCAACTAATAAAATGTTGTTTTTCATTAGATAAACAATTGAATAACTGTAAAATATTAGGCGTTATCTAAACGCCCTAACTGCATCGTTTTGATTGGCCCGATTTACGGTTTCCCTAACACAGCCATCAAAACCAAGCAGCCTTGGGGAAATCGGCATTGCAAATACATGAAAGTAGGGGGACTTTTGTTCTCATCGAATAATGTTCCCTAACACAGACTTTAAAACCAAGCAGCGAAATCGGCATTGCAAACACACGAAAGAACCTAGAGGCGAGTGAACTGAAAAGTTTAAACCCTCTTAAAGCCAAAAAGAAGAAAAAGAACACACGAAAGTAGGGGGAGCTTTTGTTCCCACCGAAATGTGTTCCCTAATAGAGATTTCTAAACCATGGTGCCTGGAGAAATCGGTATTTCAAATTCATGCATGCAAGGGAATTTTTGTTCCGACTGGAATGTGTTTCCCTAACACAGACTTCAAATCCATGAAGCGTGGGGAAATCGGCATTGCGAATTCATACAAATCGGGGGTATTTTTGTTCCGATTGAAATGTGTTTCCCTAACACAGACTTCAAAACCGAGGTTTCTGGGGAAATCGGCTCTGCAAATAAATGCAAACTGCGAGTACTTTTGTCCTCGCTTGCCTTTGTGCAGAGTGGAATATGTCTGTCCTAACATGATCTTCTTAACTTAGGAACCTGGGAAAATCGTGCAGCCACTAGAAGCGAATGAACTTCCCAGTTTCAAGCAAATTCGAGATTTGAGAAGTATGTACACTTTTGGGATATAAACTTCAGAGGGAAATGTAAAATAAAATAATCGTTTGATATTTTTTTTTGTCTTTATTGGAAAGATTTTCAGCCTTAGGCTGGTTCATCAAACGTTTGATAATTCTTCCGTACATATATTTTGTTCTAGTCAACATACCAAACGTAAAAGGTCCGTCATTAAATTTACTTGTAACGAAGAACAATCAATCACAATAAATGAATTGACTTTACACGGCATTTTTTCATTTTTTTCACTCAGAGCAAATATATTGAACTCAATTGAATTTGGAAACTGTTTCATTCAATCAAGAATTTAATCAATACAAACGAATGATTGCTAAGCTAAGGTAGTTCCACGTGAACCTTGCGGTTATATCATAGATATAACCCACTCATTTTTCACCAATTCTTAAATTGTTTCCAGATTAAAAGTACAGTAATTTACAATTAGTTCGACATTTAGCTAATTGGACTGACATGTAATGCGACTTATTTAGTTGGACATTTTTGTAAACATAGAGATCCAAATTATGACCCCACATTGAAAGTCGACACTGTACCACTGTCATCGCAAATGTTCAATTACAGGTTAAAATTACCTCCAATGCGACACTGAGTGGCGCTTCGGCACGTCGCATTGAATGTAATTTACTGTACAACATGTCACAAAGTTGGATGGGAAGAAATTTTCCAACTGTGAAAGCTGTGGAGAGTGGCAACAAATCGCTAAACAGGAAGGTTTAGCCGAACAAGATGGGGATATCGAATGATAACAAAACAATAAACTCTTTAGACTTTTTGTGATCCTGAAAAGGACCCTTTTTAACCTGTATGTGAATCCAACGAGCGAACAAATCGTAATGAATGTATTTTTTTGCCATCGCTCCCTTTTAACGCTCATTCGTTCGTCTCGTTGGACTCGCCCCTTTGGCTGAGTCTGCCGATTTGTCTCTATCCTGTGAGTGTGTACCGCTAGAGTATAAAAAAGACGGGTGGGTAATGTCGGGGACATAACCGGAGTGACGTAGGACTATACAAAGGGGACAGCTTTTGTTAAATATATATTTTAAATATATTGTTTTATTTTCTTCTCTTACGTGAATACCTACCTATCTACCTGAAAAATGGATTAGTTTACTGTATGGTTCTGAAAAGAACCTTTGGTGTTGTGTTTTTGTTATCACTCGATATTCCCATCTTGTTCGGTTAAACCTTCCTGTTTAGCTATTGCGTTCGCCACTCGCCACAGCTTTCAGTTTCTTCCCATCCAGCTTGTTACATGTTGTTCAGTAAATTACATTTAATGCGACGTGCCGGAGAAACACTCAGTGTCGCATTGGAGGCGATTTTAACCTGTAATTGAACATTTCCGATGACAGTGGTACAGTGTCGACTTTCAATGTGGGGTCATAATTTGGACCCCGAACTCTATGGTCACAAAAATGTCGCATTACAGGTCCATTCAATTATCTAAATGTCGAGCTAAATATAAATTACTGTACTTTCAATCTAGAAGCAATTTAAGGATTGGTGAAAATTGAATAATCGGGAAAGTCTCCAACCATCAATAAGCTCAGAACAACTGCCAAATTCACATACTCATCATATCCTGGTAAACAAATCATGAAAAAAAATCAATTTGTGTTTTATTATTATTTTGGATATTGTTTTAGAAAGCATTGAACAGTATTTCCCAAACTCTTTTTTGGAAGGTTTAATGGCCCTGAAAAGCGCCTTGTTTTATGGAATGGTTCCAATTTAGAAAACTGTGTACTCGTGGTTTTGAAAAAAAAACATTTCGAACGCCCTCGATGCCGCCTTGTTCTGGATTTGCCACCAACGCAGTTTGTACAAAGAACAAACTTTCTTCTTCTGCTACCTGCTGCCGTTTTGCGATTGCGTTTGCCACTCGCCACTCGCTGCAACTGCCTATTGTTGTCTTGATGTCCACCGAACCGAATGTGGTCTGTTCTGAATGTGGGTTTTCTTACCGTCGCGAGCAGCTTCGCCAGCCAACACGATCACTTCGGCGGCCGATACTATATAACGCCGACTAGGTGGACTGATGCACTGGTACTAACGCGCTTGGCCTAGGTACCCTTGCAGGGAACTCAAGATCAAGACGGTTCGAGCGGGATTTTGCCTTTCCCTTCACTTTTCCTCCTTTACCATGTCCAGACATGGCTGCTTGGGTATGTTTGTTGATGTGTTGTGATGCGAACCGATGTGGTGTACGGTTCGAATGAGAATGATCGTTACGGCAGCGGAGCGGGGATTTTTAAGCTGACTGGCTGGCTCGAGAATTACGCATGTGTGCAACTGCGACCAATGTTTCGTTCATTTTTTTCTTTTTCCTTTCCAATCGTGCTTCTTTCTATTTCGCTGCTGCTCTGGTTGCCCGTTTTGGTCGGTACGATTTGAGGAGCACAAAATGGACCAATCAAAAATGGGCACATAGTGCATTTGGACAATGCTTGATATTTCACAATTATTCAATTATTTATCTCAAGAAAAATGAAATGTTATTCGTTATGATAGATGCGTAGATATATTTCCTATCAATTGATGCAAAAACCTTTGCGATCTGTTGAGAAATGCTCGAGTTATAAGCGTTCCAAATCTTGCATTTTTTCCTACTTGTTCAGTGCCTAGATTTCCATTTCACCCCCTATATCTTCCGGTTAGACGTAGTCCTACGTCAACACGCGGACCCCAAAAAAATATCTTATTTTCTTTCAAACCGTAAACCCGTGTGGTTGTACGGCATCGGCATCGTGTACTCAACAAAGGAGGAAAAGAGAAGGGAAAGGCAAAATCCCGCTCGAACCGTGGTGGTCTGCAATTTCCCGTAGGTGTATCCGCCAATTGCACCGGAAGGGTAGCTAGGCCGAGCGCGTTAGTACCTGTGTACCAGTCCACCTAGCCGGCGTTATATAGTTTCGGCCGCCGGAGTGATCGAGTTAGCTGACAAAGCTGCTCGCGACGATAAGAAAACCTGCATTCGGAACAGAACACATTCGGTTCGGTGGACATCAAGACAACAGGCAGTTGCAGCGAGTGGCGAGTGGCAAACGCAATCGCAAAACGGCATCAGGTAGCAGAAGAAAAAAGTTTGTTCTTTATACAAACTGCTTTGGTGGCAAATCCAGAACAAGGCGGCATCGAGGGCGTTCGAAATGTTTTTTTTTAAACCACGAGTACTAAGTTTTCTAAATTGGAACCATTCCATAAAACACGGCGCTTATCAGGGCCATTAAACCTTTCAAAAAAGAGTTTACGGAATACAGTTCAATGCATTCTAAAATAATATCCAAAATAATAATAAAACACAAATTGATTTTTTCATAATTTGTTTGCCATGATGAGTATGTGAATTTGGCAGTTGTTCTGAGCTTATTGATGGTTAGGGACTTTCCCGATTATCCAATTTTCACCAATTCTTAATTTGCTTCTAGATTGAAAGTACAGTAATTTATATTTAGCTCGACATTGAGCTGATTGGATGGATCTGTAATGCGACATTTTTGTAAACATAGAGTTCGGGGTCCAAATTATGACCCCACATTGAAAGTCGACACTGTACCACTGTCATCGGAAATGTTCAATTACAGGTTTAAATCGCCTCAAATATGACACTGAGTGTTTCTCCGGCACGTCGCATTAAATTTAATTTACTGACCAACATGTCACAAGCTGGATGGGAAGAAATTTTCCAACTGTGAAAGCTGTGGCGAGTGGCAAACGCAAAAGCTAAACAGGAAGGTTTTACCGAACAAGATGGGGATATCGAGTGATTAAACAGTAAACTAATCCATTTTTCAGGTAGATAGGTAGGTATTCACGTAGGAGAAGAAAATAAAACAATATATTTGAAATATATATTTAACAAAAGCTGTCCCCTTTGTATAGTCCTACGTCACTCCGGTTATGTCCCCGACATTACCCACCCGTCTTTTTTTCTCCCGCCTTCTGTTCTAATCTAAATGTCAATACATTAATGGTTAGTATTTGTTTTTAAGTTCCGTTTTTGTATTTTAAATTTAAGAGTTCAAAGTTTTTGTATTTTAAATAGCTGACGTAATCCGTAGCCAGCATGTTTTTCATTCAGTTTCAGTTAGTTAGTGTTTGCCATTTTCGTAATTTGGACGACTTTGAAACAAATTTTTGGAATGATAGAAGCATTCATAGAAGATTCTTTATGTTCTGGATAAGACTATTCAATATAATAGTTGATTCATATTTAAACAATAATTCTCAATTTGTATTGCTGTATAAAGGTTTTGTTCCAAAACACAAACTTCACAATATATCATGCGATCATTGACCATCTGAATGTTTTCTTCTGTTTGAGTATTTCGCGATAATATTGGCCAATTCAATCAAATGCGTTGTTTTTTTTACACAAAGTTTCTTGCAAACCATTCTCATTCCTCATTTCTTTCTTTTAATCTTATCGGAAAAACTAATTCTTTTTTTTTTGTCCCTTTTATTTATTTTAGGCTCATTGGCATTTTAGTTGTAACAGAGCCGAATTTTAATCGTGTACATGTCACATATTTATCATATCTATAATTAGCACATTACACAGTTGCCATTTTTCGGCGTTAGAGTATTCCCTTCTATACCATTCCATATGGTACACATTTACACAGTAGCAGCCATTTAGGCGTAAGAGTTTTCTATCTGTTCTTCCATTATCCAGTTAGACTGGACAGCGGAGACAGTTGATTGATCATTGTTGAGTTATTTATAGAACAGCAGCCCGATGTGTCTTTGCAGAGCAGAGCAGTTGTATGGATGAATCGATCATATTTCGACCGTGGATCGATCTCCATCTCTGATGATTGTTGCGTGGACGTAGTTATTCTGTAACAACACAAAGATGGTCAATGAGGGCCCTGAGTTTCGAACTCACGATCGATCGCTTATTAAGCGAACGCGCAACCAATGTGGCTACGGAGGCCCCCAGACTAATTCTTGCTATACATCATTTTTTCATCATGAAATAAATAACGATTCTCGGCACCATAAGAAAAGATCAGCGGCACCAAGTCGCATAACCAGGGACAATGCCGAATCTACTTGTGAAGCCGAAACGTATTTATAGCAAAATCACCTTTTCCGTGAAAACTTCTTGACAAATCTCAGGCTTTGTTCGAATACCAATCGATTATTATTATGAAATGACATAGTTAAATTGAACAAATCAAAAGTAGGATGACATCCAAGTTTGACAGTTGTAAACCTACAGGGTGGGCCATTTAAAGTGGAAGCATCTGGCAACCCCATAACTTTTGACAGAGATGTCAGATTAACAAATGTCATACCGCGTTGGAAGCGTCATTTCAGTACAATTTTAACCATGGAACAATACACATCTAAACAACGCGCTGAAATTGTTCAGCTGTACATTCAAAATAACTTCTCAATTGTGTTAACTAAACGTGCGTGGAAAAATAAAAATAAAGTTAAAACATCGCCTGGAGACAACACTATACCTCGATTATATGCCAAATTTATATCGTCTGGTAGTGTTGGTAATGCCAGTCATCTGTCCAGACAACGACCAAGACGTTTCGACGAGAATATTGATGCCGTTCGAGCCAGTGTTGCAGAGACTCCATCGACATCAGGTCGCCATCGTTCGCAAGAGTTAGGCATCGCTCGAACCACTCTCCGACGCATAATGAATTGGACAATTACTGGTTCCAACAGGACGGCGCTACATGCCATACAGCGGCTGCCACGACCAAATTATTGCGCGAAATGTTCCCCGGAAGATTAATATCGAAAAACGGCGATTATGACTGGCCACCGAGATCACCTGATTTGACGCCTCCTAACTTTTTTTATGGGGATATTTAAAATCCAAGGTATACACTGGTAAACCAAGGACCCTGGCTGCGCTGAAAGACAATATCCGACAAAAAATTGCTGCCATATCGGCAGAAACATTGGGCAAAGTGATGGAAAATGCCGAAAAAAGGGCACATTTTGCGGTCAAGGCCAGAGGCCTTACGGCCTTACGAGATATCATAATCAAAAAGTAGTTAGAACAAATCTCCTTGGACCAAAATAAATGGATTTCAAAAAAAAAATTTCAAATTCCACTTCTTTACTTTGCTATTGCAAAAACAAATCCTTCCACTTTAAATGGCCCACCCTGTATATATTTTATATTTTCCATACTACGAAAAGGAAGATACTGTGTTTTAATAATTTTAATCTGACCTTAAACCTGACCTGTATTGCATTGTATGACATTGAGCATAAGAATATACCGGCAAACAGTATTAACAGTACTACCATTAGTATTAGCTTTAGGAAAACACTGATACTAATGAAATGTTTTTTTTTTCAAAAAAAATATGACAAGAAACGATTCGAGGTTTCTGCTCAAGCTACATTCGACCGTGAAATATATAGTCTGGAACCGATAATTCCAACGAACAAAAAAGATGACAACTGATAGGAACCCATCCACAACCAAATGTGTAATTGACGCTCGCCAGCCTTCAATATTTAGTAAACATCCCCTAATCATTCGGGCATTCGTTTCATTCAGATCCCGCAAAAAGTCCAATTAGATTGTACAATGAAATACAAGTCTGATAGAGCGCTGAAATTGATTTTGATAGCAACCAAAAGACCTTTGAATCAGCCGAAATAGAAGCACATTACTAATGTTCTGAAGCGACCTCTGACCGAACGAAATGATAGGGGTTAATACACTCGCTTCGCAGCTTCCGATTGGATGTGAAATGGGAATAAACGAAACGTTGAAAAGGAAAGTGGATATATTTTTTAAATGTTGATGAAATATTATTAATTCACGATTCATTTATGATAGTCTTTTCAACGAGTCTACACCGCGACAGTCTAAAAGTAGATCAAATGAGTGTTTCAATTCTTCTTTACGGGAAAATATAAGTGCAAATCTAGAAGTTACGGCACGTCTATTCGAATGACACATGGTAAGCAACAACGGATATAAAACTTACGCAACTTTTATTTTGGTTTCCACCTCAGCACTGTACAGTGGTTTGCAATAGCTAACTGCTCCAAAGTCTGTTCTGATGTTATTGTTTTTATAATAAGAAAATCTGATAAATATATATATATATATATATATATATATATATATATATATATATATATATATATATATATATATATATATATTTATATATATATATATATATATATATATATATATATATATATATATATATATATAAGTTATCGCCAGGCCCATATAATCAAACCAGCAACCATACCCACGGCATAAGACGTGCTGTGACTGTAAACAACGGAACCGGATCGCAGCAGAGACCAACCGCGGAGGCATCAAATTATGCCGATTCAACATCTCTCCAAGTAATAATGATTTCCAACTCGTATTGTACCAAAAAAAAATTGAATAAAGATTCAGATTAAGTTAGTGAGCCGACGAGAACAGTCGCGTTTTCCTTTTTAGCTTTAGCTTAGTTTAGTTAGTCTTTTTTTAAAAACTCCACTTCCTCACATGGGAAGTTAAGTGGCGCAGTCGGTAGGATTAGTTAGCGCCCCGTGTTGAGTGTTTAGTGAAAGTGTTCCCTGAGTGCATATCAGATACAAAACGCAGCAGCTGACACATCACGGAGCTAACGACCTGCTTCTACATAAAAAGAACCCAAAGGATATGGGACCATTTCTTTTTCTAAGGTAAGAATTTTATTTTATTCTACTAAATAAATAAGAAAAATAAAAGTGAAATAAAACAATACATACCAATCACTCAATTACGATTTAACTATCTATCAAATGCCAAAATAATTAAAGAGTTTATTCTATTAAATAAATAAGAGATATAAGTGAAATAAAATACTTTCAAAAGAACAATAAGTACACCGTAAAATAGTGATTTGATTATTTACTTTTATCAAGTGCGGAATTAATTAAAGTAAAAATGGATGCGCATATTGCAGAATTGCAACAAGCCATCATGGACCGAGATGATCAAATTCAACAGCTTCAGCTTGAGATACAAGGCGCCGTTGAAGCAGTACGCGCTGCTCAACATGCCGCCCCACAAATTGTTGCTCCGCAAGCAGCACAAATTATTCAACATCAACCTGAACCTGTGAACGTTCAAAACGATGTTGCCAACAATTTTGCCAGAACAGAAACAATCATAAAATCTTTGCAAACACCACAAATCATAAGGGACATCGCTTGTTTCGATGGAAACCCAGTGAAACTGCACAGTTTCATCAAATGCATCGACAATTTAATTCCACTTCTGGCCGAAGCTAGAAATTCCCCTATATTTCAAGTCTGGATGCAAGCCATCCGTAGCAAAATAATAGGAGATGCCGATACCGTTCTGGAAATTTACGGCACCTCGACAGATTGGGACGATATTAAAAACACATTGATTACACATTATAGCGATAAGCGTGACGAAATTTCCCTCACGCGGGATTTATTTAAATCGAACCAGAGCACTACCGTAGAAGAATTTTATAGTCGGATTTCTCATTCAATTTCACTGCTAGTGAATCTTCTCAATTTGAACGAAAATAATGCTGACGTGAAAGCAGCGAAAAATTCATTTTATCAAGAATTAGGTCTAAAAGTATTTTTGGCAGGATTAAAGGATCCACTTGGACCAATCATAAGAGCGCAATGTCCAAAAACACTAAAGGAAGCGTTACGACTCTGCCTCGAGGAAGGAAATTATAATTATGTTAGAAACCCTTTTAAAGCTGCACCCCCAATTCCACCAAGACCCAACAATTCGATCCCAAATTTATTCCAACAATACCCTAGATCATCACAGCAACATTCTAGGCCATTCCAATTACAACATAGACCATTCCAACCACCACATAGACAATTCCAACCACAACATAGAGCATTTCAACCACAATCTAGAGCATTGCAACCACCTTTCCATCCACCTCCAAGAGCTCATCACTCACAATCTTTCAATCAACCACGCTTCAACTTACCGAACCCCCAAAGGGACGCGTATGTACAAAGACCCAACGATCAACAACCGAGACCGGTACCGATGGAGGTTGACCACTCCATGAGAACTCGTCAAGTCAATTATATGAATAGACCCAACTTCCAAATTCCTGAGGAATTAAATCCTAAAAATTACTATTACCCCAATAATGACGAATACTATTACGCATATCAAAATTTCGAAAACCAAAGCAATGAGATTTGCTCAGAAACCCAGCCATCAGACCAACAAATTGAAACCAATAACGAAGAGAAAATCACAAATGAAATCGATGACCTAAATTTTCGACAGCAGGATGCAGAATTCAATCCAACGTAAATAATTTCATACCTTATATCGAAGTTCCTACTTCGAAAGGAGTTTTAAAATTATTAATAGATACCGGGGCAAATAAAAACTACTTAAGCACCCGACATGTTAACTTTGAAAATTGCAGACACACCGATCCAGCCATTGTCACTAATATTAACGGTTCTCATACAATTAATCGTTTTGTAGAATTCAATCCATTCATTCAAGTGCCTCAAACACAAAAATTGCAATTTTACGTTTTTGACTTTCATCCATTTTTTGATGGACTGATTGGTTACGAATCTTTACAAATGCTTCGAATCGACATTCTCACAAATACAAATGAGTTACAATTTCCTACTGGGAAAATAAAAATGAAAAGAAAATATCCGTTTGCTACTGAAATACAATTGAATCCTGAAGAAACGAAAGTAGTGAGCCTTCCAGTAACAATCAGTGAAGGAGATTTCTTCGTGAACACTGACATGAATATTTCCGATACCACATTTATTCACTCTGGAATATACAACGCCGTAAACAATCGTGCTTTCATGACAATTACTAATTACTCAAAGGAACCTACTAAAATTAACATTGAGAAACCCTTTGAATTCGAATTGAATAATTTTGAAACACAAATTCGCTCAACAACTCCAGTTCCAATAAACCGAAGACTTTATGATCAACTAAGATTTAATCACCTCAACTCAGAAGAAAAATCGAAGCTACTGAAAATAATTGCGGAAAACCAAGATGTTTTTCTATTAGAAGGAGAAGCTTTATCATTCACTAATGCTATTAAGCATAATATTCAAACAAAAGACGATTTACCAATTTATGCCAAATCATACAGGTACCCTTATGGCCATCGAGAAGAAGTGCAGAAACAAATATCCCAGATGTTACAACAGGGTATTATAAAACACTCAGTTAGCCCGTGGACCTCTCCAGTTTGGATAGTTCCCAAGAAGCTAGACACCTCTGGCAAAAAGAAATGGAGATTAGTGATTGACTATCGTAAACTGAACGATAAAACAATCAACGATCGGTACCCAATCCCCAACATTTCCGATATTCTCGATAAGCTTGGGAGATGTAATTATTTTTCTACTATTGATTTAGCGTCTGGTTTTCACCAGATAGAAGTCGAGAAAACAGACATTCCAAAGACGGCTTTTAGTGTCGAAAATGGGCACTATGAGTTCTTACGAATGCCATTTGGACTCAAGAATGCGCCATCCACATTTCAAAGAGTGATGGACAATATTCTTAGAGAGCATATTGGTTTGCGATGTTTCATCTATATGGATGATATCATCGTTTTTTCTACAAGTTTGCAAGAACATTTAGACAATCTAAAGAAAATTTTTGATTCATTGTCTAAATATAATATGAAAATTCAGCTGGATAAGTGCGAATTTCTAAGTAAAGAAGTCGCCTTTCTGGGACATGTCGTCACATCCGAAGGTGTGAGACCCAACCCGGATAAAATCGAGTCAATTCAAAATTGGCCTTTACCTAAGAGTGATAAAGAACTTCGAGGATTTCTAGGAATACTCGGTTATTATAGAAAATTTATAAAGGACTTTGCAAAAATTGCAAAACCTTTGACTAACTCTTTGAGAAAAGGTGAAAAAATAGTTCACAATGAAGACTTCGTAAAGGCATTTGACAAATGCAAAAACATTTTGACCAGTAGTGACATCCTTCAGTACCCAGACTTCACAAAACCTTTTATTTTGACCACTGACGCGTCTAATCACGCAATAGGTGCCGTACTTTCGCAAGGGCCAATAGGTAAAGATAGGCCAATTGCCTATGCCTCTCTTACCCTTAATAAATCCGAGGAGAACTACTCCACCATAGAAAAGGAGCTATTAGCAATAGTTTGGGGTTGCAAACATTTCAGACCATACCTTTATGGCAACAGATTTACACTTTATACTGATCACAAACCGCTCACCTACAGCCTAAACCTCAAAGAACCAAATCAAAGGCTCATTCATTGGCGGTTAAGTTTATCAGAATTTGATTTTGACATCCAATACAAACCTGGCAAACAGAATGTGGTAGCCGATGGATTGTCCAGAGTTTTCCACGAACTTAACATTAATGAAACTGATTCATCTTCCGACGATATCACCGTGCATTCAGCGAATACTGATGATTCAGAATTCATACAATGCACAGAGGCTCCCATAAATTATTTCCATAATCAAATTATACTCAAAATTGGTGAAGAAAGTACTACTTTCGAAGAAGTGTTTCCCAGAGTTTACAGGCGGACTATTACCAAAGTAATATTTGGCGTACCGTTTCTAATTAAAATGTTTAAAGAATATATGGACCCTCGACGCACAAATTGCATAATATGTCCAGAAAATCTCATAAACCAAATTCAAATAGTTTATAAAAATTATTTCAGTAGATGTCGTACTTTCAAGGTTAGAATATCACAACGCTTACTAATAGACGTGAGATCCGATGAGGAGCAAGATACTTTAATTGAAGAAACTCACGAAATTGCACATCGTGGAATTCAAGAAAATCTGGCAGTAATGAGAAGAAGATTCTATTTTCCAAAAATGAAAATTAAGATAAGGAAGTTTATCATATTATGTAATACCTGCAATCGAATGAAGTATGAGAGAAAACCGTATAAGATTCTTCTAGGCGAAACCCCTATCCCAAAGCAACCATTGGATATTATCCACATTGATGTGTTAATATCCCAACCTAATTTATTTTTATCAATTATAGACAAACTGTCTAAATTTGGATTTCTACTTCCTATTAAATCAAGAACCACAGTCGACATTAGAAAAGCTATTGTCAAATTTATTTCATTATACGGAACACCTAAAATGATAATATCTGATAATGAACCAGCATTCAAATCCATTGAAATGCGGGACATGCTAGACAAACTTCATATTCAACAGTATTTTACACCAACCAACTACAGTGAACAAAATGGAACGGTAGAACGATTCCATTCAACAATAGAAGAAATTTTCAGATGCAATAAAGACAAATATGAGAATGTCACCAATAAGGAAATGTTTCAAATATCGTGTAGCTTGTACAATAATACAATTCACAGCTCTACCAATATGAGACCTCGCGAAATATTCTACGGAATAAAAAGCGAAGAAGAACGACCTTTAGATAGAGCCCAGCTTTTGGAATACCGTGACAAAATTTATAAAGAAGCAGAGGCTAGAGCTACTGATACACAGCAGAAACAACATCAACAACAAAATGCATCTAGAGAAGACCCACCATTACTTGAAGCCGATCAAACAGTTTTTAATAGACGGCAGGGTATTAAAGCAAAAACTAAAGAATGGTTTCAACCTGTTAAAGTTGTCGAAGACAGGAACCAAACGTATGAAGACGATAAAAATAGGAAACTACATAAAGCAAAAATGCGTAGAATAAGGAAGTAATAAAATGAACTCTAATCTATTTTTCTATTTTAGGATATGGACCGCCGTCCGAACTCTCTTATTTCTCGTTTTAGTATCTGGAACTATGGGCAGGCAACCTACCATACAAATAATGGAAATTAGTCACAATCCAGGTCTGCTAGCAATAGCATCAGGTAAAAACTACATCAAAGATGGGGAACACAAAATTTACCACATCATAGATTTCGAAATTTATCACCCCACTTTGATAACGATAAAAAATATGATCGACAGAATAAAGAATATTTGCAATACATCGGAATTGAACGAAATTATCCTTTCAAAATTTAATAATCTTAACTATCTTTATCATAGCCTTCAGAATAAACCACGACCCAAAAGAGGATTATTGAATTTTGTGGGAAGCGGAATAAAATTTATCACCGGAAACTTGGATAACGAAGACTACAATGAAATTATTAAAGATTTGGAGGAGCTAAGAATTAAAGGCAATCAACTTATCAATGAAAATAACAAACAAGCCAAGATAAATTATCAATTGAATAACAAAATAGATACAATTATAAAACAAATTAATAAACAGCAAGAAATCATTGTCAAAAATTTCAATCAGGCTCGTATGGATAACACAGCAAAACAAATACAAATAATCAAAGATGTAATGAAAATCAACATGTTACTAGATAACTTAATCTCACATTTCAAGGACATAGCAGAGTCGATTCATTTAGCAAAACTTAACATTATCTCGAAACATATCCTCCACCCAGAAGAACTTTTGTTTTCAATAGAAAGATTAGAAGAAAAAGGCATAGAAATCAAAAATATAGAGCAAGCTTACGACTTCCTTGAAATATCTGCATTTTTTAATTCATCTGAACTGATATTTGTAGTCAAGATACCTTCTCTTCAAAATGTAACATATAGTAATTTGATACTAGAAACCTTACCAGTTAGTTGGAAACAAGATATTGAACATACCAGCAAACAAAGCAATGACGAGCGAGATAGGAACTTACTTCATCACGAGAGAATGTCAGCAGATCGAGCAGAACAACATTTGTAACGAAGACATGCTCCTAAACTACAGCGATGATAAATGCTTCTCAAAAATATTACGAGGATTTACTGGAAATTGTACGTTTGAAAAATATGAACGGAAAAATGAAATCAAGCTTCTAACTGATCACCATGTCGTTTTAAAATCTATGATTCCTCTGGAAATCAAATCAAACTGCGGAATTACTGATAGAAATTTATCTAGATTATTTTTGATTGAGTTTCATAACTGCAGCATCGAGGTGAACAAAACAACATTTACAAACACAGAAATAATCAGAAACGAAATTCCAATAATACTCCCTTTCGATGGTTTGAAAATCGAAGTACAAATTACCCAAAACCAGACCGCTATTGAAGATCTACACATTATCAACAGAAATCATCTGGATTCATTGGTGGAAAGCTATAAAATTCACCATTACTCATCAATGAGTTTATCTATTGTCAGTATCCTGGGAGTTATAATAATGATCGTGCTGTACTTAATAAAATCCAAAAGCATCAATATCAGAATTCTTGGAAAACCTCAACCACACGAATCTTTCTTAGATCGTTTACCAAAACCAGCAGAAAATCCCATAACAGCATCCGAAGAAGCTAAATCATCCTTAGTGAGCCGGGACGTCTCATTCTTACCAAAGGGAGAAGTTATCGCCAGGTCCACAAGTTATCGCCAGGCCCATATAATCAAACCAGCAACCATACCCACGGCATAAGACGTGCTGTGACTGTAAACAACGGAACCGGATCGCAGCAGAGACCAACCGCGGAGGCATCAAATTATGCCGATTCAACATCTCTCCAAGTAATAATGATTTCCAACTCGTATTGTACCAAAAAGAAATTGAATAAAGATTCAGATTAAATTAGTGAGCCGACGAGAACAGTCGCGTTTTCCTTTTTAGCTTTAGCTTAGTTTAGTTAGTCTTTTTTTAAAAACTCCACTTCCTCACATGGGAAGTTAAGTTATATATATATATATATATATATATATATATATATATATATATATATATATATATATATATATATATATATATATATATATATATATATATATATATAGGCATGTAGGAGGCAAAACACGTTTCTATGGTGGTTTGAAACTCCTCCCCGCTCCCTGAGGGGGGGGGGCTGCATTACTCGAGAATCAATCACGCAATCGGAATCAAATTTGGGCGGGACGAAGTTTGCCGGGTCTGCTAGTACGTCAATAAATGACGTTACTCCAATATTGCTGACATGTCGTGTCACATATGCCCTTCTTCTTCCTCTTTCTGACAGATGAAATTGTATCAACGTTCACTGGTATTGGTATTAATCAAATATATCAGACACAAAACTCTTATTTAGTTCGTGTTTATTTAAACTTTCGTATTCCTGTTCCTGGTCCGATCCCCTAAATTTCAACGACCGTTGATTACATTAAACTCTTGTTTTTTGTCGACTTCAACATTAAAATGTATAATATAACTATTTAACACGTTGATCCCCGTATCGGTCCCTAGGGATTGACGTTGGGCTTTTCGTTAGAACAACGTTGGTCACTGGGACTGACAGTTACAAAATAAGAAAATATTTTTTAAAAAATGGATTGTTTTCGGGTGTTAAACGATATCTCGCTACTTTCTAGTGGAATTTCTGAAGATCAAATATCATATTCCGATGCCATTTTGAAAACGAAGAAAGTGACCCATTAAAAACGGTCCTAAAAGACCGGAAATGGAGTGAAGTGAAGTTAGACAAAGAAAGTGTTAAAGGCGAAGATCGTGATAGCACGGAAGACAACATATACAAATGGAAACGGAAGCGGAAAAAACGGAAACATAAAAGAAAACGGAAACGATCAATGCTCAATACTCAACGCTCCACGCTAAACGTTCAGCGACCAACGATCAACGCTCAACAAAGTTCAACGGTCAAGACGCAAGCACAAATACCCACGCGCATGCACACACGCTTACACACACTTCGCCGTGGAGTTGCCGGCCTAGAATAGCACTTCGGGTCTTGGTCCCTGTCCCTGTCGTATGAGGCGACTAATCGGGTGACAACGCGAGTAAGGGCGCGGTAAAGCCTATTGGAGATTGCACGGGGGAAATACCGTGTACAGGAGCCACGAAAGGAGTGCCAAGCACATCAGGATTGACGCCAGTAAGATCCTGATTACGACATACTGGTTACGACATAGAAAACGGACACGATACGGAAACGATTTCAACACGACGCTAAAGGCTGACAGTCGTACTATCCTGTTCCCTGAGTAAGGAAGGGTGACACCGTCCTGAAATGGCGTTTGGGCTAATAGTGCGGTTGCCCCCGTCCCGGTAATAACTTGGCAAGTCTTCGGGTACGTTCGATGCTCGTCTAGGCCCAGGCACTAGGTACTAGGCGTCAGATGTCACATTCCTGACTTGCGCTGATCTGGCTCTGAACACGGTCCCCATGAAGGACCGTGTCAACCCCTGCATGGCCTCACTGCTTGCATAGATAACCATGGGATCACTGGTAGCGACTATGTACAACGAGCGGAGATAGCGGCCCGAAGTTGGGACCCAGAAAAATATGAATAGTTGCAATAACACACCAACAAACGATGGAGAGGAGAATGTGTTCGCGAGAAGCGGACGAATGCTGAGGTCACCTGTCACTCGAGTAGCCACAACGAGTACAAGCAACACAAAACCACAAGAAGTGTTTGCCGCCCAAGCATTCCAAGGAGATCTTGGCTCCGTACAGAGCCAGTTGTTTACGCTGACCTCAAGCGCATCCCAAGAAGGGCAACTTGTGAGGCTCAGCATCACGGACGTTAGGAAAAAGGTCAACGAACTTTACGAGTTCGTAAAGGACAAAAACAATGTCCACTTAAAAATAAAACATCTGGTGACGAGCATCAGATCGGTCGTCATGGTTGCTGAACGCGAGCATAAGGAGCTGCAGATGAGAGCAGAGGGTGCTGAAAAGGCTCTGCTCGAGGCGAATGAGAAACCCGTCGAGATACTTGAGACGCCGAAGGGTCCTCTGAACACACGATCGGACAAGCGAAGGAGGGACACCCCAGGAGAAGAAGAAGAGCTGAAAAAGGCCAAGAACGATCTGAGTAACGCGAAAGGAGGTGAAAGCAGTGAATGGCGTACTGTCGATAACCAGGCAGAAAAACGCAAAAAACAGAAGGAGAAGAAGAAAAAAGTTGAGCAGGAAAAGAAGAAACTCGGACCTCGAGTGGAGCGAATCAAGGGCGATGCTTTGATCGTTGAAGTGTCAGCAGGAGTATCGTATGCAGCTATCCTTCGGAAAGTGAGAGACGATCCGGAGTTGCAGACACTGGGCGAGAACGTCGTGAAAACTAGGCGCACGCAGAAAGGCGAGATGCTCTTCGAGCTTAAAAAAGATCCAGCGGTTAAGAGCTCCGCTTTCAAACAACTCATTGAGAAGTCACTAGGGGAGGAGGCGAAGGTGAGAGCTCTCTCTCAGGAATCAACCATCGAGTGCCGGTATCTGGACGAGATCACGACTGTTGAGGAATTGAGAACTGCGTTACAGTCACAATGTGACCTTGGCGATGTGCCAATGACAATCCGGCTGAGAAAGGCATACGGTGGGACACAAACGGCCTCGATACGGCTCTCGAAACAAGCTGCGAATAAACTGGTGGAGAAGGGTAAAATAAAAGTGGGGTGGTCCGTGTGCCCGATGAAAGCTCCCCCTCGTATGGCCAAGCAAATGGAGAGATGCTTTCAATGCATGGGCTTCGGTCACCAGGCGAAAAACTGCGGTGGTCCTGACAGATCGAAATTGTGCAGGAAGTGCGGGACGGAAGGTCACGTTGCTAGAGACTGCACCAAGCAACCGAGGTGCATGTTGTGCAAGGAGGAGGACGGAAACGACCACGTCACAGGTAGCTTCAAATGTCCGGCGTACAAAAAGGCGATTGCGGGTTCGCAGTAATGGAGGTTACCCAGCTCAACCTCAATCATTGCGACATAGCACAGCAATTGTTGTGGCAGTCAACAACTGAAACTAAATGCGACGTTGCAATGATCGCAGAACCGTACCGAGTTCCTCGCGATAACGGAAAATGGGTGGTGGATAAAGCAGGGATGGCTGCAATACTAGTGATGGGAAGGTACCCCATCCAAGAAGTGGTGGAAAGCTCACAGGAAGGTTTCGTGATCGTCAAAATCAACGGAATCTTCATGTGTAGTTGCTATGCACCCCCAAGATGGTCAGCGGAGCAGTTTCACGAGATGTTGGACGTACTCACGGATAAGGTCAGCGGCCGCAAACCAGTCATCATCGGAGGAGACTTCAACGCCTGGGCTGAGGAGTGGGGAAGCAGATGCACCAACGCCAGGGGGTACAGCCTACTAGAAGCCTTCGCAAAACTAGACGTCACACTTCTGAACGAAGGCACTAGCAGCACCTTTCGAAGGGACGGCCGCGAATCCATCATCGATGTAACTTTCTGCAGTCCATCACTGGCGGCTAATACGAAGTGGAGAGTGTCGGAGGGATACACACACAGCGATCACCAGGCAATCCTGTATAGTGTCGGCCAACGGAATCCCGCAGCGGTACGGAATACAAAAACCTTTGAGCGGAAGTGGAGGACAAAGGTTTTTGACAAGGAGCTTTTCGTCGAAGCACTACGCATAGACAGCAGAACTCTTAATCTGAGCGCCGACGGGCTGACAGGAACATTGGTGAGGGCATGCGATACAGCGATGCCGAGAAGACTGAACCCGACGAATGAACGACGTCCAGCCTACTGGTGGAACGAGACATCCTCCGCGCTAACTGTCTACGAGCCAGAAGAAGAGTCCAGAGGGCACGAACCGATGTAGAGAGAGAGGAGCACCGCGCGTCTTTCCGAGCGACCAGAGCCGCCTTGAAACGAGAGATACGTAGGAGCAAATCGAACTGCTATAGGGAGCTGTGTCGAGACGTCGACGCAAATCCTTGGGGTGAAGCATATAGAATCGTGATGGCGAAATTCCGTAGTTCAACGACTCCCATGGAATTATGTCCGGAAAAACTCGAGGTCATTGTGAATGGACTCTTTCCGCAGCACGACCCACCGACGTGGCCACCCACACTGTACGGTGAGGACGAAGCAGAGAACGCACAAGTCACCAACGAAGAACTCATCGCGGTGGCAAAAGGTCTAAAGTTGAAAAAAGCACCCGGCCCCGACGGAATCCCCAATGTGGCCCTGAAATCGGCGATCCTTGCTTTCCCCGACATGTTCAGGGTGGTGCTGCAGAAATGCCTGGATGACGGTCTCTTCCCTGCGGAATGGAAGATACAAAAGTTGGTGCTGCTCCCGAAACCAGGAAAGCCACCTGGAGATCCAGCGTCGTATAGGCCTATTTGTTTGTTGGATACTTTGGGAAAGCTCTTGGAAAGGGTTATTCTCAACAGACTGGTGAAATGCACGGAGGATGACCACGGATTGTCGAAAATGCAGTTCGGGTTCCGGAAAGGAAAGTCGACAGTGGACGCTATTCGGACAGTTATCGAAAAAGCTCAGGTCTCGCTTAAACAAAAACGAAGAGGCGACCGTTACTGCGCGGTGATTTTGATTGACGTGAAGAACGCCTTCAATAGTGCCAGCTGGGAGGCCATCGCCGAGGCGCTACACAGATTGAAGGTCCCTAGCTACCTGTACAGGATACTGAGGAGTTATTTCCAGAATCGGATCCTGGTATACAACACAGACAGGGGACAGATAGTGAAGAATATCTCGGCGGGAGTTCCACAAGGCTCCATCCTAGGTCCTACGCTTTGGAACACGATGTACGACGGTGTTCTAAGGCTGAAGCTACCCAGAGGTGTGGAGATCGTGGGCTTCGCGGACGACATCGTAACAACGGTAATCGGCGAGACGCTTCAGGAGGTGGAAATGTTGGCGACTGAGGCTGTAGACATGATCGGTAGTTGGATGGACAGCGTAAAGCTCCAGATGGCACATCACAAAACCGAGGTGCTGTTAGTGAGCAATTGTAAGGCAGTGCTGCGGGCAGAGGTATCGGTCGGAGGACATACCATCGTTTCGAAGCGGGCGGTGAAGTACCTCGGAGTCATGATCGACGACCGGCTGAACTTCAACCAGCACGTCGACTATGCATGTGGGAAGGCGTCAAAGGCCATCAACGTGGTGGCGAGGATCATGCCAAATAGCTTTGGCCCAAGCAGCAGCAAGAGGCGTCTCTTGGCAAGTGTATCTTCGTCGATACTGAGGTATGGTGGCCCTGCCTGGTTGGCGGCTCTGGAAACCCACCGAAATCGGAGGAAGCTGAACAGCACATTCCGACTCATGGCCATGCGAGTCGTAAGTGCTTATAGGACCATTTCGACAGAAGCTGTGTGTGTAATCGCCGGAATGATTCCCATCTGCATCACTCTGGCGGAAGATAGCGAGTGCTACAAGCGACGGGAAAGCAGAGGTATCCGGAAATTGATGAGAGCGGAGTCGTTGGACAAATGGCAGTATGAATGGGATACGGCAGAAAATGGTAGATGGACGTACAGGCTGATACCGGTACTTTCGACCTGGTTGAACAGGAAACACGGTGAAGTTAACTTTTACTTGACGCAGTTTCTGTCTGGGCATGGCTGTTTCAGGCAATATCTACACCGGTTCGGGCACGCAGTTTCACCCCTCTGTCCGGAGTGTGGAGATATGGAGGAAACACCGGAGCACGTCGTTTTTGTCTGTCCCAGGTTCACCGAAAGGCGCGAGGGGCTGCCTGCACTTCATGTCGAGAATATTGTGGAGGAGATGTGTCGCGACGAGATGATCTGGAATGCCGTGAGCAGTGCAATCACACAAATCATGTCGGAGCTGCAGCGAAGGTGGAGGGCTGACCAAAGTGCTGACAACGTCCGACGGTGAAAGGTGAACAACGGCGACGGCTGTTGCAAGAGATGGTACCTCACGAGAGTAGCTGTGACGGGGTGCGCGTTGTGTTGGAGGGCACCACCTAATCGGCTCTCCGCTGGGAAGAGAAATCCTGCGAGGGTGACTGTGACGGGGCGCGCGTCAAGTTGGAGGGCGCTTCCTAATCGGTTCACGTCTCGACAGGTGAGAAACCCCGCGAGGGTGGCTGTGACGGGTTGCGCGTCAAGTAGGAGGGCAATTCCTAATCGGTTCACGTCTCGACGGGTAAATTCAAAATGCCTGCGAAGAGGACATCAGCGCAGTGGAATTAATAACGAATGGAAAGAACAAAATATTGAGAAAAAGGGAAGGACAACGCTAGTTAGCGTTGAAAACTCGAGAAGTGCATGAGCACAGCCGCCCCCTGAAGTAGTCGCCTAGATGTGGTCCCAGGGGGAATAAGGCAACGAGTAGAGGGCTTGGTTTTTGTGGGTGCGATCCCCACTCGACGTCTGGGTTAACCCTTCCCAGGTAAGGCTGGTAGAGCGTTCCTCACCTCTTAAAAAAAAAAAAAAAAAACACGCTTACACACACAGACGCAATTACGTGCCTTAAAACGTTCACGCCACCGACGGCGAACGAGAGTTAATCAAAGGCGTCTAATACCACAATCCAATGCAGTAGTGAGCGCAGCCCTCTGAGCCAGGCTAGCCATTCTTGGTAAGCGCCAAATAAGCAAAAACAGAGGATCGATATAGGACCTTCTTTTTAAGACGGATTCAGAACCAAGGCCTATCGGCATGCCGTATACTACAGAAAACAGTTAGATTCAATTTAAATAGCCCGATAGAGATCATCTCCACGATCACGTGTAGAACCTTCAATGGTCTTACACATGCTTACTCCATGACCAAGAACTGGAACGAACTGTTCAGCTTCTTTCGGTTTTGATGAGTCTCCAGAGAGTGTAAGTGGCCACATCGGTGAGCCGTGCTATGGAAAAATGTCGCATGCCCGTATCCATGTTCTTGTCAGCTCGTTTGCGTTCAATTCAGGATTTCAAGCCTTTGTTTTCCACTTCCATCTTGGGGATACATAGCAACAGGATACGATAATTTTGCCGAACACGAAAACTTCACAAGAGTTCGCTACTAGAATCGCATATCGCACTTGCACCCACCCACTTAGAATCGAAAAAGAGTACCTCCATTGAGATGAGCATGCTCAAAGGCAGTTATAAATTTTCAAACATTGAATGAAAATTATTCTGGAGTGTTGTTTGCATGGTCAGGCTACATAGTCCGGATCCGTATATAATCAGAAATAAAAGAACTCTTAAATCTGTTCACCAAAACCATTGAAAGGTGTACCTCAAAAGCTAGACGAATTACCTTAACAATAAGAAAATTGCTTTTGTTAGTGATACTGAAAAATATGATCATAACGCTGAACTTCGCTCGATTTGTATAATCGTTCCTGTTTATTAATTAAGATATTATCCCAGAATATTGTAACCTTTCGTCATAAACGAATGAAACCCGATACCACGAGTAGCTTCAACGGCACAGGACGGAGATTGAGACATTGATAAACAACCGTACCTGAAATCTTCATATCAACGCGTTGCATTTCCTTCCACCAAATATGTAAAATTACCCTCGACGACTAAACGACTTCCTTCGGCAGCGAAATTTAAATTATCTGCCAGGCGCACAAATACATTACATGTTGCGTTTTCTCCCAATAATGGCTCCTGAAGAAACGCGAAAAAAGTCATTACTTGACACTGTTTCGCTCACCATTTTTATAGTAGAACTACGTCTTTCAGGAAGGGTGCCAAATCAGAAAACAGGTCACGTTTTTATGAAATAAAATTAACGTTAATAACTATTTTCACTGTGAACGAATTCTCATGATTTGCATACCAATCGAATCGGAAATACTCTAAGATTTGTTTGATATGCTATACATTACAATTCGCTAATCTCTAAACGGTTTAAATTCATGAAAACAGGAAGAACTTCCTTTTTTCCCATACATGTTGTGCCGATAGAACCCCTCGTTATAGCGATGCAACGTTACATATCGCAGACAACTTCACTCGGCATTCGATCCATAAAAACCAGTTCGAACGGAAACAAAACAAACAGAGATCTTTCTAAAGACAAAAGCGAATAATCGAATCATCGTTAAAAGCAGTGCATCAATTAAAATTATTTCCATTTTTTCTCAAATGATAGTACACCAAATTTGTAAGTTTATTCGTTATGAAGATAAAATTTGAATTCTAAATAAATGAATTATTGTAGCTTGAAGCACACAGAAACAAATATCGTGTTTGCTATCGAGAGTTGGCGAAAATCTATCCCCACACATTTGTTCTGCCGATTTATGTGCTAGCCCTACCCGTATTTCGAATGCTTATAACTCGAACATTTCTTAACAGATCGTATAGATGTTTGCATAAATTGATAGGAAATATTTCTACGCGTCTATCACAATTAATAAAATGTTATTTTTCATGGGATGAACAATTGAATAACTGTAAAATGTCAAGCGTTATCTAAACGCCCTAATTGCCAAGGATTGATTGACCCGATTTAGGGTTTCCCCAACACAGACTTCAAAATCGACGTACCTGTGGAAATCCGCATTGCAAAAATACATGCAAGTTGGGGGTATTTTTCGGTGTTGAGTACTTTTGTACTCGCTTGTCATTGTGCTGACCGGAAAATGTTTCCCTAAAATGTACTTTCAAATTAAGAAGTCATTTCAGATACTAGAGGTGAATAAACTTTCGCGGTTCGAGAACTAGGAGAACTGAGATGTGCAATAATTTCAGAGAGTAAATACAATGATCATTTGACAATTTTTCCGTTCACATATTTTGGTAGTCCTAGGCATTATATCGAACGTAGAAGGACGTTCATCAAATTTATTTGTAACAAAGAACATAATCTATACAAAAATTTCGATGCATTCTAAAATAATATTTGAAGTTGTATACAAGTGGATTGCATAATCTAATTGCGTAGTTCTACGTCGAAAATATGCGGTCGTGTCCTAGATACAACTCCTTACAATTTTTTTACCACTTGTACAAAACTCGTTACACTTTTACTTAGAATAATTTTTTGATACGGACAATTTAATTTTCATTGATAATTTTATCTCTGAAGCTGTGTTTATTTTTCCCGCCGCATAGGAAACGTCTTTTTCTACAGTCATAAAAAGATGTTTCTAATGTTACTAGTGTATATACTTCAGCCTAATTAGCTTTGTACAACATTATTCTTCCATTTAACGTTTACCATTATCAAAATCAATTCATTACTTTTGTGAAACTACTTGTTAATATCCATCACTTTTTGCATTGCGTTTTGTCTATCTTTGCATCATATAAACTGGCTGTCAAACTGCGCTTCGATGTCCCGAATCGATTCCTCCTCGGAAATACCCAGCGCAAATAAAACCCCCTCTCCAAGCCCCGACATTTGGAATCATCGGTCGATAGCTGCAATCGTGAGCATTCAATAATAGATCTTCTATTCTCACCAAACAATGCGGCTCCGTTCAGTTCAGCTGCAGAAACGAAATGGAATTGGGAGAAAAAAGTATAATGCATAGAGCGTGACCGTCCTCGTCTCACATCGCAATGACAATTAAATGAATTTCCGAGCGGGCGCCAGCTTATATATGAATTTGTGTAATTTCAATAGCCTGCTTCCTAAGCTATTCCTAAACTATTGAAACAATTTTTCGAGTCAATAAGTAGCAATCATATACCTCTTGGACATTATATCTTTTGTATGAAATGATTATCATCGGAGCAGAATTATTAACGTTTGAAGAAGAAATAGATTCCTCCTCGGAATTACACAGCAAAAATAATACCCGCTTCCCAACAATTGGAAACGACGATCGATTGCGTCACTCGTAAACAAATAATTTTATAACGCTGCTTTCATCAATGTGATTTCTTGGATATGGTGAAATATCCACTACACAATATCAAACATTTCGTATTCAAGCTTCACAGAAAGTAGCGGAACGGTTCTGAGCACAGACACAGCATGAGGAATTTTGTTTCATAAAATCAAATCCAGTTCTTGTTAGAACTTTGAATTACTTTGAAGCGAAAGAGTTCATTTTGTTTCCCACTATATTAATATATTACGCTCGCCAGAAAACGACGTTTACTCAACAATTTCTCAAACGGCGTGGTTATTGTGAGGAAGGAAGAGCGAGCGTAACATTTATGTAGACTGATTGGTGCGCTGCAGTTTGTTTATGATGTCCTTCGTGCGTAGCAGAATTATAGTTTCTCTGTGTTTAGTGATATTCACCTTTAAAATGCCCATGAATAGACAATATTCTGAAGAAAACCTAAATTATGAATGAATCAATATGATGACAGTAAACTCAAGCAATGCGAAATGTAACATCTACTTGAAAATTCGAATTTCTTCATTCGAAAATAATGATTTCTAAACCCGGAGAAACCTTGGTCATAATTTCGCATTGAAGAAAATCGTTAAAAAACACAAAATTTGGATGATTTGAACGCCTCATGGTATTATTAGCAACTAGAGAATTGGGACTTTTCAACAAACCCAGACCCAGACGACAAACCCTCGTCTTGATTATATGTGATTTCTATGAAGAAAAATCGATTTGCATTTACTAGTTGCGTGAAAACACCCTAAATCGGACAAACCAAAATCACTTTCCCCTTATGTATAGGGCAAACATGAAAAAGCGAAGAATAAATTTTGCACCATTTTTGAGTGATTGCTTCTTTTACTGAATACCGTTCTGAATTATATTTCGGACAACATCATATTTCGGACACATTGTTCTAATATCTTGAAATGCTTAATGCACTGATGATGTAACTATAAACTTAATATCACAATTGCTTCTTCAGAGTAATCCCTTGGTTACAAAATAAAGTGTCCAAAATTTGATTTTTTTTTTAATAAATAGTGTCCGAAGTTTGATTCTTATTCGCTTCATTTTCATTCGCATTTTATTCGATGATTTTTTTATGTGTTCAATCAAATAGGTACCAAAGTAGAAAGCTGGAAGCATATTGAACTAATTCATTAAAACAGGATGGGTTATATCTATGGTATAACCGCAAAGGTGACGTAGGACTATCGTTGATTTAGAGATCATTTGTTTGAAGTTGAATCTGAATTCATTTTGAAAGAATGAATATTTAGGGGACTTCGAAAACGAGAGCGTTACGTTGGAGGCACAAGGTTCTATGCATCCAATATTGGATACGGAAATATCCTACTGATGGGGAAGAATAATCTTCAGAAGCTATCCTGTTAATTGCGATTGATTGAAAAATCACAAAACCAAACATATTTGGTCACAATGTTACATGGATAGAAAACATTCAAATAAACTTTTTCACATGAATGTAATTTTAAATTCCCAGAGAAACTGGCAGATTATTTTCAGTAACGATTAGATATTTCCACATTTTCCTCGATACTGGAAGCCCACCAGTGGTTTATGCTAACTCGATAACCATCTGTTAATAACACTTGATTGAAAAATATTTGGTCACAGTGTTACATGGATAGAAAACATTCAAATAAACTCTTTCATATGAATGTATTTTTAAATTCCCAGAGGAACTGGCAGATTATTTTCCGGATTTTTCTCGATGCTGAATGGCATCCAAACGGAAAGAATTCCGTGTGTGTATGTGTGTGTGTAGCGGCTGCTTCGATGGTTACCTTCTCTTCTCCTGAAGGATAGGCTTCTCTGTGCTCCCTCACAGTTTCGAACAAACTGCTTGCGTTTCAGGACAGATCTCGATCCTTCGTCGACCAGCACCCTCAGCAACGATGTTGTCTTGTCGATGTCCTCACGAAAAATGAATGCGTCTCACCACCAGAATATCGCTTAAGTATGCTTTTTGTGCGTGATTGAATCGAGAGAAGGCGTGATTTACGATGGCAATTTGGAAGGCAAACTAGAGGGGAATGAACTCTCTGAGCTCGGAACATTCGGCGACTGAGCAATAATCGATTGTGGGCGCATACAATATTGGATACGGAAATATACTACTGACAGGGAAGAATAATCTTCAGAAGCTATCCTTTTAATTGCGATTGCTTGAAAAAGCACAAAACCAAATGTATTTGGTCACAGTGTTACATGGATAGAAAACATTAAAATAAACTCTTTCACATGAATGTATTTTTAAATTCCCAGAGGAACTGGCAGATTATTTTCAGTAACGATTAGATATTTCCACATTTTCCTCGATACTGGAAGCCCGCCAGTGTTTAATGCTAACTCGATAACCATCTGTTAATAGCACTTGATTGAAACATATTCGGTCACAGTGTTACATGGATAGAAAACATTCAAATACACTCTTTAACATGAATGTATTTTTAAATTCCCAGAGGAACTGGTAGATTATTTTCCGGATCTTTCTCGATGCTGAATGGCATCCAAACGGAAAGATTTCCGCGCGTGTATGTGTGTGTGTGTGTGTAGCGGCTGCTTCGAGATCTTCCCGGGGAACCGTTTGTGGCATCACTCTCCTCCTGATGGATTCCCTTCTGGCCTAAGGTGCACAAACAGGCTCTTGGTGACACCGTTCATTCGCGCTTTCATGATAAACGAAGAGTTTCACCACAACAGCGACAACATGCTCCAATCGCTGTTCAATTTGAACTGAGTGGATTTCCGAGAAGCGCTCGCTTATATACCGATTGGTGATTTCAATAGCCTGTTTTCAAAGCAATTTTAAGACTATTGAAACAAGTTTTTGGATCAGAAAGTAACAAGTATAGAAGGCGTAGACATTTTATCTTTCGAATGAAGTGTTTATCATACCATTTCGTTCAGTTGTTTAGGAGCTATTAACGCTCAAAATCTCGGTCTCCGGCGTAACGCTTTCGTTTTCGAAACTTTGATTTTACACCCCGGTATAGAAATGAAAGACGTAGTCCTACGTCAAAACATCAACCAAATAATACCTGTGCAAAAAGTTTAGATCTGTTTTCTGCATCATATGTCTTAAGCGTCCGAAATATGATTCAGAACGTTATATTTGCTTTCGAAAATGATGATCAATATTCGGAAAAATAATCAAACGAAATTTCAATTTTGAATAATGTCATACTCCTACTTCAACAACGCATGTCTTGGACACAATCTTCTATATACATTGTTTGTAAATTGAAGACGAAAAAATGTCAATGTAGCATACTTATAGGCTGACTCTGTAAACTTCATGTCGCCCAAGATGGTTTTTTGTTATAAAACTTTTCCTACTAAGCGAAGCTTACTAAGCTTACTAAGCCATCTTAGAGAGGGGGAGGAGTGTCTAACCACCATAGAAACATTTATTGCATCCTAAAAGCTCCACATGCCAAATTTGGTTTCGTTTGCTTGATTAATTCTCGAGTACGTGTGTAGTATGTAGGTAGTCTGCACATCGTTCCTATTATTTCTGACTGGGGAAACAAACCAGTATAAGTAATGCAGAAATTTGTGCTTCATTTTTATGGCGGCCCCTTCCCCCACCCCCTTAGAGAGGGGAGGGATCTCGAAATAAAGGACAACTCGATGCATTTCACCAAGAAAATGTTGGCATCGGAGAAAATAGCCGGTCGGATTGGACGATCCCATCAAGTAGTACTCAATTATTTGGCGAATTCTCAAGGATACAGTAACAATAAGCGGAAAATAGTTAGAACAGCTTCGAATACATCAAAATCGCTTGCGCAAATAAAAAAAAATGTGTGGCGGGATCTGGCGTAGTGGTAACATTCATACCTCTCATGTTCAAGGTCACAAGGTGACGAACCAGCCAAAAATGTGTTGGAAGTCACTATAATAGAGAAAAAAATTATGCAAATAACGCAATCATTGAATTTCAATGTTTTCCGGGAGACAATTCGTCAAGTTTTGGTATAAAGTCCTTACATAAAGAGGGCTAAAACGGTTAAAGCTTCTAACCTTGCACCATCTCACATCGAAAGACGTCTGAGTTTTGCCAAAGCTCACATGAACCGACAGCAGGACATGCTATAGTTATACATGCTATATGTTATAGCAAAAAATGTTTTCAAAAGAATACATTTTAAAGGACGATATTTTTTTATATTCAGTGACGCTAGGTTATATTCAGTGACGAAAAAAGTTCAATTTGGGTGGTCCTGACGGTTTCAACGAGTACTGGCGTGATTTATTATTCAACCAGGAACTTTGGTGGAGGCTCACGCATGGCTTGAGTGGGATTCTGTGCAACCGGAAAACTCAAGATACCTACCCATCCTTCAAAATGAATACATACATGTTCCGGAATTCTCTCTCCTGCCGTTTTATTTCGCAATTTCGGAGATATGGGAAAATATCGACAAATCCTTTCTGCAGGATTTAGTAAATAGTATGCCAATACGAATTTTGGCAAGGTTACCAATTATTGACATGTAAATCTGCCGATTGTTTTGAGTTTTTCATTGATAATTCTTATGCATTTTGAAATGGTCTTATAGAAACTGGACAGCTGAAATTATAATACCCAATAAATAAACATACGAATTTTTTGAACGAAATTGACGTAAAATATACTTTATTCTAACTATATGTGTAATATATTCAAGGTGGTCTTATAGTAAAATGGTAAAATGTGGTGGTAAAATGGTGGTAAAATTTATGTTCATGGTAATATATTTACTATTTTTCTTTGTCATCTTTTGCATAAAACATGTTAAAAACTCCTAACTAGTGTGGCTATATTTTGATTCCAACTATATAGAATTCAGTTAAAATTCCTAGAGAATGGCTAATTATGAGAATTTCTTCCAAGGGTAAGATCCAGATCAATAATATTAGGCTGTCAAAAAAGTCCTGCGGTACGTTGACGCAATAAAACATCTTTGACCGTATCGACGCATGTGAATCGCTGCTGAATCGCAACAAAATCGACCCGTTTCTGAAGCAGATGGTGACTGGCGATGAAAAGTGGGTCACTTACGACAACGTGAAGCGCAAACGGTCGTGGTCGAAGCCCGCTGAAACGGCTCAGACGGTGGCCAAGCCCTCATTAACGGCCAAGAAGGTTCTGCTGTGTGTTTGGTGGGATTGTCAAGGAATAATCTATTATGAGCTGCTTCCCTATGGCCAAACGCTCAATTCGGACCTATATTGCCAACAACTGGACCGCTTGAAGGTAGCACTCATGAAGAAGAGGCCATCTTTGATAAACAGAGGCCGCATTGTCTTCCATCAGGACAACGCCAGGCCACACACTTCTTTGGTGACGCGCCAGAAGCTCCGGGAGCTCGGATGGGAGGTTCTTTTGCATCCGCCGTATAGTCCGGACCTTGCACCAAGTGGCTACCATTTGTTTTTGTCCATGACGAACGAGCTAGGTAGTCAGAAGTTAGCCACAAAAGAGGCCTGTGAAAATTGGCTATCCGAGTTTTTTGCCAATAAGGAAGCGTGTTTCTATAACAGGGGTATTATGAAGTTGGCATCTCGTTGGGAACAAGTCATCGAACAAAACGGCGCATATTTGACTTAAAACAGATGATTGTAACTAATTTTATGAACAAATGAAAATTCAAAAAAAATACCGCAGGACTTTTTTGACAGCCTAATATATCCCTCGTTCCTCGAAAATATAGCCATTTTGTTCATTATATGGCTCCGTATGGCTTTCTGAAATTTGAAGACGATTAGAAGTTATTTACAAAGCCATCGATTAGAATGATCGAACAAATTACAGCTTTTTACATAAAACTGTAAAACCAATTGACGAATTTACGTTGGATTTGCAACCAGATGGCGCAGTGAGTAAAATGAGGATGTTTTGTTTTTTTTTAGTATGGAATTCGTTCAAATTTTCTAGAAAAATCAGAACTTTCTTACCATACACTGACGACATTCAATGGCTGAAATGAATCTAAATTGAAATAAAATGAATAATCATCACCGAATCTTTCTTTTCAATGTGTAAAATAAACAAACACCCTCACTTTTGTGGTTCTGAGCTCTAATGTAGATGTCGCATGAGCTGATTCAGCTTTGCGTAAATTCGTCAATACGAGCATCAATTTCGAAAAACATTTTTTCCTCACAACCAGATCCCGCCACTGCTGCTGACAGTATGGCGCGTGGCCAGCCTCCGATAAGTGACTTTTCGAAAACAAACACCGACTCGACTATTTTTAAACGCCGCAAACGCGCGCGCATCCGCTTGATCGCGTGCTGCTAGCGGGAAATCTACGTTGACGTGAGTGAGAGGGCAACAGATTTTCCCACGATGTCTGCTGTCTATCCTCGGAAAACTCGGGCAATCATGACAGATCGGAGAACCGAACGCTGGGTCCCCGCAATATGTATTTTAAGCGAAAATTTTCAGCCTTTTCCATCGCGGACCGTGCTCAGTTACGAGCGGACCTCTGACGGGAGCGGAACTTGAAAAAGTCCCGCCAACAGCCAGAACAGAGATGTTCTTCTCGCGAATCAGGAATATAGTGGCACCTCTGTGCTGTCTTTTGGTTGTGAGTAGTTTATTAGTGAACAATGTAGACTGTGCAAAAAAGGCTGCTGCGAGCTCCTCGGACGCCACGATCGAGGAAGTCTCGTCGAAACAGTTGGAGCGGATACTAGAGGATAAGGATTACGTCGCGGTGTATTGGTGTAAGTGTCAAAGAAGGCTGAAGGCCGCGGATCGAAACTGGAGCACTATTAGTCATACTCCGTGTCGTGCAACTGCAATGGAAAATGTGGTGATCAAAAGTGCCAAAAAAGGATACTCGCGTATATTAGTACCATGTTTGGCAGTATGCAGTGAACACGAATATAGGTTGAAAACACTGAAAGTGATACACTACTTTTTAACGGAATGACCATAGAAACAGCACTTTTCGAATCCGTACCTCAAGAAGGAAAGGCATTGCGCAACCGGAATTATAGAGAGCTAAATTATTTTTAAAAATGATCGTGAAAAGCCGAACTGTGAAAAAAGAGACAGCAAGAGAAAGAGAGAAAATTGAACAGTGTGCAAAAGTGTGAAAATGGTGATTATAAATGAAATTTGACAGCTAGTAATGTGGAGAAACACCGAAAACTATTGTGTCTTACCCACCCCAAATGGGTTGGGGTTTAGCATGGACTGTGTGAAACCTTGATATGTTCCATATTTCGCCGAGCAGCATGGGACTGCCTTCCCTTGATCAGTGCCATATTGTTCCTGAAAGCATTTTGCTTCGGGTTCAAACGGCTAAATCACTATGCTCATCCATTTTCCTCCTCATGGCCCCGCTTTGTTTGCTTCCTACAAGTTACGATCAGAACAAAGTGTACAAAAATAAATCTCCTAAAAATTCAGGATGCTGAAATAATCTGAAGCGCTTCGCACGCAGTAAACGGTCGGTGGCAGTCGAAAACCACTAGCCTGAGACCAACCCATCCACCAATGTAGCTGACACTGGCGATAGCAATACATCTATCACTATGTACGAAGCAGGATACAACCATGTCGGTAATGAGAGAGAGAAGCGCATGGTGGAACCCGACTTTTTTTTTTTGCTTTTCGGTTTCGGCTGTGATAAAACCTGTTGCGATACTGTGGCAAACATCTTAGCGTAGCGGCGTTTGCGTAGGTTCAACGCCAGTCGAACACAAACGTGGCGAATTCTGTGGTATGTCGGCAACAGACGAGTGAGTAGTGAGCATTCAGATGAGCACGACTTCCCCGGGCAGTCAGTCGGTAAGATTAATGTTCAGGAGCATTTTTGGCGCGTAAAATTAACTTCCCCGGTTTTGACCAGAGACAAGCGTACATTGTAATAATGAGCACTTTTGATTTATTTCAAATTGCGGTGGAAGCGCCTTTTCCAAACTATGTGTTTTGTGATCTTTATCCACGGTTGTCTCAGGATTAAGTTCGAACTTCCTGCACATGGGCTGTTTTCTTCAAAATTTCTAAAAAAATAGTAAAAGTATATGGTTACGGTTGCACACATGGCATACTAAATAGCGCTAAGGAGTTGCTAATCTTATTGTGCAAGTTTCGATGGTTCGAACTTCGAATAGTCTATAACGACACCGGTTACGTCCATACAGTAACCAGAGAATGACAAGGGATGTTTGTATGACACTCGTGGTCAGAGGAGTCGCCTCTGTAGTGTGGGTCTCCTACGATGATCATGGAATGAAGTATGATTATCGATGAGAGGAATGATTGGACCTTCGGAGAAGACATCCACTAGAACACTTCAGGAATAAACCAAACCGGTTGTATAATTTGTAATACGTCGTGGCTCTCAGTTTGGGAAGATGGTTAAGAAAAAACACTATCAATTTTTACCAGTCTAAGGCATGTCAGGCAGTTGAACCCCGATCATTCGCAAGCAGCTGATCCGCAATGCATCTTATCCGCTGTGTTGATTATCTGCGAAAGTGAGTTCCATAGAAATTCTATGAACCTTCCCGAATTTTTTCCGTGAGTAGTAGAGTATTGCTCTTTTGTTTTGGTCATGGCTGTCACATTATATGATCACTGATGTACACAATAATAATTTCTGTATTGATGAAACATTATTTTCATGCCAAAATATCTTTTCTTCCATTTTGTGCCTCATTTTTAGCCCCTTATTGCGTTATACGCGATAACCTTGCCCGACTATTTCGCGGATAATCGGAGTTCTACTGAGTTTGTACAACCATTCCATGTTAAACCGATATAGTGGTTTTCAGATTTTTGGAAAAGTTCATTAGGGCGTTAGTAGCGTTCATTAGAAGCGGTATCACCATAGATATCAACAATCATAATGCAGATGATGCTTGTTGGCTTTCAGGCAGAATACGACAACGGCATTGAAAAATCCTCGTCTCTTGAGGTGTTCCTGAAGTCGACCCCATTTATGACATCTTCAAAAGAAGCAAGTGATGTTCGGTTATTCATCGACAGGAATACGGAACAAGTGGTAGTCGGTAGCAACTTCAATGATTACTCCATCCTTCAATTTCTTCAATGATTATTCGTCCCGCCAAATTCTACATGGATTAATTTTGCAATGAAGTATTTCAGAATATTTTACTTCTGTTTTTGCATTAAAAACATCGTGATAATTAGGTTAGGCGTCGTGCACAAATTACGTAACGCTAAAAATGCCATTTTTTGACCCCCTACCCCCCTATGTAACTAAAAGTAACGCAAGACAAACCCCCCTCTCCCTTATGTTACGTAACGCTAATCTTCACACAAAGTGAAAGTCGTTCGTTCAACATAGAAAAATTAGATATCTGCCCAGGCGGGAATCAAATTTTCTTACGGATGTTATTATATGCTAGTGAGATCAGGGGAACTTTCGACAAATCCATAGCATTTTGAACAAACATAGACGGTAAATTAATGCTGACATTGGATTGGGATTGGGTTGGGATTGGTACTTTCAACCCATTCGGCGTTAAGCTAAGAGCAACATGGGCTCATATAAATTGATGTTGATTTACACTACTCCTTGGTTCAATGCAGTAGTTCCTGTCCTTACATTTCACTACTTGCAAAAAGTTCTGGGATGTCCTCAAGTGACGAGTAAAACAGTCGGCTTAATATCGTACTAATTCCGCTTTATCGATTGGCATTGAAGTCATTGACTAGACGATGTTGATGGTATCCACGTAATTCCTAAAAACATATACACTGTAGTAAAAATACATTGCTTTATTGAGGTGCAATGGGAATTTATTCAGTTACCTCGTAAATACCTTCATTCTGATACATTTCAAGTACACACAAAAATGTAACGACAGTGATGAATTAAAAGGTAGCATAATAAGGCTGCACTGGGGAACTGTTAACGCTTGAGAAGGGTACATAAAGTTCCTATATAGCTAATGCTGAGGATATGGACAGAAAAGGATTTTTTCATTCTAAACAATTGAATCGAGTATGGTTTTATTTAAATTTCTATTTGTTATTCAAACTTTATTCGTCCAACAATTTGATGGTTCAGCAGATGGTCCTAAAAGTTATTGTTTTGTTCGCGCCCAGTTCAATAGCTTCTATTTCTACATCTTCAACACCTATGTAGATATCTTCCGATGCCTTTCTAGATCTCCAAAGTCTGGTTCTGGAACATCAGATTTGATGTATTCTTGAATATTACACAAAAAAGTAAGATAAAATCTTCTGCTGTCCGAATTTATCTGAGTGAATTCAGGTGTTTCAGTTTGTTTTGTTTAATTTAACAATCAATAGCAAAAACTAGTTCAAACACACAGGAAAATAGGATTTCGATCGTAGTTGAATCTATTTATGTTTAACGACGGATTTCAGTGAGAGCGGGCGAATTCAGTTTTTTTTTTTGATTCAAGCTTTAATATTTCCTGAACTGATTTGATCCCTTCTTTTCGCTTTGAAATGTGCATTTCCAATCCATTTGAAAAATATACTTTGAAAGGAAATTAATTTTCACGACATCCATACCACTTATCGAATTTACATTCTCTGTACTTTAGTTGGAAAAGGATAAACGATGTTATTTATTTATTATAACGCTATATGAATAAAATGGGGAAAATAGCATCAACCTAAAGCGTTAAACATTGCAACGTTATTTAGAAAAATCTGTTAATTTTGTATGAAACTCAAAAAAATACAGATTCTTGGTTTAAAAAAGTCTAAAAAATCTGTAGAAATACAGATTATTATGTAGATATTGTAACTCTGTTCGAGAAGCATCTATCGGTAAACACGTGCTTTATCATCTTGGCTCAGGAAACACATCTCATTCGGTCTCAGAATCGAAACTAGCTGCTAAAGCATATAAGGACCCATGAATTTATTTAGGAATCAAAATTGAATTTTGTTACGTAACGATCACGGCTAGACCCCCCCCCCCCCCCCCCTATATCACATTAAGTAACGAAATCTTGACCCCCTCCCCCCCTACTCGCGTTACGTAATTTGTGCACGACGCCTTATTTGGCATCAATTCATAACATCCGGAAAACCAAGGCATGGTTTATTGAATAGCGGCTTCAGATTCTGGAATGGTCAGCTTGTTTACCAGATAAAAACCCTATCAAGAACTGATGAGAAGTGATCGTAAGAATAGTAGATGCAGCTTACAAGCAGTATTAG
Organism: Toxorhynchites rutilus septentrionalis; assembly: GCF_029784135.1. Classification (NCBI taxonomy): domain Eukaryota; kingdom Metazoa; phylum Arthropoda; class Insecta; order Diptera; family Culicidae; genus Toxorhynchites; species Toxorhynchites rutilus. Next base: position 207,084,611 of record NC_073745.1, read on the forward strand.
TGATTTGAAGAGCAATATTCTCTGCGTACAACGAGATACACACTACAACATTATTTATATGAAATTGACGTTAATTTTGTAAGGGAGTGAGAGTTTTTCCATCTGGTTCTATAGTTATGAAACACTGGAATTTCTGTTTTTTGAATGTTTCGTGCCTGAACACAACAATAAAGTTCAAATGACCAGTCTTTTAAATGAAGATAGGTGTTATATTCTACACTATATATTCCAATTCAATCGACTTCTTACATATATCTAGAAACTCAGAAAATCTTACGATCATCAGCATAATCGTAAGTTGTTATCAACCCATCTGATAATATCTTGGGACGGTGGGGTGTTAGTCCAAAATTCGGAGTTTCTCCCCTTCTTGACGAGACGATCAGTTTGTTCGTTGCCTTGGATTCCGCAGTGGCCTGGGATCCAACAGAAAGTGGTGTCCCTTCCCATGATTCCAACCTCTATGCTCTGTATCCAAGGATGGCTACTCTCACCACTTTGGAGCGTAAGCAATGCGCTATTTGAATCAGATAAAATCACTGTCTGTCTGTTGTCGTCACAAAGGGATATCGCGACAAGGTTAGCAGTTACTTTGGCTGAGAAAATCGAGCACATTGACGACAATTGAAATTATAGTTACGTATTGTTCGAAAAAAAAAACCAAATCTTACTTTGTCACCTTCAAATCAACCGTCACTTCAACTTACCCGTGACAACCTCTCGCTCAGGTACAAGATCACCCGCAGCTAGCTTATGCTATCAGTGGCGCTTCATAATCATGTAGCCCGTGTTAAAGAATCACTTGCGGTTTGAACATATACATGTGAATAACATTCTCTCACTCGATTATGAAAGTGCCGACAGCATCTTGCTCTTCTTTTCATATTATAGAGGCTTTGAACTGTTAAGTTCATTCGCCTCTAGCCTTGAGGAATTCCTTTTAGAAAATTGTCAACGGAGGCATGGTCGTTCGGTTAGTAAGCGGACACATATCACATTTGACTTCGAAGACGCCCTACATTGCATGAATTCATGGATTCATTTTTTTTCTATTATAGAGGCTTAAAACTAACCGGTCTTTCATTCTCATTTTTTTTAATAAAACACAGGTTTTTTTTTAGATACTAAGTTCAAATTTATTCTGGTTGTAGTTCAACTCTTACATCTTCAAATTCAATTTGGGTCATACAGTGGTAGACATTCGTTTAGTCGCACCCTATTTTTCTTCAATAATTTTAAAAATAAGTCAATTCTTTGTACAGTTTTGCTCATAAGATACGATTATTGATTATTTTCATCGAATTCATTCTGAAAAAAAGTATAAATTCACTTTTTGTTTTCTAAGCAATTCAAATATGTGCAATCAGGGTGGACATTCGTTTAGCCGCATCCTAAAATTTCAATAAAAGAAAATTTGTGCGACAAATTTCGAGTCCAATCGGTAGCTAATATTTAGTATGTCCACCTCCATTTCGGATCACTTTGAAATTTCAGGCATCGAATCAGACAGCTTTTAAAGTGTTGCCATATTGATTACAGCCCAACATTCCTGAATTACTGCCTTGAGACTGGAAATGTTGTAAAATAGTCATCCGTTTGCATAAACCATCTCGGCCAAGATTCTCCATAGGTTCTCTATGGGATTGCAATCGACTGCCAGCAGATCATTCAAGAAGCGGAATGTCCTTCTGGGCAAACCATGCCTTCGATTGCTTTGAAACGTGGATCTATGCATAATCCTGCTGAAAAAACGACATCCTCGGTAGCATTATTCTCAATATGGCCAATCAAAACGTCCTCCAGTAATTGAAGATACTTTTCGGAGTTCATTTGGGTGAAAATGAAACAAATGAGAAGCTTGCTGTGATAGGAAACGGCTCCCCACACTATCAAACTTCCGCCCTTGAGGCTTTCCTTGAGGTTTCTTCCACATGATGTTTGGTGACTCATTCAAGATGCACGCAATATGCCTCTTCGTTACTGGAACAATCGATTCTGCCTTAATGTATGAGCAGGACATCGTTTCCTGGTTGCTTCGTGTATTATTCGACCTTTAAGACGCAAAGTAACTTTGGTGTTCCCATTTGTTGGTCGTTCTATCCCATATTTCTGGCACCATTTAAAGAAATTCCGTACCACTTTCTCAGATAGACCAATTTTTGTTACAATCGAGCGATTAGAAAACTTTTGTACACTGAATATCTTTATTATTTTTCGCCCCTCTTTCGTCAGTAGAATACCTTTCGCCATTCCTTTAAATTCTACGTAAATCACTAATCTGACCATTTTCTTACGTTGCACATGTCTTTTAAATTGAAAATTCCCAAGTATTTTTTTCAAAAAACACAAATAAAGGCTTGGTGATTATGCGAAAACTCGATTTTTATGCCCTGCAGCTAAACGTATGTCTCGGGAAAAAACGACGTTTGAATGTTTATATCCACCGATGCCGCCTTGTGTGTGTGATTGTGACGCACGTCCTTTCAATAAAAGTGACTTAAATATACTATCACTACAGCAAATAAGTATCCCGATAAAAAGAACATTCCTAGTTGTTTTGTAAGTGTTTCAAGTTTTTCTTCAAGTGCAGCTAAACGAATGTCTATCACTGTATGACCACCATGTGGCCATTTACAGCGATCGACCCGTTGAATTCAATTTTCCACTACTCGTCTTTCTCCATTGACGGTAACATGACGATCGTTCTCATCAACGAAGAAATACGGCTCAATCACTCCTCCGGCTAGGAAACCACACCAAACAGTAATGGTGTTCTACCTTCGGGACGGTCCATCCGATTTTGATGAAATAATTTTTCCAAATTTTCCACTAAATTTCCTGTCATCGTATGTAGGATTTTTCTGATATTTTGAAAAATACAATTTTGGTGAATGGTTTTGTCTCGATTTTTGAGCCAAAAACGTAATTCTTTTACGAAAAATGTCACCACTTCGTCAACAATCAATATTTTGAAAAAATCCTGTGTACGATGACAGGAAATATATCCAAGATTACATAAAAAAATCATCGGTTGAAATCGGTCCACTAGAAAGCTTATAGAACTCCCACCAGTTTACAAGGTTTTTGTTGCAAGGGTGCAACAAGCCGGTTGCGGTTGTTCAGGGGACAGTCCAATTTACACCTTTTTTTTTTGTTTGTTAGGCAATGTATACCTAATAAAACTGTGATATCAGATTAATCATGGTAATTTATTTTCTCGTTGAAAAAAAATCGCAAGAATCACAAACTTTTTATGATTTATGATGTGTACCTTAATGCTATTCGCTCTATCGGACGGAACTTATTCCTGGCAGTGTTTGCCGATTGAACGTTTTTCTGAATAATTCACTTTCGTTTTTGCAGAAGGCATCACCCCTAGTGCCATTCGTTTGTTGTTACATTCTACGAATAATGATACAATTACACAATGACGATGAGGTAGTCTAATGCGAACAACCACTGGTTGTTGTTTTGAATTATAGAGACTTTGAGCTGTATGACAGTCATTCGTCACTGGTGGTTACACGAAGCGGCCCATAATTGCTTCGATCCGATAAAATAAACCAATAGGGGAAAAGCGGTGAAAATGAACACGCTAAGGAATATGTCCATTTACTGCGTCCACATACCGCCACAGTTTCCGCCCTTCGAATAATATTATACCTTAACTAATTGTTGTTCAAGATATCAAACGATTGTTATTATAAAAAATAAAAATAGTACAAAAAAAGAAAAGAAGCTTTGGAAAACATAACATTGTTAGTCGTTATGCAGTGGTGGCTCATTTTGCCCCAAACAACAAAGTAATTTTTAATGTGAATATGAATATGTACATCAGTATGGACATCTGTTCACATATTCAATGAGAGGTAAACAGATATTTTGTTTGGTTGCAGTGATTAATTACTGCAACCAAACAAAATATCTGTTTACCTATCATTGAATATGTGAACAGATGTCCATACTGATGATTTGTCAAAGATATCAGGTCGAATAGAGTGCACCCGTGGCCGAGTGGTTAGCGTCTCACATTATCATGCCGGGTGTTCGGGTTCGATTCCCGTTCTGGTCGGGGGATTTTTCGTCAGAGAAATTTCCTTCGACTTGCACTGTGGTCACGCGTATTCTAGAGCTTGCCCCTCGGAATACATTCAAGGCGTGTTATTTGGCTTAAGAAATCTCAACTAAGTATTAATAAATGACGCTAGTCAATACATACGTTGAGACGGCAAAAGTTCCACAGGGAACGTTAACGCCATTCAAGAAGAAGATCAGGTCGAAAAATTTAAATTTCACAGGAAATTCCTTAAATACGATGCGCACAAAATAACATAAAAATGACTACCGTGAGAGAAATTTCTGTTTTATTTATTATTTTTTACATTTGACAGTTTCATGTATAGCAGGGTGTCTTAAATAGCTTCAAATGTTCTAAGAATAGAATAATGAAGAAATATCAATTGATTTATAGTTAAATTATCGAAGTTTGAGCACTGGTTCATTTTACTATCCCTGTTCGTTTTAACCGCATTTCCCCTACCAAATTTGATGTACACTTCATTGTTTCACATCCCAGTATATATGCGATTGAGCAAATAAGAACACATTTCAGAATACAACATTGTACCCTTAACATCTTGTTCAACCTCCTGTATTTTTCATAAATGTATTATTTATCTATGTTACCATAAGATTTGTAATACCTAAGAGCGAAATTCGGGAAAACCAATTTCATGAATATCGCTATTATGAGCTTATAATAAACTTGGCTGTATAAAGAAGTTTTTTGAAACGAGCGGCCGTTTCATAATTGAATGAAGTTGCATCAAAATGCACAAAATCAGTGCAGATGCACCGTAATATTTTGTTGGATTCGTTTATGTGATTTAATGTTTTTATTATCCCATTTGTATATTTATTTAGGCTCATTAGCATTTTAGCTGTAATAGAGCCGGATTTTAATCGTATAGTGGAAGGCGTTATGATAAAACAACAAAAATAAACTTTTCAGATGGCGACGAGCATCGATTTATAATTCTGATTGCTATAAATTAAGTGTTTTAGTGGTGAATATGTGCATGTCTCGTGAAACCAATGTTGTGTGCGTAACCCCTTCGCTACGAGCGTCGGCTATAGACGACATCCGCGCAATAAGCTGTGTGTACGAGCGTCGTCTTTAGTCGACATGAGAGTGCTACTGCACATCGATCACACCAGCACGATGTGCATACTTTTCGGCGCAATGCTCCGTTCAGCGGTAGCACTCCGACGGAGCACAGTTCCGAAGAAAAAGGGTTCAATAAAAAACGGTATGTTTTTAAGCAATTCGTTGAATTATTGAGGCATTCTTACTCTACTCAGAACGGGGTTAAGACGGCCACTATCGTAAGAGATGTGATTTGCCATGAAAGATATCATTTGAACGCACGTCACACCACTTGATTTGTTGGTTGCATAACTCGAGGCGCATTCATGATAAATTTGAAATTCCCGTACGATTTAATTTTCAAGAGAGCGGACCAAATGCAAACGCTTCGATGGGTCACGCATCGATTAGTTTCACTACTCTGCTGAGCGTTTCAGCGCCTTGTGTTAGCCAAGCGCGCCACGAGAGAGAATCGATATTGTACCTTTTGGCACAATCATTTCATATCGAGTGAGACTCGATATTGTACGTGAAAGGGTTAAGGGTTGCGCATTATGCCCGTTATAGGTAATTAAGGGAAGATAACACCTCTCACTCTTGTCACGATTGATCTAAAGTACAATGGCTTTGATGTGTAGTACAATTTTGCCGGAAACAACAATCCTCTGTACCAGGAGTTTTCAAATGGTGCTCCACGGGAAATTTGTGCTCCGCGAAGTTATAGCAAATGCTTACACTTGGAAACCCACCTTGACAAAGAACATTCTTCATTTTAATTTCACTGGGTATATAGTGATTTATCTTGTTTATTCCGGGTCAGATATCGTGTAACTGCTACGTGCAACCGAAATAGAATTGTTTCCGGTTGGGTAATGTAAATTCAAATAGTTAATGTTTTGACGTAGGACTACGTCTTTCATTTCTATACCGGGGTGTAAAATCAAAGTTTCGAAAACGAAAGCGTTACGCCGGAGACCGAGATTTTGAGCGTTAATAGCTCCTAAACAACTGAACGAAATGGTATGATAAACACTTCATTCGAAAGATAAAATGTCTACGCGTTATATACTTGTTACTTTTTGATCCAAAAACTTGTTTCAATAGTCTTAAAATTGCTTTCAAAACAGGCTGTTGAAATCACCAATCTGTATATAAGCGAACGCCGCTCGGAAATCCACTCAGTTCTAATTGAACAGCGATTGGAGCATGTTGTCGCTGTTGCGGTGAAGCTCTTTATTTATCATGAAAGCGCGAATGAACGGTGTCACCAAGAGCCTGTTTGTGCACCCTAGGCCAGAAGGGAATCTATCAGGAGGAGAGTGATGCCACAAACGGTTCCCTGGGAAGACATCGCTACACACATACACGCGCGGCTATTAACAGGTGGTTATCGAGTTGGCATTAACCACTGGTGGGCTTCCAGTATCGAGGAAAATGTGGAAATATCTAATCGTTACTGAAAATAATCTGCCAGTTCCTTTGGGAATTTTCAAAATATATTCATGTTAAAGAGTTTATTTGAATGTTTTCTTTCCATGTAACACTGTGATCAAATACATTTGGTTTTGTGGTTTTTCAATCAATCGCAATTAACAGGATAGCTTCAGAAGATTATTCTTCCCCATCAGTAGGATATTTCCGTGTCCAATATTGTATGCGCCCGCAATCGATTATTGCTCAGTCGCCGAAAGTTCCGAGCTCAGAGAGTTCATTCCCCTCTAGTTTGCCTTCCAAATTGCCATCGTAAACCACACCTTCTCTCGATTCAATCACACACAAAAAGCATACTTAAGCGATATTCTGGTGGTGAGACACATTCATTTTTCGTGAGGACATCGACAAGACAACATCGTTGCCTAACGTGCTGGAGGAGGTGGACGGCGAAGGATCGACACATACACGCGCAGAACTTTTTCCGTTAGGATGCCATTCAGCATCGAGAAAGTTCCGGAAAGATCTAATCATTGCTGGAAAATAATCTGCCAGTTCCTTTGGGAATTTTCAAAATATATTCATGTGAAAGAGTTTAATTAAATGTTTTCTATCCATGTAACACTGTGACCAAATATGTTTCAATCAAGTACTATTAACAGGTGGTTATCGAGTTAGCATTAGCCACTGGTGGGCTTCCAGTATCGAGGAAAATGTGGAAATATCTAATCGTTACTGAAAATAATCTGCCAGTTCCTCTGGGAATTTAAAAATACATTCATGTGAAAGAGTTTATTTGAATGTTTTCTATCTATGTAACACTGTGACCAAATACATTTGGTTTTGTGATTTTTCAATCAATCGCAATTAACAGGATAGCTTCAGAAGATTATTCTTCCCCATCAGTAGGATATTTCCGTGTCCAATATTGTATGCGCCCGCAATCGATTATTGCCCAGTCGCCGAAAGTTCCGAGCTCAGAGAGTTCATTCCCCTCTAGTTTGCCTTCCAAATTGCCATCGTAAACCACACCTTCTCTCGATTCAATCACACACAAAAAGCATACTTAAGCGATATTCTGGTGGTGAGACACATTCATTTTTCGTGAGGACATCGACAAGACAACATCGTTGCCTAACGTGCTGGAGGAGGTGGACGGCGAAGGATCGACACATACACGCGCAGAACTTTCCGTTAGGATGCCATTCAGCATCGAGAAAGTTCCGGAAAGATCTAATCATTGCTGGAAAATAATCTGCCAGTTCCTTTGGGAATTTTCAAAATATATTCATGTGAAAGAGTTTAATTGAATGTTTTCTATCCATGTAACACTGTGACCAAATATGTTTCAATCAAGTACTATTAACAGGTGGTTATCGAGTTAGTATTAACCACTGGTGGGCTTCCAGTATCGAGGAAAATGTGGAAATATCTAATCGTTGGTGGAAAATAATCTGCCAGTTCCCCTTGGAATTGAAAATTACATTCAAGCGACAGAGTTTATTTTAATGTTTTCTATCCATAAAATATCCATATAATACATTTGGGTTTGTGATTTGTCAATCAAGTACAGTTAGCAGGTTAGCTTCTGAAGATTATTCTTCAGAACAAGGTTTTTCGTATCCTATATTGGATGCATAAAACCTTGTGCCTCCAACGTAACGCTCTCGTTTTCGAAGTCCACCAAATATTCATTTATTCATTCATTCAGAATGGATTTAGATTCAACTTCGAACAAATGATCTCTAAATCAACGATAGTCCTACGTCACCCTTGCGGTTATACCATAGATATAACCCACTTCCTGTTTTATTGTTTAAAAAAATCAGGTGCTCTGTCAAATGTTTTTGCTGTAAAAAAGTGCTCTGCCTTAAAAAAAACTGAAATCCCTGAAACTGAAACTCTATACGGCTATAATCATGTGGCCGTCATACCCATAGTGGTGGCCAACGTTACCCCGCATATAAAAAAATATAGATTGATGCTGATATGAAGAAATGCTTCAGTTTTGTATACATTGTGTTTTATTGTTCTCCATGCTTAGAGTGGCCATCTTACACCGTCCTCCCCTACACGTTACATGTTAATTGGCACAGTAGCCAAGAGTATTCCCTCTATATCATAGCTTATGAGTATTCCTTCTATATCATTGCTTATGATACATTGCACAGTAGCCATTTGGACGTAAGAGTATTCCGTCTGTTCTTCCATTGTTTAGTTAGACTGGACAGCAGAGACAGTTGATACGATCATTGTTGTGTTATTTATAGCACAACAGCTCTATGTTTCTAGCAAAACAGAGCAGTTGTATGCAGGGATACCAACCTTCCTTCCAGGATTTCCCAGACTTTTTGGCACGTTCTCTGAAGTCCTAACAAACACTCACTTTTGCCTGATTTTTCTGAAATGAAACCATGATTTTTCCTGATTTTTTGTACATTTCACTTTATCTGAATAAAAATTATCTGTAAGGTATTTTTTAAGTTAGTTTATTAAGTTTTTCTGGCTAGTAATGACAGCTGTCATCATAGTCTTCATAAGAAAAACGCTCCGGTGCGCAATTGATTTTTTTTCTTTCGCTTATTATCTATCTATTCCGAAGCGATTTGCGTTTCTGAAGATATATGTCGACAAAGCTTGAGTTTAGTGTAGAAGAAAGATACTCTATAAGATTTCCACACCAGAAGGGAGTTTCAAGTCGTTGTTTTTTAATGCTTAAAACACGCAGTCTTAACTCTTACTCAACCTTTTGTCTGCACATATTCAGCTATTTTCATACAAACTCGTCATTATAATAAAATTATTATTCGACACAGTTTTATTTTAATTCTTATGAAAAAAAAAGTTCCTCTATTAAGTAGAGTACACGATACGGAAAATCATATTTTTATTGATAAATTTTATTCTAAAAGTGCATTCATTTCTCCTACAAATCACATAAGATTTTCGTCTCATAATAGCAAAAATAAATTTCTAAATTTCGCGAATTGGATAAATGAACAATGAAGATAATGCTACCAGTTTTTCTTCCGCTCACTCCAAAATTTTACTTTAAGGATGACGGATTTACATTTGCTAGTTTTTATATGCATAATGTGTAATAATATTTGAATTGCAGGTGATTAAACAAAATCCGTGTCCCTGCATAATTTATCGCAATTGATCTCCAAGCTGAATCCATACATTATACTCGAATTACAGTGAATTATTAAAGTCAGTCGCTATCGGAAGAAGAGTTGATTCTTATAAATGAGTGAAACGGCAAAAATGAGTTATTGTGGAAGTGTCACGCAATTTGACCATTGCATCTCCATTGCAATCCGTTCGACGGAAGCTTAAATATGTGAAACAAAGCTGTGCATATAAAATTGAATGTTTGCCTATAAAAATTATATTTTTGTTGATATTTTTGTTTTATTTCGACAAAAACTTTCCAGGTAACCCAACATCATGAATTATCCTGGTTTTTTCCTGATTTTTATTTTCATTCATCCAGATTCTTGAAAATTATAGTTGGCAACCCTGGTTGTATGGATGAATCGATCTCCATTCGACCGTGAATCGTGAATCGTTAATGATTGTTGCGTGGACGAAGTTATTCTATAACTACATAGAGATGGTCAATTGAGGACCCTGAGTTTTGAACTCACGATCGACCGCTTAGTAAGCGAACGCGCAGCCAATATGGCTACGAAGACCCCTATTCAATGTTTACATTAAGAATTTTTATCAATGAACAAGAAAAAAAATAAAAAAAATTTGCAAACAAACAGTTTGAGTGCGAACAGCTGTTGTAACATAGAGTTCATGACTCGGATTGTTACTGCACCCAAAGTTATTTTTTAGCACATGTTCTGGCATCCCGATTTATTACAATCAATGAGCTGAAAAATAACAGAGAATGTTCTACTCTCCAATACATGTATATCATTTGTATAATATTAGGCTGTCAAAAAAGTCCTGCGGTATTTCCGCGAGGTGTCGTTGTAAGCGCGTAGTTCTAGTAGTTGTATTCATGGTATCGAGTCATACTATAACTCGTTGGAAAGGTATTTTTGCGCGCTATAATATAGTCCTTGACAGTGTTTTGTTTGATTGAGTCGTTCGTGAGTTATAGTGTCGCAAATATGGAGCAAAATAAAGAGAAAATCCGAAATATTTTACAGTACTACTATGACAAAGGCAAAAATGCTTCTCAAGCTGCCAATAAAATTAGTGCAGTTTATGGACCCGATACAGTTTCCATTTCCACCGCACAACGATGGTTTCAACGTTTTAGTTCTGGTGTAGAGGTCGTCGAAGATGCGCCACGCTCCGGAAGGCATGTCGTCGAAAATTGCGACAAAATCGCTGAATTAGCCGAGAAAGACCGGCGTAGTAGCAGCCGTAGCATCGGCCAAGAGCTGGAGATAAGTCATCCAACCGTTATTAATCATTTGAAGAAGCATGGATTCACAAAGAAGCTCGATGTATGGGTGCCACACACTTAGACACAAAAAAACATCTTTGACCGTATCGACGCATGTGAATCTCTGCTGAATCGCAACAAAATCGACCCGTTTCTGAAGCGGATGGTGACTGGCGATAAAAAGTGGGTCACTTACGACAACGTGAAGCGCAAACGGTCGTGGTCGAAGCCCGCTGAAGCGGCTCAGACGGTAGCCAAGCCCTCATTAACGGCCAGGAAGGTTCTGCTGTGTGTTTGGTGGGATTGTCAAGGAATAATCTATTATGAGCTGCTTCCCTATGGCCAAACGCTCAATTCGGACCTGTACTGCCAACAACTGGACCGCTTGAAGGTAGCACTCATGAATAAGAGGCCATCTTTGATAAACAGAGGCCGCATTGTCTTCCATCAGGACAACGCCAGGCCACACACTTCTTTGGTGACGCGCCAGTAGCTCCGGGAGCTCGGATGGGAGGTTCTTTTGCATCCGCCGTATAGTCCGGACCTTGCACCAAGTGACTACCACCTGTTTTTGTCCATGGCAAACGAGCTAGGTAGTCAGAAGCCACAAAAGAGGCCTGTGAAAATTGGCTATCCTATCCAATAAGGAAGCGAGCTTCTATAACAGGGGTATTATGAAGTTGGCATCTCGTTGGGAACAAGTCATCGAACAAAACGGCGCATATTTGACTTAAAACAGATGATTAATTTTATGAACAAATGAAAATTCAAAAAAAATACCGCAGGACTTTTTTGACAGCCTAATATATATGCTAGAGCCAATATGAGCGAGCGAAACAGGAGACACATTTAAATGAAAGCATATAAAAGCTTTTCGTATAGTTTGCCAAATGCACGGTCCAGACAAAGAAAGATATATTGTCGTTCATGTTCTTCTTTATCCTCTTAGAAAACACTTTCCAACTTCATATTCTTTAATATTATTACGCTTCTATATAACAACGCTGGCAGCTATATGGATAGCGTGATCGTGTGAAATAGTTTTGCATTCCAGCCGGCCTTGGTTCTCGATCCCCATTGACGTCGTATGATTTTTTTTTGCTCAATCCCAAATGAAATGAGAAATAAAAACAGAAAGAGATGTCTGCTCGCATATATACAAACCTTTTTTTATGCTTTTAAAACAGCTCATTATTTGCGCATTTCACCCAGATGCACACGAAATGGGATCTTTACTGCCAAAGATGAAATGCCTTCAACCAACGCCAGTTTGGGTGTGGAGATGAATTTTGATCCGTTACGACAATCCAAAGTGAAGAAAAATCGTGGACTTACCGTGACCACATCCATGGTTCGCATTTCATATACGAGTATTTGGTGGAAACAACCCGACGTTGTATCTTATGAACTGCAGAAACCAGGTAAAACTATCTCAAAAGCTCATTACCGGCCTCTACTGGTCATATCTCAATCAATACATGCTTCAAATCAATCAATTCTAGTTTAAAGACCTCCCGTGAAAGGCCCCTGATTGGATGGCTTCCATGATTTGGACGAATTCTTTAATTGTAGACGATACAATACATTTCACAAACAAAGATAAGTCTCAGCTGTAGCTTTTTTAGCATAAAAAATGTGTCCCAACAATACTGCTTGCAATTGTAGTTCACACTAGTAGTCAAAGTGGAATAGATAAAAACTCACCGAAAATATGAATCGAACGTAATTAATCTCCTCACGTCTACGGCGCTAAATCATATCACGAAACCACGAATCAAACAAACGTACAACTGTCAAATCAACTTCGAAACGAGCAATATGCATTGTAGAGACACTTGAGGATTTCGGTCCCTTTCTGTAGTGTTTAAAAATAATCTATGAGGGGAGAATATCAGACCTAAAACCCGTCGTGTCGACACGGTTCGCTCTATTTTATGTAGCAATGACCAACGGTTACAAAAAATGCTTCCAAAGCAAAACTGAAGCATAAAGCATGTGGGTAGTAATGATCACTTAAAACATGCGGTTTTATTTTTGAGTCATACGACTTTCCATTTTTAGTATCGATTCCCTCTGGCTGTGTAAGCATAAATGTATACTCTATTACTACAGATGATCCACCCGATTCCGTTGATGTAATAATATTCGATCTAGACCCACCACGAACTAGTCAGGTTCATATGCAGATGCGCTAACTAAATTCGTCACGATTGTTTGGTTTGGTTATTTATATTTGAAGTTCCAGATGCGATGAGAGGATTAATAACCCATCGATGTTAACATGAGCAAGGCCAGCGTTCTACTTCAATTTAGTAGCGCGATAGACGTACGATAGAGATTATCCGAAGATATTTTTAGCAGATGAAAATTAATGGAAACCACCTCACCAACGCCTATGTACACACCTATTCCGGGGAAACATGAGTAATACAAACGTCAACGATATGTTTCCCTCTGAGGGGTTAGATTGAATAATAGTCTAGAGAACCGTGCCAAATATGACTCAAATATTGTCTCAAATGTACCAAAGAACAGACTTTACAGAACACGGTCTAAAACTGAAGCAGAATAATTATGTTGAAACAGACATGCAAAAGAAGAAAATCGGTATACGTTACTAGCTGTCAGTGTAAGGAGACACTCACTGCGTGTAATTAACGGCTGCTGAAATCGGCTAGATTCTACCTGAAAAACTACCAACACTCACCCATAATCCGCAAGCAAAAAACAATAACGTTGTTGGAATGTAGTTCGTGTCGTTTTAAAAATAACGCCAGCCAAAGTCAGAGATGAAACGATCAAGGGTTCCCGGCTGACCGTTGCCTTGCTTTCAATAACACATCGTAGAGTTATTTTAAAAATTTCCCCCCAAACTCGTTGGCTAAATCATAGCTCACACACAAAATCCGAGTACCAACACAGAGAGTGACACGACGACGTTCGTGATGCGAGCAATGCAAGATGCAGATACGCATTTCAACATGCAACCACCAGGAATCAGGTCAGAGGTACCCAAACATGTACATTCGGTGCACCACAAAATAGCGCTGTGATTTGACGTGTTTGGTGAAGGAGACACACTCGTGACTAACACGTTTCTGGTAATCATTCTGAACAGCCACTGTACAAGTACGATAGAGTAATCCTCCTTTGCTTCAAATCAATCGACCTTGAACTATTTATACCACTATCAATCTTCATGTACCTAAAAAAAAAACCGAAACACACCTGACAAATGCCGTTGTGTAGAATGGAATACAACATGGAAACACTTTGTTGTATTTGTTATTAAAAACATTTTATCAACATTTTTATTATTATTTTTTTTCGTATTTTCGACGCCACTCGATATCTCTTCGACACTTAGCTATTTTCAACGATTCTCGGTATCGAATGTACATTCTGTTAAATATATACCGGGAACTTTTTATTTTAATTCTTCCCGTTGAATATTTTTTAATTTGATTTAAGTTGGTACTGCTGTCAGTGATGTAATGTCAATTTTGAGCGCGATCTGCCATTTAGTTTGTTTACAGCGTCATTAAGAACAAGTTAACTCTTTTGCTCGGCGATTTTTCTTCAAAAATTTCATCGCAATCAAGCTGAAAACATGCTTAAATGATCAAATTCTGATCCCACGTTCATCCAACGTCCGTATCCGTACCGTATTTCTCTGGTCGACAGGTCGTATGTACCGTGCTTAAGTGCCATAGACTACATGTTGTCTAGAAGTTTATTTATTTATTTACAATGCATCCCTTGACGAGACAGGCTTCGATTCACAACAATGTCTAGAAGTTACCACAGCGGAATTCCAGTTTAAGGTTTAATTTCATACTGTCATATATATACCGGGAATTTGTGGTTTTGAAGAAAATGCTTTATTTATCATCTAAATTTATATTATCGTCCTCAAAATAGGTTCCACCTGAAACAAGGAAAAGTGTACAACAAACAATCTATTCATCGAAAAACTTGTTATTGCTGTACTCAAAAAAAACGGGTCCCACATCCCAGCGGTAATTTGAGTTTCGGTAATAGAAAAAAATCACACTGGGCCATATCTGGAGAGTACGGTTCACATTCGAGCTATTTTTGGTCAAAAATTCGTTCACAATGATCGATCGATGAGCTGGTGCATTATCGTAGTGCAAAATCCAAGTGTTATCCTTCCACAAATCTGGCCGTTATCGACGAAATAGGGGGGGGGCAAAGTGATCACCTGCTTGTTTGGTAGTATAACTATTGACTATAAATGCCATACTCATAGTCACCTTATGTTTGAAGAATTTAATGACTTTTGAGTCACCCTGTACATCAGTAGAGCTGTCGGATATCAAAATATAAATTAAAACAGAAATTGCTCCCTCGATAGGTATTCGGCCGTAGTTCAGTGCGCATGGTATCTAAGGAATTTCTCGTGAAATTTAGTTTATTCAAACTGATATATTGGACAAATCATCAGTTTGCACGACTGTTAACATATTCTGGGAGAGGTGAACAGAGATTTTGTTTAACCTCAGCGATTAGAAGTTACTTTGATGTTTGGGGGCAATAGGTGAATAACAACTTCTGTTCGTTCTTCGTTCTGTTTACTAAAGTTGATATACCGCATCACATTCTGTTCTTTAAGAAGATTCTTTTGTGGCTTTGACCCTGGATAAATATGCGACTCTCACTAAACCAAGTCTCATCATGCGGAACGTTATGTGTTTCTTATTACTTTTTTGTATGCATGAGAAAATTTAAATTGAGACTCTAGGTGAATAGGCCAAACTTATTTCATGCATGTACCTACTATATCGAATATGATTTGAACAAATTGGGACGAAAAAAAGCATAAATCTGTCCCATTTAGCTTGATATGTGCGAGTGTCCACTTTGCCCCCTCTAGGTGACCACTTTATTTATCTTCAAGCAAAAAATTTTTCGATTTTTCACCTTTTTTTTGTGATGATGAAAAGTGTACTATTTTGAATTTTTATAGTAGAAGCCGTTTGCTATCTTGAAGAACAATGAGTTGAACTACAATATGGTTTGAGAAACGGGAATTGAATCGGTATATGAACGCTGGAAATGGGCATATTCCATAGGGTGACCACTATAACCCCACTTCCCCTAATGCCAGGGTACTCGTACTGACATGCAAACGAGTCAAGAATCATCAGCATGGACCGTCGAAAACGAGGCGAAAGCAAAAAAAACACGTCAAAGTCGATCAAAAGTGAAGGTAATGTTAATTGTTTTCTTCGATATTCGTGGTGTTGTCCATTCGAAATTCCTTCCGAATTGCCAAACGGTCAATAAAGAGTGTTACCTTGATATTATGAGGCGGTTGAGAGAGAAATTTCGTCGTAAACGGCCAGATTTGTGGAAGGATAACACTTTTGCACCACGGTAATGCACTAGCTCATCGATCGATCATTGTGAACGAATTTTTGACCAAAAGTAGCCGGGAAACCTTTTCTTTTCTGCTCATTTTTTTACAATTTTGGTAGTTTAAGGGAGGACCCCGGTCTGAAAAATGGAA
This sequence comes from Toxorhynchites rutilus septentrionalis, assembly GCF_029784135.1. Taxonomy (NCBI): domain Eukaryota; kingdom Metazoa; phylum Arthropoda; class Insecta; order Diptera; family Culicidae; genus Toxorhynchites; species Toxorhynchites rutilus. The sequence continues at coordinate 207,101,126 of NC_073745.1, forward strand.
AAAATCGGATTTTTATTTTTTGCATTTTTGGGAAGCTTATGCCCTCAGAAATGTTGTCCCAAAAGAATTTTTCGATATTTGATTCCGTTGGAAAGTAACAGCCAAAGGTATGGAGTCGCCTCAAGGGATATATATTGCTGTACGAATTTTTAAACGTTCTTCTCAAAACCATGCTTTTTGAACAGGTGGTATCGATATCTCAGGATCTACTCGACCGATTCGGCTGAAATTTTTTATCAGCATGTTAAAATCAATCATCTAGAGCGTTACATGAAATTTTAAACCGCGATTTTTCATGAAAAATAATACATTTTTTACAAAAATGGCCGACATTTTGGCATTTTTTTGAATTTTCAAAAACCCCTATGTAACGCTTTAGGTATTGTCCTAAAGTTTCAAAATTCGTTGGGATTCGTTCTGCGACATCCAGTTTCTTCAGAACCGATACCACCAGCTAGGTACCAATTTTCAGACAGCATCTACGCATCCAGCTGTCAACAGCGTAATAATCATTATTCGTGCACTCAAAAAATGGAAAATACAAATTCAAATATACCTCAAACCACAACCAACATACCCATATACTTCACTTTATTCCTAACATTTGGAAAAAATCACGAAAGTTCATTGTTTTTCGACCTTCCAGACAGTTTAATTTTTTCCATGTACGTGATGTTCAACTAGTATGGAATAGTTTACCCTGTTCGTTACTGAATTAAGAAGATCACACATTAACGCAAAAAGTGAATTTCGATGGCCTTTCGCAGGACATGTTTGCGTGCACTTCATCTTTTTCACGATATCTACGAAGTCGCACAAAGAAAAAACACATTCATCAAAGTTATCAGCTTCATTTTGCATGATGCCCAAAACGATTTTGTAATTAGTTTAGAGGTAAATTTTATTCCTAGCGAGTATCTCTTTGATATGTAAAGTAAGTGTAAAATATCTTCCTTGATCTTGGGTAAATTTGGCTCAATTTAAGAATGATGCTTAATTTGTAAAGACTTCAAATTTCATCAGGTCCAACCAGGTGAATATTGCTGGTGGCTCTAACCGATCCTATAGGATAGCCTCAAAATGTGGTTTCAAAATCTCAACCTGAGTCGGAAGTACTTATCACCTTCACCTTCTTTCACTTTTTTCAAATCACTGCGTGTTTGACGCAATGCATTTTCGTGTGAACCTTACAGTCACAAATGTATGCGTCTACTTTTATCCCTTCTTTTGTTTTATTAGGCTCATTTAACAATTTAGTTGTAACAGAGCCGAATTTATTCGTTTGCATTTATCTGACGAGAATTTTGTAGTATATTACACAGTAGCCATTTAGGCATAAGAGTATTACTATTTTATCGATACACATGTTGTAAATTACACAATGTCGCCTTTTTCGACGTATCGATATTCCTATTGTTCGAATGTTCACAGTTGGGACTGTTTATATGAGGCTTCCATTGTTGTGTTATAAATAACACCAATTACCGATTCATTAAACCGTATGTAAAGTGAGAGACTGGGATTACCATCACATGATGATTGTTGCGTGGACGTGGTAGCTTGGAATAACCCAAAAAGATTGTCAATTGAAGGCACTGAGTTATGAGTTCACGATCGTTACGGACAAACGATCGTGAACTCATCGCCATGGTTATCATGATATCAAGTATCATGTTTGGTGTCCTTCGTGTAGACAGTGCACGTTGGAAAAGGTAATGAACCGATGTTCTATCCCCAATATTCACATCCGATAGCTGATAGCTGTCGCTTGCATGACTTCCCATATTGCCCAACGCCACTAAGCCAGTATCCAGTTTGTTTGTTGTACCGCCGTTAAAGTAATTCTAGGCTCGGTCGCACCGCACATCTTCCGTACTTTCTCGTCTTTTCGACAAAGCTCCAGCAGAGCAATGATACTGAAACGGATTCAAATTGATGCAGTACTGCATCCGGGAGATTCAGCGATCTACAGCTTTAGATACAGAGTTTCCAATCGACGCCCTGAATCTGTCACTTAGGTTTTTTCCAAATAATATGTTCTGTGTTATTCGTAGTTGAAATATTTCAATATTCCATTTAAATTTTGGGGTGGCCCGACAAATAAGTTTTTTCCCATTTTTTCCGAAAACGACTTTTTCCAAAAAGGCATAACTTTTGAACTACTCGACCGATTCAAATGATCGTCATATGAAATCAAAGCCAATTACCTGGTCTTTCTCGAAAAAATACTACACTTGCAAAAAAGTACAACTTGATTTGCGTAATTCTTGATTGTATTTGTTTTTCATAGTTCACAAAGTCTCGGGACCAAGGGCGCTATATTTTTTAATATTTTTTCTTGAAAGCTGATACTACGAGCAGCACCGTACATCAATGCGACATCATCGTCTGACAGTTTAGGGTTTGTTTTGATACTTCAACAACACCAAGTTCGGTATGAACGTAGGTTCCACTACATCGCTTCAAACCGCTGTTAAAAAAATATTGTAACGATCACTAAGCGTACCGCTTTAAAATATACAACGCTTACGCAGTGTTTGCCAATTGATTCATTCACTGAAAAAATCGCTTTCGTCCGTTCAAATATGATCATACAGAAATCATTTCCCCCTGCGGCATTCTTTTGTTGTTACGGGCTACAAATCATGACACAAAATAGAACGAAACAACTCAGCAACGGTTCGAACTCCATGATACACCAGCATTGATGTGCACCCGTGGCCAAGTGGTTAGCGTCTCACATTATCATGCCGGATGTTCGGGTTCGATTCCCGTTCTGACCGGGGGATTTTTCGTCAAAGAAATTTCCCTCGACTTGCACTGTGGTCACGCGTATTCTAGAGTTTGCCCCTCGGAATACATTCAAGGCGTGTTATTCGGCTTAAGAAATCTCAACTAAGTATTAATAAATGACGCTAATTAATGTATATGTTGAGACGGCCAAAGTTCCACAGGGAACGTTTACGCCATTCAAGAAGAAGAAGATACACCAAGACGCAAGCAAAACCATCATATACGCTTACGGACTACGCAAAGCGAATGATTCATGTTCGGCTAAAGTAGCAGATCCTGATTTTTAAGTCTCAGAGAGTACAAACTATATGATTATTTAGCTCGATAGAGGCTAAGAGAAGGGTAGTCAGATTATATTTTCCATTTTTAACACTGCTATCCCTTGAAATATTAGGCTGTCAAAAAAGTCCTGCGGTACTTTTTTTGAATTTTCATTTGTTCATAAAATAAGTTACAATCATCTGTTTTAAGTCAAATATGCACCGTTTTGTTCGATGACTTGTTCCCAACGAGATACCAACTTCATAATAACCCTGTTATAGAAGCTCGCTTCCTTATTGGCAAAAAAACTCGGATAGCCAATTTTCACAGGCCTATTTTGTGGCTTACTTCTGACTACCTAGCTTGTTCGCCATGGACAAAAACAGGTGGTAGTCACTTGGTGCAAGGTCCGGAGCTCCCGGAGCTTCTGGCGCGTCACCAAAGAAGTGTGTGGACTGGCGTTGTCCTGATGGAAGAGAATGCGGCCTCTGTTTATCAAAGATGGCCTCTTCTTCATGAGTGCTACCTTCAAGCGGTCCAGTTGTTGGCATTACAGGTCCGAATTGAGCGTTTGGCCATAGGGAAGCAGCTCATAATAGATTATTCCTTGACAATCCCACCAAAAACACAGCAGAACCTTCCTGGCCGTTAATAAAGGCTTGGCCACCGTCTGAACTTTAAACCGCTCCTCTGAGCTTCAGCGGGCTCCGACCACGACCGTTTGCGCTTCACGTTGTCGTAAGTAACCCACTTTTCATCGCCAGTCACCACCCGCTTCAGAAACGGGTCGATTTTGTTGCGATTCAGCAGCGATTCACATGCGTCGATACTGTCAAAGATGTTTTTTTGCGTCAACGTGTGTGGCACCCATACATCGAGCTTCTTTGTGAATCCAAGCTTCTTCAAATGGTTAATAACGGTTTGATGACTTATCCCCAGCTCTTGGCCGATGCTACGGCTGCTACTATGCCGGGCTTTCTCGGCTAATTCAGCGATTTTGTCGTAATTTTCGACGACAGGCCTTCCGGAGCGTGGCGCATCTTCGACGACCTCTACACCAGAACGAAAACGTTGAAACCATCGTTGTGCAGTGGAAATGGAAACTGTATCGGGTCCATAAACTGCACAAATTTTATTGGCAGCTTGAGATGCATTTTTGCCTTTGTCATAGTAGTACTGTAAAAATGTCGGATTTTCCCTTTATTTTGCTCCATATTTGCGACACTATAACTCACGAACGACTTAACCAAACAAAACACTGTCAAGAACTATATTATGGCGCGCAAAAATACCAACAAGCTATAGATACAATGAATACAACTAGAACTACGCGCTTACAACGACACCTCGCGGAAATACCGCAGGACTTTTTTGACAGCCTAATATTGACGATTTGCTTAGGTGGTCCAAATTCCCCCCTTTTCCCTTTTCCTTTGCACGATAACGATGCGCATTGAGCGCGAAACGATTAAAGAACATATTAGAAAGCATTCTTATAAAATTTATATCAACATTAAACTGTCTAAACCAGGCTCACGTTGAAATTTTGGGAATAATAGGGATTTATCTTCCAGTAACATCTCCGTTTCATCGATTCTGTCGTCTTCTTCTTCTTCTTCAATGGCACTAACGTTCCTAGAGGAACTTCGCCGTCTAGTATTACTTGCGTCATTTTTATTAGTACTTAGTTGAGATTTCTATGCCAAATAACACGCCTTGAATGCATTCTGAGTGGCATGCTCTAGAATACGCGTGATCACAGTGCAAGTCGGAGGAAATTTCTTTGACGAAAAATTCCCCCGACCAGAACGGGAATCGAACCCGAACACCCGGCATGTTAGTTATGACGCTAACCACTCGGCCACGGGAGCACAATTCTGTCGTCTGGTAAGGGTAACTATTACCACGTTCCTAAATGCATACACCGGATAAGGGCATATTGTATGCTTTGTACAATATGCCTCTTAGACTGTCGTTACTACGTTATCTTTGACCCCCTATAAAAAAATTCAAGTGCTTCCGTGGCCGAGTGGTTAATGTCAAAAATATCACGGTGGGGGTTCGGGTTCGATTCCCGTTCTGGTCGGAGGAATGTTTCGTCAAAGAAAATTCCTTCGTCTTGCATTGTGGTCACGCGTATTCTAGAGCTTTTCACTCAGAATGCATTCAAGATGTGTTATTTGGCATATAAATCCAACTAAGTACTTATAAAAATGTTGCAATGGTATAGAAGGAACACTCTTACGCCGAAAAATTGTAACTGTGCAATGTGCTATTTATAGATATATAGATATGATAAACATGTGACATGTACTCGATTAATATTCGGCTCTGTTACAGCTAAAATGCTAACGAGCCTAAAATAAACAAATGAGATAAAAAAGTAATACTACGTTGAAACGGTGAAGTTCCTCCCGGAACGTTAGTGCCATTTGAGAAGAAGAAGAAACAGAAGAAAACTCCAACACGTTTTCCTTAGCATTAGCATCGAGCTAGTTGCACAATATCGTATGTGGTACGAAAACACAATATCGTATGTGGTTTATGAAAACTAATGTGAAAAAAGTAAATATTTGTATACAATAATAATAAGAAAGAAATAATCCACCAATCCCCACCACTGGTTACGTGAGGTAACAACGCCACTCACCTTATTCCAAAAGTCACCTGACTTTTTGAACCCTATTTATTACCAAGTCAATAACAGAAAAGGACATGACAGAAAATTTTATCTAATGACAAACTATAATCATGCCATTCTCCTTTAGGAATACTGGCACTCGGACCATACCACGTCATTCACCGTGCAGAAAACTTGTTGTCTGTTCTGTCAGTATATGAGTCTTCAATTACAAACGTTGTGGCGAGTAGAAAAATATATTTAGGAACATAAAACATGCATGATTTAATGGGTTGATCTAAAAAGATTTTTTTTCCTAGTTAGAATCAACTGTCATAAATGCGGTGATAGTAGTAGGATAGTATAAGCCATAGAAACTAATAGATCATATTTCAATGACAGTTCAGCTCTCTACGGTTGTGCAGTGTAAATGCCTTAAATATACTTCGCCAACAATATATTCAAAATCAAATCAACCTAATTCTCGATCACACTCAGATGCCCGTAGCTGTACGACATGCGACACAGTATTAGCCGAACTCGAGCACATCGACGATGACACCGATTCTTTCGGTGTCGACTTTGTCAAAGTAAACGATAAACGACTAGCAAAACAATATGGCATCACGAAATTCCCCGCCCTCACCTACTTCAGGTAAGAAGCTAACCACGAACAATACAAAAAAACAATTTTCCTTTAAAACTTATAATAATTGAGGGGCTCAGAAGAAAAGGGGTGTAAGTGATTTGATCGATTTCTCTTCATCAGCTTTTTCTTTAGTTAATAACTGCAAAAACCTTCCAATTTGAGTTTGCTATAGAATCCTATAGAGAAGTTATCAGGCCGGATTCATGTCCAGTTGCTCGACGACGGACCAGATTTTTACACTGCGGCAGATCCTCCAAAAGTGCCGCGAGTGTCAGGTCCCTACATCCCACATCTTCGTCGACTTCAAGGCCGCATATGATACAATCGACCGAAGACAGCTATGGAGGATCATGGACGAACACGGCTTTCCCCGAAAGCTGACAAGACTGATTCAGGCAACGATAAACGGTGTGCGGATCTCAGGTGAGCTGTCGGAATCATTTGAGACTCACAGGGGACTCCGACAAGGCGATGAACTCTCCTGTCTGCTCTTCAAAGTGGCGCTGGAAGGTGTTATGCGTAGAGCGGGCTTCAACATGCGGGGCACGATTTTCAACAAGTCTAGTAAGTTTATCTGCTTCGCCGACGACGTGAACATAATCGGAAGAACACATGCGACGGTAGCCGACTTGTATATCAGACTGAAACACGAAGCAGGGCTGATTGGGCTTGGGATCAATGCGTCTAAGACTAAATACATGCTAGCTGGAGGGACTGATCGCAACAGAGTTTTTCTTAGTAGTAGTGTTGTGATCGACGGCGACGATCTCGAGGTGGTGGAGGAATTTGTCTACCTTGGCTCGTTGATAACAACTGACAACAACAACAACAGCCGTGAAATTCGAAGACGCATTGTCAATGGAAGTCGTGCCTACTATGGGCTCCGCAAATCCTTGAGGTCCAACAAGCTCCGACCCCGTACCAAGTGTACCATGTACAAATCCCTAATTCGACCGGTTGTTCTCTATAGGCACGAAGCATGGACGATGCTTGAAGAGGACTCACAAGCGCTCGGAGTTTTCGAACGCCAAATGCTCAGAACAATATAGGGTGGTGTACAGGAAAACGGAGTATGGAGAAGGAGAATGAATCATGAACTGGCGCAACTCTACGGAAAACCCAGCATCCAGAAAGTCGCCAAGGCTGGACGAGTGCGATGGGCAGGGCATGTTGCAAGATTGCCGGACAGCCCTGCAAAGGTGGTCTTCGCATCGAATCCGGTAGGAACAAGAAGGAGAGGAGCCCAGCGAGCGAGGTAATTGGACCAGGTGGAGCAGGACTTGGCAAGAGTCGGTGCAGCCGGGAGTTGGAGAACTGCAGCCATGGATCGGGTTTATTGGAGAAGAGTAGTGAATCAGATCTAATCTCAATGGGATGTAGAATCATAGTAAATAAATAAAAATACAATCCTATAGATGAGGCTATGACCTATCTTCCACATTGTCAAATACAGCTGGGTATGTGTTTACAGCTTAGTTATGACCAAAAGAGAAAGTCGATGTAGAGAAATCGATGATGCCACTTACACCCCTTTCATTTTGAGCCTCTCAATTATTGTTACAAATAAATATTCCACTCCATCCTTCACAGAGAAAAAGAACCCATCATCTACGAAGGTGACCTGATGGACGAAGCTGGCGTGCTGGACTTTTTGACCTCTCTCGAAGCGATGGATCTGCCCGACCGAATCGAAGAGGTCAACTCCAAAATCCTGTCCAAAATTATCGAGGAGTCCGACTACGTAGCCGTTCTTTTCTGTAAGTTGGACGCCCATCACGGGCCAATACCTATGTTTCGGAGCTAACTTAGCATTTCGAAAGTCTGGAACGAATATTTCACGCTCTATCACTTTTTTATGTATAGTAGATTTTTATCGTACAACATTGTTTCTCTCCATCAAGGGTAGTAGTTAACAACAAGTTTTCACCTTTCACTGACTTGTGATTAATTTGTACAAATAATACGGTCTAGATCTATCATTTTCTTCTGTTTTCTCTTATTATTTCATTATAATTTCTTCTTTTTCTTTTTTTTCTAACCCACCACAATATATGCTTTTCCACACAAAACACCGTGTGTTATACACAAATGATTTTCGATAATGTTTGCAAATGTTTCAAAATCACTCTCGTAGGCACAAATCACGAAAACTGTCCACCTGGGAACAACAGTAAGTGAACATGTTTTGCACTAGTCTCCAATTTGGCATTGCGTTCATCCCAGTCCTTGTCCAAACGAAAAAAAAAACAATCAAACGAACCTTGTATGTCCGCAAATTCATCTCAATTATTGTGTTTTGTGCTTCTGATTCTAGCTTTCTCCCAACTATGGCAATTTTAATGATAATGAGTGTGCAATTGTTTCATGAGATTGTTACAGGTAATTCATGACAACAAGCCATTCGAAATTGGAGATGTCAATGATGCAACAATTTATCGATAGTAAAAAGTCCTAGAATACTTTCGGCTTATTCTGTTTTTTTATTGATTTTTCTGTTTCCGTTTTCTGTTTCTGCCCATTGTTTATTGTTCATTGTACTACGCTTTATGTTCAACAAGCAATTTAAAGCTTTTAAGGGTTGCGTGTCGTATCTTAAATTTAGTCCTTCGTATTTCCATCTCACATTCTAAAACGTCCATTTTATTAACACTGCATTTGATTAAACGTTTACTGCATCATTACCAATTACTGTTTCAGGGTTTAGGTCTAATTTGATTTGTTTATAATGCTACAAAAAATTGAGCGCCCTAAGTCAACCGCAATATTTACCTATTGCCTATTTTGCACAACAAAACCAATTGGTTGATCTTCATTCACTATATAATAAAGCCAAGGGAAAAGAACAATAAGCGCTCAAAAAATCAATCATCAAAGACACTAATGAAAGAGGAATCATTTGCAACTTAAGCTCTACCTTTGTATGAAATGTGAAATGTGGCCATGTGATCGTCTCGAGTTCATAAAAAGCAACAGGGCCATTCTATGTTTTATACAGCGTCAACTTCCGGCAGCAGGATTCGATTCTCAGCGTTCCCTTTGAAGTGAATGGAATGCCCGATTTCTTAATTGAATGCGTCTCTGAACTTCCTTGTTGGTGGTCACCACTGTTTGTATATTCACACCGATTATATTTATTCACTTTTTTCACTGTAGTGCACTCACTTCCAATCTGTCACGTCATTGCCTTCCTCTCTCAAACTACCATTGGTTGCATAGATGTCACATTGAAAGGTTCGTCGTTCGCCGAGAGGTACGACCCTACAACCCCCTCACCCCCTTAATCTTGTTGCCGTCTACGATGACCCTCGAGAGAAGGCTCAGTGCTTCTCCTTAAACCTTCTTGCACTCATGTATTTTGTTTTTGATGCGTTAACTAGTAGTCTGATTCCAATAGCTTCCGCTTCCAATCTGTTGTAGTCTTCCTCCACGTCGCAACAGTGTTGGAGTGTTGAAGTGGACAAAAACATATTTGAAGCGATTGAAAGAGCAATGAGAGTAACAGTCACTATATTCCATCAGATTACCACGTATTGAAGAAGGAAGAAGTGTCAAAGCGCATCGAATTTATCACATCTGGTTGTTCAGAAGACATTTCGAAAAAAAGAAACAGTCAAAAATGACCACCAACAATTCATTTCATTTTTGAAATTCTCAGGGAATAAATAAATACATATTAGCTATGTCAAAATGCTCTGTTATCACCTTTTCTCGCAAACACACAACGATAACCTTCGATTATAAGCTTTTCGGATCAGTGCTCAATAGAGTCACATGTATAAAAAAAACCTAGGTATCCTTTTGGATTTAAATATCACTTTTAGCGAACATATTGCATACGCAGTCTCAAAGGCTTCCAAGGCTCTTGGATTCATTTTTCGCACCACTAAACACTTCAACGACATATTAGGCTGTCAAAAAAGTCCTGCGGTATTTCCGCGAGGTGTCGTTGTAAGCGCGTAGTTCTAGTTGTATTCATTGTATCGAGTCATACTATAGCTTGTTGGAAAAGTATTTGCGCGTTATAATATAGTCCATGATAGTGTTTTGTTTGGTTAAGTCGTTCGTGAGTTATAGTGTCGCAAATATGGAGCAAAATAAAGAGAAAATACGACATATTTTACAGTACTACTATGACAAAGGCAAAAATGCATCTCAAGCTGCCAATAAAATTTGTGCAGTTTATGGACCCGATACAGTTTCCATTTCCACCGCACAACGATGGTTTCAACGTTTTCGTTCTGGTGTAGAGGTCGTCGAAGATGCGCCACGCTCCGGAAGGCCTGTCGTCGAAAATTGCGACAAAATCGCTGAATTAGCCGAGAAAGACCGGCATAGTAGCAGCCGTAGCATCGGCCAAGAGCTGGAGATAAGTCATCAAACTGTTATTAACCATTTGAAGAAGCTTGGATTCACAAAGAAGCTCGATGTATGGGTGCCACACACGTTGACGCAAAAAAACATCTTTGACCGTAATCGACCCGTTTCTGAAGCGGATGGTGACTGCGATGAAAAGTGGGTCACTTACGACAACGTGAAGCGCAAACGGTCGTGGTCGAAGCCCGCTGAAGCGGCTCAGACGGTGGCCAAGCCCTCATTAACGGCCAGGAAGGTTCTGCTGTGTGTTTGGGGGGATTGTCAAGGAATAATCTATTATGAGCTGCTTCCAAATGGCCAAACGCTCAATTCGGACCTGTACTGCTAACAACTGGACCGCTTGAAAGTAGCACTCATGAAGAAGAGGCCATCTTTGATAAACAGAGGCCGCATTGTCTTCCATCAGGACAACGCCAGGCCACACACTTCTTTGGTGACGCGCCAGAAGCTCCGGGAGCTCGGATGGGAGGTTCTTTTGCATCCGCCGTATAGTCCGGACCTTGCACCAAGTGACTACCACCTGTTTTTGTCCATGGCGAACGAGCTAGGTAGTCAGAAGTTAGCCACAAAAGAGGCCTGTGAAAATTGGCTATCGGAGTTTTTTGCCAATAAGGAAGCAAGCTTCTATAACAGGGGTATTATGAAGTCGGCATCTCGTTGGGAACAAGTCATCGAACAAAACGGCGCATATTTGACTTAAAACAGATGATTGTAACTAATTTTATGAACAAATGAAAATTCAAAAAAAATACCGCAGGACTTTTTTGACAGCCTAATACAATGCTTCAAAGTCTTACACTGCGTGCTTGTTCGCTAAATTTTGGAGTACGCTTCGATCGTCAGAACAGCATACAAAGAGTGGAGCCTGACCAGCGTAAATTTGTTCGATATGCACTATGTCGGCTTCATTGGAATGACCCTCATAACTCTCCTAGATATGAAGATTGTCGTAATCTCCTGGGATTGGATCGATTGTGCGAACGGCGTGACACAGCTAGAGTTCTTTTTGTTTACCATCTCATCCAAGGCAATATCGACTGCTCTGGATTACTAAGTTGTATTAATTTCAACGTCAGAAGGATCAGAAATCTGCGTATTCACGAATTTCTCTGCCTTCCAACTGCTCGCACTAATAAGGATCACAATGAGCCTGTTGTTAGCATGGCTCTGACATTCAATCGCCATTTTGAAAACATCGATTTGCACATATCACGAAACAATATAAAAAGTCATCTCAGGCAATCTCGAATGTAATGAGGTTAAGACGATTGGTTAAGTAACTCATATCATTAAGGTTCAATGTAGGATTGGGCGGTCTTTATTAAGAGATCGATCTTGACGAATCGATTTTCTAAACGAAATTTTCCCAGTTCTACATTACAGACTGCTTATCCTTCATTTACGACCACTAATTTAACAACATTGACGAGATTCAATGTTTGTGAAATTAGTCAGGTGGTTTCTGATGAGAATAAAATCAATGTTTGCTGCTGAACAAATTTGAAAAAAAAATCCTTCTATCAAGAAAATCTGAAAGATTCAATCCTGTTAACCTGTTAACCTGTTGATAAACTGTTGAATAAATAACTCCTCTTCCAGGCTAAATGCCCGAACCTTGGACATAGCGTTACCCATCAAATCCTGTGCAACACTTGCGCCAACTTTCTTACACACTTTCATCCACTTTTTCTTCAAATACTTGTCGTTTTTGAAGACCTTCCCGGTTTTCCGGAGCTTGCCCTTCATAATCGCTCAAAATTTTTCTATTGGGTAGAGTTATGGCGAGCTTGATGGATTTGCCTCCTTCGGCACAAATACAACATCGTTGGCTTCGTGTTACTCCGGTTTCGCGTAATGACACGAGGCCAGATCCGGTCAAAACAGAGTGTCACCTTAGTGAGACAGGAAGAAAGGTGTGCTTCTGGAGGCATTCTTCTTTATATATTTGCCCGTTGATGGTACCGGTCATCATGTACGGTTTGCTGAATTCACCACACCCACAGATCACCTGTCACACCATGTACTTCTTGGCAAATTTGTCGACCTTCTTCTTCCGGAGCCTTCAGGCAGAACTTGCCGAAGAAAACTCCAGGCCAGTAATCCACTTGGCGTCAGCTTTAATTTGTGTCTCATCGTCTATCACGATGCATTTCGACTACCCCAACCACTCGCGGTTCAGCTTTTGGCGCGAGATTTGACCACCGTATTCTGTTTATCAGTTCCGTTAGGCACCTTTCTTAACTTGAAGACATGAATTCGTTCTCATTAATTTATTTATTCATTTCGTCAAACAAATGTAGACTACACACTTATACACTAATGTTACAATGTTTTCTTAGGTTAAATATTATTTTTGCGGTACATGTTTCTTTTTAGCTGTTTTTTATTCATTGTTGTGTCAATTATTTCGCAGTGCTGATTGTATATACGCATCATGCGATTGATAGGGGCGTTATTTGCATAATTTGTTCTGGATGTTTTGGTTAGAAACAAATTTCGCGTTCTTAGTTGACGCCCAGGTACATAGAAATTTAGTTTTTCTAGTAATTCAGCTGACTGTACTCGTTGCGAAATTAGGTCATTAACAAAAGAAAGCATTGCAAATTCATGGCGTTCTTTTAGTGTTTGGATGTTTATGAGCATGCAACGTGCTTCATATGAAGGAAGTGGAAATGAGGTCCAGTTGAGTTTACGAAGTGCAAATAGAAGAAACTGTTTCTGGACTGACTCAATGCGTTCTTCATGTACGACCATATACGGGTTCCAAACGATGTTACAGTATTCCAGAATAGGCCTTACATATGTAATATATAAAAGCTTTATTGTGTATGGGTCCTGGAAGTTATGTGAGAAGCGTTTGACAAAACTTAACACACTATTCGCCTTATTTATTACAGAGTTGTAGTGTTCTATGAATGTGAGTTTACAGTCCAGGACGACGCCTAGATCTCTAACTATTTCACATTTTTCTACATTTTGATTTCCAAGACATATTACAATATTTGGTACATGTTTTTTTTCTGCTAAATGTTATAGAGTTGCACTTTTTCACATTCAGTGTTAGTAGATTTTTTTTTCTGCTTCATTGTCTGCTAGACGATCCAGACGGACGAATTTAGTTTTCGCTTTTCTTCCGCTACCAACTCGCTGCTTAGCCGTCTGAATCTCCTTGAACGACTTTACCACACAGGATACGGTCGAATGGTCGATTCCCAACTGTTTCGCGACCCACCTGTGGGATTGGCCTGGATTTTCCACGACAGCGCACTCGAAGCACTTCTTGCTAGGAAGAAGTCATCTCGAAAGCCACTTGACAGATTATGACGAAATTTTGCACATGTAAACATTACACTCTAAACTAGTTCCACTCAAAATTTTATCAGCTTTTACCCATGCAATAAAAGGCTATACACGAAAGAAAGTGTTGCATTTAGGCTGTCATAAGAGGCTGTTGGGCGCCAGACAAATAATCATATTCGACTCGTCATAACTCGATTGCCGAGAATATTCGTCATCAACATACAGGAAAATGGAACTGGACAAGTCAACCGATTCCCTACTATAAGCATGTTCTAGATTCGATTTTGGAAACAGGCTGCTGCAAGATGTACTGGGATCGCAAAATCATTAAGTATGTCTGTGTGTGTGGAGGCGATCTGGCGTAGTGGTAACATCCATGCCTCTCACGCTAAAGGTCACGAGTTCAACTCTCACTCCCGACATTCTTCCAAAAAATGGAAGTAAAAAGTGACGAACCAGCCAAATGAGTTGAAAGTCACTATAATACAGATAAAAAAAAAAATTAAGTATGTCGCTTATCAGCTGATCGACTTGATATTATGGTTCACTATAAGAAGAAAGAAGAAGTATTAATAAGAGACATCGTAATATCGTTAGACCATAATCTTCAATCTTCATTTGCTGCCAAGATAATCATGTATCGCGATTTGGCAGAAGTACTGAAAGAAATGTGACATTTACAGGGCATTTGTTTTATCCCAATAGCGATCTAAACTACTGGAAAAGTTCCACGTTCCCTCACGCAAGTAGCAAAGCAGCTTCCGGACCTGAAAAAAACGATGATTCTTGGAGTTTGTAACAAAAAGTACAAATTCGTGAATCACTACAAATCAAAAACGGGGATTGTGCCAACTCTCTGGAGGGATGCCACAGGATGTTGAAATTAAGTACAGAAGCTATCAAAATGATAAACTCTCACTGCAAAAAATGTCGAAATTAAAGATAGTTGCAAATTAGAAAAGCAAAACAATCAAATACGACTGTTTGTTGTTTCAGAAAGGCGCAGTAATAAAGTCTAATTCTTACCGTTACCGAATTTACGGACTAAACGAAAAATGAAACCAGAAACCAAATAATCAAACAAGCGAGGAAAATCCGAGGAAAATGTTCGAGAGAAAGTCAGTTTATTTTATTAGGTAAATGTCTATTTTTACACTCTACGGTAGGCGGTACTTTTTGTTTCTTGCTTCGAGCAGGCAAAGTATGCCTCTCGGACGGATTTTTTTCTTCATCTGCTGTACTAGTTCACACTCACAGCATCCACGCAACAATACAAGAATATGAATACTCCCATGAGTTCGGGGTATATTTATGAGATTACCGTTGACACATGTATGCTATCCCGCGCTGACCCAGGGAATTGTTGACATAGCTCAGCCGTCTGCACCGAAACGAAAATTATGTAGGGAAATCTAAAAAAAAGACTGACAAACAACTTCCACTATCTGAAAATATATCGGCGCTCAATTTCACGTTTCTTGGGGGAAAAACAACCTGTTAGAAATTTTTACCACGTATCCCAACTGAAAGAGGCCTGTCATACTCTCCTCAATACTAACGTGCACTTGTAAGAACAAAATCACTTAATAGCCAAACACCCGATTACATCACATTGAACAGCTATTTTTAGGACAATTCACAATCGCGCACACACTGAAGCATCTTGATCGACTGCATTCATGTTCATCTTTCTTCGTACCTCCTGTGAATGTGGGTGCATGTATGCACCCGACGTGAATGCACCTGCAGCCGAACGTTGGTACACGAATATCGTTTTTTTGAAACTGATGTGGTTTGCGTTTTAATCCGCTTGATCCCGTATTCCCTGTTAGAAACCTGACACCAAGTTCTTGTTGATTATGCACCTGATTTAATACCACCCGCTTCGATTGCTTCATCAAAAAAAAACGTGACAAAGTGTCACCAAAAAATTCTCAAATAGACTTTAGTGGTTTCTATAATACAACCTTGAATCCCCTCTCCTAGATAAGCCCGAGTGCAAGAAATGCATTAAGGCCCTCCAGGAGCTGGAGAACATCGATGACGAAGCCGATGAACTGGATATCGGTTTCGTGAAGATCCACGATGAAGACCTTGCCGAAGAATATAATCTGGGACCACTGCCAAAACTGGTGTATTACCGCCACCAGACCCCCATCGTTTATGAGCGTAAGTAAAGCAGCACACTTCGAATTTCAAATTGATTCAGTTGAGTATGCTTCCGGTTTCCCCGCAGATGAACTTCAAAGAGAGGAGGATGTGCTGGAATGGCTCGTCGAGAACAAAGCGACAGGCGATGAGGATGATGTGATCGAGGAGGTGAACGCCAAAACTTTGAAGACATTGATCTCCAACATCGATAATCTGGTTGTGTTGTTCTGTAAGTGAAATGCACCATAGCTTCAAATTTTGAATTTTTCATCAAATAATCCGATGTCCAAATTCTACAGATGACGAAGGAGATGAAGAGTCAGAGAGTGTGTTGCACGAGCTAGAAAATATTGACGACGACTGCGCAAAGCACGGCATCCAGTTCGTCAGAATCGATGATCCCAAGGTTTCCAAGGAATACGGCATCGATGATGTAAGTATCTGACGAAGTGGCTCATCATCGGCTATATATCATGTCGATTTGAAGCATTCGACTGCTCCCATGTCTGTTATAATTGGCATGAGTTTCATCACATCACTTGTTACGTCTAGGGTTTATTTATAATTTTATGTTTCCTTCACCAGGCGACCGACACACTCATGAACACAGAAAATTTTCGCTAGCACTTACGCGCCCTCCCGCTATTCAAAACCGCAATTACTAATAATGGACTTCTCATTTTAGATCCCAGCCATTGTGTACTTCGAGAAGGAAATTCCTAACGTTTATGACGATGACCTCAGCGACGAAGAAGAGATTCTACAGTGGTTGCTGTCACAGTTGGAAAAGGATGAAATCGAAGATGTTACCGATGAAATGCTGGACAAGCTGATTAAGGAAGG
Source organism: Toxorhynchites rutilus septentrionalis (assembly GCF_029784135.1). Taxonomy (NCBI): domain Eukaryota; kingdom Metazoa; phylum Arthropoda; class Insecta; order Diptera; family Culicidae; genus Toxorhynchites; species Toxorhynchites rutilus. The sequence continues at coordinate 207,118,117 of NC_073745.1, forward strand.
CAAATCGGTTGCCGTTTTGTTCTGTAAGCAATGCCCGACTCGTAAAAATGATCAATTCCTCTCACAATGTATTTTCTCACTTACAGATGACAACAATGACAAGAAATCGGAAAAGATCCTGAACGAACTGGAGAACATCGATGATGAGTGCGATCAGCTGGGCATTAACTTTGTCAAGATGGACGACACCGAGGAGGCAAAGGATTACGGTGTGACCAAGTTCCCCAAGTTGGTCTACTTCGAACAGGGCATTCCAACCATTTACGAGGGTGACATGGAGAACGAGGAAGAAGTACTCGATTGGCTCGAACGCCAGACCAGCTCGGACGAGATTGAAGACGTCACCGATGAGATGCTCGATATGATCATCGAAAAGATGCAGCACGTTGCTGTTCTGTTCTACGACAAGGACTCCAAGGCCTCCCAGAAGGTGCTGGCTGAGCTGGAAAACATCGATGACGAGTGTGACCAGAATGACATCGCCTTCGTCAAGATTGATGACGACAGCGAAGCTCAAGAGTGGGGCATCGAAGAACTGCCAACTATGGTAGAGTTGTTCTGAGATCGCGGGTCCAATAAGCTTACTCACAAGTTTTTCATCGTAGATCCTCTTTGAACGTGGCATTCCACATATTTACGAAGGAGATCTCATGAAGGAGGAAGAACTGTTGGGATGGTTGGTACACCAGAAGAGACATTCGGAAATTCCAGAGATTACCGACGAAATGAAGGACAAGCTGATGCGAACATATGATCACGTTGCGATCATCTTCTGTGAGTCGAGCATACCTGTCGAACACCTAACCACTCATAACAGCGTTATTTTTTTGTTTCAGACGACAAGGACGACAAGCAGGATATCCGCGTGCTGAACGAGCTCGAGAACATCGACGATGAGCTCGAGAAGGAAGAAATCGTCATCGCTCGTCTGGACAACGCCGAAGAGGCACGCGAGTACGGTCTCGATCACCTGCCCGCTTTGGTATACTTCGAAAATGAAATACCCGCTATCTACGAGGGGGATTTGATGAACGAAGAGGAGGTGCTCGAGTGGTTGAAGCTGCAAAAGTACTCCGCCACCATTGAGGAGGTCACCGATGAGATCCTGCAGGATTTGATCGAAGAACACGAGTACGTTTGTGTATACTTCAGTGGGGCGTGCGAAGAGGGCGAGAAGTGCGACAAGATTCTAGACGATCTGGAGAACATTGACGATGAGCTCGATGAGGCGGGTATCATTTTCGTCACCACCGAAGATACAGGTACGTTTGGTTTGATTGTAAATGATACCAGGGGGACAGTGCATTTAATTTTCGAAGAGTTATTCGTAATGATGAGACCTACTCTTTTCATAAATATCGATAAACATATACTTAACGACTAAGTAGAGGCAAATCATACCAATCACTAAACCACACGTTCTGATTAAAACCCTGATGGCAAAGTGCCCAATCAGCTACTAGATTCCCTAAGGTAGCTTTAAGTGTTCAGAACACAAAACAGTGGAAGCATACCCTCTCATTACCTGAACCACGGATTGTGCTAAAACAGTTTGTAAGGCGAATGGTAATTGAGCGATCACAGATATGTGGCCTTATTTGACCAGAAATGAATTGACAATAATTATTCGATATCACTTTGTCTCGGGTCATACGGCAAACGTCCCCATCCCTTCGATTCGCAATTGTTAGCTTGTTGGTATGAGAACATTCAGAAGGTGGTATTCTAGGTTCCACAGAGATAGGATTTACAAGGACTTATACGTTCAGGTCACCCGCAGATAATCGGAGGAGGGAATGATGGAGGGAAGCTTGCTTTCCAGCCTGAAAACCAGTGATGTTATCCACAGAGAACATTTGTGGAAAAGTATAAAACTCTAAATCCCTCGGAATTTTGTTGGTCAAAGGGATGGCTTGGTGATCACTATGAGTGTATCCCTCGCATACCCTCCAGATCTTTAACGTTATTAGCGAAGGACTGCAGAAGGTCAACTCGATGATGGATTCACGACCATCTCTGCGGAAGGTACTAGAGGTGTCCTCATTACACAGAAGCACATCCAACTCGGCTGGAGCTTCTAGTAAACTAGTAACTCTCGCGTTGGCTCATCTGTTTCCCCACGCTGGTCGCTCTTCGTCCGGTTGTGTGATGAGGTTCATGGCTGGATTACGTGATGGAACAACGTCTTGCCAAAGCGCTGTTCTGAGACTGCTCGCCTGCTTGTGAGATGAGATCTTGTTCGATACGTGACTCATAGAAGCACTGTTGGTAAGACGGTTGTTCGTCTATTCGTGAGGTGTCAATTTCATAAATATCTAAATCAAAGTGAAGAGCATGTATTTTTTCTAAATGCCCACTTGGAAATTTCAGTAAATTGGGTGCAAATGGAAGCTCTGGGCGTAGCTGTGAACGAGATCGCGTTGCTTTTGAGTCTTTTTCGAACATTCATTATACGCTCCCTGGGACTGTGAAATATACGACGTTTTTAATCAGCGTTTTTTTTTTGTTCTAGGTTTTTGTTGCCAAAACATGACAAACCAATTACAATAATATAATGAGTGAAATGTGGTGTGTTGTCTTTCAAAATTTCTGAACGCACTTCACAAGAGATTTTCCATAACACCACACATTTTACTAGTCACAGTGAGGAAAGTAAGAAAGATACGGACCTCCCGCTACTGCAGCTTGATGCATACTGAACGTAGAAATCTTTTGACACAACTTTTTTTGCTGCGAACGGATTTTAGCGATTTGCATACCAATCGAATCGGAAATTTTCTAAGATTTGTTTGATATGCTATACATTTCAATCCCATAGTCTTTATTTGGTTTAAATTGGTCAAAATTGTAAGCATTCCCATCTCCCCATACATTTGTTCTGTCCATTTGTGTGCTTTCCCGAACAGAGCTGTCAATAACGGGCAACTAATGCAGTCGCGAGAATCGAGAAACAACGCAAGGGGATAGCGAAAAGAGAATATTTGCAAAGTAAACTCCACCCTTGCATAGAAAGCAAACTGTCGCTAGCGTATAAGTATTACATCTCCTCTTAGGAAAATTCTCAGAATCTTTCTGTGTCCGAAACAACACAAGTGGCTTATTCTGCTCGTTTTGTGTTTTATGTTTCCCCTTGAGCTGTGAACGCCAGCGAATGTTTCACATGAAGTGCATCTGCATCGATACTTTTAGTTGCCATTCGTATTTGCTTTCGTGTGCATCGGCTCTGTTTTATTCAACAAGCTCCTAGCTTTGATGGCGGTTTTGGCCGAGAGTCGAGAAACGATTTTTCATGAACGGTCATTCTCGCGATGTTTCATTTTTATAGCTGCGACTGTGTGCACTTGTTTGATGCTTGTTGCGGGGCGATGCACGGAATATGTCTATCGTTATATACTCAGTGCAATGCGTGCATTGATATGAAGAAACAAATTGCGAGATATGACTAATAAATGTATTGTTCTCGCAAAGGCAAGAAAGAATAGTTGCTTCTCAAAATGATTCTACAAAACCACGCAAGCATTAAACTTTTTCAGGGTCCCCGGAACTTTTTACTAAAGAGCTATTTATGAAATTTTGACGTATTCGCAAATAATATCCGAAATGATAAACCAAAAAATAAAAAATAAAATATTGCGTAGTCCTACGTCCTTAACGGTCGTGTCTCGGATACAACCCCTCGAATGTTTTTTATTTTGAGTGAAGTTATTTTTCATAAATACCGTAAAATGCCTCAATTTTGGTCAATGTAATGGAATCTACTGCGTGCTTCTACCGTGGCAATTTGTGATCGTGAATAAAATATAGAATTCCTTTTAATTCGATTTCAACGGCTTCAATTGATTTGCTAAAAATTAACTTGTCACGTGTTTGGACAAAACTACTTAACAGTACAGGTTTCTTCTGACCGAATAGATGGGTCCCCCAAGTTATCAGCATGCTTTAAACACAGATTTCACACACCACCTATATTATTTCGAGGAAAATGATTGATTTGTTTTTTTTTGTATGTATGACTGCACTGAAAAAAATTATTAAAATTCACAAACCAAACCCTCATTGCAGTCACCGCCAAGAAGTACAACATCAAAACGCTCCCGGCTCTGGTATTCTTCCGCAACAAGGATCCTCTGCTCTTCTCCGGTGACTTGAATGACGAAGACGAGGTTCTAACCTGGCTAACCGATGAGGAGACTCTGGAGATCCCCGGAAAGATTGAGGAGGTCAACATTAAGATGTTGGAGAAAATTCTCTCCGAGAATGAACACATTGTTGTCTTCTTCTGTAAGTACCTCATTGAACATCCACGTAAATGTTTACAGTAACACAGTTGTTCATTCTCAGATCATGACGAAGACAAGAAGGCGCTGAAGATTATCAACGAGTTGGAAAACATCGATGATGAATGCGAAGAAAAGGATATCGACTTCGTCAAAACTTCGGACGATGATGTAGAGAAAGAATACGATCTTGAATCGCTGCCAGCGCTAGTTTTCTATCGCAACAAGTTCCGTACTATTTACTCTGGTGACCTGATGAACGAAGAGGAGATTCTCGAGTGGGTTCTGGATCAGTACGAATCGAAACCGGAGGTGATTGAATCGGTTGACCGCAAGACTCTTCAGGTGCTTGTCAACGAGGTTGAGCACCTTGCTGTGTTGTTCTGTAAGTGGTTTGATGGGCATGCTGCATGTTAGCTTATTTAAGAACTTTTTGAAACGCAGATGACGATGAGTGTGAGACGTGCCCAAAAATTCTGGAAAAATTGGAAACCATCGACGATGATACGGACAAACACAACATTCAGTTCGTCAAGGCTAACGACGAGAAACTGGCTCACGAGATCGGTATCTTCTCGTTCCCGGCTTTGGTTTACTACGAAACAGGGGTCCCGATTATGTATGATGGTATGAGCGATTGATTTTCTAATACGGTATTTTATTAGATTCATGTGACAAACTCCCAAAGGCTCGGTGATTTGTACATTAGACATCTAACTCCATTGTGTGTATTTCTTTCTTTTTCCCGCCAATCTAGGTAATCTCAAGAACGAAAAGCGCATCTTGCAGTGGCTAATTGATCATAAAAGTAAGAATCCTGTTTATAACCGAACTCTTAACAGCTCTCTTAAGTTGATTAAATATTTTGTTGACTTTATTCTGGCAAGTTACTGATTCTTGACAAGTTTGGAATCCTACGCATTGCAGCCCCCATTTTAGAAAACCAATCAAGCGACGTAAACTCCTGCCCAATCGGTCGAACCATTCCTCATTACAACAAGGCTTTGAACTCGTTGCATCCCTATCTTATCCTTCATATTGGTATTAGATATACAAGAACGTTACTCTATTCGATACCAGGCCACAGTGATTAAAAAAATCAGGCTTCAAATGCTTTTTTTCGTTTTCTTTCATACATTCTATCATCATTTTGTTCTCTTTTGGAACCTATAATACCTCTTAAATACATTCCAAATCACCTCCCAGGAAAGTATGATATCAAACAGAAGTACAGTGGCGGTCAGAAAAAAGAACGCAAGATGGTCATTTTCTCTGACCCAGAAGAAGAGGCAAGAATTGCCCGCCTACAGGCTGAAGCTCGGGCTCGATCGGGTGTACCAGAAAAGTCCATCCTTAAACCTCCACCTGGCGTTCCACTAAACGTACTGTATAATCCCAAACCAATAGGTAACATTCTGGAAGTTAGCTCTTTCTCTGTCACTCTCTTATCTATCTCTAGAGCAGCTAACGCATAGTAGAAATGTTATGTAGTGCCACAAAAATCGATAGTTAAAACACGAAACCTCTCGCACCCTTCTCCAGGAGGACATTACGAATATAACCCCCCACCTTTAAAGACCCACGTGCACACACTCACTGTCCCGAATTGGTTTTAACGTGATTGTAGTCTGTGAAGTATTACAACAGAATTGATGTATTGTGCGAATGGAAAATCGCGTGTTTGCACGTGTCGAATGCCATACTCTCCTTGTGTAACGTATGCTTCTTATTAGTCAGTAGAGACTAATTTGTTTTCCTCTTAATGTTCTCGGGCAGATCTGGCTCTCAGTACAGTGCACGAACGCTTGGCAATCGCCTTGATTGGTCTCCGTTGTTCCACGACCGGTGTAGTGAAACGCATATACAAAAGCTTGAATTCAGCCATCAATATCCTAATGTTCCTTTACGAGAATCACATTTCCGTTCACACGTTTTCAGATAAAAAATTACCGAAGCCTACGAAATCCAAGCAAAGGGATGTCCCCGATTACATCGATAGAGAAGATAGAATTGATAAGAAAAGGCCCAAACCAACCAAACTGAAACCGATTCCCAAGATACAATCCACCACAACCACCACCACACCCACAAAACCAGAGCCATCCAAAAAGTCCAAAGATAGTAACAAAGAAAAGAGTAAACCACTGAGCAAGCCTCAGTTAACGAAAGTGGTACCGGGAAAGCCCAAATCCGACAAGAGGAAACCAGATGAAGAAGGTACCTTTATCAATGTAACTCTGTCCTAACGGCAAATATCACATTTCAAAAAAACTCTGTTGTAACACTACTCTCCGTGTAAATAAAATCCTGTTCCACTAAAAAGCTACATACTCGAATGTAAAACAGGGGCCCTCTGCAGTTCAAGTGAACCCGAGTGTGTCTCTATCGACAACTATCTCTCTATCTCTCTCTCACGTAGACGTTTGTTCGAGTATACATTTTTGTCCGTCTAAAGCACCGAAGTTCATTGTCGGTGCGATGGGGATTTTTAAAAGTAGATTAGTCACTACAAGTACCTTAAGTGCGTCTATTGCTCTGGCGAAAGCCATTTATTCTTTCCTACGATCGGCACTTGTACCTACATTGCTGAAGTGCAAAAAATCTGGTCACGGTGATCCTTTTGAGCCCAAACCATGTTTTCATGAAGCGTTCGTTCCTGAATCAAAAACAAAACCTCGAAAAGATCACATGTGCATTTAGTTCACCATCTTGTTTTGTTTTTGTTCAACCTTTCGTTTGTGTTTCTTTGATTGTTAATGTTGTGACTGTATCTATACGTAATATTGCATGCAATATCCCCACTCCAATCCAAGTAGACACATGCCCCTACCTCTGTCCGAGTTGCACGAGTTGTACGCCTCTGTCTAATTGAGCTGATTTTGGAAGACGAAACTATGGCGCACACTTACATACACACATACACACACTGTAGCACAAATTTCAATTATCGTTGAACATCGAAGTGATTTATGATTTATGCTGACATAATGTTTTAACCTGATCGGGAAAATATTCTTCAAAGTTTTGCTCTCGAAACATAAAGCTGGAGAGTGTCACGTCGAAAAATATCGAAAATGCATAAAGAGTATGGCAATAACAGAATAAAAACAATCAAAATTCAGGAAAGAACTAATCTTGATGTATTTTTAGGCAATGCTCTTCTCAAAAAGTGCAGTTTGATAGATTATTTTGGATTGCATTGTAAGTTGATTGAAGGGAACCGCTGGCCAGCTTTGGAACCCCCGAAACCCCCCAAATAGCCCAAGATAATGAAACGAACTCCCAGCTACAATGCAGCGCGAAATAATCTCTATCAAAAATGGAGCTTCTTTTGGTCATTCAATTTCTGTACATTCTTTGCCTCTTTTTCTATCTCTATCTCTGATTCGAAGAGTCGATGGTTCAATTGAAAAAAAATAAAATAAAAACAAAGTCACTAGCCTAAGAAAGCATAATCATCGAAACAGAACTAGCAAAACAAAAATGCGAAACAATTGTACTCTAGTATTCGGTTTGGTTTACAAAAAACATTTTGTCAGTTAATTCATAAATTAGCTGCTTGAGAGAAACGTTTTGGCCAAAACGTCGCAGAGCCTATTTAACATATTCACTTTCAAAAAAAAAACAATTGCTCTCACTAATAGTTACGTATTTGAAAAGCTATCTATCTGACTAAAAGTGTTCTTACATCCATTAGTTCTTTTCCACTGTTTACGTTATTCAAAGTGAGCTGAAGCGAGAATGAAACTACTCTAGTTTAAACAAAAATTGTAATCAGATTGTACTAACCTTTGCATATCAGAATGAAATGAGTTGTCCGCGCAAGAAGATCTGCAAAGTGCGAATGAGGTTTGAAAGCCCATTTTCAGTACCCTGTTAGTACAGTGGTAATTTTTTGCACCATTCAAAAAATAAAAGAACAAACCAGAAAAAAAAGTAATCGTATCGAACCTAAATCTGACAAAATGTTTTTTGTATACACACAGATGACGAATGTTTCTACGTTGGATTGGGTCACGCCGGTCGCGTTACCAAGAAAGACAAAAAATCCGCCAAGGAAGAGGACTCGTTCCGTTGCTGTCCGGCAAAGACCGAGAAGAACACCCGCGTAACCCAGATGGCCGCCCAGAGGATTAGCAGACGCGATAGCGACGAAACCGAGAGTCAGTTCGCCTTCAAGGAGAAGAAGCTTGCGGATGTCGCCGATGCCACTGCTGCCGCCGCGAAGGAGAAGAAAGCTGCCCAGTCCAAGAGTCCCATTGAGGTCAAAGTGAAGGGAAAGTCCAAAGGCAAAGGTAAAAAGGTCGATGACGACGATGATGATGGTCTGTTCGGCAAGCTGGGCTGGTGGTAAACATTACACGAGTCACAACCACATCAGGTCATAAAAAGCAATGCCATGTTTCAGGTGAATTTAAGTTAACGAACCAACCAGGAAGATGTCTGATAGGAGGAGGCTATCAGACCGCATGAGGACGTAGAGAGCGAACCTTGATGCACACCACCCCCACAGTTCCCAAACTGTTCAGACCATTGAATATCAAATTCACATCTCATCCTTTACCTTCGTATGCGCGCAGATCATCAATTGAAACCAATGAGCCAACCCTTCTAAAAGAACATCTCTTCGTTTTCTTTGTTTTCCCCTTTACCAGATGCATCAAGGTAATGTGTTGGTTCGAGGTTACAATTCCCAACTATCGCAAACAGATAAACAGAGAGAAATATTTCTTAAACAAAACGCAATACTGATTAGAGTAAAAACAAAATGGTTGTACACTGAAAATAGAAAAAAAAACAAACAAACAAACAATCAAAGAAGAAGGTCGAGAAATAACGTATAACGTAGCAGATTAGCTTTAATGATAGTTGTGGCAGGAATACGAGCACCCGGTGATAAAGAAGTCTTCAGCAAGCCTACACAGCCAAATCGAAGATCACTCGCACGCACACATACACTCAAGCAGTAGCAAGAAAAAAATAGTTTTGTGTACTCACAACACACGCACACTTTACGCAATGTGAATATTCAAACCTCGCACCCTTTTGGCAAAGATACTACATATATTGCATGAACTCTACTGTTTTTTTGTTCATTCTTGAATAGACTGCAAGTTTGTTATTTACAATGAGTATATTTACTAAAAGAAAAAAAAAGTACACTAAGCTAATTTATAGCAGCGAAAATTGTAGTTTTGATTGTACTGAACAAGCACTAATTAATCATATTTATTTAGCGATTAGCTTTGCACTGGTAAAACAAATGATAAACTACACTCTGACTGCAAACAAAAAAAGTGTCAACAACAAATTGAATAACACACTCAGAGCACAACGCGCTTTCACTAACACTACGACACACATCACTACGCACGCACGATGCACGCAAAAGGAACAGCAACGGTAAAATGTATACAGATCTCTTTGAACACGGTATAGTAAGAGTTGATGTAATCAGATGTTGTATTTGTGAAGCATCGAGAAAACTCTAGGGAAATAGCTTACACTGCCCAGTGAAAACCCAGACGGTAGTGGAGTATAGTAACATGTAAATAATGATGATTGGCAGATATTGTTTTATTGAAACTTAACTAAAACTAGTATTTATTACATGAATTGTTGACTATCTAGTTGATTAGATTTGTAAACAAAGAAAGAGCACTGCAGAGATATTATATTTAGTCGAGCAGTAGGATTCGATACTTTTTTTTAATATCTCCTATTATACGGGAAGGGAAATTGTTCAAACTTCGCTTCCACAATTCAGTAATACAAAAAAAACATCAACCGATTCATTCCTAAATTTCGTATTTCTTCCGTCTACAGTATCCTGTCCATTAAAAACCAAATTGTGAAATAAAGCATTGATACGATGCAATGCTCTGTCGTCACGAACGAATTTTGGTAGCTCCAAATTTGATCCACTCTAGTAACGTTGAAACGTGTTTTTTTTTCATTCACTGCGATTGGATCCGAAGAATATACAACATTCAGGAATCGATGCAATTTCGAAACACAAACCAAGCAAACAGCACACGCATACAAAACCAACCATTAATAGATAGACAATGTAAATGATCAACTACGAACAGAAACGCAACTTAGGAGGCGAGAAATGAATCCTTTTATGAACAATAGTATTGGAGGATAATAATAGTTTCCCATTACTTGGCTAATAGTGACCCAGAAGGTTTAAACCACTAGCAAGCAGTTGGAAAACGAATACAGCACAAAAGCAAACTATTAACAAACGCAACTTTCAATGCTAAAACAGACTTGAAATATTTCTTAAATGAAGGAGAACCGTTCATAACAATAATGATAATGACTAGATACTAAGTTTCGCTGAGAATCTGACAAAGTCAGACGAATATCAGACGGCATCACATTAAAGAAGGAGACGCAAGAAATAAGATTATATTTACTGTTAATGCCTTACTCTTTTTTATTATTCACGAAAGTTCAAACTAATAAAGTTTTGATTAATTTCGAACGAAACGCTCTCATGGTCTTTTCTGTCGGTCTATGATTCCTAACCACACACTGATTCAGTCGTAAAATTTAGCACATGTGATAATTAGCCCACTGCAAGGTGTAAGTATCGCGAAACGTTCTCCCTTACCACAGCAGGTTACAATGTATAGATCGTTTGGTTTTCTAGGTGATCTTCTGAATGAGTACGACGTGATCGACTGGATGAAGGATCAAAAAACAGACGAGAGCATCGACGAGGTTGACCGCGATGAACTGCTCGAGTACATCGAGAAGAAGGACTTCTTGGCTGTGATATTCTGTATGAACTCCTTCTCCATCTTGTTCTGATAAATATCTATAACCCCATTATTCTGATACACTAGATTTAGAAGACGACGAAGACAGCCCCAAAATTTTGCGCCACGTCGAGTTGATCGACGATGAGGCAGCGGAATACGGAATCCTGATGGTGAAATGCTCCGACCGATTGATGGCCAAGAAGTTTGGCTTCCGGAAACCTCCGGGTGTAACGTACTTCCGCAAAGGAAAGCCCATCAATTACGACGGAGACATCGACGACGAGGAGGAGCTCCTTGATTGGCTGACCAATCCGCACAACATGGAGATGACCGATCATATCGAGAAAGTCAACCGAAAGATGTTCCAGAAGATTCGCCAGGCGTCGGATTACCTAGCTGTGTTCTTTTGTAAGTTGCATTGAGTGATAAAAAGTTTAAACACGATCCTTTAATTCAAACGATCCGAGACGAATAACCTTCGGGTCGAAGTCCCTCAAAAACAAGAACAGAACAGAACAGATTGAAGCGGCATTCTTTGAGGCTACAACCATTTTTTAGGAGTTTTTTTGCAGGTTTATAACTTAATTTAAAAAAATTTGAACATTGTTCCGTTCCAAAGTACCCATCGATACATTTGCCCGGTTAATTTTTGTACTGAAGTATAAATGATATTTTTAACCTAACTAAAGGATCGTCTCCTATGTTTCAAACTAACCGGGCAATCAATGGAACACAGGTTTGTTTGTGAAAGACCGCCGCTTCCAACGGCAGGTCGGCGGCCGACTCGGATTGCGTCACCTTGGCGGCTCAGGGCCGCCTCTGTTCCTTATCCTCGATTGATGGAGACTACGACCTAAGAATAAATTTAATTAAGAAAAACCAACTCGAACCGCTGTAGCGTGATCATTTTCTTCCTCCGTCGTGTAGTTCACGCATCTTGGAAGCTTGGTACAAGGTTTTGCCAAGTGTTATCTTTGTCGCCGAATCTTATACAGAGGGCCGATCAGGTCCTTTGCAGTATTTAGCTTGGTGGCCAAAATCCATGCATTCGAAGCACCTCGCCAATTGCTGAGTGGCTTAGATAGAACACTGCCCGTCCGACATTTATCTTACCAATTTCCAGCAGTTTACTTGCCGCGGTCCTTAGTAGTATTATGATTGCAATTTGTATATCTTCGAATGCATTCCTTAGTCAGATTGTTGGGAAGACTTCTCCGAGTTCGTACTGTTCATTCAGAGCTTCTCTGAATTCGGTTTATGTAGTAATCTCATCCAGATTACCAGGAAAGAACCGATTCACTTTTTGACCGTGAGACTTAATGTACTCATAGAGTTCTTCAGATGCTCTCTTGGCTTCACCCAGCTTAGATCTTTCGTATTACAGGTTTGGCTTCGAAGTATTTCTTGCTGTTGAGTTTTGTCGCCTGTTATTGGATCATCTCTTCCGTACTGGCAAAAACATACACCTCCTCTGTTATAGTCACGATTTTTGTTTCGTTTGTATTTTTCCTTATATTTTATTGAGATCCCTCCAGGGAACTTTCTCCGCTCGGAATGTATACTCGGCTCCATGATCACATGGTTATCTATGCAAGTAGGGATACAATGCAAGGGTTATCACGGTCCTCATTGGGTGCCGTGCTCAGTGCTGGATCAGCGCTAGCCAATAATGTTACATCTGAGCCGCGATCAACGCGATCAACGAGTTTTGAACTTATCTGGAAGCCTACTAAGGGACGGAAGCTGTCGCGCCATTAATCCGCTAGTCATTTGAAAAAAAGATGACTCCTGCTCTACTAGAGTAACGAAATAGCACGTCTGTCAGCCCTATAGCGTATCTTCCAAATTATTCCGAATCATGTTTCCTTGTTCCCAGTATGCCGTAATTTAAATTTCACTCACGATCCTAGTACACCCGTTGGCATTTCTTCCTCTAAACTTTGTCACCCGATTAGTGTCTATTACGACAGGGACAGGAGCCAAGATCCCACGTGCTATTCTACACCGGTACCTCCACGGAGTCGAGCCCGCATGTTGAAACCTACTCTCCGCATAACATCTTCCAGCGTTAAACCAGGTTTAGAGTCCCCGTGAACGTGAACGTGAACAAACACTTTTTTTGTAAATAATTAATCATTCCATATATATAAAACGCGAGGAAAACATCTTGAAACGATAAGATAAACATTTTCTAGTTGAAAAACAATTCATATTGATAAAAGTGGATTAATTCAATATTTCACAACGATTCTGAATTTCCACCGTGGAATCGAGATGCTGGTGAATAGTTCATAGTTCATCGACTTCGATGAACGTGAACATGAAAACAGTGGTGAATATGGACGTCAAAATATTTCCCCGTTCATGTTCACGTTCGAATGCCCCAAGGCATTCTGAAAATTATTTCACCGTGAACTGGAAAAGGATATGTTAAGCAACTCTCAAATTTCTTTCAATCGGATCTCTGCACGGATCGAAAAACTTCTTTGTTTCGGGTTTCTTTGTGAACAACTGTATATTTTATCCGAATTACTTTATCGAAGCTCGGTGTTTATTTATTTCACGTTTACTGGCGAACTTTTAATATGAACGTGAACGTGAACAAGAACATTCTATTCACCACGATTTATTGAGATGTTTGTTCGCAATGTTGTTCACTGTGAAATAATCCTACTTTCTCAACACCTGTTCTTGTTCACGTTCACGGGAACTATAAACCTGCCTTTACTATGAATAGCCGACAGGAGAGATTTGCATTACATTGTGCTACAGATAGCGCGGAATAATTTTTCTACGGTTCAGTTATACAGTTCATGTTCATGTCCAGATCTTTAGTCGGCTGTACAATCTGCGGTTACTAATCAATTGTTCAAATCAAATTAGAATGAGCTTGAGCTTGGGTTAATTGTTGATCCAAGAAAGGCTTCAAAAAAATGGATCACGACTTCAGAAACAATCGATACATCATCGATTGGAACTGATTGGAAGCGGAGGGAGGGGGAATGCTTTCTTCGACGTTCTTTGTTTTCAATGGCAAAATCAAAATTTCTGAATAATCGAGATCGAATACCAGTTGTATGCACCACCTTAAATCTACAATCAAACGATAAGTTACTCTGCACTTTTCCTTGTAATACAAAAGTACTATAGAACATTCTAAAAATGATGTTCGTTTGGAAAAAAGCAACATTTACAGTTCAATGAAAAATCATTGATCGTAAATAATTCAATCGTATTCCATGCGCTGGGTTCGTCAGCTTACATGAAGTACTATATAATACAAGGATCAAAATTTCAATGTGCAAACGTAAACAGTGATACTTGCTAACCTTCCGGAAAAGGCTAATATTCACACAATCAATAGATTAATTACACCGGTTGTATCCAACAACCATTTTCACAATCACGTTTCTTCTTGCAGACAGTGAGGATTGCAAACAGTGTCCCCGAGTCCTGGCCGAAATCGAGCACATTGACGACGAAGCTGATGGAGCTGGTATCAACTTTGTGAAAATCGACGACAAACAGATGGCCAAAGAGTTGGGTGTGTACGCACTGCCTGGTATTGTATTTTTCAAACTTGGCTCCAAGGATCCCGTCATCTACGCGGGCGACCTGAATGATGAGGATGAAATCCTGAACTGGCTTATGACTCAGAAAAATCCTGGCGGTGACATAATTGAAGACCTGAACGGATCCAAATTGTTGGGCCTCATAGAAGAATCGAACGCACTAGCCGTTTATTTTTGTAAGTACAACACAGATCGAAAGTAAATTGTACTGTCGATGATTTAACCAATGTGACACTAAATTTTTGCACGACGAATTTTTCTCTGCACCACTTCAACACTGATTCACTGCAACTAACACACACATACTCTAGGGAACAAGACTACTTGCGATATATGCAATTCAAAGCTCGCTCGCAAGCAACGTAAGGCCAAAGAACGGAGTAGGTTTCAGAGCGTAACCTCCACCGAGGCGTTAGATGATGCTATGTCCGAGGAAGCAAACGCAACAGAAGGAACTTCTGCAGCAACCGAGGGTATTAGTGGACCCCTTTGATATTTGAACTGAACCCCCTATATCAATGAATGTTATCGCACATTTTCTGTATCCATTAATGAAAATCACTGAGTCATATCCATTCGTGTTAAAGCTTTGAAATTCTCTCTTTCGACGTTTTGGAACCATGCAATCCCTTCATCTCGAACATCGATTCACACATTCATAAGGTGTTTTGTCCTCTCCGCAGATTCTGATAATTGTGAGCAGTGTTCAGGAGTTTTGGAATCGTTGGAAAACATTGACGATGACTGTGACCGACACGGAATCATGTTCGTGAAAACTGATGACTACACCATTGCGGAACATTATGGCATTTCTGAGTATCCAGTCCTAGTATACTTTGAAGAAAACGTTCCAAATGTGTTTGAAGGCATGAGGAGCACCGATGGCTTCCATTGAAAACATGTAGTTAAACTCATTGATTTTTACAGGTTCATTGGACGAAGAGGAAGAAGTACTGCAATGGCTAATTACCCAAAAGACCGAGGATCGCATTGAGCTCATCACTCGAGTTATGCTCGAGGGCATGGTCGATGAAACCCAGTATCTCGCTGTGTACTTCTGTAAGTAGTAAATTGCTTGGTCTCGATAATTGCATGCCCCTTTTACAGCACAAAAGCACATTACCGAATTATTCCAAGTATATCACAGTTAATGTTTCTTCCCTATTATACCGCATCCCACATTGTTCACTAAACATCTACTGTGTGCAATATTTTATCATGAATCTGAAAACAATCGAAAATTTCTCTATCACATTGTTTTGGTTCCACCAACCAACAACCAAGATAAAAACAAGTCACCCTCTTACTGCCGAAGTTTTTGTTCAGCTGAAAACATACGTAAACGACAGGAAATGACTCGAGCGGGCGTAACAGGTATTAGCGTATTTCCGGTGTAATCCAATTCTAAAACCGAAAAACTGTTGTATTTGTCTGGAATTGAAACCTGAATGTTTCCTGTTTTGTCTCAATGTGTTGTTTCTGTCTTTCTAAAACGCCCCGTTTTCTCCGCGAATGTTTCCAACAATTTTTTTTGTACATCAATCCATTCCATAGCGTTTAACCTTCGTTCAAAACGGTAACTGTAATGAGTTAGCTTAGTTGTAACCTGAACGTGTAACTACATGTCCTATGTGTATCCGCTTGCCAACCGCCTGAGCTGATGAATTAGTGGATGACCCATCCCATTCTGTAAATTATCCTAAGTTTTAACCACTGAATAAAAGTCTTCGGCAGTCGTTTCTCTTTTCCAAAATAACATCGACAAAAAAAGTGGCTAAATGCGCTGAGTAACTGTTTAACATGCTTCTCCCTAATGAAATATATAAGGCACGTTACAACGTCTGACGTTCTGTTAAGGCTGATTTAGACGATACCAGTCAGCGCTCTAGTTGAAGTATCCAGTGAACAGAGAACATACACTCTGTTCAAGTTACTTGTACCAGTATCGAACAAGTAATTGGCCTCGAACTTGAACAGAGTGTCTGTTCTCTATTCACTGGATACTTCAACTAGAGCGCTGACTGGCATCGTCTAAATCAACCTTTAGTCGCACTAAGGATGAATTTCTGTCAGTGGTCTTGTGTCAATTTTGAGAGCGATCTGTCATTTAGTTTGTTTACGGCGTTATCAAGAACAAGTTGACTTTTGTTTGCTCGACGGTTTTTGATTAATGTTGTCCATTCAGAATTCCTTCCGGAGGGGTAAACGGTCGATGATGAGTATTACCTTGGCGTTATGAGAGAAAATTCGTCGAAAACGCCCAGATTTGTGGATTTTGCGCCCCGATAATGCTCCAGCTCATCTATCAGTCATTTTGAGCGAATTTTTACCAAAAATGGTACGAATGCGATTGAACAAGCACTGTACTCGACAGTTATGTCCCCTATAATTTTTTAATTTTTTTCTGTTTCCGAAACTCAAATTACCGCTTTGTGGAACCCATTCTAAGGCATTGAAGACATAAATACAACTAAAAAGGTGTTTCTACGATTCGATTGTTCGTTGGAAGAAGTGTATTACTTCAGGAGGGGCCCATTTTGAAGGCGATAATATAAATTTAGATGATAAATTTAAATGGTATGACAGAATATATATATATATATATATATATATATATATATATATATATATATATATATATATATATATATATATATATAATAAATGGAAGTAGAACGAGACATGATTGATAATTTAGTAGGTTCCCTTAGAAAGACAATGTCAATGTTGTTTTTGTCGCTAGCTTGACACAACTGTTTAATTCTTGTTGACGACATTGAGCTTCCTGTCCATCTGTCCTGGGGTATTTTTGGACCTGCCGGTCAAAAACACAATGGAAGAAATTAATGTAGTGACATAGAGAATGTATATTGAGTTCATGGCTACTATTACGGGTCAATAATTCTATAATTACTTTCTAACATTCCCCGGTAATCGCAAATTATTGAATTCATTCCCCCAATCAGCGT
Organism: Toxorhynchites rutilus septentrionalis; assembly: GCF_029784135.1. Classification (NCBI taxonomy): domain Eukaryota; kingdom Metazoa; phylum Arthropoda; class Insecta; order Diptera; family Culicidae; genus Toxorhynchites; species Toxorhynchites rutilus. Next base: position 207,135,708 of record NC_073745.1, read on the forward strand.
CACTGTAGCCGACGAAACTTTCATCTGACTCCTTCGACTTGGCTATATTTATTGACCTGGCTCCTTTGAGATACCGCAGATTCTGCTCCGATTCTATTCAATGTGTATTTCCCGAATTCTGGAAAAAACTGAATGACCATGTTGACTAGGAAACTATTGTCTCTTCCTGTAGGCTGCGATAGGTACTGCTAACTTCCCACGAGCTCTTGAAATAGCATATTCTGTTTGCTTTTGCTCCTCCTCGATGTTTGGACACATCGCCTTGGTTTTCTTTTGGTTCGTAACGTTTGCATTAAAAAATTACCTTTTTTCGGATGGTAATAAAAAACTAAGACATATAATTGAGATTGATAAATTTCCCATGGAAGTTAATTAAATTTACTTACATGCAAAAAAATTTGGGCGCCCTTACGAGCGGCCTTCCGGCAGTGAACCGAAACATTTGCCATGGCGGACGAAAACATACGTGTAGGCATGTTTATTAGCTCTTTCTTCGTTTTATTTATCATTTCCTTCTCAGTTTTCAGACAAACTCATTTTTTTTTAGACAAAACTGTTGGAGTAGATCTTACGCTTCAGGTTTGTCCAGAAATTCTCCATGGCACGCAGCTGGGGGACGTTGGGCGGGTTTGCCGACTTGGGTACCACATCGGGTAACGGGACGTATCCGGTGTCCACAAAGTGCCGCCCGATGTCCGTTTTCGACACGGCGAGGAACCGTTCTTTGAACGCACACACTTCTGAACGGAGTAGCTTCATTGTTTTCCCCATCACGGTTAGAATTCGACTGATAGAGCTGTCCATTTTTTTTCTGCTGACTCATGGGTTACTATGATTGATGTTGTATGGGTAGTCTCGTCAGTGCGTGTGAAGGTAAACCCATGAAAAATCGGCAAATTTTGTCCATTCTTTTCAAATCTAAAGTTATCAGTGGGTGTAACAACCACGTTGCAATCAGTTTCGTTGAAACGACTCAGCGTTTATGTAGCCTTCCTGTTCTATCAGCACACGGTCATGCTCTCTAGACACCCGGATTCCAAGGTTTTACTGGTTCAGCCGAGGTCCTTCATCCTGAACATTCAGCTGTCCACACATTACTGGTTGTTCGCAAACACAAGATAACCTGAAGATAACCTAGCAAAGTAAAAAGTAAAAAAAATATTGAAAAACTTTTCGTTATGGTATAGGTATAGCAAAATGTATTCTTTTAAAAACATTCTTTGTCGTGACATACCGTTCTGAATCATATTTCGGACGCTTAAGGCAAATGATGCTGAAAATAGATCTAAACTTTATGCACAGGTATTATTTGGTTGATATTTTTAATAAATTAGCACAATATACTTTTAAGCTTTCTACTTTGGTACCTATTTGGTTGAAAACATAAAAAAAAATCATCGAATAAAATGCTTTTCAAATGAAGCGAAAAGAAACAAACTTCGGACACTAAATCAAATTTCGGACAGATTGAATTCAAATTTCGGACACTTTATTTTGTAATTTTTTGGACGAAAATTACATTACACTTGATTATATGTTATAGTCAACCGCGAAACATTTACCAAGCAATCACAGTAAACTGTTAACGATGATGAGAACTGATGAAACACGGGAGAAATTTCAATATTTATAAACGGGTAAATTCTACACAAACGATAATGAGTAGTGTTTTCAGATTTTTGCCGATTATGTTATAATTCAAATGTAGTTCTCATGTGAAATAATAGTGAAATCAAGGGATTACTCTAAAGAAGCAATTGTGATATTAATTTGATAGTTATACCATCTGTGCATTAGGCATTTCAAGATATTAGAACAAAGTGTCCGAAATATGATGTTGTCCGAAATATGATTCAGAACGATACCATGTCCCACTGTTGATTCATGTGAGCTTTGGCGAAATTCAGACGTCTTTCGATGTGAGATGGTGTAAGATTAGGAGCTTCAACCTTTTTAGCCCTCTTTATGCAAGGACTTTTTACCAAAATTTGACGAATTGTCTCCCGTGAAACATTTAGATTCAAAGCTTTATTTGCATAAGCGATTTTGAAGTATTCGAAACTGTTCTAACTATTTTCCGATTATCCCGGTCAGGGAGCTTCGATTTACGTGGAGCTCTGTTCTTTTTACCGTATCCTTAAGGATTCGTCAAATAATTGAGAACTACTTGATGGGATCGTTCAATCTGACGAGCAATTTCTCTAATTCCAACATTTTCTTGGTGAAATGCATCGATCTGTCCTTTTTCTCTATTTTTCTCTATTTTTGCACTTTTCCTTTCGGCATTTTCCAGATTTATTAATCAAACCAACTAAAAACAACGGAAAACGTAACTGATCTTATAGAAACTTGACACTTGAAAAATACAAAAACATTTGTTTACGCTCAACGCTTACACACACACATATGAAAATCATGCAGTGTATGATAGTTACCAATACATATACACTAGAATATAAATTGAAGTGTTGTTTGTTTACAATTACCCAAAGCAGCAAGACCATCACCTGGTCTTATAGAAGTTGGACAGAGTGTACACTTCGTAAGGGATCGGAGTTTATCGAACCTTAAGGCACGACTTTCGTTGAGTTTTCGAATTTCACGGCTGCTGTTGTTGTTGATTTTTACGAGCCAAAGTGGACAAATTCCTCGACCATCTCGACGAACTCGTCGCTTTCGACTACAACGCTACTACCAAGAAGGTTTCTGATACGATAAGCCCCTCCTACTAACATGCTTCGTGTTTCAGTCGGGTATACATATCCGCAACCGTCGCATGTATTCCTTCAACTATGGCCACGTCAATGGCGAAGCAGAAACCTCCCTGTTTCAGTTGAAACCTCCCTTCGTATAACACCTTCCACCATCACGTTGAAGAGCAAACTGTCCTTGTCGAAATCCTCTGTTGGACTCCAACGATCCGAACAGATCGAGATCCTGAGATCCGCACATTATTCATAGAGGAGCAGACTGCCAATTATCCTCAATCTGCACACTCCTTCGTTGATTGGCCATCAGTCAATCAACCGTTTCTGTATCTCACCCATCACGATAAAAGCTGTATCCAGCTCGTATGTGCTACCGTAGCTCTGGTAGATGTTATATAACCACCTTGAAACGATCGCTCCATCAAACCTTTCCAGTGCGCCTCCTGCAGCGCTACGATATTTTTTTATCCCATCTGTTTTATTTCATTTACGCTCATTAGCGCTTCAACCTTTTACAGTCGGATTTATTCGTGTACATTTTTATGTTATCGATAACATGTGGTAAACTACACAATGTCGCCTTTTCGGCGTTATAGTTTTCCTATTGTTCCACTGTTCACAGTTAGACTATACATAGCAGGACAGTTGATAGAAGGCTTCCATTGTTGTGTTATTAATAGCACCAATCATCGATGTTTCTTGCTGCAATTAGCAGAGCTTGTGTGAACGGAGGTAGGCTGAATCATCGTCACTTGATAATTGTTGCGTAGACGTAGTAGCCAGAATAACGCACAAAGATGGCCGATTGAGGACCCTGAGTTTTGAGCTCACGATAGCGCTACGATGTTGAAATTGCGGGTTTCCAGATAAAGTATTTACGAAAAAATTCGGGTACTCAGAAGCATTGAGAGACTTGTAGAGACCATGTCCATGCTCCAATCTCTCGTTCGTGTTCTTTGTTTGTATCTATTCCAATTATCTTGTGTCGAATTTCTTCGTGAATTTTCCTGTGCGTTTAATTTGTTACGGATGGATTGCAGGGTCTACACCAACCCCCTATGTCATCGGTGAACCATCTTGTACAGCTTTGTTTGGCACCTCCATAGCGAACAAACGCTCAAATGGGCCCCCTTCCCCGTCAGTATTCTCGGCACCCAGTCGGTACTGCGAGAAGGTAGGGATAGAAGTTACTGGACAAGAAACTAAGTACTACAAATTTTTATACCTGCAGGTACACGAAGTACCGATGGTACACCTCGTCCAGTCATTTTGTCACTTTGTCACGGAGCGAAACGACATCTCCGGGAAATCACGTACCGCCAGCTTGGACTGATGCTAGCCAGCTCCAGCACTTCTTCCATCGTCGATTTTTACATTCGAAAACATTTTGTCTTTCCATACAAGCCGTTTCTACTGGGTCCATAAATTGGTAAAAGTAGGTCTTACTCGGGTGAAGTTTGGGTAACGAATGAACAGAGAGAATGTTTATTGAGTTTATGACTTACCACCAGTCAATAATTCTATGATTACTTTGTAACACATGGGATATGCCATTTGCGTAAAAAATATCAATTTAATTGCTGTATATATCCGTATCTGTGCCGTTTAACCTAAGCTGCCATAAAACATCCACGGGTCATCCAGGCTAACCAAAAGCATCCTGAAAATACACTCGTGCATGTACAAAACCGATGTAATAATTTCACATATGTTTACGCACCTTTCTGTTGCATCTGTCCGTAATTCTACAACAGAAGACTTATTCTATCGCAACCCTTCATCCGCCGTTCTTGTGTCGTTTTCCAGATAAGATCAACTGCAACATTTGCGATCAAATCCTAGAGGGTCTTGAAGTAATCGATGACGAGCTGGATGTGTTCGGTATCCATATGGTAAAAATTCAGGATCCCCAGCTGGCGAAACGATACTCGATTAAAACCTTCCCGGCATTGGTTTACTTCAGGTAAACAACTAACTGATTTGATGGAATAAAAATTCTCGAATACTACATTTCTTGCAGGAACGGCAATCCTTTGATCTACGAGGGAGACCTCCAGAGCGAGCAATCGGTTTTGGAGTGGCTGATCGATGACGATAATCGCGAGCTGGCCGATGAAATCGAGGAAGTCAATGAGCGTATGCTGGACAGATTGATGGAACAGTCTCCATTGCTCTGTGTATTCTTTTGTAATTATTTTTGTTTCAATATTTTCAGAATGTTAGTCTATATAATAATGTATTCTCTTCTGAACATTATTAGATGACGAAGACTGTGCGGAATGTGACGATATTCTTGAAGAATTGGAACTCATCGATGGGGAAGTTGATTTGTACGGTATTGATTTTGTGAAGGTAGCGAGTCTGGATGCCGCTCACAAGTATGGAGTTACCACAATTCCCTCATTAGTTTATTACAGGTAATTAAGCTCAATTTTATTTCGAAACAATACCTGCAATATCTGTACATCCTGTTATAGAAAACAACTTCCAATGCTGTTTGATGGCGATCTACATGATCACCAGCGTGTCATGAACTGGTTAACATCACAGGACGTTTTCGAAATAAAGAACGAAATCGAAGAGGTCAACAGAAAAATGCTAAACAAACTCCTGGACGAAAACGAATTTCTCGCAGTATATTTCTGTAAGTATTTTCTTATCGTTCTAATTGACACCATTCTAACAAAAACCGTTTTTTATAGTCGAAGAAGACCACGCCGAAAGCGAGGCCGTTCTAGAGAGGCTCGAACTAATCGATAGCGAAACCGACAATCTTGACATTACCTTTGTCAAGATGGGAGATCCACGATACGCTCGGAAATGGGGTGTCACTAAGCTTCCAGCAATCGTTTACTTCCGTAAGCGATTCCCCAGCATCTATCGTGGCGATATGTATGACGAGCAGGACGTTCTAGAATGGCTCCGCAAGAATCGCTTCCGGCAACCAGAGCTTAGCCTTCTAATGTACGGATGCATTGCGATTGGTCTGGGATTCATCGTGTACACCGCATTTTTGCTGCAATGTTTCAAACCAACTCCGCCTGCCCCAGTTCAGCATCCCAAACAGAATTAGCGGTCTTCCTAGAAACCCACGACAGTCCATTGACAGAAAAGAAAACTGTCGAAAGACATTTTTATATACATTTTAGGTTATTTTAGAAAGAAATCGCATGTTTGTCTTAAATTATTGTTTTGAATCGCGGTTACCCAAAATTACTCGTCGATCTAAACCACATGTTGAAAGCACTCGACTTTTATTTACACATTCGTTAAACAGCGAGCACTATGAAAATTTCTTCTCAATTTTATTTGATACAGAATAAGTTTGGCAGAAAAACTCAAAGGGTAGATAATTATGAGAAAGTTGAACTACGTGAGAATACGAAAAAACATAAAAATTGAACGATGCATTTTAGTGGACGTGTTGGACTGATGTAAAGGATGCGAAATATTAATTTTAAGTCAGGGATATTCTGAACCTGCTGGAGCCAATTTTGTCACCAATCGTTCCACACTAGCTAGGGCCGTATCATAACTTGAAACGATGAGATCGAAATGAAGAATACACGAGCGAAATTAAGAACCTAAACAATCCAATCTCTTTCATTAGTATATCTCCTCTCTCTCTCCCCCTTCACTCCCTCTTTATCTGATAAAGCGAAAAATAACATCACATTGCAAACAACGAAGAGAACAACACGAAAGTCGGTTAACTTGTGGAAGCACTGTAAATAAGGAAACATTAATTTGTAGAGGTCAAGTTAGGTTAATATTATTTGTTCTGACAGTGACATAAAGAAACAGATTTATCTCTTTATAATTGATTTTTGAAGTACTACAATTTGGTCTTTAATCTTCAGCATACTGTCGCGTTTTTTAAATAATCTTTAGTAAGTTAATTATGTGATCCGTGTAATGTAATAATGTGAATAAAACATAGCTGCCGTTGACATACTTCCCGAGTTTTGGTTACCCATTTTTGCAGAAATTCATGTATAAATCACGTGTCAATCTTCTATCGATAGGCGGCCATTTTGGATTTGCCTTTTTCATAATTAGCTGTGTTCCTCCAGTCAAGCACTTTTATTTGATACCCATATTAATAGGGTTTTAAGAAAATATTTTGTATCTACCGTCATCGTGAATTTTCAAGATCATGAAATACGTATTTTTATAATGGCAGCAGAGGTCAAGATGTGCTCCAAATTTCAGATCAATCGATCAACAAAAAGGGGGTCAAATTTATATTAATGAGGGACAGCGGTTCTTTACACTTCTGGAGAAGCATGGAAGCATTAAATAGAAGCCTGGTTCCGGTCGTCCGACGGTGCTACGCGATCGTAAACTGCAGCTGAAGCTAAAGTAGAAGACGGAGGGAAATGTGGCTACACCGTTCCGGGCTTTAGACCTGGAGGTCGAAGCACCGGACCAGACAGTTACAAAATATAACTTTAAAATAAAATAACTATATTACGTCCCTCACCAAGGAGGTAAGTTTCGACGTGAAGTACATCTCCCACACCGAGTTCACAAGGAAAGTGTCTCCCTACTAGATTCACTGATCATGTCATTTACAAAAACATGCTGGATAAATTTCCTGTCTAATGGTATACAACATAACATATGTCGCAATAGGTGACCGGAATAAATCGCCACAGTAAACAACTGCAACAGAAACAACCGCTTAGAAAAAGTGTAGTAGGCTAGAAATATTTGGCGCGGGAAAAACATCATGTGCCTCACATTTCTATTATAAATTTATTCTCTTGTTCTCGTTTTTCGAAATTTATTCTGAGGACAATGTAATGGGGACGAAGTCCCCATTTGGCGAGGATAAGGAATCGAGGCGGCCCATGCCGCCAAGATGACGCAATCCGAGTCCACCGCCGACCCGCCGTCGGAAGCGGCGGTGTCTCGCACGCAAACCTGGGATCCACTGATTGCCCGGTTAGTTTGAAACATAGGATACGATCCTTTAGCAATGTCCGACCGAGCTCTAGCGAGCGTCGGACGGTATACGTCTGCCCGGGGCGTTACGTTTGCCTGGGGCGATACGTTTGCCCGGTTAATTCTTGTTTTGAAATACAATACCGCGCCACAATATTTATAGCCTACTACACATTTTATAAGCGGTGGTTTCTGTTGCAGTCGTTTTCTGTGGCGATTTATTCCGGGAACCGTCGCAATAACGATTTTGAGTAATATGCGTTTGAAAACTCTTAATGAATCGTTACATTTTTCGTAGAGTCACCTATATAGAAATCAAAAACATAGTCCTATGTCAAAACAAGTCAAGCCAACAAGTATGTTTTCGACAGCAATGGTGAAAGTTTCGGCGTCGAACATTTTCAATAAAATTATGTTTCATGGGAAATTTGTTCCATTAAATTATCTTTTGTAGTTTTTTCATCGCCATCTGAGAATTTTGCATTTTTTAATGCAAGCGTTATTTATATATTATTGTATATTATATAATCTAATTTGATGATTACCTATGGTATGCTATACTTTTTTTTATCTAAAAAACTCAAATAGATAAAACTATTTATTGGAATCGCGATGTTTTGTTCTTAATTATAGCAGTTTGACGAACTTTATTAATTCAAACCCGTTTCCAGTCTTTTTTACATTTTTTTTTTGCAAAATTAAAATTGTCGAAGGAGGATACTAAAGAAGTGATACCTATTGTCGGGTTTTAACGTGAGTTTACCCTTCGGAGATTGCGGATTTTTGTTCCGATAGACCCTATAACATACAACAGAAAGTATGAGAAATTTCACACGTTTTGCAAGAATCATTCAGAGCATTTTCGTATAAAACATATTTTCGTATCAAATATTTATTTTTGCGACTTCCGAGACCGGGGGTTACGAAAACGTCCACGCTTGTCCAGGGTGAGGAGAAAGGGGGTTTAGATGTGGACACGTTAAATGTCTTCTTAAATAAAACGTTCATGTTTATAGTCGAAATTCAATTAGATCTACTCTGTATTTACAAGACTTTTTAAACCTTACGCCCACCCCACAGAACTCCTTATTTAACAATAAAAGACTGTGTTGCCTGAGAGTACTGCCCGGTGAAACATGCATATTGTTCTTGGCTAAACTTCTTCCCTGAAATGTGTATTCTGAAAGAAACGCACATAAACTGGGATCGATAAGTTTATTCCAATCGGTAATAGAGAACCATGAATTTCGTCAGGATAAAGACATCCAAAGACACAAAGAATGTTGGGATTTTGTAGTATTGAAAATCATGACTTATGAGCGGGTTTCGGTTCAACTTCAGCTTTTGAAGACAACACCGCTTCGTTTTCATTTTTCAAGAATTCCGTGTACCGTGGTTTTCAGAAAATTGAACCGAACAACAAATCCTTCCATGAGTGCACGGGACGTATCTTTAGAGATATGTTTCTTGCAATGATTTATTTTTTCTTTATTGATATCTGGTAATTTTTGTAAAACGCGTCAACGCTTCTACGGTTGACTGGAAAGTCTGTGCTTGGGTACAGAACGCTAAAACGTATGGACTATATATTCAACCATATTCCAGAACCCGATCGGATTTGACACTTCGCAATCCGAACGAGATCGATTTTTGCCGATTGCAATCCAAAGTTGCAACATTTGAACAACCCGATAAAATTTGACGCGATCAGATTAAAGAAATCAACATTATGCTAACTTCGAATCCGACCGAATTCTGGAATAAGGGTTTTTTACCAAAAAACATTCGAATGAACGCGTCTCAATCTGCAATTCGTTTCATAAACGCAGCGTAAATACATATTTGTAGTGAAATGTGGAAGGCAAATCATTTACAATGATGTAGAGCTGAAGAAGTCTTGGGCTAGAAGTCATGGTCTGAGTCCGGTGAGACTGGAGGAAAATCTGTATACAACTCGTCGTGACGAATTGCAACAAGTACTGCTCGCAGATGAATATTTGAAAAAACGACCAAGAACGCTTTTATGGCGCTTTGAAGACTCCATCCGCCATACTTACCAGATCTTGCAACTTCAGATTATCTACTGTTAAGATTCCTGTAAAAACTTCATCTCATTGTATAGCATAAAAAGCACATTGCCCAGTTTTTTTGATGAGAAAACAAAGAAGTTCTCAGAGGATGGAGTTCTAAAGGTTGGGTTGGGCAATATTGTGGAACAAAACGATGCATCTAGAATCGAATAAATATGTGTCTATAAAAATATACTTTTGATTTCTTCCATCGACAAGAATTTTTCCGAACAATATTTACCATGATTTGAGAATTAGGGATCATAGATCAACGAAATCATCGATCACGATGCTACTGCAAGTGTTGTGTTTTTACTAGGTTCATTGTAGCCGCCAGACACTACCGAACCTATAAGGGCGGAAGTCGTTGATGCGAGGATGTATTTCGCAATCCGTGATCACGAATATACCATGTCCAACACCAGGTTTTAAGACAAAATACAAAATACAAATTATTAGATAAGCAGGCTCGAAGCCAATTTGAAATTTAACAAACATGAATGAAAATTTTGACTTGGTATTAATTGATGCGGAAAAGTAAATCCCAATCCCAAAAGGTCGATTTTCGATCAAAAAAATTTTTTCGAGATAACACCAGATCTCGACGTTTAATGCATTTTTAAGTTGTTTGGCGTCGAAAAAAAATATTTCTATCTTCCAAATTTCCTTTACCATCCCCCCCGCGCATAGTTAGTTAAATATGTGTGTTATTAATATGCATCAAAAGAAGAAATGTATTCAAAATATTTTGTACCAAATAAATAGAGAGTATCGTCAAGTAGTCAAGTAGGGTAAATGATCTTAGTTTGTCCGATTTGGGGTGTTTTTACGAAACTAGTAAATGTAAATTTTTCTTCATGAAAATCACACATAATCGATACGAGTTTGGGTTTGTTGAAAAGCCCCAAGTCTCTAGTTACTAATACTATCATAAGGTGTTGAAATTATTCAAATTTTTATGTTTTTTAACCATTTTCCTTAAAGAGGAATTATGATCATGGTTTGACCACCTCTGATCATGATTTGTCCAAAAAAATGATCATGGTTTGTCCGGTTTGAGATATCACCACTTTTGATTAAAAACATTCAAATTCACAAGTAGATGTTGCATTTCTCATTGCTTGAATTTACTGTCGTTATATTGATCCATTCATAATTTAGGCTTTCTTCAGAATATTGCTTTTTCTTGGGCATTTTAAAAGTGTTCACCTTAACACAATCAATACAGAAAAATCATACTTCTGCTATGCGCGAAGCACACCATAAACGAACATAAACAAACTGCAGCGCGCCAAGCGGTTGCCATAGAAATCATGTGGACAAAATAACATTATTGAATTGGACAACTCATGATCAGAATTGAGTTCATCAAAATGCGTTAATTTAATGGTTTAGCTATGTAAATCTGGTACAAATGATGTGCAAGCATGATGTTTACAATATTTGTAATGTTATAATCCAGAAAAGGTCTGAATACGTGCGAAATAATCATCTAGTTATCGATTAAAAGCTAGCTCGAATGAGGGGCGCATTGACACAAATAGAAGGTGTATTTTATAATCCTTTAAATCATGTTATTCCGTAAAAATATGCTATAAAACTACTATAAATCATGAAAAAGACAATTTTATTTATATGTGTTGATACATTCGAATACCTTTTTTGGCACAGGAGCGCCGAATTAGAGCATTCAAAAATGTGGGCAAACCATGATCATATTTTCGGCTGGACAAACCAAAATAATTTACCTTAGCTTGTGTATACTCAATTTTGGGATTGGCTGTATATGCGTCTGAGCGGCAACTCGGGTGTGTTTAACGATCCTACACTAGCAATACATTACAAAATTTTTAAAATGAGAACAACGCGATGATATCAACATCGTTTTCTTTATTGTTTATTGTATTTTTAAATTTAAATTTTATTTTATTTTACAAACATTAACAGGCTTAACATGTTTGCCCTAATGGTTTTGTTTCGAGATTCGCTTTTCTTCGCTAAATGCGATAAATGACAGTCATCTGTTTTCAAACAAAGTGCTTGATTTCATTGTCTGATTTTTTACAATTCAAACAGCCAGACAGCTTTAATAAAAATACTCGGTAGTAATTTCACAAGTGATATCTTGATATAAATTTGGAGATAACGTGAATGAAATTTGGAAGAAAAAAATTAGCTTCCCAGACAATGTTGAAACAAAATTAAAACAAATCGCAGCTATTAATAATGCTATCAGCTTTATCAATAAAACATGAATAGAAAATAGAAACAAACTTGGAATGAAATTTAAGAATTTTATTGATTTTTTTTCCAAAAACTAGAGGAATCTCCACGTAGACAGCAGGGGAAGGAGTATTATAAAAGTCCATGCTTGTCCACGGAAAGGGAGGGGGATGTGTCTGAAATCATGCTTTTTCTGTCCACGTGGTACGTGGTTTTTCTCACATTTCTAAAATGTTTGTCAAAGTCTGTAACGAAAACAAAATGTCTGTAAATTTTCTAACGTGTCTGTGAATCTGGCATCTCTACTGTCTCTGCAGACCTAAAATGATATCAGCTACAGGGAGTTCGTTCATTTAGTGTTCACTCCCATCTGATCGCACATTCACTTATCTGCCTCCTTCATCAGTCAGCTTGCAGTGATTATTTGAGAAAGGTTGGTTTCCGCTGGCAGTTTTTCAAAATTAACTTTTGCCAGAAACAGTGGAAACGCATTGTGAGTATTCGTGGTGCGGGAAATGAGAAAGTGCAGTTAAATAAAAATCATACTGCAGTTGCTGTTCATGCTGGCCGAAACTAACTGTGAAGCGGTTCTCTTAACTTCGTCTATCGAGTTGCAAAGAAAATATCGATTAGTGACTTGGGTATACAAAAATAAATCGGGCTTATAAATAAAAACAACAGTATAGTGAAGAACGCATTCCGTACCCAAAAAAGTTATCTCTACGTCTCGATAGTTTGTGCTAATGTTATGTGTCTGAATATTGAATAAATTACGACTAGCCAACACAACTGGTGATAGTGAAAGAATGTAGTTTTATCTGCGGACTGTGATCGAAGCACACATAATAGATAACTTGTCAATCAAATAGCAGTTTCAAGCAACTAAAAATAAAGTTTCCTGTTGTTAAGGTAATGGTTCTGAAAATATATTCTGTACATTAAAGTAGCAATTCAAGTAATCAATTAGAATATTAAAATGACATGAAAATAAACACAGACGGAAATCAACGTAATGCTGACAAGCGAAGAAAACAACGGGTTCGGGAAGCCTCGTGTTGCTTTCGGGTCTAGCGGAATTCTTGTTTACATTCATTTATCCCTTTTCCATATCAAGAAGATAATAAAGCCGACTCTTTTCGGTGAACTTGGGGCCGCAAGTGATGAACATACGAACAGCAGAGCGATGTTCATTCAATTGTCAAAAACATCTGATTATGTATGTATTTGTGAATAGAACTGAAAACACTCGAGACGCTGGAGATAGATTTGCGTACTCTGTGGGATAGAAAGATTGCAGTTTATCAAACTATGAATACTGGAGGTGAATGAATTCGCGATAACGGTGGAATGGTGTCGACCAAAGTACATAGAATAGAAGGTAAGGGATATTTCCTGTGTATACACACGGAGAGCGCATGTATTACACACACAACGAAGTTAGTAATAAAAAATCCTCAATTTGTTCGAAGTTCTGAAGTTTTTTCAATATTTCTCGATTTTAAAAGTTCTAAACATCATAAAAAGTGGCAAAATCGCCGGTAAACACGATAGTGTACTTGTTTTTCACTGCAAGTAACGTTTTATGTGAATTTCTATCGATTTCATACTGAATAGTTTTTGTTTACTTCAGCAAAATGTTGAAATACCACGTTCCGCGATGCCGGAACAGAATAATTTCGAATGAGATAAACCAATCGGAGATGTTTTCAGTTATCCCATGCATTCGCTCCTTGGATCGGGAACGAGAACGACACTGCTTCGATATAACCTCTCCACACATTTGTTTATTGGTTTTGCATTATTTCTATAGTACAGGTGCGATAATTTTACTGTTTTCAATTTGAAAATAATTAAGTATACCACTATTCCATTATTTCGAAACATATTTCGAGACAGTTCTTGTGTTATAATTTAAAAAATTAAAAAATGTTTGAATTTATATGGATTCGATCTATGGTTAACAACTATTTTTTGCTTTTTTTCTTTGCCTACCACTACTTGAACAAAGCAGGGAGTAGACTACCTTCTTATTCTACGTACTTTGGGTGTCGACATCTGGATATTTGTATGAGGCCAACTATTCTCTATCAGATTAGTAGGCCCTCAGGCAGTTTTAAATTGCTAAAATGTGTATGAAATTTTTTTCTTGGCGATATTTCTTACTAGAAGTACGTGTTTTTGACCCTAGTTGGAACTATTTTCTATAAATTTTCAGGTATTCTCACCAAAACTTACCTTTATAATGTAATATTATTTTTAGACACAATTTTTGTATGATATTGATCACTACTTGCAAGCAAAAGTGATTTTAATTTATATAATGTACTAATTTGATTTGATCACAGTTTTTATTTTGAAAGTTTGTTCATTTCCTGTGCAAACCCATATTGTCATGCCTACTCCACCGTTCCGTAATACGAAGCTCAATGTCGTCAACACGGATTTCAAAGTTTAGAGCAATTCCACGCGAAATCATCGACCGCTGACCGGATCCTCACCGATTTTTTTCTAAACTTGGTACTCATGATGGTAACTATCTAAAACCTCAATTTTCATTACCATATGAACAATTTTAAATACGACTAATTGTTTTGAAAGGGCGTATTAAAATCATTGATTCTTCTTTCAAAAAATCGTAACTCAAAACCCAGGTGTCTGATTAAAATATGATGTTCGACAAAGTTGTTGAACTGTTATCTATTTAGGAAAAATATATTTTAAATGCACTGTTAAAAAAATCTTACTCAAAAATTGAATTCAATATGAAAAGCTTTTACATCTCAAAACACTCCCCTTGGTTTTTTCTGTATACTTTTATTGGAAAATCCTTCCGATTAAACAAAGTTCGACGTGCAGTGGTGCTGTGGTAAACTCGCCAAAATGGAGATATGAATTTTGAAAATTTTATGAAATTTAAATACTTTGTGAAATCGTAACCATTTAAGAAAATTTACATAAAAATTGAATTTACATGCGATTCTACATGAAAAACTGTAGATAACGTTTGATCCTAGGACTAACCGTTCTCGAGATATAACCTATTTAATATAATGAAAAAATTTTAAAGGCTAGTATCCAAGACACGACCGCATATTTTCGACGTAGAACTACGCAATTACATTATGGAATCCACTTGTTTACCACTTCGAATGTTATTTTAGAATGCATCGAAATTTTTGTAATAGATTATGTTCTTCGTTACAAATAAATTTGATGAATCCTTCTACGTTTGATATGATGCCTAGGACTACCAAAATATGTGAACGGAAGAATTATCAAACGATCATTGTGTTTTACATTTTCCTCTGAAATTGTTGCACATCTCATGTTTATGTAGTTCTTGAACCGCGAAAATTCATTCACCTCTAGTCTCGATTTCAAAGGCTTCTCTGTTTAAAAGTACGTTTTAGGGAAACATATTCAAGTCTGCACAACGACTAGCGAGTACAAAAGTATTCAACACCAAAAAATTACCACGACTTGCATGCATTTGCAAAGCGGATTCCCCCAGGCACATTAATTTTGAAGTCCGTGTTAGGGAAACACAGCTCGGTGGGAACAAAAATACCCCCGACTCGCATGTATATTTGCAAAACGGATTTCCACAGGTACATCGATTTTGAAGTCTGTGTTGGGGAAACCGTAAATCGGGCCAATCAAAACTTGGCAGTAGGAAGTTCTTCCAACTTTCATGAATTTAAACCTTTTAGAGATTAGCGAATTGTAATGTATAGCATATCAAACAAATTTTTGAGAATTTCCGATTCGATTGGTATGCAAATCATGAGAATTCGTTCACAGTGAAAATAGTTATTAACGTTAACATAATTTCATAAAAACGTGACCTGTTTTCTGATTTGGCACCCTTCTTGAAAGACGTAGTTTTACGTCAATAATGTTTGTGAAATACAATAGACAAACAAAATAGAGGAAGAGAGCGCGAAGTCGAAAGGTGATTTTTGAAATACTATAACATCGTTGAAAACTAACGCATGAAGATGGGATATTCATCATTTCCAAACTTCAATTTTCGTAATATTTTACACACAACACATTTTTATCTGGGTGTGTAGATGATTTAGACAAAAATATCAGGAAAAAAAAATGATTTCTTTTTGTAGACTGATACAGTTTTTTCCTAACCAACTCAATAGCCAAACCAATTAACATTATCAAACAGGTTTCATTTAACTGCTAAAACGTACCCATACAGAGATATATTCTGTTTGCATGAAAAATTATCCATTCGTCTTTGATGATGAATAATTAAATTAATAATCATCGCATAGCCAAAAGGTAGTTTTCGGCACTCCAATAAATTATGTTTTTCTTCTTGAATGGCACTAACGTTCCTAGAGGAACTTCGTCGACTCAACGTAGTATTATTACTTGCGTCATTTTTATTAGTACTTAGTTGAGATTTCTATGCCAAATAACACGCCTTGAATGCGTTCTGAGTGGCAAACTCTAGAATGCGCGTGACCACAGTGCAAGTCGGAGGAAATTTCTTTGACTAAAAATTCCCCCGATCAGAACGGGAATCGAACCCGAACCCCAGGCATGTTAAGTATGTCGCTAACCACTCGACTACGGGAGCACAATAAATAATGTACAAAGCTAATTTTTTGCTTGTACCAAAACCCTTTTTTATAGTTTTTTTTTTAATAAATTTTTCTGTAATTTTGCAAATATTGCAGTAAGTTTTAATGTTAACAGGTAAAGCCTAGTGTATCTTGATGTATCTTGATATTGATGCGTTCAGCCGTTTTTTTGTTTTGCTGGTCGATTTCATGTTGAAGATTCCATTTTTTATGTTAAACAAATTCACAATTTACTATTTCACAAAGTATTGAAATCTCATAAATTTTCATTTCCTTTTCAATGAGTTTGCCACGGCACCACTGTACGTCATACTTTGTTAAATTAAATGGGGTTTCCAATAAAAATATACCAAAGAACATCGAGGCATAAATGTTCTTCATATTAAAATAAATTTTCGAGGTAGATTTTTAACAGT
The DNA here is from genome assembly GCF_029784135.1 of Toxorhynchites rutilus septentrionalis. Lineage (NCBI taxonomy): Eukaryota > Metazoa > Arthropoda > Insecta > Diptera > Culicidae > Toxorhynchites > Toxorhynchites rutilus. Next base: position 207,152,672 of record NC_073745.1, read on the forward strand.
ACATCTAAAAAAAAGATCGGATTCGACTATATGCTTTACCTCTAAACCGACATGTTCAGCTAGAGGCTAAGAAAAGCGCTCTAAAGCTTAAACAATGGAAAAAAATACTAGACGGAGACAAAATTGGTCACTTGAGCATCCTGAATCTCTTACCCGTAGGACCATCCTCAGAGATGAACAGTGATTCGATGGAACCTAGGACTAACTACGACATTCCATACAGTGTAATCGAACCTTCTCGTTCATTATGGGATGAAGGCGGTCCCAGTGTTCGTAATGGTTCAATCTTGTTCTACACTGATGGGTCAAAAATGGGAATCAGAACAGGTGCTGGAATGTATAGTCCCAGAACAAAAATCTCTGTAGCTATGGGAAACTGGCCAACAGTTTTTCAAGCAAAAATAGCTGCGATAAAAGAATGCTCAAATGTCTGACTTAAAAGAAAATATAGACATGCTAACATCTGCATTTTCTCAGACAGTCAAGCGACACTTAAAGCTCTAAATGCTTTTCTATGCTCCTCAAAAATTGTCTGGGAATGCATTCTCCTCTTACGGCAACTAAGTCGGATAAGTTCGGTACAACTGTACTGGATTCCTGGCCATTTTGGCATAGAGGGAAACGAGCGAGCAGATGAACTTGCCAGGAACGGCTCAAGCTCACCTTTCACTGGTCCAGAACCATTCTGTGGAATTTCTGACTGTGTGTTGAAAGGTGAGCTGAAGAACTGGAAAGACCGAGAAGTGTTAGCCAACTGGTTGGCGGTACAACTTAACCAGTCAAAAAAATTTATCACGCCGAGTATTAAAATTACTCAACAATTGCTGAGTCTTAATAAGAAAGACTTCAGCACAATCACAGGCCTTATAACAGGACACTGTCCGAGTAAATACCATCTCAAAAACATAGGTTTAGTGCAAGATGATATTTGTCGTTTTTGTAATACCGAAAGCGAAACCTCGGAACACTTGCTCTGTAATTGTGGCGCTTTAACTAGGCGCAGACTTTAATACCTTGATAAGGCTATTCTGGAGCCCAAGGAAATTTGGTCTGCTTCGCCGATCAGGATTATAAAATTTGTCAAACAGAGTATTCCTGATTGACTCCTATTTCGCTATAGCTTTCAGTCTACTTCTTCATCAATAAGCAGTAGGTAAGCTTGAAGTGGAGTATAAAAAAATGGGATATACCACAATAGTTCAGAATAATGGACGCAGTGGTTCACATCCAACAGGGGAAAAAAATATGCAGACTAGATTATATACAGATTTAGACCTGATTATATACAGTCTGATTTTTTTTTATATTTCAAACATGGCTTAATTGTGATTTTTGAAGATTTTCATTGAAGACTCACTGAAATCCTTTAAAATAATATTGCAGTGAAATTTAGAAAAATAGAAGTTGGGTGTCAAACAAAAAATTGTAGAGCGATTAGAAAGCTTTAATTTGGTTGATAATAACACAATGAAAACCACTAACTTTCATGTTTTTTTCCCTTTATTTATTTAATTAGGCTCAAGTGGATAAAGAGCCACCATCAAGCAATACATTTTAAAAATATTTGAATATATTATAACTACATAATCATTAACTTAAGTCTAATTAGCTAAAACTACAGTGCAATATAAAAAATATATAATTTATTCCTTCGTTGCCTCGTCGGTATTATCCTTGTCTGGAACAGTGGGTGGGTCGTAAACATTCAAGTATATCTTCTAAAATGTTATTTAAAGCTTTAATTTAGATGATTGAACTCACAACCCTATCATGTACTAAATTTTCTCTGCTTTCAATTGGAAGCAACAGAATCGTCCTACGTAGCGTACTTGTGAAGTTGAGCCAGTTTAATAGGCAAACAGAGCCCGAAACAGAGAAAATGAACAATAACTGTTATTGTTGAAAATCGAATATATGCGTAGAAGGATTTTTTCATCAAATATGATCCACTATCACCTCATTTTCTGACTTTAAGGGGATGAATCAAAATTTAAATTGAGGGGCTTAGAATGAAAGGGGTGTAAGTGATTTGATCGATTTCTCTACATCGACTCTCTCTTTTGGTCATAACTTAGCTGCAAATACATTCCGTACTGTATTTGGCAATGTGGAAGATAGGTCAGAACCTCATCTATCGGACTCTATAGCAAACTTAAATTGGAACGTTTTTGCAGTTGAGTTATTAACTAAAGAAAAAGTTGATGAAGAAAAATCGATCAAGTCACTTACACCCCTTGCATTCTAAGCCCCTCAATTATTATTTCATATTCAAAAAATAAAACATATGTGACCTATTCCATGAGGTTATGCACCAAAGAACCAAATTTCAAATCTAGTTTTAGGAAAAAACGATAACATTATTTGAATAAGCACTAGTTGTAACATAAATCCTTGATATTAATTTGATTTTTATGCACCAATCTTTGAGAGGGGCGAGTTTAAAAAATTACATAATTATACTTAAAATATTTTAGGTTTTTATTATTTTTATGTTTCTTGAGATATCTTTGCATTTGCTTCATCAAACCTCAATGTCTATATACCACTGAACGGATAATGAAAAACTTGTTTGAAGAGCCGTGGGTAAATCTAAATAGTAGCCACATTGGTTGCGCGTTCGCTTGGTAAGCGATCGATCGTGAGTTCAAAACTCAGGACCCTCATTGCCCATCTTTGTGTTGTTACAGAATAACTTCGTCCACGCAACAATCATCAGCGATGGAGATCGATCCACGGTCGAAATAATATCGATTCATCCATACAACTGCTCTGCTCTGCAAGACACATCGGGCTGCTGTTCTATAAATAACTCAACAATGATCAATCAACTGTCTCCGCTGTCCGGTGGTCCAACTGGATAATGGAAGAATAGACAGAATACTCTTACGCCTAAATGGCTACTGTGTGAATGTACCATATGTAATGGTATAGAAGGAATACTGGCGAACGGCAACTGTGTAATGTGCTAATTATAGATATGATAACCATGTGACATGTACACGATTAAAATTCGGCTCTGTTACAGCTGAAATGCTAATGAGCCTTAAATAAATAAATGGGATAAAAAAAAATGGACGAATATAGAATATAATCTTGTTTCGACTTCCGGTTTGCTGACAATAGTATTAAATGACAAAAAAAAAAATGGAAAACCCATACGATATGGGTGAAAGGTCTTAACACTTTACCGACCGGCCGTCGATTATTCGACTTTTGCTCCACAGCGCTTACCGACCGGTTGTCGATTAATCGACTTTCGATCTTTCTGTTAGATTTGGTTAGGTTAGACTGACAAGTAGCAAGCAGCAAGCATTTTGTATTCTTTATTCAGTTAATCGGTGCTTTTCTCAAAACTTTAGTCCTTAAAAATGAATAAAGAGGATAGTGTCGGTGAGTTTTATCTCGACGATCTGTCAGATTGTCTTGCCGTTCAGCAAGTAGTACTGATGACGAAAGTGATAGCAATAGTATAGCGATTCGAACGACAAGAATATAATTTTGGAACCTTTCGAAGGCAGCTCTGGCGTAAGAATTTGCCAAGTTCCTCTGAAAGCGTAATATATATTGTGAATTTATTCATTGGAAGTGACCAATGATTGCGGCTGAATGGACGGTGAAAAGGGCATAGTATGTTCGAACCGCTACCGGTCGGTAAAGTGTTAACAGCGGAAATCGAATATGGTGACTTTCGGTTCATTAAAAACGGACCTAAAGGACCGGAAATGGCATGAAATTCCATAAAACGATCGGGAATGATAGTGTTAGCATATATCCATGGACGCACGAAGAAGAATGAAAAAAAAAACAAAGTTTTATAATGACAGCAAAATCGGATGCGTTCCCCCGGTTGTGAGCGCCGCCCGATGAGCCAGGCTTGTGCGAGCCATTGATGGCAATCGCCAGAGTGAACGTGTTGAATAATCACGATGTAAAAACTGGGGGTCGTTTCAGGACCACCCCGACCTATTCCAAATAACGGCATGCCGTGTACTACTGATAACAGGTAGATTTATACAGCATGCTTTAATGAACATGCCATGAGCAATAAAAATTGTCTTTTTTGTAATATTTCGCAGTCTAAAAGACAATTGAACTCATTTTCCATACAGGCAAAATATTTCTTCCCTGTTTTTGAAGTAATGAAATCGCAAAATGGTGTTGAAATGCTAGAATGAAGTGAACATGAAAAAAGACATCTTATAATCAAATTGTCAACGTTGTAACACCTTTCATTTGGCACTACTGAAAATATATACTGAGATTCCGTGCACCGTTCCTGAGATACAAAGGTTCAGGACCACCGGTCGCTTAAGACCACCTTCCCCTCTAGAATGGACCTTTGGAAGGGGAAGGGAGATTTCAGAGGAAAGTGAGGAGTGTTCAGGGTGATAAAAAACATAAAAAAAAGTATATAGCTTGCTACTATACGGAGAATTTCATATTTAAGACACTTTATTGGGTTTGTGACGTGACAACACTTTGCGGAGACTGTTTTTTTTTCACAGAGAGCATGTTTGTCACGTCACAAATGCAAAGTTCTTGTGAGTTTTTAGAAAAACGGAATATACAGGAATCCTTGTTCATCTTTTGTTGACAAATCATAGAACAAAATTCATTTGTATGTTTTGAAAATATTATCTAACTGAAGATTTTTGTAGCTTATTTTCCCAATTTAACTTCGACATCGTTTCCTTTTTTTTGGTAATCTGTGATTTATACATGAAAACTCGATTAAACCTGTTATTGGAGAGACAAAACGTTGTCACGTCATGCTGGAATTGGTCATATATATATATATATATATATATATATATATATATATATATATATAAATATATTATTTGACTCGATTGTATACAGGATTTTATTATATACAGTGAAAAGAAGTTGGAGACTGTATATAATCGAGTTCGCCCTACATTATTTTTCCAAAATAGTTAGTTGATTTTCCAAAACTTTGTCAAACATCATATCTCCATCAGATATTTGGATTTCGAGCTAAGATATTTTGGAAGAAAGATAAAAAATATTGTTATATTTGCTCAATATTTTCAAATTCCTCAATGTGATTCAAAATCCGGACACATTTTCAATCATGATTCAAATTCTGGACATTTACTTTCAATTTAGGACACATTTTGTTGGCAGTATTTCTTTAAATGATTTTAAGTGATCGATATTCGATTGTAAAACTTATTAACTCACGATCCAGCATTTACCAAGTTCCTGAAGAAGGTCCATCTGTGGCTAACGATCAATGAAAAGGGATTATCCAAGCCACTGTTCTCTTCTTCGGGGCTTGTGGTAAAAGGGGAAGTCATACAGTACGAAGAACATGCTGGAATTGCCATCTTCATCAAAAAGTATCACTCGAAGGAGGATGTGGTCTTTCAGCCGGATCTGGTCTCGGCCCATTATGCCACGAGATCCCTGGAAGAGAAGGACCGGCTGAAGATAAACGTTGTACCGAAGACCGCCTAGCCACCCAACGTCTCCTAGCTGCGACCGATGTTTGGGCGATACTCGAATGGAGGATGTACACTAATAATTTCGTGGTCAATACGGAGAAGTAGTTGATCACCAAATCCAGGAAAGTGCTAAAGAACAGAAGAACATGCAAGCATCCATCTTTTCATTGTTCATGACTAAGATTTCGTCCGTAAGTCCGCTCGGCCGGGCATGAGAGCATTTTTGTTGAAAGACATCATAAACGTAAAATTTATTCCATTGAATTATCTTTTATAGTTTTTTTATCGCCATCCTGAATTAGTCCATTATTTTAATGGCGTTATACGTTATGCGTGTGTAATATTCCTAATTTTTGATGCATGTCTCATTTCCAATTTCGAAGTTACCCACAATATAGAAATTTTGTGACAATTCAACAATGTAGTCAGATAATAAGTTCATCATACAAAAACAATGAATCACTAAAATCCAACGACATCAGGCTGTAGCTGGAAGAGTCTAATAAGCCTCAGCGTAAAATATCTTAGTTCATCTATTACGATAATTTATCGTAACATATAATAAGAGCACTGGTAAGTTTCTTGTTTTTTTTTCAAAAATTAATGCTTTATTCTGCAAAAATGGTTACAAATTTAATATTCAAAGGATTGCCCATCGCTAGCACCTTTTTCCCATCTTTCTGACAATTCACGGATCCCTTTGCGGAAATAATCGGCCGGTTTATTGGCCAACCACAAATCGATCTAATTTTTGACTTCATCAAAATTGGAGAAGTATCTGCAAGTTCTTGTTGCGTTTGTGACGGATCTTGATCGAGTAAAGCCTCCAATTCTTCACCTTCAAACTTTTTTTTACAAAATTACCACTTTTAAGCCGTGTAAACCACGTCTGACACGTTCGCTCAGTTAGAGCACGGTCACCATAAACTTCCACCAAAATTCGATGACTTCCCGCCGCTTTTCTCTTCATATTGAAGTGATGAAGTAACACTCCCAGCAAAAACACTCTCGTTGGTACGAAATTCAACATATTCGAAGTGGCAAAAAACCATGTTGTTTACGCTTCGACTTTTTGACATATACTAAAAAAGATGCGCAATGATAGTAGCTTTCCAACGAATGTCTGGAAATATGATTCACTGGAATAATAATCAAGTTACGATATCTGTTGTAAAACCGAAGGAACTTACCGGTACACCTAATATATTATGTATGATAATGTATACTAATCAGAGGAAGATATCAAATTGCGTTCCTCGAGATTCAAGCTCTGAATAACATGAACACACCCTTAATTATCCAAACATTGCCCTCTCTAACTGGATTAACAACTGTTAAAAAACATAAAAAAAGTGAAAGTTGTTTCGTTTTCGTTTTCATAAATTCTTTCCCTTTCGTTTTCATACATTCCGCAGACGACGCCGGTAAACGCTAATATCGCTGCCACTGCAGTCTACCGAAAAGAAATGTTACCTGCTGATCCTCAACACACACAATTATGGTCAATCAACAACTTTAACTTGACATTGAATCATGCCAGCTAATTTTACAATGTCACCACCGATTTAGTGAATTTGCAGTGCACAATTCAGAGCTATATTTTCGTTTTGTCACTTCTTTGTGTATACTGTGAAGAGACTATCATTTGGCGTCGAGCGTGTGGACAGTAGGAAGAATTGTGAATTTTGTTTCACCAGTCATCATTATTCCAGTGTTTTTGTAGCAATTTACAATTTCCGGAACAGCTTGAGTTAAACCTTTGAAGCATCACACTAGCGTGTATTTTCAATTATAATATTAATATTCTTCAACATTCAAATTCAAACTTGTTTATTTCAATACACGTGATCACTTTCTGAATCTTGACTAAAAATAACACATCTATACGCAGTTGACGAGGTGTAGATCGCATGCCAATCAATTATCAAGTGACAGCCATATGTTCATAAAAATATCTTCTACGTTTCGATTTCCCCCACAGGTTGCCTCGGAGCGCGACAGCAAACTATGCGCCTGGATGAGCTGGTAGCATGGTACCAGAAGAAAATCGGCACATATGACAAGCAGCAATGGGAGAAAACAATCGAGCAGAAGATTCTTGCTGGTATTGACCATCTGCCGCTCAAGAACACTAAGCTTAAAACTGAACTCATCGATGTGGACCTGGTGCGAGGATCAACATTCCCAAAGGCCAAATCCAAACTCTCCATCCTCACTGTGATCTATCTCGCCTCCGTAAGACTCCTCTTCCTACCAGTTTATGCAAAATGGTGGGTCCAACAAACCTCTCCGAAGGTTTTCGTTCTCCTCCTGACATTATACCTCCTGCAAATGGTCAACCTAGGCATCTACAGTTACAATGTGAACAAAGCCGGAGCCGAACAGGAAGAGCATATCGTGGCCATCTCCGATTTCTTGATCCCGATGGCCCTTAGTTTGCTGTTAAGCGTCATTCACTCTCAGATAGTAGCTACAGCGTCAAACAACAGTACCCTTTCACACAAAGTGAAAAAATGCCACTCACACTCTACGCTAAAAAAGCGCGAACGGATACGGAGGAAGCGCCGTTTTCGTGCATCTTATACCAATGTCGGCGAATCGATGTCAACAGTGACTGTGAAAAGTTCGAGCTGTGATCAGAATCAGGAGAGCAAACATGTGAAATCGGTCACTGCATCTCCCACGCGAAGAAATAAAAAACAAGGTGCTTGTAGCACGAGCAGCAGTACAAGCAACGAAACATTGGATCGTCAACGAATTGACAAGAGTTCCGTTGATGCTCACTCAAAGGTACAGAACAATGTAGTTTTGAATGTTGTAACGAAACGTTCACCCATTGAGAAATTGGGTGAAAGTGATAGACAAGCGGATGGAAAAAATAGAATAATCGATAGCCAGGGCATTTCAAACATGCAACCGGAACAATCAGACGACGATCGGGATGACTCGGTGTTTCTACAAGAATCTTGGTAAGGCAACTGAACGTTATGCTTCAATTAGATAGTACGATCCATTTATTTATTTATTTGATTTATTTATTGAATTATTTATTTTGATTTATTTGATATTATTCAGATCATCTAAAACAGTGATTTTCAACCGTTGGGGATTTTCCCCTAGTGGAGAATTTGGCCATTAAAAGGGGAAATTGTGCAAGGGAATATTGCACATTTACTTCGCTTTGAAGACGAAAATGATTAGCAAAAACTGCCACAAAAACTTTATTGGATACTGTAAAATTTGCGATCATCGGCAGGCATTTCCAAAACTGAAATGTAATGTTCAGTTGAACAACTTCGCAATGTTTAAAAGACTTCCGTCAGTGAATGATGATGGAACAGACGACGAAGCAGTACAGAAGTCCATAAAAAAGGAAATTGTACAGCATTTGTCGAGTCTTTTTGCAACAAGTTAAACTTGAAATATATCTTCCTTATATCAAAGAACAAATTTGGATATGGTTTGAAATGCCTTCCAACTGGCAGTGACGGAAGTTTCGGATCAATTTCAGAACACACTCATCGATCTTCTTCTTCTTCATCAATGGCACTAACGTTCCTAGAGGAACTTCGCCGTCTCAACGTAGTATTACTTGCGTCATTTTTATTTGTACTTAAAGGGTGTGTCACATCAAATTGCATCACGGAAAAAACGCTGTAGAAATTTAATTTTTAGGAATTATATCTTCAGCTTTCGCTTATAATCAGATAAGAGTGTATAGATCACGTTGGCCATGCATCACTGTCAGTTTTTCGTAAATTTGGAAAAATGTCGTCGAACGAAAAAGAGCGTCGTGAATTAATCCTGTACACTCATTTCGAGAATCCGGAGTTGTCACATCGGGACATCCGTAAGATGCTGGGAATCGTCCAATCCACGGTCAGCAGAGTACTAAAACGATACTTCGAGAACCTAACCATCGACCGGAAGGTGAAGAACGGCAAAAATGGATGCTCCGTCAATAAAAAGATCACAAGCGCGTAGTTAAGCAGTTTAGACGTGATCCGAGAAGTTCGGTCCGGGATGTCGCCAATAAGCTGAATTTGTCAAGTTCATTCGTCCAGCGGACCGAGCAGTGAGAGGGCCTGCGTACATACAAGGTTCAGAAGGCTCCTAACCGCGACGAAAGGCAAAACATGGTGGGGAAGACGCGAGCCCGGAAGCTGTACACCGAAATGCTGACGAAGCCGCATTGCCTGGTAATGGACGACGAAACCTACGTCAAAGCGGACTTTCGTCAGCTGCCGGGCCTGTTGTTCTTCTCCGCAGAGAACAAATTCAGCGTTCCGGAGGAGATTCGCAAGCAGAAACTATCCAAGTTTGCCAAAAAGTACGTGGTGTGACAAGCGATCTGCTCTTGCGGAAAGCGGAGCGCCCGCTTCGTGATGACCGGCACGGTAAACGGGCAGGTTTACCTTAAGGAGTGCCTACAGAAGCGCTTACTATCACTATTAAAGCAGCACGAGGGCCCGACCATCTGCTGGCCGGATCTCGCTTCGTGCCACTATTCAAAGGACGTGTTGGAGTGGTACGAAGCCAACGGGGTCACCTTCGTGCCAAAGGAAATGAACCCGCCCACGCGCCGGAGCTTCGCCCAATAGAGAAATATTGGGCGATTATGAAGCAGGCCCTCCGGAAGAACCCAAAAGTTGTCAAATCGGAGGCGGACTTCAAGAGAAAATGGATTTCTGTTAAAAAAAACTACAACCTGACGTTGTACAGAACCTTATGGACGGGGTAAAGAGGAAGGTGCGAGCATACGGGCTTGGGCTCGAAGTATGAATAAAAAGAAAATGCCAAAAGTTGTTTAATAGTTTTTATTTTACTGTCTAAAATTTTCAAAAGGATCGGTCTACTGGGCGAATTTCTACAGCGTTTTTTCCGTGATGCAATTTGATGTGACACACCCTTTAGTTGAGATTTCTATGCCAAATAACACGTCTTGAATGCATTCTGAGTGGCAAGCTCTAGAATACGCGTGATCACAGTGCAAGTCGGAGGAAATTTCTTTGACGAAAAATTCCCCCGACCAGAACGGAAATCGAACCCGAACTCCCGGCATGTTAGTTATGACGCTAACCACTCGGCCGAGGGAGCACAATCTCATCGATCTACAAATATCGATTCTTATCCTGATATGCGAAATAAGCGTTACGAGTGTTGTTGTCTTTTGTGTAGAATTTATGTAAATCTGGATTTCCTACAATGCTGCTGATGGGAACAAAACACCATAACAGAGTAGATATCGAAGACATGAGGTGTGCTTTTCGACAACGTTCTGAAGAATTAAGATTTTGGTGGAAATCGTTCAGGCATAGGTGCCATACTAAATTGCCAAACTTTATATACCTTTTTTATAATCAGATAAAAGTATAAAATCAAATTTGTTGCGAATAAAACTTGAAAACCATTTGTATTCTTACATTACTTTACTGATATGCTACAGACTTTCTTACAAAATACTGATAGGGGTGAAGCACTGGGATTAATTTTCGTAAAGGGGGGAATTGAGCAAAAAAGGTTGAAAATCACTGATCTAAAAAAAATATAGCGTTAATATGCTCCCTGATGGGGCTTACCCATTCATTTTCGAGGGAGTTTCCACCGCCGATTTGCAAAGCCCATATGATTTGTTGTAGTGATGAATCATACCGACATTAATGGGGGTTTAATGGACGAATCTCAAAAACGGAGATTTTGTAGTTATTTTTCTTCTGGAAGTGGCTTCACGTGAATGAAAAGACGTCTGACTTCTGTGGTTTTCCAATGCGAATATGATTTCATAACCTGCTTGCAGTTATAATATTAAAAATGAAAATTCATCGTGTACTTCAACATTCTGGCCAGCTTGAACTGGCCTGGCTAGTTCAATACTATTATGTACTCAACAATTTTACTTTCAAAAATACTAAATATCCGAAGCAGGGCCCGAAATCTTCGAAGATGAAAACTAGAAGTGGGTTATATCTGTGGTATAACCGCAAGGTAAACGTAAGACTACCGTTGGCTCTGTAATGATTAGTTTGAAATTGCATCTGAATCAATTCTCAATGAATGAATGAATAATTCTTTTCAAAGATTGCTGAATATTTTGCTTGTTAGTGTGTGAGTGGATGAGTATGAGTATGAAGTTGTTATTAACATGAAATTCAACTATTCCGAGCTTGTTGGTGGTCCAGAAATAAACCGTTTGGTTTGCGTGGTTTTGCAAAAGCTAGTGATGTGGTTTGACACGTAATTCTATTTGGTTCTCACGAGAGTTTTCATGACCACTCCACGCGGAAGCAGAATAGAAACCGATGCTCTTGGACAGTCTTCCGTGTTTCACATCAAACACTGGGTATGAGACGAACAATGTTCACGCTGCTCTCGCAGTTTTGTGTTTGTAGACACACATGATTTTTTCGTATGTTATGTTTGAAAATGTGGTAATGTGTAGAGACACCACATCACCACCACTCAATACACGGTGTGTTGATGTGTTCACATGGAAAATGGAAGGGCAGAATCTATCATGAGAATGGGTGCTTCGTCTAAAATTTTGGGCAAGTAAAATACATCTCTTTATCTGTTCTGAACAAAGTAAGCGTCCATTGATATCAGAGTTCTTCACAATTGATATCATTATTTAGTCCACACATCAATTTATAAATTGAATTTATGTAGCATCCGCTGTTATCAGCTTTTAGAACAATTACTAAAACTGATTAGAGCGTGGCGGAGATGTTTAGTTTACCTCATCGAATACCAAGAAAGTTCCTGAAAACATCAATCTAAAACTAATTTTTAGGTATACATTTATTTATTTGGCCGCCATTTGTATGACGTCTCCCCGCTGTGCACTCGGTTTCCCAGACTTCAATTGGCAACATGCACGGAAAAAAAAAATCTAATAGAAAGCTTCTTTCTATTCAGAGAATGTTTTCTTTTCACGGAAAATAGCTATGGATTATTGATTCAGACTTACAAGATGTGGATGAATTCATAGCCTCTGAGTTCACGAAATTTTTGCAATACGAACTAAATTTCTATGAAAATGTGCTCTACCAAAAAATGTTTCAGAAGAAATTAGTTTTGTCCGTGCATGATAAGAAACGAAACGAAAGCAATGAATACTGCGACAACGGGTGGTATGTTTGGACATGATGTGCTTGAATTATGAACATCGTGTTTATTTATGATGTGAAAAACGCATGTTTATGTTCGAGTATCATTGTTCGTGTATGGGGTAAACATTTAATACTAGCGAAAAGCATGTTCGTGTTCAAACATAAACATGGAATTTTCACATCGCGTGGACATGGGTAAGTGTTTCTCGGAAGACTGCTCTTGGATACGATTACATCAAGAGAACCGAATGCGCAAATCTTCCCTTGCCCGAGCACATTTGCAAGCGAGTAAAATAAATCACAGCCTGCATGTATTCGCGATGACGGTTTCTCCAGGTGCATTGATTTTGCGTCCGTGTTCGGGAACACATTTCGATCACCACAAAAGCAATCATCAGCAATGAGTTGGATTGTTATGATTTCAATAGTCTGTTTTCAAGGAAATTTTTAAACTATTGAAACGATTTTTTGGACCAATAAGTGACAATAATATAACTCTTTGACATTTTATCTTCTGAATGAAGGGATTATTATACCACTCCATCCAGCCGATAGAGAGGTATTCAAAAAGAGGCGTTCAAAACCTTGCACTCCAGCGTCACTCTCTCGTTTCCGAAACATTGAACTTACACCCCTGTACAGAAATGAAAGACGTAGTCCTACGTCAAAAATCAGAATGCAACTCGGTGCTGATGCGCAACAAGATTTTTGTACCCAGTTGAGCTCCCACTCCTTGCGCACACATGCGCTCTGGCGAATGAGCACGCTCCGAAACACAGATGAAATGTTTGGTTGTCAGCGCCGTGGGCGCAAGCCCAGTTTTAAGCTGAGTTTTACGCTGAAATTTGCGCCGTGCTTACGCGCCGTGCTGCGCGCTTGAATCTAGATTGCTCTCTCTATTGAGATATTTTTCTTCGCACAAGTGTATACGGCTCAAATGGAGACGCGCTGTAGAATGAGACGCGCATCACACAAGTGAGAAGAAATGTTTAGTATCTGAGTTCTGCGCCGGGTACATTTGATGCTTGGCGCTTCGCACCAAGAGAGAATACAAGTGTTCTTTGAGCGCGCGCTGATGAAAATTAAACTCAAGCGCAGCGCTGCGTTTGTTTTCTGAAGACTGCTTGCAGACGTGAATACCGGGTGGTGTGGGATAAAACACTGCGGTTTGGTTTCGTCCACTGAATCCACGAGTTTCTTCATGTAGTGTAGGTGTTCGTATTCCTCCATGAAGCATTAGCAGGCAGCTTTAGTGGTTGGATTTCGGTCAAGTCGTTTTCAAGTTTCAGAAAGCGACGCTCGGTGATTGAACGGGATTCGCCGAGAGTGACAAGCAGATGCGGGTAAGTGACGTGGACACAACGTAATGATACGACTAATAGCAAGTGGTGGATGTGGCATACTGCTTTTCAAAGAAATTGTCTTCAGCGGATAACTTTGAGCAGAGTTCAACAATTTCTAACTCCCAGAATTTCCGTAGGGCTTGTTCCAGGTTTCGGTCTGCAATGGTGATATGACAAACACGTGGAGATTTAATCGACTTTATCTTGATGCTTGATCTGATTCTATGCTCCGGCGATTCCAGACACGACGATGTCTATTTTCGTGCGGCAGAGGTTGAGTACATTGGATAATTTCTTTGTAATAAGTCTACACAATGATCCCGATTTTATGAGCGCACGAGCAGGATGCTATTTGTCATTCTGGTCTACAACAAGGAGGTTAACCGTTTCCATTAGGACAGTGGAATGATAGGACTGTGCTGACAAACTCACTTGGGGGTTCGGATTCGCTGATCCATCAATTTCGACAACAGTCAACGTGAATGGACTCTTGCATCCACGTGAAAGCAGGGTAGTGTCTCCGATGGCAATTTCGATAGGCATACTTAGTATAATTCCTACTTTGGTGTTCAGAACGGAACCAATTCCAGCATAGGATTCCAGTTCCAGTTCTCGGCGTTGACAAACAGACATCTTGGAATATGCTGGGCATTGGAATAGCAAATGGTTCTGTGAACAATCAATGCAATGCGGAATGGAATTCTTAGTTTCGGTCGTGGCAGAATTTGATACCATCTTAAATGACTACTTCTAGATCCGTCTGGAACCGTCCCCCTTGACTTAGCCAACTTGATTGGAGCGATGCAGCAGTGATCGGTGACGACTGACTTTAACATTCAGAACCCACTGACACAGGAAATCCACCAACTCCTCGTGAGTGATGTCATCAGCGCTACTAGTATTGTCCTTCCAACCCTCCGGTGGGTTGATGAATTCAGTTTGTTACCTAGCAGGTTGATTAACGATGTTCCCCAGTAGATGACTGGTTCATTCAGCTTCGTTAAAGCCTTGACATGCCGTTGGTAGTTTCTTTCTTGAGTGGAGTTGCTCGGAATAGTTGACACTTCAAATAACGTTCATGATAACGCTTCAATAAAGCATCCCAAACTAGTGCGTTATCCGCACTTCGGTCGACTCGAATGGCTTATGAACTTCTCCTTCCAGTGACTGTAGGAGGTACTAGGTCAATCTTGGGTAATCGTAGGTGAAAATTCGCTGAAAGAAGATGATAATTAGCTGTAAAGGACGTATTCAATGCGGGTTGGTTGGGATCTATGGAACGTTTCACCAGTAAAAAAACCTTTAGCCGAACAGTATCTCGCTTCGAATGCTGCTCGCTCCTTCAACTTCTCAGGATCATCACCCTTTTCGATCTCCATTTGTAGATCGCGGAACTCGCTGTAGACTCTGACCAACGCATCAATACGAATCGAAATTATGGAAATGCCATTCTGGTTGTCCAAATTCTTGATGAACGCATCAACGGAATCACGAAATACGAACAGTGCCTAGCGCTTCATCAAGCATTCGATTAACTTCTTTTCTGGTCTGGACATTCTGGCTCACTACACTATGACCACTTTACTTAAACAAAACAAAAACAAAATTCGAATGATTGGAACGTAAAATACGCGTTGTAACATCTTCTATGCGACACGGATATCGAGAAATTCCCTTCACGGCTTACCAGGATTCTCCACCGTCGATTCGCGACGGCCCAGAATATTTGTTGTAGTGGTGAATCACACCGCCGTAAATGGGGTTTGATGAGTGCATGTTGGATGAGAATTGAATAGCTTGGATAATGTCGTCATTAAACGAAGAATTTTGATGTAGGACTACGTCTTTCATTCCTGTACCGGGGTGTAAGTTCAAAGTTTCGAAAATGAGAGCGTTGCACTTGGAGAGCAAAGTCTCGAACGTTAATTCCCCTTTGCCGGCTGGACGAAGTGATATCATAATCACTTTATTCGTGTAACCTCCCGACTATCAACGGAAGAGAACTTTTTAGGTCGAGCAGCGTTTCGTCTCAAACTTTGAGGGGACCGAAAGAATACTTAATAGGTAGGAACATACAATGACAAAACCCGTGTCCACTAATCGTTACCTGCACTCGAGTTTCTCTAACTTGAGCTCAAAGGCTTCTTAGCTAGTTCCTCTGACCACCGTCTGCGAGCGAGGCCTGAATGTTCCGTTTGAACCCAAATTACGAGGATCAGAAAGCTGAGGAAAATAATCAAGGGATGTTTGTTGTGGTAGTTAATTTCGAAAACGAAAATGATGTTTAAGAATGTTATTTATTTTGAGACTTTCGTTTGTGGGCGGATGTGAGAATAGTATTATAGATGACTACACAATGTACTTGCTGTTTTTGTAGGTTGCCTTCGTTCCCGTTCTCGGTTAGATATGCCAGAACCAGTCCTGATTTCGGCACTGGTATCTCGGTTAACCAGTAATCCGGTGGGATCTCCCTCGTCTGGGTTACTTCATGTGCGACCTTAAATAACGCCCCCGTACGGGCCTGTAGAATGGAGCAGATACAAAAAGGCCCCTTGGCCGGATCTGACCAACAGAATGTATTAGTACATGTGTGTGTTGTCACCATTTTTTTTATTTTATTGATCTATTAAATTAGTTTTAAATCAAATACCTTTTTTTAACGTGTGTAGTTTCTAAGAGTGTTCGTTGTTCCTTAGTATTAGTTCAATGTTTTATTAGAACTATAGGTTAAGGTAAGATTATTTTTTTACTATAATGACTCTTTTATCATACTAACCAGATATTATCTTTTTAATTTTTATGACGATTCTATTTTAAACCATAAACTTAATTTAACTACATATATTCAAACCTATAAACAATTCAACACTTGATTATAAATTTACACATGCAACAATGAACTTTATAAGTTTACATCCACGACGCGCACTTCTATTCTCGGGGACAGTCGGCGACAGAAAGAACGAGCACAGTTTAAGCGAGGACAAATAAAATGTTGAGAGACCGGAAACATAATTGTCCTTTAGAGTTGTAAGTTGTGTAAAGTGACCAATTCTTGGATACACACCTACAACGTTCACACTACTTCTTTCATGCCCGATGATCCCCTCTTCGCCGTATGCTTATCATATGTCAAATGACAAATGCAAACCACACAGTGGAGGCTTTGACGAATAAATTTGTGGCGAAGCTACAAAGGTAGTTAGTGACCGCAGGTTACATTCGAAACACAAAATGTCCAAGAGTTGTATGCTGGTTAATATTGACTCGAAAAATTGTTTCAATGGCTAAAAAATTGCTTTGAAAATAAGCTATTGAAATCACACAAATCAGTATATAAACAAATGCCCGCTCGGTATGATTGCAGCGATTGATTTACGGTCGATGGAATGTGTTTCCCTAACACAGACTTTCAAACTAATTACATTTTGATTTGTTTGCTATTGGATTCGGAAATTGTTTCATTCAATCACTGGTTTAATCAATAATTTAATCAATACTCTCAAATGATTACTAAGCCGACAGTGGTCCTACGTCAACCTTACGGTTATATCATAGATATAACCCACCTAAAGTTTTTGATTTTCTTCTGCAGTTTTTTCAGGTGAAAGAAAATACGTCTGGCTTCTGTGGTTTCATAGCCTACTGGTATGAAACCAGGTATAGGCAAAATCGCATCGAAATTCGTTCAACAACACTCATTCACAGATAAAACTCACCCCTCTATTCTCCGTTTTTTGCCTCACTTTTTTTGAGACAGAAAACATTCACATATCCTCTTCGCAAAGTTCATTCTCGATTAGAACGGAAAAATACTGTCTCTATTCCGCTCTTCTATCCTCAGAAATTTTTGCATTCCCTCATTTGCCTCATTTGCTTGAGCCAGCGAGTGTATCTGTAAAATCATTCGTTTTTCACTCAAATAGCAATCATTGAGCCTCGATCGCGGCAGTAAAATATAGGTAGAAAGTTGGAATCGATTTGTTTCCTGTGCACTATTGCAATGACATTTTGTTGTTGTTAGTATAAAACGATCTAAGCCAACGCAAGAGACCATATTAACGCAAGTTATTGATGAGCGGGAAGGTGGATTTCGTGTGCACTTGAATGCTGACAAGGAAAAGAGTACAAGGGAAAATAAAATCATACATACACGCAGATTCAATCTATTTTGACTCACTTGTTATTTTGTTTCGTGCGATCCTTCCAAAGAAATATTCATTCATTGAATGTTGTTCTCCACTCTGTGTTTTGTTATGTTTTCTATCAGTCCCGAATGAAGATGGTCGGGGAGTGTAAAATGATTCATCGTGCAATTTCACGATTGTTTGCTGCATTCTTTTCGCCATGATTATTTCAAGCAGATACAAGAGTAATTTATAATCAGGTGTGGAGTTATTTCCGTTAGGAGTATATATTCAGAAAATCATCCGACTGTAAGAATTATCCACTCCCTAAATAAAATAAAGGGTGTGTCACATCAAATTGCATCACGGAAAAAACGTTGCAGAAATTCGCCCAGTAGACCGATCCTTTTGAAAATTTTAAACAGTAAAATAAAAACTATTAAACAACTTTTGGCATTTTCTTTTTATTCATACTTCGAGCCCAAGCCCGTATGCTCGCACCTTCCTCTTTACCCCGTCCATAAGGTTCTGTACAACGTCAGGTTGTAGTCTTTTTTGAACAGAAATCCATTTTCTCTTGAAGTCCGTCTCCGATTTGACAACTTTTGGGTTCTTCCGGAGGGCCTGCTTCATAATCGCCCAATATTTATTTATTGGGCGAAGCTCCGGCGCGTTGGGCGGGTTCATTTCCTTTGGCACGAAGGTGACCCCGTTGGCTTCGTACCACTCCAACACGTCCTTTGAATAGTGGCACGAAGCGAGATCCGGCCAGAAGATGGTCGGGCCCTCGTGCTGCTTCAATAGTGGTAGTAAGCGCTTCTGTAGGCACTCCTCAAGGTAAACCTGCCCGTTTACCGTGCCGGTCATCACGAAGAGGGCGCTCCGCTTTCCGCAAGAGCAGATCGCTTGCCACACCATGTACTTTTTGCAAACTTGGATAGTTTCTGCTTGCGAATCTCCTCCGAAACGCTGAATTTGTCCTCTGCGGAGAAGAACAACAGGCCCGGCAGCTGACGAAAGTCCGCTTTGACGTAGGTTTCGTCGTCCATTACCAGGCAATGCGGCTTCGTCAGCATTTCGGTGTACAGCTTCCGGGCTCGCGTCTTCCCCACCATGTTTTGCCTTTCGTCGCGGTTAGGAGCCTTCTGAACCTTGTATGTACGCAGGCCCTCCCGCTGCTTGGTCCGCTGGACGAATGAACATGACAAATTCAGCTTATTGGCGACATCCCGGACCGAACTTCTCAGATCACTTCTAAACTGCTTAACTACGCGCTTGTGATCTTTTTCACTGACGGAGCATCCATTTTTGCCGTTCTTCACCTTCCGGTCGATGGTTAGGTTCTCGAAGTATCGTTTTAGTACTCTGCTGACCGTGGAGTGGACGATTCCCAGCATCTTACCGATGTCCCGATGTGACAACTCCGGATTCTCGAAATAAGTGCGCAGGATTAATTCACGACGCTCTTTTTCGTTCGACGACATTTTTCCAAATTTACGAAAAATTGAAAGTGAAGCATGGCCAACGTGATCTATACACTCTTATCTGATTATAAGCGAAAGCTGAAGATATAATTCCTAAAAATTAAATTTCTACAGCGTTTTTTCCGTGATGCAATTTGATGTGACACACCCTTTATTTCATCTTCTGCAGCTGATCACTTCACGATTACTCTCATTTTTTAGTGTTGGATGGCGTTGTTAGTTTTTAGATGGCCTTACAATAACTTAAGATATTTGTCAAAAGAATCCATTATCGAACATAGGCATTGCTCTTAATATTCCATTCTTTTTACAGCCATATGAATGGGAACGATTTAACTTCAACAAACCCACGCGAAGTATTGAAAAAGGAGTCATTTCTCCCAACCGACTCCTGTTGTACCTTGCGGAAACGAAACGTGAATTGGGACCCACAGGTCAGTAGCAGCAACACCAGCCGAACGAAAAATGAAGACAGAAGCTCCGTTGATGCCCCGGTTGATGACGATGGTTTCGAGAGTTTGAACGGCAAAAGCTCTGGAGGAGAAGATAGCTCGAACCCTGGGGTACCAACGGCAACATACTTTAAGAACATATCGTACAGTAATACATGGACCAGTACATGCCCTCAGCTGGAAAAGGAGACAAAGTCTGATAGTGATACGGACACACTTCGAAATACCCCAACTAGTCAGGAGCCGACTTGCAGTGCACCCTCGACGACGATGCAATTAGGAAAATGTAGACCTCATCTGTCCTCCGAGTCCGGTATTGAACTTCAGCGACATAAGCGCAAATCCCAACTGGACGATGACCACCTGCCTCATACCGTGGCAGGTCAAAGCGAATCCAAGGAGGATGGATTCGAGAAGACCCTCGAATCCAGTGGCGATACGGACGAAGAAAATGACTCTGATCCGCAACACAATGATGCTGGTCACCATCAGCATCACCTGCTTCAACATCACAGCCATCACCATCATCATCAGCATTTGTCAGAAGGTACGAGTACGAACTGTTGTAGGAATGTAGCCAACACAGATAGTGAGTATTTTACGCTAACATCGCCCATTTTGTTACAAGTTATTTTCATGTTCTTCATCTCATTGCGGTGGCAAATGCCTCTTATCGTGGCACCTCTCACATTGATTATGTTATTAACTCGCATTAATCATTTTTCTAGCTTGTTATAAGTTGTGAATAATATTATCCCGAACAACAAGTGGATATCATCCAAACTTCTGTGTCCGGTGTCCGGTGGGCAATATTTCAATGTTTTTTTCTATCCTACCTCAAATAATCATTTTAAATTGAATCCCATTTTATCTGTGTCAGGCGAAGATTGTAGTTATAGCTCCGATCTTAACCACTCGGATGGTCAAAACGAGCATTCGGATGACGATTATGACTTGGAGGATGCACCGACTATTATACTCAACCCACCATGTGGGGCCACAGATAGAGGTAACTTTACTTTTAGAATTGCAAATACACTTTTAACATTTCCTTATTTCAGTCAGCTGCACCATTTGGGAGGCACGGGAAGCTAAAAAAGCGGAAATGTCTGTACTGGACATCTCGTCGGCAATAATCGAACGCGTCGAAGCCATGCCGGAAACGTGTGACTACGTCTACATAGGCGTCGTGCTCAGCCTTATCCTATCGCTCATTCCCGCCTTCTGTAGACTGTGCGAGGCAATAGTTGATCCAGCCAACTCCACCGAGCTGAGCTTCCTAGAAATGCCGGTACTACTGCTGGAGAAGGCTTCTTTTTCCTGCATCGCAATTCTACGGTTTGCTCTCGGTGACTCAACGTGGGAAAAGACGGTGCTAATCTTAGGTTTTGTTCTACGACTGTGCTTGACATATCTGTTGTTCTTCCTGCTGGCCGTTGCCGAACGAACCTTCAAGCAAAGGTTTCTCTACGCCAAGCTGTTCTCGCATCTGACATCGTCACGAAGAGCCCGACAATCCGGTATTCCCCACTTCCGACTGAACAAAGTTCGAAACATCAAGACATGGTTATGCGTGAGATCATATTTGAAACGACGGGGACCCCAAAATTCGGTCGACGTGATCGTTTCGGCAGCTTTTATCATCACGCTGATATTGCTAGCATTTCTGAGCGTTGAATGGTTGAAGGTTTGCCAGCAATAGTTTACCGATGCGAAAACGTTAACAACATTTGTGTTCTAGGATTCGGTACATCTTCACTCGCAGTGTAATCTGGAAGCATTGGTGTGGTCTTGTGCATTTGGTGCATTTCTTTTAAGGTTCATGACTCTCGGTACCAAGATCAACAAGAAGTACAAAAGTGTTTCGGTACTTATAACGGAACAGATTAATCTATACGTGCAAGTGAGTTCTATATTAATAACATGGAAAGAAATAGTTAATTTCTCTTTCACTTTCAGATTGAACAAAAACCGAACAAAAAAGAAGAACTAATGATTTCTAATAATGTACTGAAACTGGCAGCTGATTTACTCAAAGTAAGTATCGTTTGTTCGGCAACCTGGCGGAAATTGAATCGGATGTGATCCGGGATCTTTTAATCATAGTTATGAGGTGTGGTTCAGTTACAATTCGGAATCACTGTTCATTTTATAACAGCGATCGCAGTAGACGTATCTGAAATTTTTTGACAGCCTTTTTTTGTTTGGAAAACCAGTATCTTTTGACAGTAAAAACTTTACGATAATCCGTTTAGTTCTAAAAAAGTTGTGCATGATGGAAGCCGAGAGAACAAATTTGATTTTGAGCGCCCACATTGATAATTCGACGTGGTCAGGTTCTAAAATCACGAAATCGCTGAAAATAGCTAAATGGCCGAAAGACGCACTCGAAAGTTGTACAATTTTTTGACGAAAAACGAAAAATACATGATGATGGATGAAAAAAACGTACGTGAAGATGGATTTTCTGAAATTCTATAAGACCATTGCCAGTGGAGATGTCCCCAGCAAATTTAAACTCGTTTTCGCTGATAAAATTGCCAGGAATTTTTAAATTTATACCAGAGGACGCAGGGGTGTCATACCATCATAGAAATATTTCTCGTACCCAAAAACCCTCACATCCCAAATTTGGTTCCGTTTGCGTGATTGACTTTCGAGTAACGCAGCCCTCTCCCTTAGGGAGGGGGGGGGCGGTGTGGTGGTTGATGGTTAGGATAATCCCTAAAACCTGCATATGCCAAGTTTGATTCCATTTTCTTGATTAGTTCTTGAGTTATGCAGAAATGTATGCTTCATTTGTATGGCAAACCCCCCCCCCCTTCCTTAGAGAAAGGGAGAGGAATGCCCATTCACCATAGAAACGTTTCTTGCCCCTAAAACCTTCACATGCCAAATTTGGCTTCATTTCCTTGATTGGTTTTCGGGATATGCAGAAATTTGTGTTTCATTCGTATGGTAGCCCCCTTAGAGAGAGGGAAGGAGTGTCTAACGATCATAGAAATGTTTTTACCCCCTTTAACCTACATATGCTAAATTTTGCGCCATTTGCTTGATTAGTTTTCGAGTTATGCCGAAATTTGTGTTTCATTTGTATGGCAGCTCCTCTTCGAGAAGGGATGGAGTGTCTGCTCACCATAGAAACTTTTCTTGCCCCCTAAAACCTTCAGATCCCAAATTTGGCTCCATTTGCTTGATTAGTTTTTGAGTTACACAAATGAAACACAAATTTCTGCATTACTCGAGAATTAATCGTACAAATGAAATGAAATTTGGCATGTGCAGGTTTTAGGGTGCAATAAATGAATCGATGGTGGTTAGATACTCCTCCCCTCCCCCCCCTCTTAAGGGGAAGAAGGGGGCTGGTTCTGCCATACAAATGAAACACAAATTTCTGCATTACTCGAGAATCAACCGTTTGAGTGCAGAGCAAATTTTGTTAGCGTATGCCGAAAATGCGGATGAGTTTGGGTATATTTAAAAGAATACTAAAGAGCTTAGACAACTGATTAGGTCACAAAAGTTGTATTAAAGGGTTTGTCACATCAAATTGCATCACGGAAAAAACGCTGTAGAAATTTAATTTTTAGGAATTATATCTTCAGCTTTCGCTTATAATCAGATAATGCTTCACTGTCAATTTTTCGTAAATTTGGAAAAATGTCGTCGAACGAAAAAGAGCGTCGTGAATTAATCCTGCGCACTCATTTCGAGAATCCGGAGTTGTCACATCGGGACATCGGTAAGATGCTGGGAATCGTCCAATCCACGGTCAGCAGAGTACTAAAACGATACTTCGAGAACCTAACCATCGACCGGAAGGTGAAGAACGGCAAAAATGGATGCTCCGTCAGTGAAAAAGATCACAAGCGCGTAGTTAAGCAGTTTAGACGTGATCCGAGAAGTTCGGTCCGGGATGTCGCCAATAAGCTGAATTTGTCAAGTTCATTCGTCCAGCGGACCAAGCAGCGGGTGGGCCCGCGTACATACAAAGTTCAGAAGGCTCCTAACCGCGACGAAAGGCAAAACGCGAGCCCGGAAGCTGTACACCGAAATGCTGACGAAGCCGCATTGCCTGGTAATGGACGACGAAACCTACGTCAAAGCGGACTTTCGTCAGCTGCCGGACCTGTTGTTCTTCTCCGCAGAGGACAAATTCATCGTTCCGGAGGAGGTTCGCAAGCAGAAACTATCCAAGTTTGCCAAAAAGTACATGGTGTGGCAAGCGATCTGCTCTTGCGGAAAGCGGAGCGCCCCCTTCGTGATGACCGGCACGGTAAACGGGCAGGTTTACCTTAAGGAGTGCCTACAGAAGCGCTTACTACCACTATTGAAGCAGCACGAGGGCCCGACCATCTTCTGGCCGGATCTCGCTTCGTGCCACTATTCAAAGGACGTGTTGGAGTGGTACGAAGCCAACGGGGTCACCTTCGTGCCAAAGTAAATGAACCCGCCCAACGCGCCGGAGCTTCGCCCAATAGAGAAATATTGGGCGATTATGAAGCAGGCCCTCCGGAAGAACCCAAAAGTTGTCAAATCGGAGGCGGACTTCAAGAGAAAATGGATTTCTGTTCAAAAAAAATTACAACCTGACGTTGTACAGAACCTTATGGACGGGGTAAAGAGGAAGGTGCGAGCATACGGGCTTGGGCTCGAAGTATGAATAAAAAAAAATGCCAAAAGTTGTTTAACAGTTTTTATTTTACTGTCTAAAATTTTCAAAAGGATCGGTCTACTGGGCGAATTTCTACAGCGTTTTTTCCGTGATGCAATTTGATGTGACACCCTTTAATAGAAAAATACACATAAAAAGTGAGGTTTATAAAATTTTCTACCATAAACTCCCTCACCTCTACATAAATAATTTTTTTTTAAATAATATATTTAAACAATATTCAAACAATTTCATTCAAAACTATGGTTTGCTGCACAATTGCCTCTTTAAAAAATGTCCCCAGAAGACGAAATCCTACTTTAAGAGGTGCTAAGTTAAAAATAATAACATAGAACAAAAAGAGCGCTATCGCGCTCCCCGCACTTTTCGCATATAACAAGAGGAGCGCTATCGCGCTCCCCCGTGTTCAAACGGTTAATCAAGCAAATAAAACCATATTTGGCATGTAACGTAACGGAGAAACATGTTATTTGCAAGTGGTTCAAAAATCATGAACGAGAATTGTGTCTGAAAATAATCTGATATATTGTCGAGTTTTGGTATAAGTTTATAGTAAAATTTATTTTATAGTAAAAGGAAATTTTAATAATGGATGTGATAACGAAAAATAAATTTTGGGCGGGACGAAGTTTGCCGGGTCTGCTAGTGTATATATATATATATATATATATATATATATATATATATATATATATATATATATATATATATATATATATATATATATATATATATATATATATATATATATATATATATATATATATATATATATATATATATATATATATATATAACCCGGCAAACTTCGTCCCGCCCATTGCATTCTCGAGTAATGCAGAAATTTGTGTTTTATTTGTATGGCAGCCACCCCTAAGAGAGGGGGGAGGGGTATTTAACCACCATAGAAACATTCATTGCACTCTAAAGTTTCCATATGCCTAATTTGGTTTAATTTGCTTGATTAATTCTCGGGTAATGCAAAAATTTGTGTTTCATTTGTACGGCAGCCCTCTCTAAGAGAGGGGGAAGGAGTATCTTAACACCATAGAAAAGTTTATTGCATCCTAAAACCTCCACATGCCAAATTTGGTTTCATTTGCTTGATTAATTCTCGAGTAATGCAGAAATTTGTGTTTCATTTGTATGGCAGCCCCCCCTTTGAGTGGGGGAAGGACTGTCTAACCATCATAGAAACATTTATTGCACCCTTAAACTTTCACATGCCAACTTTGGTTTCGTTTGATTGATTAATTTCCGAGTAATGCAAAAAATTGTGTTTCATTTGTATGGCAGCCCCCTCTAAGAGAGGGAGAAGGAGCCCTACCCTACCCCTACCCTTCCGTGAGCTCCACATAGCTCAATAAATGTCTCGTTCTCTTTTGTGTCGTGATTTGTAACACGTAAAATCAAAATAAAGGCACCATGGGAAATTATTTCTGTAAAATCATATTTCATATCATATAATCATATAACGGCCCTACTGTACTGCCCATGTTTGTATAGGAGACGTAAATGACAAAATGAACAAAATCGCATTTTCGCTGTTACGCATTCTACACAATGTAAAACGTATGCTCAACATGCGAACAAACATTTTTTGTTCGAAAACATTTGAGCAATTTTGAGAGAAAAAAAAACGTTTTCGTTTCACTGTCCGCATAACAGATGTAGTTCCATACCGCTTTCATGCATGGTTCGAAAATCAACCATTATAAGTCTTATGTGCTATAAGCTAAAAACACATCGAACAACACAACTTTATTATAAAGATAAGGGTTGAGGCTTCAAGTATCAGTGCGTATTGAATCCTCAAAGTCAAAACAACATTTTTCCCATCACTCCAAAAATGGAAAATTTCGGTCCAACAAAGCCGTTTTTGCGTGGAATTGTTTTGCATTACTGCAAACAAAAGAAGACACATTGGATTCTTGTGGAAAGTTACGGCAAGCATGCTCTGTCGGAACCAACATGCAGAGCTTGGTTTCACCAATTCAAAAAGTCTAAAGTTTCCATATGCCTAATTTGGTTTAATTTGCTTGATTAATTCTCGGGTAATGCAAAAATTTGTGTTTCATTTGTACGGCAGCCCTCTCTAAGAGAGGGGGAAGGAGTATCTTAACACCATAGAAAAGTTTATTGCATCCTAAAACCTCCACATGCCAAATTTGGTTTCATTTGCTTGATTAATTCTCGAGTAATGCAGAAATTTGTGTTTCATTTGTATGGCAGCCCCCCCTTTGAGTGGGGGAAGGACTGTCTAACCATCATAGAAACATTTATTGCACCCTTAAACTTTCACATGCCAACTTTGGTTTCGTTTGATTGATTAATTTCCGAGTAATGCAAAAAATTGTGTTTCATTTGTATGGCAGCCCCCTCTAAGAGAGGGAGAAGGAGCCCTACCCTACCCCTACCCTTCCGTGAGCTCCACATAGCTCAATAAATGTCTCGTTCTCTTTTGTGTCGTGATTTGTAACACGTAAAATCAAAATAAAGGCACCATGGGAAATTATTTCTGTAAAATCATATTTCATATCATATAATCATATAACGGCCCTACTGTACTGCCCATGTTTGTATAGGAGACGTAAATGACAAAATGAACAAAATCGCATTTTCGCTGTTACGCATTCTACACAATGTAAAACGTATGCTCAACATGCGAACAAACATTTTTTGTTCGAAAACATTTGAGCAATTTTGAGAGAAAAAAAAACGTTTTCGTTTCACTGTCCGCATAACAGATGTAGTTCCATACCGCTTTCATGCATGGTTCGAAAATCAACCATTATAAGTCTTATGTGCTATAAGCTAAAAACACATCGAACAACACAACTTTATTATAAAGATAAGGGTTGAGGCTTCAAGTATCAGTGCGTATTGAATCCTCAAAGTCAAAACAACATTTTTCCCATCACTCCAAAAATGGAAAATTTCGGTCCAACAAAGCCGTTTTTGCGTGGAATTGTTTTGCATTACTGCAAACAAAAGAAGACACATTGGATTCTTGTGGAAAGTTACGGCAAGCATGCTCTGTCGGAACCAACATGCAGAGCTTGGTTTCACCAATTCAAAAGTGGTAATTTTGACCTGGAAGATGAGGTCCCGGTGCACCAAAAAAAAATCGAAGATGAGGAATTGGTGAAGTTACTCGATGAAGATCCATGCCAGACACAAGAACTTGCAGAAACGTTGGGAGTAACACAACAAGCAATTTCACATAGTTTAAAGCAACTCGGAATGATTCAAAAACAAGGCAATTGGGTCCCACATGAGTTGAAGCCGAGAGACATTGAAAGATGCTTTTTAATCTACGAAGAACTGCTTCAGCGACAGAAAAAAAGGTTTCCTGCACCGAATCGTGACTGGTGATGAAAAGTGGAAGCTTGGGTTAAGACCGGCCAGCCATCAACATCAACCGCAAAACCGAACATTCATGGTTCCAAGCTTATGCTGTGTTATCTGGTGAGCGTTACCGACGACAATTGATGCGTTTGAGCCGAGCCTTGGAGGACAAGAGGTCGCAATACGCCGATAGACACGACAAGGTGATTCTGCAACATGACAACGCTCATGGCCTGGCTGAGCAGCGATTTTAATCCTATGATGATACCAAAAAAAGGGTCGATCACTGGATTGCCTCAAAAGACCAGTCCTTCTTTCAGCGTGGAATCCGTATGCTACCAGAAAGATGGGAGAAGGTTGAAGCTAGCAATGGACAGTACTTTGAATGATCTGTGACTTCTCTTCTTTTTATAATAAAACGTTGAACTTTTCAAAAAAACCGCTTGAAACTTATTTGTACACCCAATAATTCACTGTAAATGATTTTAGCGAAAATATTTCCTTGGAACGCTTCATCATGTGTACAAAATATACAAAATACACGAAATGAAAAAGTGTTTGAAAATCTATGAGACAAGGTGTACACCAATAACAATGAATCAAAGATGATTACAGCACGAGTAACTTCAATTATACTATTTCTTCCGCAGGAATTGGAGTCTCCATTCAAGATATCCGGTCTCAGTGCGAACCCCTATTTGTATACCACGGTGAAGGTGGTCATCCTATCGGCACTTTCCGGCGTTCTCAGCGAAATGCTGGGTTTCAAACTTAAACTTCATAAGATTAAAATTAAGTAGACGGTTTCGTTTTACGTACCAGCAGCAGACAACTCACTGTGCTAGCTCTAGAGTATGTAGATCAGGCCTGCTGTGGATAGTGAATCCATATAATTTTTTTTATCAATTTAGGGTAGAGTTGTTTAGGACAATGTAACGAACAAGCAATGTTCTGATGAGATTGCGAATGAATCAAGCATAGGTTTTCGTGAACCGTTACGTAGACTACACATTTATTTTTTAGGGCGAAAGCATTTTTTAGGCTTTGAATCCTCCCCATCCCTCAACAGCAACTGTCGATAGATTTTAGCTATGGAAAAGTGGTATTTTTCGAAGTACTATATTTTAGAAGAGAATAAAATAAACGACATACATGGTCGTATGAAAAAAAAAGAAAACTCATGTGATTGATATATGATTCGTTGAACGATTGACAGTGCTGTAATAAAGTATTCATTGTTGAATGTATGTATTGTTTCATTTGTACTCTCGAAAATCTCCCAGGAAATTTCGGATTAATAAACGGATTGGCATCAATATCCAATATTTGAACCACTTATTAATATATACGATCTATTTTCTGTGCAAGTTTCGTCGTTTCTAACAATTCAATATACAAGTCGTTTATTGCCATACAATTTAATGTTCACACATTCAATGTGTTACCAAGCTTCATTTCAAATATTTTTTCTCTGCGTTCCCAACAATATGTTTCCTGTTCACCACTCTGTGTGTGTGTGTGTGTGGTGTGAGTAACAATAACACCAAATTTCCAGTGGAACGAATAGTTCAAACTGTTTTTGTGTCATGTCATTTTCGTACAAATTCATTCCATTATTCTACCAAACCTTACGGAACGTGTTAATGAGTAAAACACAGATATAAATATAGTTCTTATGTAAATGAGAAAAGATAAGCTACTTGATTATGTCTGTTTTTATTGTTTGTATGTTTTTTTTTATTTTATTCAACACGGAAATCCAAAAATATATTTACCTTTAGTTCGTTCCCTTTCAATTGTCATCATCCAAGCGTTTTTTTTATTATTTTCTGCTAAATGTCAGGTACTTTCCATTATTTTAATATTCAGTAAGAATCTTCCTACAACAATAAGTGTTTCTGATTGCAGCTACCATTTTTGTCATGGAAACCAAAACTGAGGGATTGAGATAGTGTATATTTTTTATTATTTTACAACGGCTCTTTTTTTCTCCAAGTGTATAATATGTAAAAATACTGTGAAGATATTTTTTCTTCTTTGTCCTATTCGGGAAAATAGACTAAACATCGATCGCATTTTCTCTGTTGCTCTTCTTGATAAAAAAAAAATTAAATTTACAAGTAACAAATCGAAAAATTTGAAATGGATGACAATGATATAAAAGGTAGACTGAATATGTTACTATGTTTAGTATGCCGAAATTGTGGGAATAAGTATCAGAATAAGTAATAATTCAGCTAGTAAACATATCGAAGTCATCAGATTATAACAGGCATGGGAAAAAGTATAAAACAGCATATACTACTAAACGAAAATAACGTAAGCTTATCTGATGAATTTGCTAATGGTTTTATACAAATTGTGGAAAAATACGATAAAACAAAAAGCCAGGGACCAGTCAATCCGATCAACAACATGAGCAATTCAAACTACTCTGTCCGAAAGGCTACTGTCAAAAGTTTCGGTGTGAAGTCGTATGCTTTGTGCAGACTTCTTCATGGACGCTGGAACCTCCGTCGCCCACCCTCGAACACCAGATGCTATCCCTGGTCATTATGCACAATGCTACAGCACGTGCGGCAACACTCGGTTGAGACAATAATACCTCATATTCATATCCCTAACCTGACCCGTTCCACAAAAATTGTTGCCCTTTTAACCTCGAGTAAACCGCGAGTATTCGGTCGAATCCTACTAATCATAGCAATTAGTTGAAACTTTGTATAAACAAACCTTGAATTAGCCGCTCCGCAAAGCTTATGCAATTGAGCCTTACAAATAAATGAATTGGATAAAAACGCTGGAAATCATGGTGAATTGAAAAACATTTTGAAAGCACCCCCTTTTCAGGAGCCAGCAAATCTTTTTCTCTGATGAGAAAAACTCAAACCAGAATCAAAAAGCAAACCACATAACAGCCTCACAGCCCACTGAGAAAAAAAAACAACAAAAACTAACGGTATTGCAAGTACATGAAAGTAGGGGGGAATTTTGTTCCTACCGAAATGTGTTCCCTAACGGAGACATTAAAACCAAATCATTATCAAAGCGTTTAACGATATAACTCTTCAAACATATCCAAAATCAACAGATAGCCTAACGGAATCCTACGTCTATGCGGTCGTGTCTTGGACACAACCCTCCTGTGACATTTTTTTCCATACCATAAGTCCCAGAAGGTCGATTTTCGGCTAGTTTTTTTTTTCGAGATGACACCTGATCTCGACGTATTATCCATTTTTAGGTCACTCAGCATCAATTTTTTTTTTCGATTTTCCAAATTTCATTTGCTGACTAATTTGCGAAGGTTATGATTCGAGGGGCTCAGAGTAAAAGAGGTGTAAGTGATTTGATCGATTTCTCTTCATCAACTGTCTCTTTAGTTAATAACTCAACTGGAAAAACGTTCCGATTTTAGTTTGGTATAGAATCCGATAGATAAGGTTCTGGCCTATCTTCCATATTGTCAAATACAGCTGGGAACGTGTTTGCAGCTAAGTTATGACCAAAAGAGAGAGTCGATGTAGCGAACAACAGCTGAAATGTAGGTACTTTGATTTGCACTGACAGGTTGGCATCATCCGAGCATATTCGAAGAGATAAGCGATGTCACCTCGTTGGTTTTACCGTTCATACACTGAAAGATTCGCGATTAAGTTTTCAATAGGACCTTTCTGTTTTGATCGATTCTCTTTATTAACTTCCTCTCTAGATAACAACTGCCTTGTAAACGGACTTTGCGAAATTTTCAGGTACTTTGATAAACGAGGTTCTCTTCTAGAGTCCAAATCGTGGAATACATCAGGAAATGCTTTTACCGCTGAGTTATTAACAATAGAGGACGTCGATGAACAGAATCGATCAAAACAGATAGGTCCAATTGAAAAGTTAAGCGTGATTTGTTTTAAAATGTCTAAAAAATCCGTAGAAGCACCGATTAATCTGTCAGTCCTGTTCTGTATTCCTACGGATTTTCATTTCGTTCGAATTCTAATTTCGCATTTCCTATTCCGAAGTACAGAATGGAATTTTATCAAGTCGTTCGAAATATCTCGAATCGATTGAAATACAGAATAGGGGTATGTATCTTTGGCAACCGTGCTGATAAGGCCGATTTCGTGCTGAAAGTCAATTTCTGGAGTTTGATCTAATAACGGAGAGTGAAATTCTGATTCCAGTCATCTCCTTCACATGAGCAGGTCCCATTGTAGTCTCCCTGAATGAAGACGGATCCGAATATTTGTTTGAATGGTAAAACTACATTCTATCATAACGGAGCCCTTAGACAGGCTGCTTAGAAACATCGGCGTCATTTTCACCAGGGCGCATGCTAAAAATCACTTTAGGAACCCCTTCTAACCCCGTAACAGTCATGCCATCAACATCGTCAAAGTCACGATACCATACATGCTGCCGTCTCAGTCGCCCTGGACCTGTTTACAGAGGCTCGGAAGGGGTCTCCCAGCCGGCACTTCAAGGCAAGTACGCGTGTATTGGTGACTGTTCTGCCCCAGATGCTTCTCAAAATTGCAGCTCCACGTTAAGCTATAGACCACGGGTTTGCCGTGTTGCTTTCGAAATCAACGCCCTTCTGACGACGCAAGATCCTCAAGCTCCCCAGCTGAACCCAGTTATTCTAACTCACTGCGAACGGTTGTGGATACACCAGAACGCAATGTGTACTGTGCTTCGGAAACCCTGGATCCACCCGACCCAGTCTAGCGATTTGCTGGTTTCTGCATCGAAGTCGTCCTGGCCCTGCGATCGAGGCTGGTGAAAGGATTTTCCAGCCTGTGTTGACAGGCTTCTTCTTCTTGAATGGCATCAACGTTCCCTGTGGAACTTTTGCCGTCTCAACTTTTACATTAAAGGGTGTGTCAAATCAAATTGCATCACGGAAAAAACGCTGTAGAAATTTAATTTTTAGGAATTATATCTTCAGCTTTCGCTTATAATCAGATAAGAGTGTATAGATCACGTTGGCCATGCTTCACTGTCAATTTTTCGTAAATATGGAAAAATGTCGTCGAACGAAAAAGAGCGTCGTGAATTAATCCTGTGCACTCATTTCGAGAATCCGGAGTTGTCACATCGGGACATCGGTAAGATGCTGGGAATCGTCCAATCAACGGTCAGCAGAGTACTAAAACGATACTTCGAGAACCTAACCATCGACCGGAAGGTGAAGAACGGCAAAAATGGATGCTCCGTCAGTGAAAAAGATCACAAGCGCTCAGTTAAGCAGTTTAGACGTGATCCGAGAAGTTCGGTCCGGGATGTCGCCAATAAGCTGAATTTGTCAAGTTCATTCGTCCTGCGGACCAAGCAGCGGGAGGGCCTGCGTACACACAAGGTTCAGAAGGCTCCTAACCGCGACGAAAGGCAAAACATGGTGGGGAAGACGCGAGCCCGGAAGCTGTACACCGAAATGCTGACGAAGCCGCATTGCCTGGTAATGGACGACGAAACCTACGTCAAAGCGGACTTTCGTCAGCTGCCGGGCCTGTTGTTCTTCTCCGCAGAGAACAAATTCAGCGTTCCGGAGGAGATTCGCAAGCAGAAACTATTCAAGTTTGCCAAAAAGTACATGGTGTGGCAAGCGATCTGCTCTTGCGGAAAGCGGAGCGCTCCCTTCGTGATGACCGGCACGGTAAACGGGCAGGTTTACCTTAAGGAGTGCCTACAGAAGCGCTTACTACCACTATTGAAGCAGCACGAGGGCCCGACCATCTTCTGACCGGATCTCGCTTCGTGCCACTATTCAAAGGACGTGTTGGAGTGGTACGAAGCCAACGGGGTCACCTTCGTGCCAAAGGAAATGAACCCGCCCAACGCGCCGGAGCTTCGCCCAATAGAGAAATATTGGGCGATTATGAAGCAGGCCCTCCGGAAGAACCCAAAAGTTGTCAAATCGGAGGCGGACTTCAAGAGAAAATGGATTTCTGTTAAAAAAAAAAACTACAACCTGACGTTGTACAGAACCTTATGGACGGGGTAAAGAGGAAGGTGCGAGCATACGGGCTTGGGCTCGAAGTATGAATAAAAAGAAAATGCCAAAAGTTGTTTAATAGTTTTTATTTTACTGTCTAAAATTTTCAAAAGGATCGGTCTACTGGGCGAATTTCTACAGCGTTTTTTCCGTGATGCAATTTGATGTGACACACCCTTTAACTAGCGTCATTAATTAATACATAGTTGAGATTTCTCAAGCCAAATAAGACGCCTAGAACACGTCAATACTACATAATGTGAGACGCTAACCACTCGGTCACGGGTGTACACGGTGTTGACAGGCAAGTATCTTATTATTCACGACGCTCCTTCCCTTGATCCTTCGTCGATTGCAGCGGAATACCACAGGCCTTTGGCAGAGTCTCTATTCCCAACGACTGATGCCAACGCAAGGGTTCAACTGTTCTCCTGTATTATCAAAACCTTGGCGGAATTAACACCTCGTTAGCGAAGTACGCGACTGCTTGCAGCGACGACTGCTACGACATCTACGCGTTTACTGAAACATGGCTCAATGACATCACTATTTCAAGCCAGCTCTTCGATTGTAATTACGCCGTTTTCCGACAAGATCGATCACCCTCCAACAGCAACAAAAGTTCTGGTGGCGGAGTCTTGCTGGCTATTCGTTCTCGCTATAATCCCCTCCCGAAATCCTGACGGTTGAGCAATTGTGGGTGTCGATCAATGCGGGCGACTCAACACTCTTCATCTGTGTGGTATATATTCCTCCGAATCGTGTAAACGACAACACTCTTATCGAAAAGCACTTGTTGTCGCTCGACTGGATTAGCTCTTTTATGGGCACGAAGGACAGTTTGACAATCCTTGGAGATTTCAACTTACGTGATGTAAGATAGGAGCAGAACACCCATGATTTTTATTTCCCTACATCTGACTCATCGACTGGATTCGCATCCCGTAATCTGTTGGACGCTTATCGCACTTTAAGACTCGGATAAAAGAGCGGAGTTATGAATCGTAACAACCGCATGCTTGACCTCTGCTTTGTGAGTGAGGAAATGTGTTCCAACTGCTCCGTAATGCTAGCTCCTGCTCCGCTAGTAAAAAGTTGCATACATCATCCCCCGTTGCTGGTCTGCATTGATATTTGCGTACAACGTGATTACAAAGATACGACAGAGAGCATACACTACAACTTTAACAAAGCCAACTTCGACGAGATGAACAATTTCCTCTCAAACGTTAATTGGGATGAAGAACTGGCCTATCGCGACGTCAACGACGGGACATCAACGGTATCGTGCATCATGATCTATGCCATTGATCAATTTGTACCTAAGCGAACTAACCGTGTACCTCTTAAACCTGCATGGTCGAACTCGGAGCTTAAGCGCTTGAAGAAACGGAAAAGGACAGCGCTTCGGGAACATGCCAAACTTCATACCGAATCTACGAAGGCGCGTTATTCCAAGGCTAATTCAGACTAAAGACGATTAAACGATCAACTACATCAAGCGTCTAAAATCCAACCCTAAGAGGTTCTGGCAACACGTGAATACTCAAAGAAAGGAAACAGGGCTACACCGTTAGTCATGGTTGAGGGAACGCTACCACCATTCCAGATATTGCAGAATTATTTCGTAAACAGTTCAGCAGTGTTTTCAGTAACGAATGAACATCCGCCGCCGCAATTTACGCACACATGTTTGCTTATGCGTCCATCCCTCGCGAACAAATTATGGATTTAACGAGCCCATGCGAAGGATGTGCCGTGTCTTCAACAGATACTACGATGTGTTTGACTTTAATGTTTCACGTTGTAGAAATAAGAGTTGTTTCCGTAGAGTTTCAATTAATATGTGTAGTGTCGTAATGTTCATGTCATTGGGATAATTATTATATCTGTTAGCAAATAAATAAATAATGATTAAGAGAAATCGATCAAGTCACTTACACCCCTTTCCTTTCGAACCCCTCAATTGTCATCACCATTCATAAAAAAAATCATGATTTCATGATGAAATTTGTTTTTTTAACAGAAATATTTTACAAACTCTACACAACACATTCTAAGATTATTAGGTTTCTAGGCTGAAAATGCCTAGGATATGGATATCAGGTTGGAATCATACCATG
This sequence comes from Toxorhynchites rutilus septentrionalis, assembly GCF_029784135.1. NCBI lineage: Eukaryota > Metazoa > Arthropoda > Insecta > Diptera > Culicidae > Toxorhynchites > Toxorhynchites rutilus. Next base: position 207,188,790 of record NC_073745.1, read on the forward strand.
GAAACTATGAATAGTGGCCGGTAGGTCGAACCGACAAACAAGTGCCACAACTTGATTGTTTGAAGGCCGATTGATCATGAAAATTTAATTTCATTCAAGCGAATCATGGCTTGTTGGAGTCACTTCGATTGCAAAAAATCCTCCTTAACGGATGAACTCCAGCCGATTCTCAGAACCTCGAAAGTTTGATGGTTGACCAACGGTTTCGTCAGCATATCCGTAACCACAATGTTGGTTGGTTCCTCTTTTCCTCGTTAATCTGGCAGACGAAATTGTTTTTTTTGTCGCTGTGTTCCGACCGGTTGTTGATTTCCCCCGTAGATCATTCATGAAGTGAATCCTTGAATCCTCATGAATCCAAAATTATCCTTGTTACGACAACGTAGAAATGTAAATCCTTTGAATCTTTTTGCAGCACTTCAACAGCGCCACAAATCTAGGTTCGGTCACGCGTATTCCAGAGCTTGCCGCTCAGACCGCATTCAAGGCGTGTTATTTGACATAGAAATCTCAACTAAACACAAGTGTTACCACGTTGAGACGTCGAAGGTCCTCTAGGAACGTTAGTGTATCGTTGGTTCATTTTTAGGAAAAACAAAAAAATACTTTTGTTCCTAAATAGATACCATAGAAAAAATCCACAATCAAAATTTGCTTCATCGTGTTTTGCTCATCGAATCACTCCTCCGTTCTGATAGCCGGTTGTTTACATCTGACATCATAATTTTCGTAGCTGTTTAGTCAACTTTTGGTGCGTAGTGATGTGTTTTTGACGCTGAGGGTGGAAAGTAAATCTCAAAACAGGTCCGAAATTTGATTGTGCGTGACTTCCAGCCTAAGAAATCTCAACGAAACATTGCTGGGAAGCATGGGGTAAGTCGTGGTGCGGTTTAGCTGGTCATTCGAAAGCATCAGATGCTCGGCAACGTAGTCGATTGATCGGAAAGAGAACCGATACGTAAGGCTGATGAAGGAACGGACACGCTAATTATCCGGGATGTAAAAAAAATCACGAACGATCATTTGGGCAATCAAAGAAAGGTTGAATCTGGTCCTTTCCCCTAAAAGTATCCATTTAGAAACAAAAGTCATTTATTTTTACGTACTATTTACTGGAATACCGAAAAGTTTGAAAATACTTTCAATATAGAATCACTCTGATTTCAAATGGGGGCGGATTTTTTGCGCCCATCAGTGTATTTGGACGACACAGAACGTAGCACTTTGAGCAGTTTTTTCGACAACAAATCTAGCACCTTCTGGCAACTTCAAGAAAAATGGCGAAATACTCTGAAACAAATATATATCCACCCACGCGAATTTCGCTTTGATTTTTTCCTGAAAACTGAGTTGAACCTAGCCATACATAGTCTGTATTTCAGTGAAGTATCCAGCACTATTCAGTATTTCGACGGATTTCCATTTCGTTCGAAAGTGGTATTTCGATCGAGTTATAATTTCGCACACTTAGGAATGTGTTTGCCATTTAATGATCGAGAAGAAACAGATCGATTGAAATGTAAAAACAACTCGAACGGGCTAAAGAATGGATTTTTAGCAAGTCGATCGAAATGTCGAATCGTGGTGATTGTCTGTATCTGAGTCTTTTTTCTATCCAATGATGATTTACACCTAATGCTACAACATTTGCATCAGAGCTGCGTAATGTGTCATATATTTCTATGAAAACAACCGACTCTTCTAACTTAATTTAAATCATTCCCAAGCTTTACAAAACCCATTCAAGTACGAACAACGGTTACCAATCCATTCCTAGCTCCAGCCGTTTGGAAACATGTACAAGCATGTTCAGGGTTAAACAAATAACAGTTTATTTAACTGAGCACGAATGATTGTTTTTCCCTGTAGCAACTTGAAATGGTACTACTGTGTTTCAAAATATAACGAAGAAGCTTAAATGTTTTAATGCTCGATTAACAATTGGTTGGAATAATACAAATTCAATTATCAATAAAAGTACGATAAAAAGAGTACAAAGAATATGGTCTCTGGCAACCCAAGAAGCACAATTGGCCTCTGCGCCAAAGAATTTCATCTTCCATAATTTACAGTATCCAACGCAGTGTACAAAATATATAATAACAGAAATATATTTTATAATATCTAAACCGAAAAATATTACCAAAAAATAACTTCAAAATTAAAATGAATAATCAACAAAAACAGTACATTATTTGTACCCATGAATATATCATTGCGTAAATATAACTTATTACACACTTATTGAGAAATATTCCAATTCGATTCGTTATTGGTTTCTATCTATGTTTCTCCCTCAAATTATCAATTAGTTTCCCCGTTTTCGATCCTCACAGAAGCAGTGAATAATTAAGGCTTATTTAGACGTCGCTCATTTGGCTATCGTAGTTCTTCTGTTTCATCAAATTTACACCTAAAAAATTGTTATACCAACGATAAACCTGTCCGCAGGACATGGACAAAAATCAACGGTCACTCCACCGACAAAAAGTAACGATCACCGCAATCCGATGATCGGGGGAGCGATCCAGTTTGTTCTGCTGTTTTCTCCTTCTTTTGACTCTTTTTCCAAATACTAATATTATTGTAAAAACAGAGATTGACACAATATGTAGCGCAGGCCCGAACGGAATAACGCTACCTCCAAAACACAAAACACCTTTACATCGATCCCGACTTGGGATAATTCCTCAGCCCAGATTTGCTACTACCACTCCCACTGGCTCCTCCGCTGGTAGCGTCACTGCTGGTGGGGGTTGGATTCTCTGCCGATTGCCGCTCGTGGTACTCCTGGAAGCAGGGTACGATGCACAAGTTTGTCTGGCACTCGGGGCAGTGGTACTTGGTTTTGCGTCGCAGAATGCGTCCGTGGGCGTCGATTGTGTTCCAACAAAAATTGCAGCCGAGCGCGGGTCCTTCCCGCACCACTGGACAGTGACTTGAGCGTTGGCTTTCCAATGACAAAAAATCCGCCGATCTGGAACATGTCTGGAAGAGCAGAAAAAAATTATAGGAGGTTGTGTCCAAGATACGACCGCATTGTTGACGTAGAATTACGCTGCTTTTTTATATAAGTCGCTTGTTTTTAATTTCGGATATTTTTTTAAAATGTTGTGAAATTTTAGAAATAACTGTTCGGTAGAATGGCATGAACGCCCTGAAATAGTTTTTTTTATTGTAGAATCAGTTGACGATAACTGGAAACAACAACAATGATAATACTTGCAAGTGTCAAATATCATGCTACATGTTATTTAGTATTGCCTCAGTGGAATCGCACCTTTAGGCATCGTTCGTACAACGTAATCCAAGCGCCAAACAAGCGTTCGCCATAGCATGCATACAGAGCCAAGGAAAAAAGAAATAAGTTTTGCTACTGGCAAGCGAAACCAAATCGCATAAAAATTGCAGAACGACATTTATTCAGACTAAATAAACGAAATAAACTCTTTCTGTTGATCTCTATAACCTCGAAAAAAGTAGCATTGCTTCATTATGATCAATATTAGCACAAATGCAATCCTAGTTCAAGGCAGTTTTGCGTCTTGCACGCGAACTCAAATAACTTATAACATTCCAATACGACATTCAAGATGCTTGGTATTCCCCAAATAATGTTTTGGCGCACAATCTTAACGCCTACTTCGCCATGGCGTCAGTTCAATACATTGATGCAATAAGTGATCTCCGATTTTTAAAATTAATCGTTCATCAGCTAATCGAATGCTTGTCAGCAGTTTGTTATTCGATACGATTAATCCCCCCAAATAATCGACGAAGCGCAATTCGCGTTGACGGCATTGAACTTCGGTTACGAGTTTAGGGGATCGTCAAAGATAATGATTGATTTTCAGGATAAAACTGCAGCGGCCGTTCGTTTTTTTTCTCTGTGTTTGGATCGATTAATCGACGTAAATTATTCGTTCGTTTCGATTATTGATTGTGCAGTATTCGTTCGATTTCTGTAGGAAGTATTCGATTAATCGATTAATCGAACGATTGTCGGGGATCACTAGATGCAATGTCGAAGGCACCAACGAAGCCTTTTTGATGACGGAAAATAAACAATGTTAACTGCTTGGAAAAAGACTGAATATTTGTCTCAGCAGAGATTCATTACTAATTACCCTAGCGCAAATATTTTTCTCCCACTATCCCCCCTCCTTGTTTATACTCATCATCACGTTCCCCCCCCTCCCCCAATAATCGCCAATCATAGCATTAAAAAATTAGGCGATTGTTGCATCGTGACAAGGTCAATGCTCACGGAAGCAGATACAAATGCGGTTTCAGCGTAGCGAAAATGCCCTATTTCTATGCACGGGTTATGAAGCACGCACGTACTCGACAGAAGCCCTTTCTGTTAATATTGCCGATCTAGATTAGCTTAGCTCTCATGCTTTGTGGAGAGAGTTTTGTTACTGTCATGCGAAACCAAAATTCCAGAACATTTATTTTCTTGGTGAGCCGACGATAGCCTAGCTTGATGATTGTGTAGCTCAAAACCTGACCTCAATGGCGCCATTATGATGCAATGATTGCAATGCCAGAGACATCAGCGCGTGAATAATTTGGTCACGTCCTCAGCTCAATCCGAAACGAAGACATGTGATGACGCAAAACAAGGAAGAACGAGCGATGTTCATTGCTTTAAATACAGAACGTGACTGAAAGTTTGCCAGGGTCAGGTCAGGTTTTGTATTATAAAGATTTTAAACTTTTTAGTTCATTCATCTCTAGTCTTGAAAAAGGCCCTTGGAAAACTTTACTCTACAACTACATTACATCTCCACCCTCACTGCCTTGAGAAAGGCACTCGATCCCTCGCCGTCCAGCTCGTTCAGCAACGATGTTGTCCAGTCGGTGTCCTCACGAAGAATTATTTTTGAAAGTTTGCCTCAGCGAGATCATCTGTTTATGCTCTAGACAAAAATTCCCCTTCATTCTTCTTCTTTTCCTTCGTTTACGGAGACTTTCGCAGATGAAAATTCAATATCTTTTGAGTAATCGATTATACATAGTGAAAAACGTCGGAAAACTCGAGCTAGTGCTCTGAAGGTTGAATTTTCATTTTTCAATTTTCCGCAATGGTTTTGTTTGGATGAAAACCAATAAAATGAAATTATGTTGATATCAAAACAATTATTATGTTTACGTTTAATGGATCTATAATGTAATTATTAGCAACTTTAACATTGGTTAAGAAAATTGTATTGACGGAAAAGTATTACATTCAATCAAAATGCCTTGGCCAACGAAGAGAAGGGTTAAAGCTCTAACGATAACGTCTAAAGAAAAACATTAAGGAATTATCAACATCGAGTTACTTTGCGGAAGAACTTGTTAATACCAAAAAAGTCCCAATTCGCATGTGTTATAAATTTGCTCATGTTACGCTCGCGTATGATCAGAATTTTATATGCAAATACACCTTCCATATATATTTATATTTGCAATTGTTAATCGGAACACATCGTTCATACATTTTACTTTAGTATTGAATATTTTTTTTTTCAAATGTATTCTAAAACTCGTGTCAGTTACTGTGCGGAAGAACTTTTTTTTTATCCCATTTATTTATTTAAGGCTCATTAGCATTTTTAGATGTAACAGAGCCGAATTTTAATCGTGTACATGTCACATGGTTATCATATCTATAATTAGCACATTACACAGTTGTCATTCGCCAGTATTCCTTCTATACCATTACATATGGTACATTCACACAGTAGCCATTTAGGCGTAAGAGTATTCTTTTCTGTTCTTCCATTATCCAGTTGGACCACCGGACAACAACACAAAGATGGTCAATGAGGGCCCTGAGTTTTGAACTCACGATCGATCGCTTACTAAGCGAACGCGCAACCAATGTGGCTACGGAGACCCTTGCGGAAGAACTTGTTAATACCAAAAAAGTCCCAATTCACATGTGTTATAAATTTACTCATGTTACGCTCGCGTATGATCAGAATTTTAGTTCATATGCAAATACTCCTTCCATATATATTTATATTTGCAATTGTTCATCGGAATACATCGTTCATACATTTTACTTTAGTATTGAATAATTATTTTTTTCAAATGTATTCTGAAACTCGTGTCAGTGAAGCGCCACACAGTCTGATAAGTGAATTGATCTATTTACGTGTGCTTTGCTCTTCTCTCACAAACACTATTACCCCATAAATACACGTGGCTTTACCCATACTACTACAACGGCTTCCTTCCACCTTCACCTTAAATCTTACGATTTCCCCCTTCGTTGCTCGTTGATAAGTTGCTCATTATTGACGGCACGGGAAGAGATGCTCACAAATCAGCTGAACAAATATGGAAAACTGGAAACGCTTAAAGTTTTCATGAATTTTATCCATTTACACAACAGGGGATCGTAATATATAGCATATCAAAATCGTTAAAATCCGTTCGCGGCAAAAATAGTTATCAACGTTAACTTTATTTCATAAAAACGTGACCTGTTTTCTGATTTGGCCCCCTAATGAAAGACGTAGTTCTACGTCAAAAATTGTTGAACCTTAATTTTCAATCAACAACTTACCAGAGGCGACGAGGCAGACCGTGAGAGTTCATCACTCTTAACTCGAATCGAACTGGGCGTTGTCAGGTCGGTTAATAACGTTGACGATGAATTGGTAGTGCTGGTGGTTGCTGTGGTGAAATTGTTGCTGCTGGCACTTGTACTTGCAGGTAAGCAGGAAGCGCCCGACGTGACATGGTGCTGTTGCTGCTGCTGACCCGACTCCACATCAGGAACAATAACCACCGTTGGGCTCATCGTGCGGTCGGTCTGAAGATGGATCTGTGGAATTGTTGTGGCGGACGTGGCTTCTTCGTCCGAATCCGCCTTCAACGAGGAGGACGGCGTTAAGTAATGCGTCGCACCGCTGCTGCTAGTGACCAGTGTTAATGGAGTCGAACTTTGTGCAGTAGTCGACGGATGAGAGAGCTGTCGTTGCAATGAGTACGATGATATCGCCTGGAACGTTTGGTGCGTTCCTAGCGAGCTGGACGTTTGACTGAGCAACAGCGGGTGGGAGTGTTGCTTCACGAGATATGCTTGCTGGGATGGCACGGAAAGCAGATGACCCGTATGCGACCGATCTCCACCTGGTGTTCGTCCTTCGTGCGAAATCACATTCGACGATGTCGGTATGATCGGCTCGGAAACCTGTCGCTCGAAACGATGGTGTGTGGGAACAGTGAGCAAATTTTGGGCATATATTGTTGTGCCATCGGGGGTATCCAAATCGGAACCATACTGCTGACCGGACGATGACGAATCACTTTCCTTTTTTATTCTCTGCTGTCGAATCAGCAGTCGGCCACGTTTCGCCGCAGGATGCGTACTGACCGTGAAGGACGATTCGAGACTAGTGGACATGCTCGATGTCCCACTTGAGCTTGACTGTCCTAAACTCAGCCCCAGTGCGAGCTTTGCCATTTCTGCAACTGCAATATCAAGAAAAATGAGGGAAATGTGAGTATCGCAGCATATCGCAACAAATGTTCACAAATTTTCTGTTTATTGCTCTTTTATATTTTTCCTTGGTGAAGATTCCCCAATTAACCCTTTCCCGTACAACATCGAGTCTCACTCGTGGGTACTTGAATAACATAGAGCGCTAGAACGCTCAGCAGGCTAGTGAAATCATTTGATATGTGACGTATTAAATAATACGGGAAGGGGTTAAAAATATGATTTGTTTTTTTAATTTTTTAATGCTTATGACGGATTTCGCGCCAACTCGTATATGGGTTGGCATGGCCCTCTCAGAACTTGATGAAACTTTGTGGGTGTACAGATCTTACCTAATTGAGCAACTTAGCATACTTCATTCATCCAAAACTTCTCTAGACTAACATATGGAAAGGGTCAAATACTTTTGATCATTTTCATATAAATTTTTTTTACTCGAAAATTGTAAGTTCTACAAAAATGTGATCTATAGAAGAGTTTTAGAAAAATAATTGAATTTTCAGAAAAAAATATTAAATTTTTTTTTTAAATTCTACACTGAAAAAAAATGATTTCAAAAACTAAAAGTCGATTTTCTCAAAATGGTCATCCCAGATTTTAATGAAATGGTAAATAAATGGTAGATAATGGCCCTACAACTCTTCCATACATCGAAACTTGTGCATATTTAGGTTAAAACACAAACACAAACAAGTTTCTAACAAAAACTTTTCCAAGATTTGTTCTCGCAAATTTACAATTTTTTTGGGTGTACAGTTATAGAATAAATCAATAACAGGTAGAGATGAATTTATGGTGGCCCTTGGGTGTTAAGGTGTTAAGGTACAGCAGCTTGTTTTTGTAGTCAAATGCAATATGTTTCAATTCAGAGAGCAACAACAGCTATCAAACAATGGCCATCTGCCAAAAATCCACGTAGGTGACGTTCAAATAGAACCCCTATTGAACTGACAGAAGCCAACATATCGAGTTCCCCACTGATATTTTCCCTATGATTTGCTCTGAATCGGGTTTCCCACTGACAGTTTTGCTTGAAAGATGTTAGCCTCAATCATAGCACCCGACTGCAAAAATCTCTTAATCAGGTCAGGTATCGAATAATTGTTGTAGATTCAGGTATCTATCTAAGACAAGACCAAACAATAGGGGGTAGATTTCGAACCAGCTGCTGATTGGTTAAAGGGATGCCAATAATATTTGAAAATATACTTCGACAAAATGTACTCATGGTATGTACTCTCACGCTAGTTTTCATGATAAAGCATAACAGAAAAATACAATTTGTTATGAAATACGCAACAATTTTTTTTTACATCATCCAAATTGAGGATTGTTAACCGGTTTTACCGGTAATACCGAGTCATTTTCCATTACCGAATTATCGGTAATTTTACAACCGATAACCGGTAATTTCGATAATTTTAATTTTTACACCATAAATAATATTCGCCTCTATGCCGAACGAAAAATCCAACTGGCGACGTTGCGCCGATTCTACGACCTCCGACCTATTGTTCAAAAATAGTTGCTCAATCTCGATACTCGATGCCCTCGAACCAGTTCTGGTCGCTGTTGAACTGCTATGCCGGAAGAACTGCACCCTTTATGAAACTGACGTCGATTGCAATTTATGCTAGAACAGCTATCTGCATTCTGCTCGTGGTCATAGCACAATTAATGATGACTTCGGCGTCTTCTATCAAACTTCACGTTGAACAAGCAGACATTTTAAATCGTTCGTTATTTGATTAAATCTGACGATTATGGTATTGGTTCAGTAGCTGGATAACAGGAGGAAAAAAACCCTCTGGAAGATGCAGAATCTGTTGAGCATCAAGGAAAAACTTGACGATTGCAGCAGTCAAAGGTATCAACGTCCAGCCCAAGCTCAACGTCTATAAACGGATTGATGAAAATCCTCAGACATGTTTTCGTACAGAGAGCATCAGAGGCAAATACATGGCAATGGTATTCGATGCTCTTCGTACTGTACGCCCAACATTATTGGACTCTAAACGTCCGTTTTCCTCCTCTGGAAATTTCGATAGAGGGAAATCAGGGTAAACCCGACACATCCTGATTTGTCCAATTAGAAGACATTTTTTCCAGTATATGTCAAAAAGTTGAAGCGTAAACAACATAGTTTTTTGTCATTTTGAATATGTCGAATTTCGTACCAACGAGAGCGTTTATGCGGGGAGTGTTACTTCATTACTTCAATATGAAGAAAAAAGCTGCGGAAAGTTATCGCATTCTGGTGGACGTTTATGGTGACCATGTTCCAATTGAGTGAACGTGTCAGACGTGGTTTTCACGGTTTAAAAGTGGTAATTTTGACTTGGAAGACGAAGAACGTTCCAGACCGCCAAAAAAACTGAAGATAAAGAATTGGAGGCTTTCATCGATCAAAATCTGTCACAAACGCAACAAGAACGATCGTTTAAAAGCAATGGGAAAGATCCGAAACATAGGACATTGGGTGCCGTATTAATTGAAACCACAAGACGTCAAACGCCGTTTTTTACGTGCGAACAACTGCATTACGACAATCCTAAACGTCGAGCAACGTATGGATACCCCGGCCATGTATCAACATCGACGGCCGCACGGAATATTCACGTCTAGAAGATTATGCTGTCTATTTGGTGGGACCAGCTGGGTCTGGTGTACTATGAGCTGCTTAAAACCGAATGAAACCATTACGGTGGACCTCTACTGACGACAAGTGATGCGTTTGAGCCGTGCACTGAAGGAAAAACCGGTCAAAACATACTTGGAAACGCTGAAATAGGAGGTCCTATCCCACCCCTCGTATTCTCCAGACATTGCTCCGTCCGATTACTATCTTTTTCGATCGATGCAACATGGCCTGGTTGACCAGCACTTCTCCAATGTTGATGAAGTCAAAAATTAGATCGATTCGTGGTTAGCCGACAAACTGGCCGATTATTTCCCCAAAGGGATCCGTGAATTGCCAGAAAAATGGGAAAATGTTGTGACTAGCGATGGGCAATACTTTGAATATTAAATTTGTAACCATTTTGGCAGAATAAAGCATTAGTTTTTGAAAAAACAAAGAAACTTACCAGTACTCCTATTACATTTTTTCATTAATCAATGCAGTAGTCAAAATCATGAGAGCCCACATTTTGGCGGGAACTGAAAGTTATTGAGATGTTCTAAACTTAACTACAATTTTATTTTTCCTTCTCGTCAAATGTAAAGTTTTCTATGATTCTGACCGCTAGAATTATATTATTGGAACAACTTTTTTTTCAATAAAACAACTGAAAAATACGAATTATACAAACTACAACATGTATTTCACACGGGTTCATTCAAGGGGCAAAAAATCAGGATTAATGCATAATGTTCATGCAACAGCTGTTGTGCTTTTTGTTTCTCAATTTCCAAAGTTTTTCTGTATTCAATCTATGCTGTACGACGATGCAATAAAAAAACGCTTCAAATCGTGCTAAGTATAACTATTGAAACCGGCAAAGATTTGATATATTTCGAATAAACGTTTCCTAACTTTCCTCCGTCTCCCCCTTCGTCACCCAGCCTGCGTGTAGCAGAAACCTAACGTCACAAAGTAATATAAGATATTTGCGGAAGGATAAGAAGGTTGAAATTCTGGTTCGGCCAAAAACATAAACAAACAAAACCCGAGTCACGAAAACGTTTGCTCCATTGATCGGAGAAACATTTGACAGCATGGGGGAAAAATTGAAAGATTTTTTTTTTCAATCAAAATAATCAAAATTTGTTGGAAAATTATGGTTGAAAAACACGTTCAACGTTTTATTCGAAGGCCGGAAATACTATCACTTGCCACGAAATGTTATTCCTCAGTGCTAGATAACGTGATTGATTCAAATCTGACAAGAAATCTGAACACGACCATCGCGTTGCTTGGAACTCGGGCAGCTGAGACGCTAAATGGTAGAAAACCTAGTCTCACTCAAATATTTCCTTCTTTTGAGTACTGTTTTATTGAGGTATGTCTAGAGGAGTTGGCGAAGTTCCCCTATGAGCGTTAGTATCAGTCAAGAAACTATAATATCATACCGTTCAATGTCAGCCACAGCTGCTGGTGTTTTCAATATATAAACCAAAGTCGTTCGGCATGTTCTTTCCGTTCTAGTTGATCACTTGAATACACATTTTGATTTCACTTCCTTCCATTTTATTAGGTTTTCTTTAAATTAGTTTTATTATTCACATAAGTAAATACTTGCTTTTCCTCGATTGTGAATTTTTCTGTGTATTCCACTTATCCAGGTTTGCTAAATTTTTAGTTAAGTTTACAGTGTCATTTCGCATTTTTTTTATTAAACTTAGTATGAATATACCGTTCACTATACATACTTACGTTATGTTCATTGTTTTTTATGATTTCCATTACATACTGCTTAATCCGTTTTCAGCTATTGATATTTCCACCTTACTCACTATATTTTAACTTTACTCCTTCACGCGTCCCTATTCTTCATTTAATATCTCAAACACATCGCTCATCTCATTGACATTAAAGAGTTCATTTTAGTTATTAATTTAATTAAATATACACATGTATTTAAATCGCTAAAAAAGAGTTAACAAAAAATACTATTTTCCCTACAATTGTGTAATTTTTTAGACTGAGACAGACTCTCGGCAGTCTATCCCACGTTTTCTCGTTTTCCCTTCCCTCATTTCAAGACGCTAGTTTTCTTCATCGTCTAAGGAATGCCTTGTCGTATGAGGGACTGTGTGTATATATCTCTTATGTTAATTGCTCCTAGAAAACCAATTCATTAAATTCACAAATTGACCCGTACTGTTCGCATCGCTACACGGGAGATAAAAACAGTCCTTCGCGGATAGCGAACACGTTATGGGTCTACCACCGCCGTTTGGATGTGAAAGCGTTCACGGTTGTGTAGGATTGTTTAGTAATAATGCATGTATGTATAATGAATTTTGAGTAATTCTGCTGGATCTCTCAAGTAGCACAGCTGGAAAAGGAGCATTTCTAAATTATGAACGCGAGTCTTACGAACAGACATTGTCTTAGCTGGAATGATCTGCGTTTTATTGATTGCTAGTAGGTAAAAAAGGAAAACACTTCTCGCAGACAGAGCACTCTCAACATCAATCTTTTATTTAGCATACTGAACTCGAACCAAAGCGCTTAGAAAATAATACATAATTTAGCTTATCTCGTGTATTGCACATTTCTGTTACTAAGAACTGCCCTAATTTCCTTTGCCGGAATTTCAAACAAAAACTGTTGAAAGTTACGTGTTTAAAATTTTTGTATAAAGCTTTTACTACAAACAAACAACAAAACGCAATTTTCCTCATTCGTTCATCTATCTCTTCTAAAAAAAAGATTCCCCGTAGGTTGTTACAAAACATACAAACTGCAAATGCAATGTAACGGCACTGGTTGATTTTGGGAAATAAAAATATATTCGCAGTTCGGCGTTTCATAATACGTCTGAAAACTTTTGGACACTTTACAATATGTTTTGCTTTTATTACTCCATTTTAGGTAAGTATTGCTTATTGGTGATAAGCTCTACCGTGTGTCTCGATAAAGCGCTTTCAGCGGAAAAACATTTCTCCCGCAGTTCACGACGATAACATATGACAATAAATATGGCATGCATACTACAGTGTTTTTTTTTTCTTCCGCTTTCTACAATGAAAAACGTTTGTTGTTTTCGTGTGTTTTTTTTTTTTTGAATTTTGGAATCCTACTGGAGAAACAGATGTGTCACACATTCGATCCAAATGTGCCTAATGCTTCCAATATGTTTCAATGCACGCTGTTTTGGGAGAATCGATGAAATACTTGTTCTTTATGTTATTTTTTCTTTTATTCTGTGTTACACAAGATGCTCCATTTGTCTACGCGAGTTGATTAACAATCTATAATTCTTATAATTCATTATCACTTGATCCGTTCTTAAATGGACCTTGAATAGGTGTTTGAGTGTGCCGAGAAGTAGTTCCATAAGTTTATCCTTAGACTCCATGTATTCTATTACGAGGAGCGGGGAGTGATGATTATCGGTGCGTTTATGTTGGTTTGCAGAGATAAAGAAGAAATTATATTTATGTTTGATAGATTTTTCAATCCAATCCTATTTGCTTCCCACATAAAATTGCTATCTTTGTGTGCTTTAGAGTGTGTCGCTCAAATTATCTGTTTGTCGTAGAGTACAATGTGAATACACCATCTCAATCCAAATAATAGGATCATTGAATAGCTTACCCTTTTTTTTCCCCTGTTGGTTGTGAACCACTGCGTCCATTATTTCGAACTGTTGTGGTATACCCCTTTTTTATACTACACTTCAAGCTTATCGACTACTTATTGATGAAGGAGTAGACTGAAAGCTAAAGCGTGATAGGTGCCAATCAGGAATAATCTGTTTGATAAAAGTTATAATCCTGATCGGCGACGCAGACCAAATTTCCTTGGGCTCCAGAATAGCTTTATCAAGATGTTGAAGTCTGCGTCTAGTAAGAGCTCCGCAGTTACAGAGCAAATGTTCGAGGTTTCGCTTTCGGCATTACAAAAGCGACAAATATCATCTTGTGCTAAACCTATGTTCTTAAGATGGTATTTACTCGGGTGTCCTGTTACAAGACCAGTGAATGTGCTTAAGTCTTTCTTATTAAGGCTTAGCAGCTGTTGAGTAATTTTAATACTCTGAGTAATAAATTTTTTCGCCTGTTTAAGTTTTGCAACCATCCAATTGGCTGTCACTTCCCGGTCTTCCCATTTTTTCAGCTCGCTTTTCAACACACAGTCGGAGAGACCACAGAATGGTTCTGGACCAGTGAACGGTAAGTTTGAGCCGTTCCTGGCAAGTTCATCTGCTCGCTCGTTGCCCTCTATACCGCAATGGCCAGGATTTCAGTCTTACCGAGCAAGCAAGCAACCAAATAGGACGTCGAAGCAGAGTCTAGCGACCCACACTCGGACGTTGTATAACCATGTTTCGATGAGGTACAACAGATTCATGTTAATTGACGATGAAACTTATATAAGAATGAATTTTGGGCAACTATCAACTCAAGCAATTGCCATAGCCATAGCATGAGAAGATATTACAGCTTTAAGTTCGCATTCATGGATAAATTTGCTCGGAAGTACAGGATATGATAAGGTATTTGCAGCTGTGTAACGAAACCAAAGTTTTTGTCACAAATTGTAGGTTGTTCAAAAAATGTTTCGGGAAACTTGTGCTACTTACACAAAAAAAACCCGTATAATTCACACAACATATTGTTTTTCAGGGAATTCATTGACATTTCAAGGAACTAGAAAAAAATAAAAATTGCTCATAAATCTGTACATTTCGATTTGATAATCACAAAAGCTTTTTTTCGAAAGAAAATAATTGAATAAATTTGCTTATGTCCATACTAATTTCATGTTTTAAATGGAACCAGAATATGACAGCGGTTGATGCATGTCGTTTACTGACAGAACAAAGTTTGTCGTTCGCTTCGTACACAACGTCATCGCACAGCTCTTAAGCAATCAATGCAAAGCATTAGGCAAAAATGGTGTAAAATTTACTTTCCGCTCCCTCATGTTTGCCATATACCTATTGAATTGCTTGACACTAACGCTCAAATCCTTTCCCCTCTTTGTGTGTGACATAGTTCGTGTACCATCACCATTACACAAAAACAATTCAGTTCAAATCACAAATAGTGGAGATAGTAGAACAAGTAACTATTTTTCGAATCGAACAGGTTTGTTTTTTCTTCTATTTTACTCTTTTTATAGATTTATTTGACAGAAGTTTCAAGCTTGAAAGTTCATTCGCCTTTATTGCCCCTACACGCAGCATCACATCGAACACAATTGATGCATATAATTCGGGCATTAGCTTGCATGATTTCCTTCTTCGCTCATACGTGTTTTTTTCGTGACGGACAAGGTGAAACGAAGTGTATTACGAATTACTCTCCATTTGGCGACAGAATGCACTTATCAGTTGACAGAATCATAGAGACACTCTTGAAAGTTGGTTCAACTCTATTATCTTCGAAATTTCATAGAAAGGGGTTTGAAGGGTTAAACGTATGTATGGATTTTGTTAAAATTATGTTAAAGTTGCTGTCCAATCATTCTGTGCTCAATAAACCTCTCTGTGTATCATCCCCAATAGGCAAAAATATTTCAGGCTAGAGACGAATGAGCTGAGGGAGCTTAAAGCGCCTATGATTGAAGACTCACTTCTTCACTCATTGACAATGCAGGCAAGCCCTGGGAATTTCTGTAGCCGCATGCGTTTGTGCGCACCGGAATGTGTTTTCCTAACACACACACACATTTCCAAAATGAACTGTCAACACGACGTGACGCAACAATCTGAGCCCTCCTTAAGAAAAATACAGAACTTCCAGTTGGAAAGAAATTATTAGGAATCTAAATTAGTTGCCGTACAAAAGTGGTGAGCTGGGAACAGAAGGTGTACAACTCGTCGCATTGACAGTTTATTTCGAAGACGTGTTTTTCCGTGTTTCCATTTTCCGTTGAATTTGACATGTCGATTCCTGGTACAGCGACTCCAGTTCCTGTAATCCCATTTCATACCGATCGGTATAAACACGAGTAATACTGGACGAGTTTTTGAACTTCCTTCTTCTCATACGCAGAAATCGTAAAACAACCGTTTTGAACGATCGTAAAGTGAAGTTATGCGAGTTAGCTGAGGCCGTAGGCATTTCAAAAAAAAATGAGTGGGATACTTTTTGCACAACATTTTGGACATAAAAAAGCTATCCACGCGATGGGTGCCGCGTTTGCTGACGGTCGACCAAAAACAGCGGCGCGTTGATACTCAACAGCCGGTTTGGTGTTGTTGAAGCATAATCGATCGGACACCTTTCGACTATTTTTGACAGGAATAAATGCATATTTGCCCATAAAACGATTGTTTTCATTAAAAATTCCAGAACTTTTCAGTCACGTATATGTTTGCTTTTTTCGTAACAGCACTGGATAAATCCCAGCTGGTTCTGAAGATTTGAAGGAATCAACTGCCCAATCAACCATCGACTTAGTAAAGATAGTCCTGGCCATTTATATAACTCTAATCTCGTCTCTGATTGAGAATTGAGTTATATTGCAGACCTTTGTGTTTTCAGAAGTTTTTTTTATTGAGCTTAGGAAGTCAGTGTTCACCCGTGGCCGAGTGGTTAGCGTCTCACATTATCATGCCGGGTGTTCGGGTTCGATTCCCGTTCTGGACGGGGGATTTTTCGTCAGAGAAATTTCCTTCGACATACACTGTGGTCACGCGTATTCTAGAGCTTTTTTTGTACTACCAAATTGGTATGATCCATTGAAAAGGCCCATAGTATTTTTCGATCGATTCGATCGATGATTAATCTGCGAATTGGTGGTTTACGAGAAGACCGTTGCAAAATACCTTATCAGTGCAGATAGCTATTGGTCTCCATAGGTCAACCATAACGGTTGCACGTTCGCTTATTAAGCGAATGACCGTGGAACCGATTCCAGATCAATCAATGGTCTTCTAATATGTCTTTTTCAAATCTAGAGCTAGTTTAAACCCTCTATAATTCAGAACCCAGAACAGATACCGAAAGAGCGAACCAAGAGCTTCTCTGATCCATCTATAGAAAAATGACGAACTGGAATGTTGGAATGCTCGGTCAAGCACAATCCTGAATGGTGCTGTTTCAATTCTTCTTCCGTCGTTCATTGCCGTCGTTATTTTTGGAAAGCAATCAGGCCGGATTCGCACCCGATTGGTCGATTGATCGATGACGGAAGAGATTCTTACCCTGCAGCAGATCATCCCAAAAATACCGCGAGTATTGAGTTCTTCTGGGCCACATCTTCGTCGACGTCAAAACCGTATCGACCGATCAATTGATCAATGAAAAATCATTGAAGAGCATGGCTTTCTTCGAAAGCTAACCAGACGTGTTCGAGTTTGCCTACCTTGGTTCGCAACAACTGCCGTGAAAATCGAAGACGCATAGTCAACAGAAGTGGTGCTTACTATACGGGCTCCACAAAGGGCTGATCTTTTAAAAGGTTGATAGTCGTGTATGATACTCGTAACGCACTTTCCAGTACTTGGTGTGTTCGAACGTTATGTACTCGAATCAATCTACTGCGGTGAACCACGAACTGATCGAACCTCAGCCAGAAAGTCGACAACACTGGATGAGTTCAATGGGCAGGATTTGTTAGTAGATTTTGATACAACAGTCCTGTACATCGAGTCCAAGACAGCAGAAGAAGAGAGACTCATGGAACGAGGTGGCTGGATTAGGTGAAGCAGGACTTTGTGAGAATTGGCGGAACCCAAGGTCGGTGATTTGCAGTCAAGGCCCAGGTTTATTGGCAAACTTGTGTTGCGAAAAAGATTTGATTTGATTTGAAGCAAGATTTTCCAAGCATTTTTGAATATGGGTAGCGAATGTATCATAAGTATTGTGGAATGATAGTGCATTATTGAAGATTGTCAATTTATACATTTTGTACATTTTTTCTCATGTCCCCTGTTACATCTCGCGAAAATCGACACGACATAGTTCACCCTTTCTCTCTATCTTTGTTGATATGTTGAATCATTATAACCCCGTACAAACAAAACTATGCTACTATAAAATAATTACATTGAAAGGCTATCATGAGTTTTGCCTATCACCTTCCTTGTATCAAACAAGCGTTTGAGTCTGGAACACACTTCAAGATTTCTTCTCTATCTGACACACACACTATAATACACCAAAGTCATTGTCACCAACAACTAGAGGTTCATCTCCCCGCTTCCTGTACACAACTAGTCAGCCTATTGTCCCTGCTCTTACATGGAATTAAAGTTTAAACCTTGCAGATTAACTGCTCCCGTGTTCATATTTACAGTGGTGGTATCCGGATATCGCTGACGAGACATTTGGTGGATTCCGGCGGCCGCTGCCGTTGTGAAGTCTACATGGCGTGTATCGAGGAAGCCCATCACGCCCATAGGATGTGCGTGCGGGGGACACATCAGCGGAGCGGCCGATGAAGCTGCCACTGCGGCCGCAGCCGCTGCTGCAGCTGCCGCGGCATTTGCATTCTCGTTCGCCGTCTGATGCTGCGTTTGCTGCTGCTGTGCTTGCTGCTGTTGCTGTTGCTGCTGGGCGGCCTGTTGTTGCTGGGCTGCTTGTGCTTGTTGTTGCGCCTGCTGCTGTTGTTGTTGCTGCTGCTGTTGCTGATGCTGCTGCAGGGACATATTCAAAGCAGGCGAAGACAGGGACGTATCGTAGTGCTCCATCGAAGCATTCTCGTCACCAGTCGGCGTTGTCGACGGAGGCGGTGAAATGTTCGGTTCAAGCTTTATCCGACTTTTTATGCTAGGTCTGCTGATTGGATAACCTCGTTTCTTATACTCAAGCCAGAGAGTTCGGTTATTCACACCATACAGTCGAGCAGCTTTGCAGAAGCCAATACCGCCAAAACGAACCGCTTCAAGCGCTCGCAGGAAGTTCTCGTCACCCTGTGGATTGACGGATCTTTTCCGTTTCACTGGTTGTATGGTTGTCCCGCTCGCACTGGTAGTTCCAATTGGTGACTGATTTGCATTCGTACCTTGGCTATACACACTGTGAACCATTGCTGCCGCCGCTGCTGTCTCGTTGCCTCCCTGGGGTGACGTAGGCGTCGAGATATTAGACGAACTGTAACTATTCACCATATTATTCGGATTAACAGAGATGATCTGCGGCGAGAATGGATGCTGGTAGATTTGTACTGGCGTCGTGGGTTGCGGCGTAGGAGCATTAGAATTGTTTGTCGATGCATTGGAGAGAGGGTTACTACTGTTGCTGTTATTATTGCCACTGGCATTGTTATTCAGCGATTGGTTATCACCCTGTTGCTGTTGCTGTGCTTGGTGATGTTGAGCAGCTGCCGCAGCCGCTGCCACTGCTGCCGCCTGTTGTTGGGCTTGGGCTTGTTGGTTTGCTGCTGCCGCTGCTTGCGCTGCCTGAGCGGCTTGCTGCTGCTGTTGATGATGCTGCTGAGCTGCCGCGTGCTGCTGCGCTTGGGCTTGCGCCTGTGCTTGCTGTTGCAGACCCAAGTTCGTCTGACACGACGCGATACCAAACCTCGAGTAATTCGTATCGATTACAGTCCATTGCCCACCTGGGAACGGAAAAGAAGGAACAAGAGAGCTTGATTATTATTTGCCTTTTATCAATTTCTGTACAAATAGTAGTTCATGTGAAGTATATCTTCTCTGAGTTGAATATGTAGTTTATGTATAGTATCTCCTCACTATCTGGAAGCGATTCTCGAAAGTGCACTTCAAGCATAGATAGGTGTTAAAACGAGGTACACACTTGTCAACCATCTTATGCTAGTTCAAATAATTATTTCTGTATCCAATTATCCGATAGTAACGGCGATACAAGTGACAAGCGGTAAACTTTCGATTTATCAGGATGGGCCACAGTGGTTGCATTTATTATTTACTGCGTGAATCACCGTATGAATATAAAAAAAAATCTCGTGGATCGCGAAAAAAAGTAGTGATCAATTAGTGCACGCAAAAAAAAGTAGGCGCCAACACAAAAACAAATGAAAATTGGGAAAATTTAAATTGCTTCAATTCCCTCACACCGGCCAACTTCTTGATTAATTAATCGATTTTCTGTTCCTCTCTGCCTCGTTGCTAACCGTCTCTTTCGATCCCTCCGCGACAGTACTACTATGTGTCCGAGTTGAAAAAAAGTTCAAATAATCAAATAAAAACCGAGCTCTCTTTCTCTCCGATACACGTTTTATTGGGTCATTTTGTGGGTAGGATAGTTCTCTTCTTTTCGCGTTACAACCGCACACCCAGGTGGAGCAGGAGTTGATTTTTTTTTCATTTCTTTGTTTTCATGCTAAAGGATTTCGTGTCGGGTAAGGACCAAAAATTGGCCCCCAATCGGGGCAAACCAGATGCATGCCCACCATCACTGCGAAAATGACGCTGATGGCGATGATGAGCATAGTGATGATGGTGTGATGGAAACGATTTTTTTTGTCAATTGTAGCCCGCGTGACTACGATTTGCGGTACATCCCACAAATTTGTATTGGAGAAGTGACTCTCTTTTTTTTGCTGCCGCAGTTCATTGGACAAAATTAATTATTACGCATTTGGTCTGAAAATCGCTGGAAATGTGTTCGGTGGTGTGGTAGTGTCACACCAGAAAATGGCATCAGACTGTACAGTTTGAGCCGAAGAAAAGAGGGCCCATACCTTTTTCTAGAAAGTACAAATTACAAACATCAAGCTGTTAAATGACTGTAGATGAGATATTAGTTTTGAACTATTGATCCAAATGATAACAACAATAGTGATGAGATGTATGAAATATATAAATAGACTTCGTTTAGTCACAGACAAAAGTATAGTTAAAAGCATAGATGATTCAAGAGATTTCGACATCGTCCCGATTCAGAATAGTCGATTGCTAACCGGAACTAATGCAAATTTGCTCCAAAAACAATTTGTGCAAGAAACTTATTATTGCTTCAATAAAACAATTTAAATATAACACTGAAGATGGTGAACCATTTTCCAGATTTTTAGGAAAAAAAACAAAAGCATCATTTTTATAGGAAAATATACATTCATTCAATTATATATACACCGTTCTGTTTCACAATCTTTCGTCGTTTTGTACACAGCTTGACGGGTGGAGTAGCAAAAATTCCAACATTTTTATATTCCATTTGTTTATTTATTTAGGCTCATTTACATTTTAGCTGTAACATAACCGGATTTATTCGTGTACATGTTACATGTTTTATCGTTTCTATAAAAAATTTTCTCTTTATTATAGTGACTTTCAACACATTTCGGCTGGTTCATCACTTTTACTTCCATTTTTGGAAGAATGTCGGGAGTGAGAATTGAACTCGTGATCTCTGCGTGAGAGGTATGAATGTTACCACTACGCCAGATCGCCTCCGTTTCTATAAATTGCAAATTGTGCGTTTTAGAGGGAATTAGTAGTCGAAAATCTTGTCAAAAAAATAGTAAAGTAAGTAGTATGAGTCTAAAGAAAATTTCTCCGCCTTCTCTACAGAATCCGATTGAAATTTTGATATATTGTCAAAATTTCAATCGCATGAAAAGCCCAGCAAAAATGAGAATTATCAAAATCTTTTACACGTTTCTTTCAATGTAATTCTTGCAGCTGAAACTAGCTGGGGCGAAAGCGTAAGAAGCGACGAAATTTTTGGAAATAATTTCAATGTATTTCGGTACGACCGCAACTAATCGTTATCCCAGAAGAAGTCTGGAGGAGGGATCTTCATTGCCATCAATGCAAATTTCACTTCTGAAGAACTTACAACCGAAAAACAAAAATAATTTGAACCGTATATTTCCCACCCGAACATGCAAATAAAAAGTCGCATGAATTTTTTTTTTCAAACGGCAAATCGAATTACAGAAAAACTAGAACCAGAAGTGAAATTGCACATCTATGGCGACTCAATCAAAATAAAGTAGACTTCATTCCCGATAACGACAATGAACACATTCTACTTCCAGTCGTCGGGGAAAATGAAACCCTACATTATTTATTGGGTTGGGGAAAAAGAAATGTCGTATATTGTCAATATATGTCAACACTTAAATATATCTTGTGTTGTACTAATCGCATCGGGTCATACTATACGGCTATTTAAAGACGACAATATGTGCTACAAGCAGGGTTGCCACATTTAATTCTGTAAAATTTTCTGAAAAAATCTGTACATCTGGATTTTTAGTCAAAAAATCTGTATAAAAAATCTGTATCGAAAAGTTAAGGGAACAAAATGAAAATGAAGGTTTATTTTAACTTTTTTTCTTATACATGGGTTGTTCAAGTCGTGTCAGTACAACAAAATAAATCAAAGTTTTTCGCCTCTGAACTGTATGATGTTTTTACATGGTTTTGTTGAACCTTGCCTTCAAACTTTCCATCAACTTCATCCTTGGCGCTCCTCCTTGAGCTGATACATAGTTCTTCGCTTTCAAAAAAGGTTCCTTAATTCTGGGAGCCAACCGACTTCCGGACTTTGTTTTGTTGGCATTGTAAAACAAAAATTTTCACTCAACAAATCCTGATGAATGTTATCAAAAATGTCTTACAAACTATCTCAGCAATGGATACAAAAATTCCCTATCGCGCCTTTCATCCAACATTCAACAGCTAAGACCAAGTTATATCCGAGTTCCATAAGATTCGGCTTGAGTAATCTGAATTCGTTATTCAAACCCTGTCTATTACCTTCTTCGGCGAATTGAGGAAATTGGCACATCAAACCATTAATC
The DNA here is from genome assembly GCF_029784135.1 of Toxorhynchites rutilus septentrionalis. Classification (NCBI taxonomy): domain Eukaryota; kingdom Metazoa; phylum Arthropoda; class Insecta; order Diptera; family Culicidae; genus Toxorhynchites; species Toxorhynchites rutilus. The sequence goes on from NC_073745.1 coordinate 207,211,643, forward strand.
ATAGCTTGACAAAATTTTAGGGTTATCAATTATGTTTCACCAGTTCAATATTGAAGTCACGACAAAACGATTTGAAGATCAACTTACTAGCTGCATTCAATCCTTTTTCAGCTTCTTCAGAAAGTCTTCAAAATCTTTCACATCAAGGTCAGCATCCGTGAATCGTTGCACGTAGCACTCCAAGCATAAGTTACCAAACATGATAAACAATAGCAGTCTTATCTCATTATAAAGTTCGTAAAATTGAGAACTTCCTGATTGAAAAGTGCGATTGACGTTATTGATGAGCGGTGGAACAATGTTTTGGAACAGCATAATCGGTTTAGTCCTAGAATCGTTTAAATGAGTCAATATACGATTGGCGGATTGATTATTTTCATATTTAACTTGGAACGAAAAATAAAGTTTAAGCTCTTCAATTCGCTCAAGATTTCTCTTAACAACCATCTCGTTGCGTTGCGTTCATCATTTTTATAAATCAAGGTATCTACGAGGTCTGTTCAAAAAGTATCGCGACTTACGAATTTATGTGGGTTACGTATAATCGATTATATATTTTTTGTGGCATTATGTTGGTACTCATGTCTCTCAATTATGATGACAAGTACGGCTATTTTAAATGTTCAATTAGTTTTTGACAACTGATTTTCTTACACGTGTTTTGGTTCATCTTCGATTTTTGCCCATTGCAAAAATGGATCAAAGAATCTGTATCAAATTTCGCACTGTAATAAATTTAATATTGAAAAATTGAATTTTAAAAAAATCTGTAAATTCTGTAGACAGCATCTGTAGACCGGCATGTGAGCACTCGCTCGATTGGCCAGGAACTGGGTATAGATCATAAAACCGTTTGGAATTTGCAGAAGATTGGATTCCAAAAAATGCTGAATGTATGGGTGCCACACGAGTTGACGCAAAAAAATCTTTTAGACTGAATCAACGCCTGCGATGCACTGCTGAAACGGAACGAACTCGACCCATTTTTGAAGAAGATGGTGACTGGTGATAAAAATTGAATCGCGTACGACAACCTAAAGCGAAAAAAGCGAAACCCAAAGCCCGGATTGACGGCCAGGAAGGTTTTGCTGTGTGTTTGGTTTGATTGGAAGGGAATCATCCACTATGAGCTGCTCAACTATGGCCAGACCCTCAACTCGGTTCTCTACTGTGAGCAGCTTGACCGTTTGAGGCAGGCGATTGACCAGCAGCGGCCAGAAATGATCAATAGGAATGGTGTTGTTTTCCACCAGGACAACGCTCGGCCTCACACATCTTTGACGACCCGCCAAAAGCTACGGGAGCTCGGATGGGATGTCCTATTGCACCCACTGTATAGTCCGGACCTGGCTCTAAGCCATTATCATCTCTTCCGGTCCATGCAAAACGCTCTTGGTGATACTAAGTTGGCCTCAAAAGAGGCTTGCGAAAACTGGCTCTCTGGCTGTTTGACGAAATTGCACATCTCGCTCTCTTATGAAATAAATCACGTAAAAAATTCCCAAAATTATTATTTAGACCTATTATTCACTAACATCACCGACGACTTTTTTGTGAATGAGTCCATGACTCCCCTTTGGAAAAATGAAAAATTTCACACAGCAATTGAATACTAAATCTTTATACATTACAGACAATTGCCCATCCACTGGGAGTACGAAGAAGTACCGGAATACAACAAGACGAACCTTGAAGCAATCAAATGTAGCCTACAAACCATAGAATGGCAAGCTTTATTAAACAGCGAACGGGATGTCAACATATCCGTACATATTCTTCCCGAAATTCTGAATAACTTAATATCAGAATTTGTGCCGAAGAAATTCAACCAGCAAATATCCTATTTGGTATAATGCTCAAATAAGGAATTTATAGAATAGAAAACAGAAAATCCACAAAAAATACAAAATAGACAAAAGTAATAAAAATTAGCTGGATAACTACGTAAAGTCTAAGCTCAAAAGCAATAACTATCCATCGCAGATGCATCTCGATGAAGATGTAGTGATTAGGACAACAAGAAATATGCCATGCATTAAAGAAATAAGACGGAACGAAAGGACCAGAATCTGACGGAATAGCACCTGTATTTCTGAAGATTTCTGACGTACGTGATTATCGAAGAATTGCCATTATCTGAAAAAGTCTTCCAACAAGTAAATAATAGAATAATGTGTATGCAACATGGCTTCTTCAAATGCAGTTCAACTGCAACTTATCTGTTGGCATTTGTGACATTCATTTTGAATGCAATGGAAAATGCCAAACACTGACTTCAGTAAAGCATTTGACCGCATCGACATTCCATTACTACTCTTCAAATTGCAGAAATCTGGAATGGAACAAGGACTCTTAAACTGGCTCAATTCTTATCTAACAAATTGTGAACAAATTGTTCATTTTCAAAATTCTCTCTCAAATTCAGTAAAAGTTACTTCGGGAGTCCCATAAGGCTCTCATCTTGGTCATCTTCTTTTCATTCTGTACGTTAATGACATCTCCTTCGTTCTTAAGCGTACTTGTGTACAAGCTGTGTATGCAGTCGACATGAAGCTTTTCGCGGAAATTGGTAATGAACACGACATCGAAGCATTCCAAAACGAAATACATGTATTCCACACTTGGTGTAGTAAAAATCTACTAAAACCAAATACCAAATATTGTAATACGTCTTGGAAACGCTTCTCACATAACTTCCAGGACTCATACACAATAAAGTTTTTTATATCACATATATAAGGCCCATTCTGGAATACTGTAACAACGATTGGAACCCGTATATGGTCGTACATGGAGAACACATTGAGTCAGTCCAGAAAATTTGAATTGGACCTCATTTCCACTTCCTTCATATGAAGCACGCTGCATGCTCATAAACATCCAAGCACTAAAAGAACGCCATAAATTTGCAATCAGCTGAATTAATAAAAAAAATAAATTTCTATGTACCTGGTCGTCAACTAAAAACACGCAATTTGTTTCTAACCAAAACATCCAGAACAAATTGTGCAAACAACGCCCCTATCAATCGCATGATGCATATATACAATCGGTTGTGATCGTGTATGTATCAACTGCGAAAAAGTAGAAGAGTATGTGCCAAGATACACGGACGGAAACTTGACGCAGGACAATTGTTGACTTCGAAGACAAAAAAGCATTCAATTTTGCTTAATATGCATCTGAAATCCCTTAATTTTTCGTATAGAAATCAAAGACGTAGTCCTACGTCGAAAGGCCGAAGCGATAGATGTTGTAGCAAGGGTTGCCAATATTTTGTTTTTCAAAAAACTGAAAGATTGCTCTTTAAAAAAAGTGAGTCCTATGGAATCGTTATATTTTAACCCTTTCTTTACGGCAGTGTGCTCCGTCGGAGTGCTACCGCTGAACGGAACATTGCGCCGAGAAGTATGCACATCGCGCTGGTGTGATCGATGTGCAGTATCACACTGATGTCGTCTAAAGACGACGCTCGTAGTGAAAGGGTTAAGAAGATCGGGTTTGATTTATCTAAAATCTTTTTTTTCACTTATTCCAATATAAAAAAAATAGAAAAATAGAATTTCCTTCGAAGCGTATGTAGTTCGTAAAATAGAGAAATAAACCATTAATCAACCATTCGAGCAGACCAAAATAACGTTTCCCACCTCTCGAACGTGTCATAACTCAAAATATTTGCACAATATATTTTGTAGGCATTTTGGCATACTCTCCACGAGATTTTTCAGGTGCTGCCGAACAAGATCTTACCAGACTTCCTCTTAAGACCTTAAAGCATTTGTTTTTTTTTTGTGACTCTAGTATCGGGTATCCAGAATTGCACACGAACGCATAGAATAACCACTGAAAGTGTGTGAAGACGCCGAAAACCGGTGAAACCAGTGAACGTTACCGAGAACAATTGATCGAATCGAACCTATACTCCAAAAACGACCGGAATATCAGAAAAGGCAATACAACATGATTTTTCTTGCTGACAATGCCCCGTCAAACCGATCAAAATCGGCCAGGGAAACGGTTGAGCTACCCAATTGGGATCATCCGCAGTCGCTTATTCACCAGACTTGACTTCCAAATATCATCGGTTGCCATCGATGGGATGTGCACTCGCTTCGAATCTTATGTAAATGTGCGAAAATGGATTGCTTGCAATGACCATTACTTTGAATAAAATATGTTGAGCCATTCGAGTACAACAAACGTGTATATTTATCGGAAAAAAATCTGATTTCATATTTATACACCCGGACCGATGGGATATGCCAAATGTTTTTTTTTTTTTTTGATGAAAGAAATGTTATCTTGATGATCCTGATGGCAACAGCCCAGGGATGCCAGTTGATTATTTCAAATATCTTCCACATGTCTTCATCGTGGCACATGTTTTACTTTCTCTAGAAAAGTTTAAAAATGTTTTCAGCGCGAAAAGCTCAACCGATCACTGAACAAAATAACTATGTTTACGTTCAGAAATAATTATGCTTTTATAATGTTTGCTCAAATCATAAAAGTCTGAAAATCATTGTACATATTTTAATTCGTTCTCACTGAATTGTATGTCTTCAGAGTTAGTCGATTATCTCCAATTACATTACATGAAACCTACAACAACAACCTGCGAAATTTTCGAAGACGAAATAAGACAAGGGATGTAATATACCTGGTATTCTACTTATGTTGATATTAGGATTGGGCGAATCGATTTTTAGAAGATCGATTATTTCCATTTAGATTTTCGAAATTTTAGATCGATCTTTTGTACTCAAGAAAATCGAGAAAATCTTTTTTTTTGCTTCGATTTTTTCGATCCTAAAAAAACTTCTTGTAGATTTTTTTTTTCAGTATAAATCGATTTCAATCTGACCAAAGGCCACCTAACAATTTTTTTTAATGATAATGCCAACATTTGGCCATGAGAGGGGGTAATTTATTCCATGAGGACAACGCAAGGGCACACAACTCCGGGAGCTTGATTGGGATGTTTTAATGCATTCATCATATTGTCCGGACCTGGCACCGAGCGATTACCACATTTTTCTCGCATTGTAAAACTTCCTGAGTGATAAGAAATTGGGACCAAGAAAAGATTGTAAAAATCTATTGCTTGAATTTTTCTCAAACAAGGACCAAGACTTCTAAGAGAGAGGTATTATGAACCTACCTTTAGAACAAACAAATTTTGCAACATAACGGTGCATATCGGACAATCCGAAGCATATTAAAAATGATTTTTAATTTCACCCAAAAATAATGGATTACTTTTTCCCCAACCTATTTTATTTAATTTTATTTTTTTTTATCTGTATTATAGTGATTTTCAACTCATTTGGCTGGTTCGTCACTTTTTACTTCCGTTTTTGGAAGAATGTCGGGAGTGATAATTGAACTTGTGACCTTTAGCGGCATGGATGTTAGCACTACGCCAGATCGCCTCCTATTTAATTTTACTTATTTTTTTCTCTCTATTCAATTTATTTTGCAAACAAAACAAATGAATCCATTTTCACTATTTTTGTGTAGCTTGTTGGCTCTCACAACTAGAATAAATAAAAATAAAGAATAAAGAAGCGGTTTAAATAATTCGGTAAACGATTGAGAATATTTATAATAGAAACACCTTGAATAATTTAGATCGTCGAGACAAACTGAAATCATATTTCAAGCAACTATTTATGACAGTCATACCAGCACATAACTATCAGTTCAAAAGCGAGCAATGTAAAAAATACGCAATGATTGTGTTGACACAGGCTAACTGCATGACGCTGCGGTACATAACGTACCATCGAACCGTGTTTCCAACCAGTAATGACATAATTGGACTCGATGGTGCAAATAAAAGCGTCAAAGAACCTAGGGTGTTGCAGCCAGTTTCACCACTATCACATCTGGTGAGGCTTGCAGCTATTATTATTGATGGGAGTTAGTTCCTCCAGTTAAGGAATATCACAGGCCACACTTTAACATGGATGTCAAATTTAGTACAAGTTACATCCCTCGAAAACTGCAACTGATACGCAGCCAAAAACAGTGTGATAAGGTATTGTAACTATTTACATATTTTTCCCATCCCACCAATATCGTTTGCACTTACCACCCAACAACAAATCAGCAATGGTGATCAATACAGAAAAAAAGCGAACGTAAAACACACGTCGGTAACGAAAATTAACAAGATACGCGTCGTTTCTCTGTCCCAAAATTTTAAATTAATTTTATGTCCCATTATCTTTTTTCCAACTCAAAAAAAAACATGCTGCATTGGGGTAATATACACAGGGAAAAAATCAAATGTTCACGAATAATTTATCCCTCTCATTTGAATACGGTATCGGCCTGCAGCAGCCGAAATTAAAAAACATTCCCCGAAAAAAACTATATATAGTAGAATGTGGCATCGCGTAATTCTGGGAGAATTTTATATTATAATCATTATTTCATTGGAAACCGGTGAGGTGCTCGATAATAGCCACCGATGTCTCTGAGTGGAAGGGGGGAGGGGTTGGTAGTTGAATTGTGTAATTTTAATACAAACCAAGCTCCCAAAGCGATATATTCGACATTACCGTGTTTTTTTTGTTCACATATACGTGAGTGGTTCTTTTTTCTCCCCTGTCTGACCGGGTGTGCAAAGGGGCGGAAAGAAGGAGTCAACTATTCGTCCGCGATAGAGAGAAAAAAATATCACCCACCACCAACCACCACCCACAAAAAGTATACCAACGCATGACTTTTCGCCTATCACGCAAACACAATTGAAATGTCACATCACATACACGAGGACTACGAGTTTAACGGCAATGTTTGGCAGAGACCAACTTTCGAGAGGAATTGGAGTTGAGGACGACGATGGCGAGTGGGGTGGAAAACGCGGATGTACTGTACATACGGTGGGTGGATAGGTCCAGGATAGGTCTCCCTTCCAGTAACTCTCTTTTGGTCACTCGAGCTCGCTTCCTAACGGTGAAAGATGATTACCGTCAGATGGAAAATGATAAAACCGTAAGGTTAGAAATGGGAACTGTTCGAGTGGAAAGCCCAAAAACTTTTTTCTACATTTTGAATGTTTATAATTACTAGCTGTAAAAATATTAACTTCACGGATTTATATGTGCAGCAATTCCAAATGGAATCGTCCTAAAAACGCAGATTTTAAAAACTTGTATTTTTGATTCCAATGAAAGTGTGTATTCAGTTTGGGTTGGAGGAAATATGAGTTTTTCACAGCAATTGGGAATTTTTTGACTCAAGCGTAACTTTTGAAAAGGGCGTATCGATTTTAGTAGGAGAAATCTTTGATAATTCATATCTCAAAAATTATGAGTCGTACCGAAATAGTGTCTTAGAAAGAGTTATAGAGTATTGTTGGCTTAATTTGAAAAAAATATACACTGAGATGAAAAATAAGTACTCTTTTTTTTTATTTACAAAATAAAAATTCAATTTGCAATATCCAAAATACATATCTTTTAATTTTTTTTTGAATTTTTTCATACAAAATAGAAGTCATGCAGAAAATTTAAAAAATGGGTCCAAGATGGTAAAACTATTTTTGATGAACTTTGTGGAACATCGAATTTTTAGGAATTTTTGAAACTTCGAATTTGTGTATGTTAACAATCATTTTTAGCCACAAATTATGAGTCCTGATGTGATTTAAAACAAAAAAGGTTATTATCAATCTCCTTCTAAAGGTAGCCATTCTCGAAATATTTTAAAAAAATATTTTTAATTTATTGTCTTTTTTATAGTAAATAATCCCTTTTAATATTAGGCTGTCAAAAAAGTCCTGCGGTATTTTTTTTAATTTTCATTTGTTCAAAAAATATTAGTATAAAACACAAATAACAGATGATTGTAACAAATAAATTAGTTACAATTATCTGTGTTAAGTCAAATATGCGCCGTTTTGTTCGATGACTTGTTCCCAACGAGATGCCAACTTCATATTACCCCTTGTTATAGAAGCTCGCTTCCTTATTGGCAAAAAACTCGGATAGCCAATTTTCACAGGCCTCTTTTGTGGCTAACTTCTGACTACCTAGCTCGTTCGCCATGGACAAAAACAGGTGGTAGTCACTTGGTGCAAGGTATACGGCGGATGCAAAAGAACCTCCCATCCGAGCTCCCGGAGCTTCTGGCACGTCACCAAAGAAGTGCGTGGCCTGGCGTTATCCTGATGGAAGACAATGCGGCCTCTGTTTATCAAAGATGGCCTCTTCTTCATGAGTGCTACCTTCAAGCGGTCCAGTTGTTTTCAGTACAGGTCCGAATTGAGCGTTTGGCCATAGGGAAGCAGCTCATAATAGATTATTCCTTGACAATCCCACCAAACACACAGCAGAACCTTCCTGGCCGTTCATGAGGGCTTGGCCACCGTCTGAGCCGCTTCAGCGGGCTTCGACCACGACCGTTTGCGCTTCACGTTGTCATAAGTGACCCACTTTTCATCGCCAGTCACCATCCGCTCCAGAAACGGGTCGATTTTGTTGCGATTCACATGCGTCGATACGGTCAAAGATGTTTTTTTTTGCGTCAACGTGTGTGGCACCCATACATCGAGCTTCTTTGTGAATCCAAGCGCCTTCAAATGGTTAATAACGGTTTGATGACTTATCCCCAGCTCTTGGCCGATGCTACGGCTGCTACTATGCCGGTCTTTCTCGGCTAATTCAGCGATTTTGTCGCAATTTTCGACGACAGGCCTTCCGGAGCATCTTCGACGACCTCTACACCAGAACGAAAACGTTGAAACCATCGTTCTGCGGTGGAAATGGAAACTGTATCGGGTCCATAAACTGCTCAAATTTTATTGGCAGCTTGAGATGCATTTTTGCCTTTGTCATAGTAGTACTGTAAAATATGTCGGATTTTCTCTTTATTTTGCTCCATATTTGCGACACTATAACTCACGAACGACTTAACCAAACAAAACACTGTCAAGGACTATATTATAGCGCGCAAAAATACCTTTCCAACAAGCCATAGTATGACTCGATACAATGAATACAACTAGAACTACGCGCTTACAACGACACCTCGCGGAAATACCGCAGGACTTTTTTGACAGCCTAATATGTTTGTCTTTTTACTCAAGCGTAACTTTTGAAAAGGGCGTATAGATTTGAGTAAGATAAATATTTGATAATTTATATCTCAAATTATATGAGTCGTACCGAAATAGTGTGTTAGAAAGAGTTATAGAGTATTGTTGGCTTAATTTGAAAAAAAATATACACTGAGAAGAAAAATTAGTACTCTTTTTTTATATACAAAATAAAATTTCAATTTGCGATATAAAAAATATGTATTTTTTTTATATTTTTTTCATTTTTTCATATAAAATAAAAGTCGTGTAGAAAATTTAAAAAATGGGCCCACGATGGTAAAATTATTTTCGACGAATTGAATTTTTAGGAATTTTCGAAACTTCGAGTTTTTGTATTTTTTTTCTATCCCATTTATTTATTTTAGGATCATTAGCATTTTAGCTGTAACAGAGCCGAATTTTAATCGTGTACATGTCACATGGTTATCATATCTATAATTATAGCACATTACATTACACAGTTGCCATTCGCCAGTATTCCTTCTATGGTACATTTACACAGTAGCCATTTAGGCGTAAGAGTATTCTTTCTGTTCTTCCATTATCCAGTTAGACCACCGGACAGCGGAGACAGTTGATTGATCATTGTTGAGTTATTTATAGAACAGCAGCCCGATGTGTCTTGCAGAGCAGAGCAGTTGTATGGATGAATCGATCTAATTTCGACCGTGGATCGATCTCCATCGCTGTTGATTGTTGCGTGGACGTAGCTATTCTGTAACAACACAAAGATGGTCAATGAGGGCCCTGAGTTTTGAACTCACGATCGATGGCTTACTAAGCGAACGCGCAACCAATGTGGCTACGGAGACCCCCGAATTTTTGTATGTTGGCAGTCAATTTTAATCACAAATTATGAATCCTGATGTTATTTAAACATAAAAAGGTTATTATCAATCTCCTTCTAAATGTAGCCATTCTCGAGATATTTAAAAAAATATTTGTAATTTATTGTCTTTTTTAATAGTTAATAGGCCCTTTAACTATGTTTGTCGTGTTATACCATCATGTTCATGAGATTTTATGGCATCGCTTATAATTTCCAACAACTTTTCCAAATACATCGTTATGGTAAAGACATATGTTTAGGAGTTACGTTACGAAAAATTCGAAGACATGTGGGTTAATACAAAACGTAGCGAAACTAAAAAATCTTTTTTATCTTAATACAAACTTCAACCAATCAAAAAAATTGTTGGAAATTATAAGAAAATTCATAAAATTTCATGAACATGACGGTATAACACGACAAACATATCAAAAGAGATTATTTACTATAAAAAAGATTATAAATTATAAATATTTTTTTAAATATCTCGAGAATGGTTGCATTTAGAAAGAGATTGATAATAACCTTTTTTGTTTTAAATCACATTAGAATTCATAATTTGTAGCTAAGAATGATTGCTAACATGCAAAAATTCGAAGTTTCGAAAATTCCTAAAAATTCGATGTTCCACAAATTTCGTCAAAAATAGTTTTAACATCTTGGGCCCATTTTTTAAATTTTCTACATGACGTCTATTTTATATGAAAAAATATAAAAAAAATATAAAAAAATACATATTTTTTGATATCGCAGATATTATTTCGTAGATAAAAAAGAGTACTAATTTTTCCTCTCAGTGTATATTTTTTTTCAAATTAAGCCAACAATACTCTATAACTCTTTCTAACACACTATTTCGGTACGACTCATATTTTTTGAGATATAAATTATCAAAGATTTCTCTTACTCAATTCGATACGCCCTTTTCAAAAGTTATGCTTGAGTCAGAATATGAACCATGATGATGTATTTAGAAAAGTTGTTGGAAATTATAAACAAATTCATAAAATTTCATGAACATGACGGTATAACACGACAAACATATTGAAAGGGATTACTTACTATAAAAAAGACAATAAATTAGAAATATTTTTTTAAAATATTTCGAGAATGACTACATTTAGAAGGAGATTGATAATAACCTTTTTTGTTTTAAATCACATCAGAATTCATAATTTGTGGCTAAAAATGATTGTTAACATACAAAAATTCGAAGTTTCGAAAATTCCTAAAAATTCGATGTTCCACAAAGTTCGTCAAAAATAGTTTTACCATCTTGGGCCCATTTTCTGCATGAATTCTATTTTGTATGAAAAAAATTTAAAAAAATATTAAAAAATGTATTTTGGATATTGCAAATTGAATTTTTATTTATTTATAGATGAAATGTTTCAAAAGCTGTGATGATACAAAACATGGGAGGCCACCAAGAAAATTTCAAGACACAACGTTGGAAGCACATACCTTCGGATACTATCACTGGTGAACGTTATCGAATACAATTTATACGTTTGAACAGAGCTCTGAAAAAAAAATAGAAGGATGGTGTCCAAGACACTAGCGCATTCTTAACGTAGGACTAGAAAGTTATTAACGGCGAAAACAAACAATACAGAAATCTAATAATTTGATTTTTTCAGTAAATTATTTGGTAGCCATGACAAAGGCCGATGACATCTAAATTCCTCGCAGTTCGCTTGCATCGTCAAAGTTTGCATGCGATTAGAAGAAAACAACTAAATAAGCACAGAAATTCACAATTCAAAGAAACATATGAAGTCTCCGATAAAAATGTTGGAATACCAGCTTTTAACTTTAAATTTTAGTACCACAAACATAGCCCTCCAGGAAACAATGACACCAGACATTTCATCAAAAATTACACCACATACTTCACAGCCACTAAATTAACGTGGTTGAAATCGCGAAAATAAAAATGGCACTCCCCATAAACTTTTTCCCATTACTATGAAACACTTGAAAAAATCCAACTCTTGCGTTTGATAATGCAGAGAAAATCGATCGATCGAGAAAAAGACTTCGAAGAACGATAGATTCTATTTGAAACTGGGCCTAAAATATAGCATATCCATTTTCTCCAGAAAAATCCTGCCCCACATCAACCTTGATCTTCTCTAGGCTGTTCGCGAGGGAAATCCTTCTACAAAAATTAAAGCTTGTTTAGACAACCTCATTGCAATCGATTTTTAAATCGAACACCAGGTCTATACAGATGGTTCAGTTGATGCAGATGGAGTTGGAAATTTTGAAAACACCGGTAGCTTTTCTCTTCCACTGTCATGATCCATCCTCTCCTGATAGCAACCCATGAATCCCTTCCGACTGTAATTTCCGAGTCAGCTAGCTGTCTCCAGGACTTACATAGTGAAAACAGCAAACCCCCATGGATTACACAGACAGAAGAGGCTGCTTCCGAAAAAAAAGTCTCTTTTTGTTGGGTTCCTAGTCATTCCGGAATTCTCGGACACACAGCTACCGACAAATTCGTCGGCAAGGATATCAAAACAGAACCTACAGATATACCCTGTCTTTCATCTGTATAGTCGGTTTGGTAAAACATCAGGCCCGTGAAAGTTGGGGCATACCTCGTTTCCGTTAGTCATCTTCTACTATAATGTCAACATACTAGGGATTGTTAACCGGTTTTACCGGTAATACCGGGTCGTTTTCCATTACCGAATAACCGGTAATTTTACAATCGATAACCGGTAATTTCGGTAATTTTAATTTTCACACCATAAATAATATTCGCCTTTATGCCGCTTCGAAATATTACTCTAGAATCTATATAAGATCGAAAAATCCAACCGGCAGTGTTGCGCCGATTCTACGACCTCCGGATTTTATATATATTGATGATGATTTCTCGCAAATTTTCCGACGTCTCCTGTACACAATTGTCATTTTTTACGTTCCGATTCACTCTGCAGCTGCGGAAGTCGTTTCACAGTCAAAACAAACAACACAACAGGACCGGTCAGTAAACAGGAGTCCGCGTAAAATTTCTCTGGTGGAATTTAAGTGTTTTAGTCGGAAAAATTTGGAAAATTCGATTCGATACTTCAGTGAGCCTAATTCATCTTTGATCATTGTTCAGTGCATTTTGTGAGACGGTAAACGGTTTTGTTGATTATCGATGATGGAAAACGTTGTTTTGAAATTTCGAAACACCGACACCTTCAGTCAGGGTAAAACCGACACCTGGTTTGTGTTCCACTGACAGAAAAAATGCATCCTTGCTTTTGTAGATGTCTTGTGTTTATATTTGGAAGACAAAACGACCGAACTGGATTGACAAAACAGCCAAAAGCAGAAGCATCTATTGTTTCAGTGTTCAGCCTTTCAACGAATGACCGTTGAGCAGCGCCGCGAACTAATTTCCCAGAAGCGACTTTGTTGGAACTGCTTCAAATCGTCGCATATCGCACGGAGATGCGACTCCAAGTACACCTGTCGTCATTGTCACGAACGCCACCATACGCTGTTGCACAAATCCTCGAGCGACCCTGCAGCACAGTCAACACCCCAGTACCCGACACAACAAGCGAATTCCCACGGATCGGGTATTTTGGTTCCCGAAGTAAGCGTTCCTGCTCATAGCAGTTCCCCATCAACTGTTTTCCTGTCCACTGTTTCGCTGTGGATCGAGGATCGATTTGGAAGACAACATTCTGCTCGAGCATTAATCGACTCTGGTTCGCAGTCGAACTTCATCTCAAAGAAGCTGGCTCGTCGTTTGTGTCTACAGTTAGATCGAGTACGTGTTCCCATCGCTGGCATCGGTGAAACAACAGTGACGGTTACCCAGTCTGTCATCTCCACTATCCACTCCAAGAACAACGAGTTTTCCAGCAAGTTAGAGTTCCTGGTTTTACCGAATCCAACCTCTGAACTTCCCACGTCAAATGTCGACATATCCATGTGGAAAATCCCGTCAAACTTCCCATTAGCTGACCCTGCATTCAACGTGTCGAGTCCTATCGACCTGTTACTCGGAATCGAACAATTCCACGAATACATTATGAGTGGTAGAATAATCCTCGGGAAAGGATGTCCAGTACTATTCGAGACTGTCTTCGGGTGGGCTGTAATCGGTCGATGCTACGGCACAACTCCACCAACTACTCCGGTCTGCCACATCGCCACCACTCGAAATCTGGAATCTCTTTTGGAACGGTTCTGGGAGCTCGAATCCTTGCAGTCCGACCGAATCTATTCTGCTAAGGAGATCGCCTGCGAGGAGCTATATCAGGGTACTACGACTAGAAAATCCGACGGGAGATATGTAGTGTCCCTTCCCAAATCACAGGACCCTTACATTCAACTCGGTGAATCCCGTGCAATCGCCGAAAGACGTCTACTATGCTTGGAGCGAAAACTTGAACGTGATGCATCCGTAAAGGAAGCCTACCATGAGTTCTTGGAAGAATATTCACGGCTAGGCCATATGCGACGGCTCGAGGATCCGGTGGACAACTCCATTTACCACTACTATTTGCCACACCACCCCGTATTCAAAGCCAGCAGTACAACCACGAAAGTACGGGTCGTATTTGATGCGTCCTGCCGTACGTCGTCTGGTAGTTCCCTCAATGATCTTCTGCTTGTCGGGCCAATCGTTCAAGAGGATCTTCAGTCAATTAAATTGCGTTTCCGGACAAAACCAATCGGTCTTGTGGCGGACATTGAAAAAATGTTCCGTCAGATTGCAGTTTGTCGCAACGATCAACCACTCCTCAGAATACTTTTTCGACAGAAGCCAACGGATCCAATCTCCACGTACGAGCTTCAGACCGTTACCTACGGTACCTCTTCTGCGCCGTTTCTCTCCACACGTACTCTCGTACAGCTCGCTACAGATGAAGGCGAGAACTTTCCGATGGCCAAAAAGGCCGTCCTCGAAGACTTTTACGTGGACGACCTCATCAGCGGTGCATCTACACCCGAAGAAGCCGTAGAACTCCGTCGACAGCTCAGTGCTATGTTGCAATCCGCCGGGTTTCCGTTGAGGAAATGGGTCTCCAACAGTTCGGCAGTCCTAGCCGAAATACCATCGGAGGAATTGGCAATTCAGCCGGTTTACGAATTCGCCGACGAGCAGTCGGTGTCTACACTCGGACTTATATGGGAACCGCATTCCGATACTTTGCGGTTTCGGATCCAACTTACACCTCCTGCAGTCGAACTCACCCGACGGAATGTACTGTCGTACATTGCCAAGATCTACGATCCATTGGGCCTTGCCGGTCCGGTAATTTCAACAGCCAAGCAGTTTATGCAGCGCTTGTGGGCATTGAAGAACAACGATGGGAATTCCTACGCTTGGGACGATCCACTTCCGACAAGGATCCAAGATGAATGGAAAGCATTTCATTACCAATTGAACTTGGTGAGCGATGTTCGCATCCCCCGATTCGTTTCGGTGGCCGGTGCTACCAGCTTCGAATTGCACTTCTTCTCAGACGCCTCCGAAAGGGCATACGGTACATGCGTGTACATGCGTTCCGAAGATCAACGCCAGAACGTTGTCGTCCACCTGCTTGCAGCAAAATCAAGGGTCACGCCATTGAAGACCCGCCATTCCATTGCCCGCTTGGAACTCTGTGCTGCAGTTCTCTCTACAGACCTGTTCCTGAAGGTAATTGCCTCGCTTAAATCTAACTTTCCTGTTTTCTTCTGGGTAGACTCCATGACCGTGCTTCAATGGCTGAAAGCATCACCCAACAGATGGAAAACTTTTGTGGGCAACCGAGTGTCCAAAATTCAAATTGCGACAGTTGGTCATCCATGGTACCACGTGCCAGGAAAGGACAATCCGGCCGATGATATATCCCGTGGCCTCACTCCAGCCGAACTTCTTCACCAAGAGCGATGGTGGACCGGGCCTGCTTGGCTCAAGCAGACCAAGAAACATTGACCAAGCCAACTCGTCGATTCCGTGGCATCCTCCAAGGCTGTCGTCGAAGAATGTAAAGTGTGCCTGGCGGCACTCATATCTCCCACGGATCAACTGTGCGATTGGTTGTTCAACTGTTTCTCGTCGTATACCAAGCTACGGAAGGCCGTGGCATACTTCCTGCGGTACATGGGTGTACTGCACGCAACAGCTGCCAAGAAACATCCTGATGGGGCTTGTGCGGCATCCTCGAAGACACCATGTGAGCCACACACACATCTCACTGCATCCGATCTTCAAGACGCTGAACATGTTCTGTGTCAACTATCCCAGCGTGAAACGTTTCCGACGGAGCTGAAAGCACTACGCAATGGACGACCAGTTGACAAAACATCACCTATGAAATTCTTCAATCCAATGCTCTCCAAGGACGGCCTCATCAAGGTTGGTGGTCGTATTCAAGACTCCAACTCTCCCGAAGGAATGAAGCATCCAATCATCATCTCGAGTAAACACCGACTGGCACACCTGCTTGCTGATCACTACCACCGAACTCTAATGCACGCCGGACCGCAGCTGATGACGACCACCATCAGACAGAAGTTCTGGATTCTACGAGGCAGAGATTTATTGCGTCAAGTGTACCACCAGTGCCATACCTGCTTCCGTAGAAAACCGGTATTGATCCAGCAAGCAACAGCAGATTTACCTAACTCCAGAGTGACACCGTCGCGGCCATTTTCAGTCTCCGGTGTCGACTATTGCGGCCCGATCCTCTTACGTGGTCCACACCGTAGAGCAGGACCAGTCAAAGCATACATCGCTTTATTCGTGTGCTTCTCAACGCGGGCCGTACATCTGGAGCTCGTCAGCGATCTCTCCACAGCAGCATTCCTGGCTGCTCTGAAGCGGTTCATAGCACGGCGTGGCAAGGTCTGTGAACTTCATTCAGACAATGCTACAAACTTTAAAGGAGCCGCCAACGAGCTACATCATCTCTTTAAAATGCTTAAAACGGACGACAGCAGCCGAAAACTCATTTTCGACTGGTGCGCTAATGCAGAAATCAGGTGGAAATTCATTCCACCGCGCGCACCTCACTTTGGTGGTCTGTGGGAGGCGGCGGTGAAATCGGCGAAGAGTCATCTTCTGAAGGAAGTGGGTAATACAACCGTCACCCACGAAGAAATGCTGACCCTGCTCGCCCAGGTCGAAATGTGCCTCAACTCACGGCCCATAACTGAGATGTCCAATGACCCAACGGATCTAGAGGCTCTTACACCGGGTCATTTCCTGGTCGGTTCGAACCTGCAATCGATTCCAGAAGCCGACTACAAGCAATTACCAGACAACAAGCTCAACCGTTGGCAGCTGATGCAAAAACGACTCCAGGCAATTTGGAAGCGCTGGAGCACCGAGTATTTACAGCAGCTGCAAGCCCGTTCATCAAAAGGCATCAAACCTCCCGTTGACATCCGAGTGGGCCGACTAGTCATCATTAAGGACGACAACCTTCCCCCAGCCCAGTGGATGTTGGGTCGCATAACGAAGATTCATCCCGCTCATGATGGTATCGTTAGAGTCGTCACCTTGAAGACGGCATCTGCAGACAATGTTGTCCGTCCTGTCGTCAAACTTTCACTTCTTCCAATGCCATCAAACGTGAACGACGTTGAGAATGAGGTAACAAAATGATTTATTGTCTATTAAATTAGTTTGTTTCTTACCAGCCACCAATCCAGCCGGTCCCTATGATGGTAACCGAACTCGCAATGAGCAGCCCATCAATCACCCAATATCTTGGACCGCAGTCAGTTCATCGATTCGTACGCAGCAGTGTCCGTATAGTAATTAAAATACGTGACTATTTTAAGGTGGCCGGAATGATTAGTATATTGTTCTAAAATGAAAACGATCTAAAACTCAGCCATGTAGAATGCATATGGCCGAGAGTTATAAATATAGTCTAAGTCAGAATTCCGAAGAATACAGACGGTAAATAAAATCCATCTTCCGTTTTTCAATCCGATAAATTCCTCTAGTCCATTGAGGTCGAAGTCCGCCGGTTGTTTTATAGTTCCGAACTTAGTGAAACTTGTGCCCAGGTTTCTCAGCCCGTCCTTAGTGAAAAGGAGAGCGAGACGGATCACAGTTCGTTTTGGGCGGTAGTTCCCATAATCACGTGTATGCAATTGAACAATCCGGTTCAATTGCACCAGCGAAAGGAAAAATTGTTCGTATAATCAAGTGGCATTCACGTTTTTAGGCCCAGAGGCCATTAGTGCCGTTAAGAAAGCCTTCGCGTCGGACAATCCGGGTAATCCGCTGAAACACCAACGTTGAACAGGGCTTGTCAACAAAAACGCCTGGAAGAGCTTCAACGCTCATCGGCACAACCTCGTGGTTGCTCACCCAAGCTGGAATCAAAACTCTCGTGTTTACTTTGGACCAGGAGTAGGA
Source organism: Toxorhynchites rutilus septentrionalis (assembly GCF_029784135.1). Classification (NCBI taxonomy): domain Eukaryota; kingdom Metazoa; phylum Arthropoda; class Insecta; order Diptera; family Culicidae; genus Toxorhynchites; species Toxorhynchites rutilus. The sequence goes on from NC_073745.1 coordinate 207,229,958, forward strand.
ATTTGTCCATCACCTGCTTATTGTAACAAGTTTACATTCGTGTCTCTAATGGTTTTAACCCGACAGGGTGTCCATTTCATCCGTACTCTCCTTTATTTCACCTAAAAACATCAGTTCGTGAGTTATAGTGTCGCAAATATGGAGCAAAATAAAGAGAAAATCCGACATATTTTACAGTACTACTATGACAAAGGCAAAAATGCATCTCAAGCTGCCAATAAAATTTGAGCAGTTTATGGACCCGATACAGTTTCCATTTCCACCGCACAACGATGGTTTCAACGTTTTCGTTCTGGTGTAGAGGTCGTCGAAGATGCGCCACGCTCCGGTAGGCCTGTCGTCGAAAATTGCGACAAAATCGCTGAATTAGCCGAGAAAGACCGGCATAGTAGCAGCCGTAGCATCGGCCAAGAGCTGGGGATAAGTCATCAAACCGTTATTAACCATTTGAAGGCGCTTGGATTCACAAAGAAGCTCGATGTATGGGTGCCACACACGTTGACGCAAAAAAAAACATCTTTGACCGTATCGCCGCATGTGAATCGCAACATTATCGACCCGTTTCTGAAGCGGATGGTGACTGGCGATGAAAAGTGGGTCACTTACGACAACGTGAAGCGCAAACGGTCGTGGTCGAAGCCCGCTGAAGCGGCTCAGACGGTGGCCAAGCCCTCATTAACGGCCAGGAAGGTTCTGCTGTGTGTTTGGTGGGATTGTCAAGGAATAATCTATTATGAGCTGCTTCCCTATGGCCAAACGCTCAATTCGGACCTGTACTGCCAACAATTGGACCGCTTGAAGGTAGCACTCATGAAGAAGAGGCCATCTTTGATAAACAGAGGCCGGATTGTCTTCCATCAGGACAACGCCAGGCCACACACTTCTTTGGTGACGCGCCAGAAGCTCCGGGAGCTTGGATGGGAGGTTCTTTTGCATCCGCCGTATAGTCCGGACCTTGCACCAAGTGACTACCACCTGTTTTTGTCCATGGCGAACGAGCTAGGTAGTCAGAAGTTAGCCACAAAAGAGGCCTGTGAAAATTGGCTATCCGAGTTTTTTGCCAATAAGGAAGCGAGCTTTAGAAGTCTTTATTAGGTAAACACATTTCAATCTGAACAAAAATACCCCTGAGCTGCATTAATTTGCAATGCCAATTTCCTCAGACACCTTGGTTCTGAAGTCTGTGTTGGGGAAATATATTTCAGTCGGAACAAAAATGCCCCCGACTTGCATATATTTACAATGCCAATTTCCTCACGCTCCATGGATTTGAAGTCTGTGTTAAGGAAACACATTTCAGTCGGAACAAAAATACCCCCGACTTTCATGTATTTGCAATGCCGATTTCTCTAACGCTGCTTGGTTTTGAAGTCTGTGTTAGGGAACACATTTTGGTGCGAACTAAAGTCCCCATACTATCATGTGTTTGCATTGCCGATTTCCCCAATGCTGCTTGGTTTTGATGGCTATGTTTGGGAAACCGTAAATCGGGCCAATCAAAACTAGCTAGTTAGGGCGTTTAGATAGCGCTTAACATTTGACAGTTATTCAGTTATCAAATAAATCTAATAAAAAATAATATTTTATTAATTGCGATAGAAGCGTAGAAATATTCCGTATCAACTGATGCAAACATTCTTCCGATCCAATAAGAAATGATCAGTTATGAGCATTCGGAATCTTTCATTTTTTCATGCATGTTCTATGTTTATGTTTTCATTTTACCCCCATATACTCCGGTTAGACGTAGTCCCACGTCAATAATCAACAGATACTGTAGAATAGTTCATGAATAGTTGAAGAGAGGTTCTGTTACGATTTCAAGTCGGAGGAACATGGGTCTTGAATATAAATGGAAATCTTTAGGGTGTCGGTTTTACCCTGATTTCCCCTAATGAGATCCGATTTAGATTAGAAGACGACAATATTAACATTATTTGTGTCCCTTTGTATAAATTTAAACAACAAACTAAGTTGCGAAATCCTGCAAAATGTTTTCTTGTAACTAATCATTATCAATAAAAGCCGTTTCTTCAAGAAAAAGGTTTTGTTTCAAAATATTGTTTACCGGTAATTTACCGATTTTACCGGTAATTAAATTTTCATTGCCGAATAACCGGTTATTGAAATTTTGGCACGGTAATGCAATCCATACAACATACCAAAAATTACCGAGCCAGACGCAACATGGGCCTGAGTCTCCGAAATATTTTCAACAAAGACGAAACACAAGAAATCAATTTGATTGCGTTCCTGGATGAAATCGACTTCTTCGACAAGATTTCAAAATACTTACCGATGTGTTAAATCCCAACATGATTTAATCCGTTATCTTAGTTCTGTCAGCAAAATAATTTAAAGTTATCTCAAAGCAAGTTGTGTTCTTATTTGTTTTCTTATTATTCATTAGTATTTTTTTCTTCAAAAACATCCATTAAGTTCAAGCCAACCATCCCATGTGATTGTGATGGTATTCAGGCATCAGTCTTTCTGAGGTCTAAACAACACCCAATGAGCTTTTTCAAGACTAGAGGCGAATTGACTGCAAAATTGAAAACCTTTTCAATACAAACAAGTTGAAGTTTAACAGCAGCTTGCATGTATGCTAGGGAACATATCCCGGTCTGCACAAATGCATGCAGATACAGAAGCACCCGCAGTTTGCATCTATCAATTCTTGTTCTTCTTTGTTAACTTCAAAACATTGGATTCCTATCTATCCATAACGATTTTGCAAGACTGCTCCGTGTTAGGGAAGCACATTCCGCTGTGCCAAATAATATAGATTATGGACACTCTACGAAACTTTGCGGATAATAAAGTTCCGCCATCTCCAAAAAGTATCCACCCCTTTATGATTCTGACAAATGATGAAAGACAGTAGTCGGCAAATGGAGAATGATTCGTAATACACATCGCCTCACCTTGTCCGTCACGGAAAAAAAATAAAGAGCGAAGAAAGAAACCATGCAAGACTAATGCCCGAATTGTATGAATCAATTTTGTATGATAATTTGATTTGAAGGAAAAGGCGAGAAGTGAGTAAAATTGAACAAAACAGACTTGTTTTATGCGATTTTTTTCAGTTGTTTTATTGTCTTCACTGTTTGTGTTTTGAACAAAAAATATTTGAATGATATCCTCAATTGAGGATTGTACACAAATCATACGACGATTTGAGAGTTAGTGACAAGCAATTCACCAATTTAGTTATAAAATAATTCCTTGCTGTGTGCCTAGGAGTTGGGCGACGACGTTGACTACAAAGCGAACGACAAACTTTGCTTTTCTCCCAGCCAACGACATACACCAACCACTGAACAATCATGTCCTGGGTACCTGCTTGAAAGTGAACACTCAGTTCATTGATTTTTGTAATTAAACTAGTTTGCTTTCAATTCAGTTTTTGAGCAGTTGAAACCAGTGGGCCCTGAGTAACAAACATCACTTGTAGTGAAAGGCCTACAAGGCCTACGAAAGAAGCAATTATCATGCCACTTCGTTCAGTCGAAAAATTTGAAATCTCTCAAATTTTCATTGCATTGATCATTTTCAATTTGGTAGAGTGACCCATTTATAGAGAAAGACAAAATATCTGCTAGTAATCATGTAATCATGAACTCGTTTTTCCCTAACTGCAAATCTTTGAAACCGTTCATAATACTCATAAATACTCAACTCGATATTTATCCAACTATTTATAAGACCAAAGATCAAAGACCAAAATCCGTCTACCTCCTCCAAGCGTCACAATTGAATATTGTTCAGAAGCTTCATAATAAAAACGGAAAAGTCGGGAGGTCAAGAATATTATGTCAAGCGGTGCTTGCCATAATAATCATTTCGAGCATCAATCAATGTCATCGTCAAAACGCAGCTGGAAACTCCACAAAAAAAAACTAAAGAGTGTATGTGAGGAAAATATGGCTTCCCTGGAATTGTTGATTTGATAGTGATGACACCAAACGGTATCAGAAACTTCCCGGGGAATACTTTTTGCGTTAGAAATTCATCCGAAATTAATCGAACTCTAATACAATAATTGTGTTTTCACTAAATGATTATTTCACTTATGATTATTGTATTGGGGTTCGTTGAATTTAGGATTTCTAATACAAAAAGTATTCAGTGGGAAGTTTAGGATACTGTTTCTTGCCATTATAATCGAATCAACAACCCCAGGAGAGCCGTATTTCTACAATTATAGGTTTTTTTTTGTTTCCTTGTGCGAATAATACATAGAACGTATAAAAATCTTCAATTGAAGTAAGAAGACATTGATGTTTTTGTGAGAATAATGTGGATGAGTTTTTAAACAGAATACCCAAGATGCAGAAAAGTAATGAACTCAGATTACCTAATTAATTAGAAAGAGACTCCATTTGGTACATACGTGTAGCACATGACTTGTGTAGGATGAAAACACGAACTTAACAGCAAGGCATATGGATCTCATTTAACGCGCGAATAACATTCACTTCAATCAATTTTACTAGGTCACAATTAAATGTCGCTGTCATAGCGAATGTCCTAAGCTTATATCCGTGGTGAAAATGTAGTTGAAAATGATCGCATTGACCGAGTTTCATTCCCAATCATCGCTTACAACGGCGGTGAAATTCGAAGTGAAGATCTTCAACCGCCTTAGGCAAACATCATACCGCTCGCCAGCCCGTCACTAAACACAACAATCCAATTATCGGAAATAATTAGAAAAAAAATCCAATTACTATAGTCGAGCACGCTAGAACGAGTGTTTCCTGTGAACGATAGCGAGTATGTCACGCTGCTTGGCTTCGATGTCTCTCAAGCTTTGAGTGGAGAGTTTCTAGAAGTTCACCAAAGAATCAAACGGGAAGACAGCTTGAGTATGAGGAAACACACTGAAAGAATAACACAATCCAAAGCATGAATGTTCACGTTCAAGCGCAAATTCGGAATCAGTCATTGAAATTCTCTCGGTGTAAAACACACCTTTGCATGAAAACAGCGAGCAATGAAGGGCAGTAACCAACTGTGGTCTCGAGTAAATCAGCAGTTCGTTTGCTTTTGTGACACTCCTTCTTACCGCAATCAAATGCGCACACCCACAAGACCATCGCTAGAATGGAGCACCGGTCATTCAGGCCACATGAAAGCATAAATTATAATTTTCAACCAGCCGTCCAGGCTTCTCCATCCATCGTGTACCAATCACGACAGGCTGTACGGAGAGATAAAAGTAGTCCCTGGTCAACTCGCGCCTACCGGAATACACACTCTCTCATCACAGCGAACACAACGTCGATGATAGTCTCCAGCGAAAACGGCGAGAGGTGTGCACTTCGGGTTGGATCGACCATTTAATTTCGGAACATACTCATTCATTATGCAACGACGATGAGCCACGACCGTTGCCACCCCCACTTGTTCGTAGCTCGAGATGTTAAGGCCAGTAACAGTAAAATCATCGCCACCATCAACAACTGCCCCATCGTGAGGAGAAAAACAAACTAAGCCAAAGGAAAAGGCGAGTGTTTATTATCCCCGATCGGACGCAACCAGAGCTGGATAACCCAGGTTACACACCGTCAATTGCGGAGCTGGCAAGGGGTGCCACAGCAATTACCTCTCTCACACCTTCGACAAATGGTCGCTGTGAGTTCGTTCTACAAGTGCAATCGCTGCTGGCACCAACACACCAGTATCTACTTAGGGGAGGAAGGGGCACATATTTTCACATTGCTCAGCAAGCAGTAACGAGGCAACCAGTAGGGATTGATGAGGACTGGTACATTTAGTGCAGATGTAGGTGCGAACGTTGGCGGGTTTCGGTGGATCATTTGAGTGATCAAAGAATGTGAAATGAAAATTCCTGATCGCTTCTGGTGGGGAATCGCAACCAGAACTTTTCAATAACATGACAATTGTGATATTCGTTCGAAATTTATGATTCATGCTATCATGTCTTATACTTTCTTGATGGGTTTACGAGATTTATGCATTAATCGATATGCTCACTCCCTAACAATCTATTGGAAATTCAATAGCTGATATGAGGTGTCAATTAAAATGGCCCAAATAATATTACTCCGATGGGACAAAGTTCGTCAAGAAACTTTAACGCAATCTAAGAAGAAGGATTATGGGGATTAAGAAATAACAAAAAGAATGCCGTTCACGAAATTACACAATCATCACGATGAAAAAAATAGCTAAATCTAAAACAGTGCACCCTTTCCAGTACAGCTCTAGCAACACTGACACTCGCCAACACTCCATCGGGCGGTCTCTCCGATATAAATGTCAAGCTTGATATGAAAATGACATAATTACTCGATTTGACAATCGAGCGCGCACAGCTGCCCTTATAATTACTGCCAGCACCACTGGTGCAGCCGAGATGCGAAAATTCTGAAAGACACTCCATCGTCCAGCAGATTGTGCCGTGGAATACAACAACAACACATGAAGAAATAAAAAAGGACAATAAAGTAGATGATTAGGGCGCCGAACGGATCGAAACTGTAATTCTGACACAAAAAAATGCTTATTCACCCTTGCCTTTCCCACCATCACCACCACCAGCATGCTGTTACAATCGATTTTTCATTAAACCCTTGCGCTCTGACGAGACGCGCCTCGCCAAATGGGAGAACCACCATCATATTCGCTGCCCAACTGCGGCCCAACCATACCGCGCGTCAATTCACCCAGTCAACCCTAATTCTGTGGAATTATATATTTTTTTCGTTCATTCGCGTTCGTTCGCTTTTACTGCAGCATTCATTACTCGATAGACCCCCCCCCCGCCCTTTTTTCCTTTTTTCACGAACATTACGCGTCCCACTCAGGCCAGTCACTTTAGTGTTATTAAAATCCAATGACACTTTTGGGATCGATCGAGGGGAAAACATTTTTTGTTTGTGGCTCCACTGCAGTGCTGTCAGATGTGACACAACGAATGAATTTCCGATCCATACTGTGTATGGGGATTTTATTGTTTCTTCCAAGAAATTGCCGCGTATCGGTACTAAACAATCATCCGGTTGAATTCTGGTGTATGCACTGAGTGAGACTTACATAAATAATACATAGGGGAAGTGGGGGCATATTGGTCACCCTAAGGAATATGCCTATTTCTGTTTTTATTTTTATTTTGACATGCGACAGCTCTACTGAAGTACAGGGTGACTCAAAAGTCATTAAATTCTTTAAACATAAGGTGACTATCAATATGGCATCTATAGTCAATAGTTATACTACCAAACAAGCAGGTGACCACTTTGCCCCCCATGACCAATTTGCCCCCACTACCCTTATGCTATAGCGTGAATCACATGCATGAACAAATATTCAGATGTTAGAAGGAAACAACCCGCTCGATTGGAATGTTTACTTCATTTTTGAAACGTGAATTTGAGACGCATTGCTGGAATAAGGTCTAATTTCTAAACTTCCATGTTTTCAAACTTCACACATCATTAATTGACGTAGGAATACGTGTAACCGGAAGATATAGTAAAATGGTAAAATGAAAATCTAGGCACTGAACATAAAGGAAAAAATGAAAGATTTCGATTTCGATTTACATCAATTGATAGAAAATATTTCTACGCATATATCACAGTGAAAAATATTTCATTTTTCTTTAGATAAACAATTGAATAATTGTAAAATGTCAAGCATTGTCCAAAAGCATTATGTGCCTCGTTTTGATCAGTCCAATTTGTGCTCCTCAAATGGGTCCAACCAAAAAGAGCAACCAGAGTAACAGCGAAATATAATTGTGATACAAATGAAGAATCATATTGTAAGTCACTCCTCTTTGTGATTCTACCGCCAGTCGAATAGAATAAATTTGACTGTTGCTTTTCGACACCATCATTCATTTTCTAACCGCGGAGCAGAACTGAGGTGCTAAGGCCATCGTTCTAGCATGTAGCGGCAGTAACAACAGAAGTGACAGAAGCATCGGCATGAGTAAAAGGAGCAGCGACATCAGGGGCAGGAGTGACAAAATGGGTTTCAATTTTACTGCACTCATACAGTGAGAGCCTCCGCAGACTGCAGATTTAATTTTTGTTCGAACAGTTTGGGCTAGTGCAAACACCGACCCAACTGAATCGATGCACTGAGAGCGAAAGCACACCTCTTCGTACTGATCAAACTATTGGACGATATAAAGTCTGCAGTCTGCGGGGTCCTCAACCTCAAGATCATCGTTCCACGAATATCATCAGCGAGTTTTCATCAAATAGCAACCGTAACCCATCGCTTCATGGAATCGATCCAGCACACCAGTGCCCGTAACTGCATTCATTCTGTGGAGAAAAGTGCTCCTGCAAAATGAGGACAAAACTTTCGGCATCGATAGAACGATACATAATCTATTGGCACTTTTCAGAGCCACCAATTTTTTTCCCAAAGAGTTATTCAAAGTTATTACAATACGATGCATTTCGAAGTGTAGAAAAATATTATATTGAAACTGATTTGTGTTTACTTGGGAAGAGGCTGTGTTAGTTCAGACGTATTTTTGAGTTTATTGGTAGTTGGGTAGTAGTTTACGATCGATCATTCAGTTTTTACGAATTCTTGCTCGGCTTCCGAATAGAAAGTGGCGTCAAACTACAACATATTGCAAGTCGGATGAAAATAAGAAATTTTTCGAAAGCGAGAGCTGTGTTCATTTCATAACTATAGAACCACTCTTTTTTCTGAGTTTCTGAGTTTGGCTGCGCCATGTTGTAGTGTGTCTTCAAATGACTCATACTGCGTGTAAGCTGCATCTACTATTCGTCCGATCACTCCTAATAAGTTCTTGACAGGGTTTTTTTGGTAAACAAGCTGACCAGTCTATTATCTGAAGCCCCTATTCATCAAACCATACCACAACCTTCCGGATTTCATGAATTTTTTCCAAATTACCCAATTATCACATTGTTTTTGATGCAAAAATAGCAGTAAATGATTCTGAAGTACTTCATTGCACTTCTAACTGTTCATTCGTGTTGATGGTCAGCTATCTAAACCAGGCTTTTCTGAGAAAATTCTCTCCAAACCATAAAAATCCTATTTTCGAAGCTGCGAGTCCAAAAACTAATGTGGAAGCTTATTTCATGGGTTTCACTATTTCAGGAGAACTTCCCTGAAAATAAGAAATTCAACTTGAATAGAATTTCTACATACTGGAAGGATTTACGGAATGTTTCATTTAATTTTTTAGCTCGTTGCTTTGCAGGCGGCAGTTTGATGGTTTGGAGACAATTTTCTCAAAAAGGCCTTGTTTTATATAGCTTACCATCATTACGAATGAACAGTCAGAAGTGCAACGAAGTGCTTCAATGATTTTCGTTAGTGCGGTTTTTATATGAAAAACAATTTGATAATTGGGTAATTTGGCATCAATTCATAAAATCTGGAAGGTTATGACATGGATTGATGATTTTTTTTAGATTCTGGACTGGTCAGCTTGTTCACCAAATATAAACCCTGTCAGGAACTTCTGAGGAGTGATCGGACGAATAGTAGATGCAGCCAGTGTTGCCACACGTACAGATTTATCTGGAAAGGTACAGATTTTTTCGTTATTTTTGATACAGATTCTATACGGTACAGAGTACAGATTTTCGTCAAAAAGTACAGATTGGTAAAGATTTTTTTTCCGTGGGTGAAATTTCTTACATTTGAACAAAGCAACATTAAGGTACATGATTACTTTTACGCCGCAGTATCGCTTGGTGCGGCAGCTTAAAACTTTAAATAAATGATAGTATACACTATAGATTCAGAAAAGTTATGTATGAGCATCATCAAACACACAAATGGCGAATGAAATGTAGGTGTGATATTTGTAGTAAATAAATGAGTAATTTTTATGCTAATAATATGGATTTTTCTCTACAGCATTTTCATAACCACCCAAATGGGTTATTTGAACTGATTGAGAACTAAAGATGACCTACGAATTAGAAACTTATTGTAATTCATGTTAAATTGACGTTAATTTATAAAGGAGTGAGAGTTTTTCCATCTGGTTCAATAGATATGAAACACTGGAATTTTAGTTTTTTGAAAATTTCGCGCCTGAACACAACAATAAAGTTGAAATGGTCAGTCTCATAAATGAGGATAGTTATTGTATTCTACACTATATACATCAATTCGGCCGACTTCGTACATATCTCTTGAAACTCAGAAAAATGAGTGGTTCTATAGTTGTGAAACGCAGTGTATAATCATAATATCTGTTTCTCAGCTACTAATCAGTGGTACAATACAAACTTATTTCGTGAAAGTTCACATCAATTAGCACATTAATTTTTTACACGGTTGATACTTTCTTCACAGAAAATTGTTCAGAAAATCTGTATCGAAATCTTTCGACGGTGAAAACTTCACGTTGACCCGTTTTGTAAGAAAAACGGTGTGCGGGATGGAAACCGAGGATTTTGGACACCCAACTTAAAAATACGGCGTGGCCAGGTACTAAAGTCGCTGGGAGTGATTGAAACGACCGTGTATGATGTGCTGAAACACTTTCGGAACTTACGATCGGAATGCTGAGGTTGGGGAGGTATTGAGAACAATTAAGGCAAACCCGGGACTCTCGGACTGTTCCTGTAAGAGGTTTAATCCAACGGTTCTTTTCCTACATCACGGTGTGTGTTCTTTTATCAAAGTAATCCTGTAGGAAAGTTTACATATGTTTGCATTTTATAAGGTTTTTTGTTAGGTTAGTAAGGTTATGTACTTTCCGTACAAAGTTGTTTTGAACCGAATTTATTACCCAATAAAGTTGAACAAAAATGAATGAAATTAATGGCAAGTAGTACCTAATAAACTAAGCTATCATTTGATGCCAAAACATTAACATATGGTTGCTTTCCAAAGCCATGAAAAAATGTCAAAGTTGCTGTTCGATGTTTCTAACGCTTGGCCTAAGATGGGCTAATGAATCGTTACATTTTTCGTAGAGTTACCCCTAGGGTGCCAATGAATGTATGAGAAAAAATCGACCCTAAAGTTTCAGAAAGTTTCCCTATACAAAATGTTTACCACCTCGGAAAAAAAACCCTACGCCAAATATCAGCTCAATCGGACTTAAGAGAGAGTGGCGTAAAGCGGTCAAAGTTTGAGTTTTTTGAAAATCGAAAAATCGGAGTTTTCGAAAAAAAAATTTTGATGCCAAATGTCTTAAAATTGCATGAAACTTCGAGATCTAGTGTCATCTCGAAAAAAAAATTTTTATCAAAAATCGACACTCTAGGACTTTTTTCACTCTAGACACTCTAGGAGGTTTTTTCGGACTACGAGACGAAACATATGGTTTTGGGTGTCAATAAAAATAGTTATCTCGATTTTTCATTCGGAACTTGCTGCGAAATGTTGATTTGCACGATAATATATCCCATCCAAAACATTAACTCATTCGAACTTCATTTATTAGTGTTGCTCGAACGAGCAATTTGTGTGACCAACTAGCCCCTCTATGAATGAAAAAGAATATTCATAAAAAATTGAATGATTTTTGGCAACATCAGACCATGTCCATGTACAATTATTTCAATAATTTAAATTTTTCCACTCAAAAATGAATTTACTTTTCCGTATATACCTAATATCGCTTCTCTGTTAACTCACAAACCGAAATATAACCATCAGCGAATTGAATTTTGATATTTAACCACTCAAAATGCTTAATATCGAAGCAGCTAAATTTACCTCCTCACGCGGAATCATGTATGATTTTCGGTTTTTGTTTCCCTTTTCCACTTTTGATCAGTATTCATTGCCATAGGATGGCTTAAATATGATAGAATAACATGTACAAGGTGTTCTCATTAACAGAAATCGAGAATTCAAAATGTAACTACAGTAATTTACATTTAATGCGACATGCCGAAGCACCACTCAGTGTCGCATGATTTTGACCTGTAATTGGACAATGGCGATGAGAGTGGAACAGTGTCGACATCTGGTGGCGACTTTCAATGTGGATTTTTTATTGGGACCCGAACTCAATGTTCACAAAAATGTCCAATTAGAGGTAAAAAAGGCAAAAATGTCGCATTAAATGTAAATTACTGTATATAAATCAACGACCTGTCCATATTACCCCCACTGTCCGTATTACCCGCGGTTTCCCTATCCGCAATGGTATTCGCTGTTGTTTCTCTTTGACTGTATGAGTAGGTAAGCACACACATGAGTAACAGAACAAATGTATGGGAAAAAGAAAATGGCTCCATTTTTCATCAATTCAAACTATTCAAACCATTTAGGGGGAATTGTGATGTGTAGCATATCAAACAAATCTTGGAGAATTTCCAATTCGATTGGTATTCAAATTATCAAAATTCATCCGCAGCAAGAATTCACATTATTTCATAAAAAGTTATCTGTTTTCTGATTTGGCACCCTACGTTTATATCGGTAGACTACGTTTATAAATATCGCATCGGCAAAGCGTCAATTTTTTTAGAGACTATTCAGACCTCTGAATTTTGATAGCCGTATTTCGTGCAGAGCTCCAGTTTGTCTCTGTCACTGCATATATTTGGGCTACTATTACGACCATTGCAACATTACCACCAAACAACGTGCAACAGAACATAAACCGATAAAACATATTCTCCACTCTTTGATGCTGAATAGTTTGTCAGAGTATTTTGAAGATCAATGCATGTTGCAAGTCAGCGCACTATAATCGTCAAGACGAGAAATACCACTTGATGTAATGGAAGTTTACACGTTCACCAGGGTACTACCTGAATACCATTCTAATATACAATGCTAAAACTTCGAGGAGAACAAAGGAGAATTTCGATATCGGGCAGAAATTTCAGCGAAGAGAGAAATTTCTTCATTATTTCAGCATGTAGAAATCAATAAAATTTTGGTTAATTATATAATCCGTTGCCCAAATGATTTGCTATCGGTCAAACGTTATCGCGTGTGAACAACCGGAACGAAAATGGAAGCTTTGCTCGATGAAGATAAAATGCAATCTGCGACAATCATCCATTCGTTACAGACATTTTTATCGCCTACCTGACGAAGCTCAGTAACAGGCATAGTCTTGCATCGTACTCCGTCAGTTACAACTTAACCAAGATTTTTGTCAATAACTGACCAGCTTGGCTCGTCTTGGCTATTGGCTATTGATGAAACAGTGCAGCTCTGATTGCGTGATACGCTACGTTCAGCAGGTGCGTTGGTACACTATACGGAGAATTCACCTTCTAATAACGCACAATTGATCGCTGCGACCCGTTTGATATTTGATACGGACCCGTTCCCATGAGGTAAGTTGGGTAAAGATCTGACTGATAACGTGAAGCAGGGCTTCCAATGCTCAACTTCATGTTTCGAAATTGACGAATAAATACATAGAAACGTTGAAATGGAAAGTCCTATCCTAGACCAGTATCCCTCAGAACCTGCATCCTCTGGTTATTACTTGGTTTGATCAATGATACACGATCTTAAACCACAAGGCAAGGGTTAAGCTAACGATAGAGATTTTTGAAAAATGGAAAAAAGAAGAAATCTAAAAACGGCTATGTAACGCCTTAGATAATTAATTTTTACAAACTGATAAAAAAATTAGCCAAATCGTTCGAGTAGATCCTGAGATATCGATACCAACAGTTGAAATAACATGGTTTCGAGAAAAACGCGTTTTAAAATTCGTACTGCAATACTATATCCCTTGAGGTGACTTCATACTTTTGGCTGTAACTTTCCAACAAAATCAAATATCGAAAAATCCTTTTAGGACAACATTTCTGAGGGCATAAGCTTCTCAAAAATGCAAAAACAAAAATTTATTTTTTTCGATTTCAGACCGGGGTCGCCCTTTAACATAAAGATTGGACTCGGAAAAAATGCGACACTTTGTTTTGGGTGTAATTTTTTATCGCGTGGGTAAAAATTAATGAAATTTTCAAATTCAAATTCGCGGAGAAGTACATGTTGTGGCAGGCGATCTGCGGGTGTGGACGGTACAAGCCGTTCGTTACAATCGGCACCATAAACGGGCAGATTTATCGAGAGGAATGCTTACAGAAGCGCTTGCTGCCCTTCCTCCGCTCTCACCGTGGTCTCACGCTGTTCTGGCCGGATCTCGCTTCGTGCCATCACGCCAAACCTGTAACGGATTGGTACGAAGCGAAGGGCATTAATGTGGTCCCGAAGGAGACGGACCCGCCAATTTCATCAGAACTTCGTCCGATCGAAAAGCTTTGGGCGATAATGAAGAAGAAGCTGAAGAAAAGCGGAAAAACATTCAAAACCTCGCACAAGATCTCATGAGCAGTGTTAAGAGAAATGTACGAATATTCAGCTTAGGGGGAGGAAATTCAATAAATAAATTATGCCAAAACATAACTAATATATAGTGATATAATCCCTGAAAAATTGAGAAGTATCCGATTTAAACTGAATTTTTGGTGATCATTTTTGTGTGTCTCTTTTTCTTCGAGTCCGATCTTTAATTACAAGATAATTACAATTGCATGAGACGACTTTTTACTGTCGTGATGAATGTATCAATAATGGCGATTAAATATCGGAACCATTCTAGTAACAGGCTCATGATGATGCACAATAAGTGCAGTTGGAAGACGGAGGAGCTCGCAAATAACCAAATTCATACTTCTGACGTTGAAATTAACCCATTTAGTACTTCTGAGCCGTCGATATTGACTTGGATGAGATCGTATACTAAAATATGCTGTTCGAATAATCGGTCCAACTCCCGATGCTTACAAGGATCATCACATCGGTAGAGGTTCAAAGGGTCATTCTAGTTAGACGACGTAATCCATAGCGGACAGATTTACGCAGGAAGGAATCAACTGTTTTATGGAGATACCAAAGTGTACTCCAAAATCAAGCGAAAAAAAGAGCAGTTTAGCACTTGAGGGCATTGTATGTGTCCGTGAAGTATTCAGTGGTAATGAAAGTGTTGCTGTTAATAGAGAATGGTCATTTCCAAAAAACTAATCTAACTCATTTACATTTAAACTATCAGAATAACACTGCCTCCCTACACACACTCTTTACAGATACACGGGCCAAAGGTTGTGCAGTCCACTGATGATTTAACAAAAGCCAAAGGTTGTACCGCTCATGACAACTCTACACGAGCTGATGATTGCACCGGCTAGTGACCATTCTATCCTGGATTCCTCGAGAAGACGCACCACGCTAGATATGGGGTACAGACTAGGGGGCGTTGCTGATTAATGGTCAGCTGCATCCCAATAGGAAGTATCCCGTGTCGGGCACAGGTACAGATAATTGAAGACAGCAACATCACAATTACGAAAACACTTGTAATACTAACCTCGAGCCAACCGCGAGTAATCGGTTACATATTACTAACATAGTTATAAGGCAAACATTGTCGAAATATTGAACTCCCGGCCCCGTCAGGTTGACGCCATATGAGCCTTAATAAAAATATATATTTTGGATAAAAAAAAAACACTGCCTCGCTTTTCTCCAACATTGGCGCGTCACTATTGATGATCAATTATCAGAGATAATTAATTTCTCCGGAATTTTTTGTTGGAAATAGGGATTCCGACAGAACATTCGAACTGAGATTGGCTTTAATTTTGTACCACCATTCGAAAAAAAATTAAATAAGCTGCACCAGATAGTTGATTTAGTTCGTGAATCAAAAATATCGGTGGTCATAAGTCAGTATAGGCGAACCATCAACACCGGCTGCACGACCGATTCATTTCGAACAGGAGATATGCTTTTCTAGAGGGATTACAAGCGTGTGTTCTGTTATGAGAAGCAAAAGCCTAGCGACACCATTAATATCAATTTGATCAATTTGAATCGAGACTGTCGAGCAGTCAAAATACTAAAAACTGGCACACAAAGTGTAGTAGTCACTATGGACTAGATCTAAACTAGAGCAAAGGTTTTTCACTCCTTCAAAGCCAGTTTGCTCGGGGTTTGCCTTACCTAACCATACACATAACTTTGGGGTGGTACCTGAAGTTCTTTGCCATTTAACGCATGATCGGACAGGCTGTAAAATTGGACAATGGGTTAACAAAAGCATTAAGGTTAAAATGTTAGACAATTTTGTTCAAAATAGTGGTAGGGTAAATGATCTTGGTTTGTCCAGTCGAAAATATGATCATGGTTTGCCCACTTCTTTTAATGCTCTAATTCAGCGCTCCTGTGTCAAATAAGGCCTTCGAATGTTTCGAAACATATAAATGAAATTGCCTTTTACATGATTTATAGTAGTTTGATAGTATATTTTTACGAAATCACATGTTTTAAAGGATTATAAAATACACCTTCTATTTGTGTCAATGCGCCCCTCATTCGAGCTAACTTTTAATCGATCACCAGATGATTATTTGGCACGTATTCAGACCTTTTCTGGATTACAACACTTATAAATATTGTAAACATCATGCTTGCTCACCATTTGTATCGGATTTACATAGCAAAACCATTAAATTAACGCATTTTGATGAACTCAATTCTGATCATGAGTTGTCCAATTCAATAATGTTGTTTTGTCCACATGATTTCTATGGCAACCGCTTGGCGCGCTGCAGTTTGTTTATGTTTGTTTATGGTGTGCTTCGCACATAGCAGAACTATGGTTTTTCTGTGTTGATTGTGTTGAGGTGAACACTTCTAAAATGCCCAAGAAAAGGCAATATTCTGAAGAAAGCCTAAATTATGAATGAATCAATATGATGACAGTAAACTCATACAATGATAAATGCGAATTCGAATGTTTTCATTCAAAAATGGAGATTTCTAAAACCGGACAAACCATGATCATTTTTTTGAGCAAACCATGATCAGAGGTGGTCAAACCATGATCATAATTCTTCTTTAAGGAAAATCGTTAAAAAACATAAAAATTTGAATAATTTCAACACCTTATGGTAGTATTAGCAACTAGAGACTTGGGGCTTTTCAACAAACCCAAACTCGTATCGATTATGTGTGATTTTCATGAAGAAAAATCGATTTGCATTTACTAGTTGCGTAAAAACACCCCAAATTGGACAAACCAAGATCATTTACCCTATTCATTAACTTCAAAATTGCTACACTTCACAAAACATTGTCCCTGCACAAAAAAAAATGATCATTCTTAACACTTTGTCGTACGCATGTTTCGTAAAAAAATATTCGCTTGGCGCCGGCAGCGCTAATTCGAATTACTTGGCTTGTCGCCCTGTCCCCTACTTTTGTGAAATCTCCAGATGCGTACATACGTAATTATTACAAACCTATCCATATTCCCCCCAATACATGTCCATGCGGGTAATTATCGAAAAAATGTTCTACTTTTCGGTCTGTTTTAATTTTAGTAAAAACATTGAAAAACATCAAGCCGATTAATTCGAAAAACAGTAAGGTAAATGATTTTGGTTTGTCCAGTCGAAAATATGATCATGGTTTGTCCACTATCTTGAATGCTCTAATTCAACGCACATGTGTCAAATCAGGTATTCGAATGTTTCAAAACATCTAAATAAAATTGTCTTTTTCATGATTTTTTGTAGTTTTATGATATATTTGTACGTATTCATATGTTTTAAGAGATTATAAAATCCACCTTCTATTGGTGTCAATGCGCCCTTAATTTCAGTTAATTTCAATCACCTGATGATTATTTGGCACGTTTCAGACCTTGGATTATGACACTTACAAATATTGTAAACATCATGCTTGCACACCATTTGTATAAGAATTACAGAGCTAAATCATGTAATTAAAGCATTGAGATGACCTCAATTCTGATCATGCGTTGTCCGATTCACTAATGTTGTTTTGTCCACATGATTTCTATGACAACCACTCGGCGCGCTGCAGTTTTATTTATGGTGTCTTCCGCGCATAGCAAAAATAAAGTTTCTCTGTTATGAGTGTGCTGAGGTGGACACTTTTAAAATGCCCAAGAAAAGGCAGTATTCTGAAGAAAGCCTAAATTATGAATGGATCAATATGATTACAGTAAACTCAAACAATGCGAATTGCAACATCTACTTGAAAATTCGAATTTTTTCATTCAAAAATAGTGATTGCTAAAACCGGCCAAACCATGATCAGAGGTGGACAATCCATGATCACAATTTCTCTTTGAGGAAAATTGTTAAAAAACATAAAAAGTTGAATAATTTCAACACCTTATGGTAGTATTAACAACTAGAGACTTGGGACTTTTCAACGAACCCAACCTCGTATTGATTACATGTGATTCCCATGAAGAAAAACCGATTTGAATTTACTAGTTGCGTGAAAATACCCTAAATTGAACAAACCAAGATCATTTACCCTATATTGAAATGCAAGAAACTGCATTTAAGTTTTGAGAAACATAAGTTTCGAAAGATTTAATTGAAGTTATTCCAAATATGGCCGTATTTCCTCACCTCTCCTACTTATAAAAACAAGAAACATGTTGGTAACATCAACATACACATGTTACTTACACAAAATCCCAACAGAATGCAAACGATACTAAAGTTCTGTCGCCGGCCACTGAGATACTATGCGTACGTAACCACTGTGGTGTCGCCAGATGCCAAAGTGTTAATATCAGCTATGACTTCGGCCAACTGCGGCATATCACGAATCGAATCATTTTTTTTTTTATTAATGATTATGGAATTAATCACGAGCGACTATCCTCGAATTTCTGTTCGGCAATGGGTGGCAAGAGCGAGAAGCATTGCCCGATAAAATAAACAATTCGGGAGTGAAAGAATGAGGCTTCCTCGTGACCTCATCCCAGATGAGAAAAGACCCGATGTATATTTTTTAACTTTGTGCACAAACGTAAAAAAAATACATAATTGGCAGAGGAGTGTGAGACCATGTGTGACACAAATGCAAATTCAGCAGCAGCAGGAGCCGAAGCATTGTGATACGCAGAGAGAGGGTAGTGGTGGTGATGGTGATGGCTGGCTTGTTAAATACAAACATCAACGGCACAAAAAATACGAAATACGACAAATTTCGGGACTACTGGTATTAAGTGTGCAGCAGGTGCAACGCGAAAATGTTCAATTTCGACAAAAGAGCGAAACAGGGATGAGTCAGATATGAGGAAATCATCTCGTTATTTATGTATGAAAAAAAAAACAAATGAAAAATAAAAATATGTATTAATAAAATTTTATGAATTCCAAAATGAGCGCGAAGGCAAAAGCCAACCGGTGAAAGATTGGAATTGAACGAGACTGGGAGAGAGACAATTCTCTAGCGCGCCACAAGTTTCAAAGTTATAAGCCCACTACAGAAGCACCGTAATATAATGCGATAAAAATAAAGCTGAGAACAGCCTAAAAATCAATTGGTGAGAGAAAAAAAATTATAATATTGTGTATGTAAATAATGAATGAGCGCTCGATTGCAGCAGCAGCAGCACCCATCGTCTGTCTGACCGCACATGTTTCTCCAGACCGGTGGAGTGTTTGAGGTCGAGAAACTTTTGTGCTTCTGCGATTGCGTTATAAACGGAATGGACGTGGAAAAACGATGACAGCAACGCGTTAATTCGTGACTCGTACATAAGTGTCAATGCATTCTTTGTCGCTGGTTGTATGTGATGACAGTGACATGATTCCAGAATGAAGGATCCCATTGTTACTTATCAATCTAATGTGATTCGAATGTCATGAAAATTATTAAGCAGGAACTTGATTCCTATAGAGAAAGAGACCGATAATGTTGTTCTGATAATGAAGGATATATAGCAAACAAACATTTTCGTTCGTTTTTATTACAACTTGAGCATTAATGAGAGTCCTTTTGTTCGATATGTCAATCAAATAGTCCGGATGAGCATTTCATAATACAATAATACAATTATGGTGAATACTTACCACTGTGTTGAGATTGTGACTGGGGTATGTTAACTGCTGCCACACTTGTAGAAGTCGCGGAAATATCCATCGGTATCGTTTGCGTCACACCACTCAGATCTTCTGTTTTCTGTGTATGAAAAAAAAAGAAATAATAGGATAAACAATCTATCGTTTGTAGTGCTATTTCGATCGATTCAACTTACGATGATACTTGGAATATGGTGCCCTGTTTCGTCCACACTCTCCTGCGATGACTCATGCTGCTGCTGGTCAACATCGGAACTGGGACTCTCCTTGATTATCCGGATGTTATTTCCAGCTCCTCCCGCTGCCCCAGCGAGTGACGCCAGCGCACTATGACTAGTGCTGTACGATATGTTATCAACCTGTTGCTGTATATGTAGATGGGGTACGATATTTATCGTACCATCCGCATTGGTACCGTGCTCATCCTGCTGTTGCTGTTGCTGCTGCTGGTGATGATGCTGCTGCTGTTGCTGCTGTTGAATGCGGTCGGTAGAGAGAGACCCCGAACCTGTGGAGGTTTTCCTCAGTCGCTTCCGTCGCGCCGCCGGTGACATGTTGGTGGTGGGGGAAGGTGTCCTTCGAAGCTGGGGCTGCTGAGCCTGTAACTGCTGATGGTACTGCTGCTGCTGGGTTTGCTGCTGCTGGGCGACTGCCTGCTGCTGCTGAGATTCTGCGCTTCCCCATATCGAGTCCGGGGCGCCCGTTCCACCCGGACCCAGGCCGGCGCCCACTAGATCCGGGTGTTCAAGTTTTCCGGGATCGGCCTTACAAACTGCGGAAGCGTCCGGCATTTCCGCAAGGCCTTTGATCTTTAGCATTTCTGCCGTTTTTAGCACCTGGGGTAGCTGTTCGGTAGAGACATTCACCTCCCCGTAGTACATGAAATCTACCATCGTCTTGAGGTCATTGTACTGCACGTCCTTGAGTATCACGATCGGATGCTGGCAGGGGTTCGCAGTGAACAAGGACTGAAATGAAGAGATAAGGACAGCGTTCAGTAACGAACGGAATAGTTTCTTACATACGAAACATATGGAACTGAATAGAAATTAAAATTAATGATGGCCATGGTTTTCTATAATATTAAATAATGTATATTAGGGTGCTAATGAATGTATGGGAAAAAATCGACCCTAAAATTTCAAAAAGTTACCATATAAAAAATATTCACCACATCGAAAAAACACCCTATGCCAAATTTCAGCTCAATCGGACTTAAGGGAGAGTGACGCAAAGCGGGCAAAGTTTGAGTTTTTTTTTTAAATCGAAAATCACCCAAAGAGGGAGTAAAGGAAATCGGGGTTTTCGAAAAAAACAAATTTTCGATGCCAAATTAAGACATGGCATGAAACGTCGAGTCATCTCGTGTCATCTCGAAAAAAAATTTCTTGTCAAAAATCGGCACTCTGGGACTTTAGTTTTTTTTTCGGAATACGAAACGAAAAGAATGCTTTAGGGTGCCAATAAAAATAATTATCTCGATTTTTCATTCGGAAGTTTCTACGAAATGTTGATTTGCACGATAATATACCCTATTCAAAATATAAGCTCATACGGACATCATTTACTGGAGTCGCAGACGTTAAAATTTGAGTTTTTTGAAACCCGAAAAATCACCGGAAATCGGAATTTAAAAAAAAACTATTTATGCGAAATGTCTTGAAACTGCATGACACGTCGAGATTTACTGTTATCCTAAAAAAAATTATTTTGTCAAAAATCGATATTTCAGGCGGAAAACGACCAGGTGCCAAGAAAAACATTTGTGTTTGACAAAAAAAAATCGAGATTACTGTAAATCTCGACGAGTAATTCAATTCTAAGACATTTGGCATCATATTTTTTTAAACCTCGATTTTTGGTGATTTTTCGTTTTTCAAAAAAAAATTCAAATTTATACGTTTTGTGACAACAGTAAATGAAGTCCGAATGAGCTAATATTTTACATAGAGTATATTATCGGTTTATTTTCACGCGAATTTCGGAATTTTACGCGGCACGTATCAATCGCGTAAAAATTCAATATTGCTAATTGATGTGACATTTCACGAAATAAGTTTGTATTGTATCACTGATTAGTAGCTGAGAAATTAAAGGAGATACAGCTATCATGATTGGTTAATCAGTTGTTAGAAATGAGTTGCATTTTAAACTAATAATTCACTGTTTGTTCGATTTTTACACGGATTTTCAAAATTACCCGGTTTATTGTTATGCGGATTTTGGAATCTACCCACTTTTTTACGCTGATTTTGGAATTTACGCGGTTTATGTTTACGCGGCACGTATCCCCCGCGTAAAAAGCGACTCCAGTGTAAAAACAATACTATCGTATTCTAGACACCATTCCCCGTTATTTTTCTATAATTTCCTAACTACACTGCGTTTCATAACTATAAAACAACTAAATTTTTCTGTGTTTTCAGAGATGTATAAGTAGTCGGTTGAATTGAAGTATATAGTGTAGAATACAATAACTATCATCATGTATAAAATAGGTCATTTGAACTTTATTGTTGTGTTTAGGCGCGAAACATTCAAAAAACTAAAATTCCAGTGTTTCATAATTATAGAACCAGATGAAAAAACTCTCACTCCTCTACAAAATTAACGTCGATGTAACATGAATTACAATAAGTTTCTAATTCGTAGGTCATCTTTAGTTTTCAATCAGTTCAAATAACCCATTTGGGGTGGTTTCGACCATGCTGCGCCATGTTGTAGTGTGTATCTCATTCTACACAGAGGATACTGCTCATTTAAGCTCTTCAAATCACTTATACTGCTTGTAAGCTGCGTCTACTATTCGTACGATCACTCCTCATAAGTTTTTGATAGGATATTGATTTGGTAAACAAGCTGACAAATCCGAAATCTGAAGCCCCTATTCATTAAACCATGCCATAACCTTCCGGATTTTATTTATTTAGATTTATTTATTTAGGTTTAGATTTATTTGGATTCATTTAGATTTAGATTTATCACATAGTTTTTGAAGCAAAAACAGTAGTAAATGATTCTGAAGTACTTCATTGCACTTCTGACTGTTCATTCGTGTTGAGCCTTTTTGAGAAAATTCTCCTCAAACCATGAAAATCCCATATCCAAAGCTGCGGGTCCAAAAACTAATGTGCAAGCTAGTTCCAGGTGTTTCACTATTTTAGGAGAACTTCTCAGATAAAAAGAAATACTGAAAGAACTTACGGAACGTGTCATGTAATTTTTCAACTCGTAACATTGCAGGCGGCAGTTTGATGGTTTGAGGAAAATATTTTCAAAAAGGCCTGTTTCAGATAGCTTTTCATCAACACCAATGCACAGTCAGAAGTACAATGAAGTACTTCAGAATCATTTACTTATGTTTTTGCATCAAAAACAACGTGATAATTGGGTAATTTGGCATCAATTCATAAAATCTGGAAAGTCATGGCATGGCATTCTGGACTGGTCAGCTTGTCTATCAGATCAAAATCCTATCAAAAATTTATAAGGAGTGATCGTACGAATAGTAGATGCAGCTTACAAGCAGTAGGGGAGATGGGGTAAGACGGACATGTTAAGGAAAACTTCAATTGTATCTTCGGAAACTCATGTTTTAAAAAATTTAAAAGCAGTTTCTCACAGTTCAATATACTGGTTTTCGAAATGACTGGCCAAATATTTTATAAAAATATGTTTTCCATGTTTTTTTACTGAAAATAAAACAAGCCGAAAAGTAGAACATTTTTTTCGGTGCGGGTATAATGGACATGTAGTGGGGGGATATGGACAGGTTCATAATATACGAAGCGTAGAGGTTTATCGCTCGCGAGAGGAATAATTTGACTCTCTCTCAGTATTTGTGCGTTCAGTAACTGAAATAGAACAAAAAGAGAAAGCAATATAAAAAAGAGTTCAATATTCTTCCCTTTACTTTCCATCATGCATTGGATGTGATCATGGATGTGACTGTCGATTTCAATCCCACCAGTGCAATAATTTCAATAATTTAAATTTATCACTTACGAATGAATTACTTTTCCCTACATACCTAATATCGCTTCTCTGTCAACTCACAAACCGAAGTACAGGGTGCGGCAACATAACTTACTTTTTTTTTAAACTCAATAAAAACTATTGTGTGCATCGGAAAATATTTATTTATTTTTTATAATGTAGGTACATGTCTAAAGTTTTTATTTACATTGTTTTGAAGATCAAATCTGTTAGGTGACGTACCACATTCTCCACACATTGCGTAAACCGATTTCTGGCGTTTGTCATGACTCTTGTTAGCATAGCAGGTGTTATGTTGGCAATTTCTTCTTGGATGTTGGTCTTCAAATCTTGTAGGGTTCTTGAACGGTTCACATAACCACGGGATTTCAAAAAACCCCATTGAAAAAAATCACAATGGGACAAATCTGGAGAGCGTGCCGGCCGTTCCAAATCGCCTCTAATTGAGATAAGGCGCTCTGGAAAGTGTTCCCTCAAAACAGCCATCGATGCTCTTGAAGTGTGTGCTGTTGCACCGTCTTGTTGGAACCTAGTGTCCCCCAAATCCAAATTTTCTAGCCGTGGGGAAAAAAATTGTAGCATGTTTACATACCGGTCCGAATTCACTGTCACTGTAACCTCATTTTCCTCAAAAACCAGGGACCAATAATTCCAGCTAAGGAAATTGCACACCACACTGTGACTTTGAGTGAATGCAAAGGCTTTTGATGCAATTCTCGAGGGTTGGTGTCAGCCCAGTAGCGCATGTTTTGTTTGTTAACCGACCCACACAAATGAAAACGGGCTTCATCGCTAAAAAAACAATAGCATCCTCGGGAACGACATCAAGAAGACGCTCACACGCCTTCATCCGAGAATTGAAGTCACGTTCTGAAAGTTTTTGCACTATCGCCATCTTATAGGGATGAAAATGAAGATCATCACGAAGAATTCTTCTCACAGAACGATCGGACAGTCCAAGGGCAGATGCGTATTTGCGCGCAGAACGCCGTGGCGATCGCAACATTGACGCTCTCACTGCTTCAATGTTCTCTCCATGTTCAGTCTTCACAAAATACATGACACGTCTATCTCAATAATTTGCCAAATTTTATTACTTCTCAAATACCTGTCAGATCGATTTCAATATTTGATATGCCTCGAACATGAATATGCATCGAAAAAGATTTTCAAATTCAATTACCATTTCCATTGGATGTCGTCTGTGTATCGTTGCAGGAAAATTTTCAGCTCATGTACAGTGATTTGCCTCTAATTGGACATACCGAGGCACCACTCAGTGTCGCATTAGAGGCGATTGTGACTTATAATTGGACTTATCAACAAACACAACACCATGTGAAAAACAAGTTAAAACAGGAAAATCATTGAAAATCTAACGAATAACTATTACAAAAATAGTTGGAAAAGGGTTGAAAACACTTTATCGTGTTGGAGGAACTTGCACAAAGGATGTTTAGAAAAATGTTCAATTAGAGGATCAAAAGTCCAATTATCCATGTCGCATTACAGGTCTGTTAAATTATATGCAAATCACTGTTTAATGTATCATGTAATGAAACAACAAAACACGCCATTGGTTGACCCAAACATTCAATAACTCGCATCCGAGCTACGCGCATCACTGCTGTTTGCTGAATCTTCTGCAGATGGAGAAAAGATGAAATTGAACAAAAACTCACCTGAAAATAGGAACTACACGCTGATAGTACCACTTTGTGGGCCTGCAGCTGTCGGCCCTCGGCGGCCAGTGTGACGTCTACGAGGCTTTCACTGTGCAGCAAGGAAGAAAACACGGAGATGAAGTTTGGCTGGTGATTGTTCCAACGTAGACAGTACTGCTGCACCGACATCGTGGCTGCCGAGTTCCACCAGCGTATCTTCGTTCCCGTGGCCAATATTAATTGCAGACGCGAGAAGCACTAGTGTTTGGCAGCGCCACGCTGCTGAAAGTAAATGTGGAAAGCAAGAAAAACACAATAAATGAAAACGGCATATTTACATTTATGCTCACTAACGCATTGTACAAATTCCTCACATACTTATTATTATTAGTAGGAGAGCAAAGCACAGAGTGAGAAATGAAAACAAAATCTGTTATGACGGAAGAAGCAAGGTGGCAAGGTCATAATTGTTCGCTGAGTCACGATTAAATACCGGCATACACACGCTAAACACGCTTTTTTCGATTCGTTATCTATGAGCAATTCGTATGCATACGGTTTGTTATTATTAACACGCTTTTACGTATAGGTTAAAGAGAGAAAGAGAACATAACGTTGCCACACACATCTTCAATGGCGTACGAACAAAGCGAACATGGGAGACACGCGACAATGTTTTGTTATCGATCTTCCTATGTCACAGCCTTCGCAATTCGAGAGGTTATGAAACGTTGTTATGAAGAGGAGTTATGGGTAGGAGATTTTTTTATTACTACCATACTTTCGTTCTGTTTATGCTCTGTAACGTTCCAATTAAAAACAAACCGCAAAACAAGTGTCTGCGTCCTCGCTTCGATACAAAGCCTCGTGTGCACTTACATTACGTCGTATATTGTTTGCGGACGAAGTTGAATGTGGATAAATGAAAAAAAATACCCACAAAATATCGTCATTTTGTTTTCATTGCTGTCGTTATGAAATTATTGAAATAAATATTCTGTTACAACTAAGATGTATGATTCTGGGGTGCGCTATTTTTGATGCATTCTGCATAACAGCATAGCTGAAAATCTAAAATGACTCCAATCAGGGGTATGACTAAAACGTCAAATCGCTTATATTGCCAATGTACCCAATATTGCTGCGGTTCACTGACATTTTGGTTCTGTCAATTACTGTTGTTTACATCTCGGTCCAATTATATAGTCGAATAGTGGCTAACTTTAAACTCCATCTTAAATGTGAACACCTCCATGTGAAACCGAAATATGAAAATCGCTCATGCAGTTATAAATAAAGCATACTATCACCGTGATTTCAACGATTTCAATCCTCGCAAATGATTTGTTGGTAAACAAATGACGCCATATTGATGTTGATTTTGGGTAGCCTATATGATGTCTAACCCCTGACTCCAATAGCTATGGCTAACGTTTGCCTTGAAAAAAAATTAAAAAATCACACGCACTGACGAAACTACCCATGCTGCAGAAGAAGAGAAGTGGTATTTTTTTTTTTGAAATTCTTTATTTTTGAGACTTTCAGTCTCCTGGGCTAGGTCGTCTCAGAGAAGTGGAACATGAGAGAAAAAAGTGGCAACGATTTGTGGCAAGAAAATGAAAACAGTGGAAAAATGGACAGATGGTTTACGCTCTAAAAATTTTTCCCGATCGGTCTAGGGTTTTCCCGGGTTGGAAATTCGCTCGACATCTCATGAAATAAATACGATCAGTTAGTGGCTTATATTGTTCTTTCGATTAGAAATCTATGTCTGCGAGATAAGCAGTCCGTTTTCATTTCAATTTAATTTGCTTGATTTGTTGATTTAAAATGCAAATACCGCAATAATTCGTCTCGCTCAAACCATTGTAGGAGAATGAGGTGGAACCATCATCATTTTATGATTAAAACAAGAACAATTGAGGAATACTATCGTTAAATGAAATTGGTGCACTTTTCCTAGATCTCCTAGATCTGGAAAAAAACATTCGATACCATTGATAACGAAATACTACCAAAAACCTAATCTACATTGTATCCGAGACGACGGCAACGATCATGTGCATGGTTACCTCTCTGATAGTCAATGATTCGTAAATGTAAGACAAAAAGTACACTGTGTCCTGTGTTATATCGAACCTCTGATAATATTGTTTTAAAATTATAGCAGGAGCCTGTCATTCATAAGAACAGCAGGGTGTAGGGTCTCGATAGATGTAATCACCCCTAGACAAGATCGAAACTAGAATGTACTGTCCCTTACGCAGTAGGTGTCCTATCCCTTGCACACCAGATGTCACATCCCTGGTTTAGGAAAATTGAGAGAATACAGACAGTACAGAAAAGACCTTCCAAGGACGTGTTTGTGGTTTTTTTTTTTTTTTTTTTTTTTTAAAGAGGTGAGGAACGCTCTACCAGCCTTACCTGGGAAGGGTTAACCCAGACGTCGAGTGGAGATCGCACCCACAAAAACCAAGCCCTCTACTCGTTGCCTTATTCCCCCTGGGACCACATCTAGGCGACTACTTCAGGGGGCGGCTGTGCTCATGCACTTCTCGAGTTTTCAACGCTAACTCGCGTTGTCCTTCCCTTTTTCTCAATATTTTTTTCTTTCCATTCGTTATTAATTCCACTGCGCTGATGTCCTCTTCGCAGGCATTTTGAATTTACCCGTCGAGACGTGAACCGATTAGGAATTGCCCTCCAACTTGACGCGCAACCCGTCACAGCCACCCTCGCGGGGTTTCTCACCTGTCGAGACGTGAACCGATTAGGAAGCGCCCTCCAACTTGACGCGCGCCCCGTCACAGTCACCCTCGCAGGATTTCTCTTCCCAACGGAGCGCCGATTAGGCAGTGCCCTCCAACCTGACGCGCACTCCGTCACAGCTACTCTCGTGGGGTATTCACCATTTTGATCGTGGCTTCATCCTTGATGCTCGTTCCTTCGAAATGTTCGCGGTGTTCCTCCATCCAGGCCACGATCAGGCGTTGTCAGGCAGGCCTTTTGCTGTTCTCCGCGGCAGTACCCGTTTACCTGTCGAGACGTGCACCGATTAGGAAGCGCCCTCCAACTTGACGCGCGCCCCGTCACAGTCACCCTCGCAGGATTTCTCTTCCCATCGGAGCGCCGATTAGGTAGTGCCCTCCAACATGACGCGCACTCCATCACAGCAGCTCTCGTGGGGTATACACCAGTTTGAAGACGCCCTCCTTGACACTCACTCCGTCGTAGTTATTAAATCGGCATCCGTTTACCTGTCAAGACGTGCACCGATTAGGAAGCGCCCTCCAACTTGACGCGCGCCCCGTCACAGTCACCCTCGCAGGATTTCTCTTCCCAGCGGAGAGCCGATTAGGTGGTGCCCTCCAACACAACGCGCACCCCGTCACAGCTACTCTCGTGAGGTACCATCTCTTGCAACAGCCGTCGCCATTGTTCACCTTTCACCGTCGGACGTTGTCAGCACTTTGGTCAGCCCTCCACCTTCGCTGCAGCTCCGACATGATTTGTGTGATTGCACTGCTCACGGCATTCCAGATCATCTCGTCGCGACACATCTCCTCCACAATATTCCCGACATGAAGTGCAGGCAGCCCCTCGCGCCTTTCGGTGAACCTGGGACAGACAAAAACGACGTGCTCCGGTGTTTCCTCCATATCTCCACACTCCGGACAGAGGGGTGAAACTGCGTGCCCGAACCGGTGTAGATATTGCCTGAAACAGCCATGCCCAGACAGAAACTGCGTCAAGTAAAAGTTAACTTCACCGTGTTTCCTGTTCAACCAGGTCGAAAGTACCGGTATCAGCCTGTACGTCCATCTACCATTTTCTGCCGTATCCCATTCATACTGCCATTTGTCCAACGACTCCGCTTTCATCAATTTCCGGATACCTCTGCTTTCCCGTCGCTTGTAGCACTCGCTATCTTCCGCCAGAGTGATGCAGATGGGAATCATTCCGGCGATTACACACACAGCATCTGTCGAAATGGTCCTATAAGCACTTACGACTCGCATGGCCATGAGTCGGAATGTGCTGTTCAGCTTCCTCCGATTTCGGTGGGTTTCCAGAGCCGCCAACCAGGCAGGGCCACCATACCTCAGTATCGACGAAGATACACTTGCCAAGAGACGCCTCTTGCTGCTGCTTGGGCCAAAGCTATTTGGCATGATCCTCGCCACCACGTTGATGGCCTTTGACGCCTTCCCACATGCATAGTCGACGTGCTGGTTGAAGTTCAGCCGGTCGTCGATCATGACTCCGAGGTACTTCACCGCCCGCTTCGAAACGATGGTATGTCCTCCGACCGATACCTCTGCCCGCAGCACTGCCTTACGATTGCTCACTAACAGCACCTCGGTTTTGTGATGTGCCATCTGGAGCTTTACGCTGTCCATCCAACTACCGATCATGTCTACAGCCTCAGTCGCCAACATTTCCACCTCCTGAAGCGTCTCGCCGATTACCGTTGTTACGATGTCGTCCGCGAAGCCCACGATCTCCACACCTCTGGGTAGCTTCAGCCTTAGAACACCGTCGTACATCGTGTTCCAAAGCGTAGGACCTAGGATGGAACCTTGTGGAACTCCCGCCGAGATATTCTTCACTATCTGTCCCCTGTCTGTGTTGTATACCAGGATCCGATTCTGGAAATAACTCCTCAGTATCCTGTACAGGTAGCTAGGGACCTTCAATCTGTGTAGCGCCTCGGCGATGGCCTCCCAGCTGGCACTATTGAAGGCGTTCTTCACGTCAATCATAATCACCGCGCAGTAACGGTCGCCTCTTCGTTTTTGTTTAAGCGAGACCTGAACTTTCTCGATAACTGTCCGAATAGCGTCCACTGTCGACTTTCCTTTCCGGAACCCGAACTGCATTTTCGACAATCCGTGGTCATCCTCCGTTCATTTCACCAGTCTGTTGAGAATAACCCTTTCCAAGAGCTTTCCCAAAGTATCCAACAAACAAATAGGCCTATACGACGCTGGATCTCCAGGTGGCTTTCCTGGTTTCGGGAGCAGCACCAACTTTTGTATCTTCCATTCCGCAGGGAAGAGACCGTCATCCAGGCATTTCTGCAGCACCACCCTAAACATGTCGGGGAAAGCAAGGATCGCCGATTTCAGGGCCACATTGGGGATTCCGTCGGGGCCGGGTGCTTTTTTCAACTTTAGACCTTTTGCCACCGCGATGAGTTCTTCGTTGGTGACTTGTGCGTTCTCTGCTTCGTCCTCACCGTACAGTGTGGGTGGCCACGTCGGTGGGTCGTGCTGCGGAAAGAGTCCATTCACAATGACCTCGAGTTTTTCCGGACATAATTCCATGGGAGTCGTTGAACTACGGAATTTCGCCATCACGATTCGATATGCTTCACCCCAAGGATTTGCGTCGACGTCTCGACACAGTGTTTGTGGTATCGGATAGAATCTGAAAGAATGAATTTGCTTTGCAATTTTGTGGAATAATTGGTGTTTATTAATTCAGCCATTCCATGCCAAATCGATGTAGTTTTGTTCCTTATCGAAAAATATTAGACACGTTTTTCTTTTTCCAAATATTAAAAAATGATCGACATATTAAGTCAATGCGCTAGTCTTCTTCTATAAATCTATGATTCTTTTGAAAAACATTTTGAATATCTTGGAGTTCATTATATAAATTACCTAGAAAAAAAAATCTCCCTCATCTGCAGCATTTTGGAGAGAGTATTCACTTTTACGCCACAGAGAACTCTAATCGATTTCAATTTTGCATGCATGCATTCACAACTGTTGTACGAAGTAATAATGTGGAATCATGTATGCGAAACAAAACTCAAGATATTACAATCATTGCAAAATCGATGCTTGTAAATAATACACAGGCGGGACTCGATTATATACAATTCTAGACCCGATTATGTACAGTTATTTTTTTTCTATTTCAAATATGATTTATTATTCGTGGCCGAATGGTTAGCGATACACATTATTATGCAGGGGGTTCGGGTTCGATTCCCGTTCCGGCGAAAATTCCCGGGGTTTGTTTCGCCGAAGAATTTTTTCCCGACTCAGCATAGTGCCAGAAGATCGTAGAACCTCTGTGTTGCTTCAGAAGTGAAAGTAGGCGCTTTTGGAGGCATTCTCTAAGGTGCATCTTTCCAATAACCCATGTTTCTGGAAAAAATAGCATACCTTTTTACTCTCATGTAACGCTATGACATTGGGCCTAATCACGAACGTCACTTCACGGTGAGAACGAAGTGAATTGTATACAACGTTATTACGGCTGCCACCGTGTGTGTAGAATCCGCAAGAGTTCATCCGTCGTGACAACTTTGATGAACTCGGTGTTATTATGAATACCACGATACTGTCATGCAGTCTTCAGAATGCAACTCGGTGCTGATGCGCAACAAGATTTTTGTAGCCAGTTGAGCTCCCACTCCTTGTACACACGTGCGCTCTGGCGAATGAGCACGCTCCGAAACACAGATGAAATGTTTGGTTGTCAGCGCCGTTCTATCGCAGAGATTTGCGCCCAGTGTTAAACTGAAAATTTTTTGTTTCTATTTTTAGAATTATACTAACAAAGAGTTGCAACAGTGGCAATGGATGCCACTGGCCCAAAACGGTATAATAGTGTGAGAGAAACAATAATCAATAATCTCTGATTAGAAAGAACGATCATTATGATTGATTATGTGTTAATGTATTAATGTATTATAATTAAGTATTATAATAAATAATTCAATATTATAATATTGATTTGTTGATATTTTAAGTGTAAAATAATAAGTGTAAAGCCTTCGCAACTGTTAGACGAGACCCAAATCAGGACGATAGTTATAACGAATAAGGCAATTGCTTTTTTTCTTTTTACGTAGTAACGGGTGTTAAATAAAAAATGAGAATTTTTTCAATCATATATAAAAAAAATATTTTTTTTCATCTATTTCAGTATTTTTTATTAATAACATAATGTATTTTCTTCAAAAAAATGTCAGTGAATGTTTGAGTAAGGGCCGTGGTGTGCTGTTCGACGCAACTTTGTCGCGATGCTCTCACAAGAACGTTGTACGGCACTTACGTCCATTTTCCGGATACAATTCCGGATTCTTGTAGTCAGTTGCTTCGTGTCCTTGGCCCTCCAATTGTTTTTATACACTAGGGCACTGAGTGAGCCAAAGAAATCCTCTATTGGGCGGCACTGGGGCAAGTTTGTTGGGTTACGATCTTTCGGCACGAACAGTATCTTTTTCTACTCAAGATACGCCAGCGTCTTCTTGGTGTAATGGGAAGACGCCTTGTCCGGCCAGAAGAAGTACTTCCCATCCGCGTGATGCTCGTTCAGGAACGGCAGCAGATTTTTATCGAGGCACTCTTCTCGATAGATTTGTTGGTTGATTGCCAGACCGCTCGGTTTAAACCAAGGCTTTGAAATGCCCCGGTCGGAAATAGTGATGTACAACATAACATTTTTTTCAAACTTGTGCTTTAACTTGTATTTCACTTCAGGCGGTGTGGATGACTTGTCGCTGGAGTAGTAATTATCATTTCCTGGAATATGCGTTTTGGACAGCGGAAAATAGCTTTCGTCGTCCAGAACGAAAGACATCCCGCGGTATTTTTTGGTCATCCACCGACACTGTGATTTAACCGTCTCAATCTGCTCCTCCGTGTACTCCGGTGACCTCGTCTTCTTCCTACAGACGATTCCTTCCATCTTGAGGGTCCGATGGATCAATACGTGGGAGCAGCCATATTTCCGACCGGCGTCACGCAGGCTGGTTGCGTCCTTGTTGTCAAACAGCTTCTTTAACGATGTCTTCCTCTGCTTCGTCATTATCGTCACCGGACGACCACTTCCGACCTTCCGCTCTACGTTCAGGGAACTCAGGATACGATATACCGTACTGACAGGTACATTTTCTTCCTTAAAATGTGCCACCGTGAACTTTTTTCCTTGCTGGAAATGCGTTTCGTAGAACCGTACAATGCGTTCGCGGAGCACGTGCTGTTTCGACGCCATCTTTGCTTTGACTAAATTCAAACTAGCAAAACCAAACATGCCTACTGTTTCTAGGGAGCCCAAAGAGCAATTTTCTTGGAGAAAGAAAATTTTACGCTCTTTATTTGAGTTACTGAAAGGTATTGAAAAAAATCTCATTTTTTATTTAACACCCGTTAGATATTTTCAACGATATTGGTTTGAAGACATACTTTGAATGAAAGAATATTAGAAAAATGAGTCTATCATTGAAAAGCATTCACAAAGCATTGTTTTCAAATTCTCAAGTTCTTTTTCCATAATTTTGATATACGTCTAAAGAAAATCTGAATCACTGCCTGCTTTTTGCAAATTCCTTGAAGCCCATTGGATGTTTTATATGAAGATTATGCTTCTGACCGACGATGCTGATTACTTTCCGTTTAAACAATTAAATCAAATCGCATGTCCCGTATATTAAATTACACGAGAATGGGAAGGATAAGAGGATTAAACTTCAGAATCCCATATGGGAGTAGCTCAGATTATACTGAACGTGAGGTGGGTGAATTTGGGTTTGTTCTGAGATATAGAAGATATTATTATTCATCAAAATTGTAGAAATGGTTCTTAAAAAATGATTCTAACCTCGACCTATACTAAATACTTCTCACTATTCAAACGAGTAAGACAGAGCTAGGAACAAGAGTATGCGAGATGTCGATTATTAAACACAATAGTCATGTTTTATCTCTAGAGTAATTTATGGAAAGAGAAAATAAAATTACATTCCCATATGTTGAACTACATTATTCACGAGCAACCAAGTATTGCTCCTCATATTTGAACCAGCATTTGATTCAGAAAACTAACGCACCATGCAAATGAATCATGGGGTGAGTCCAAATAGTTGGCATTGAAATACTGAATCATCGAGGTATAATCACAAACTTGTCATTATAAAACATACGCTTAATCAAATGGAATATTATCTCAAACACTGTATTAATTTTACCTACATAACGTTCAAACGTCCGAAATAATGCTACCGACATAACGTTTAAACGCCCGAAATTATGCAACCGACGTGTCTGTTATAAATGGGAATGAACTCGCTCTATTCGCGGAGTTTATTTTCACACGCAACTGTCCGTGACAATGATGATAAACACAAAAAGATTAGGTGAAGTGTAAGTGACGTGAAAGCGTATGTGGCAGTGATGATCGTGATCAGGCCCATTATCTGAATAGAATGATTCGAAAACTTGTTTTCAACGTTCAAAAGTGCTGGAAACAGATATACATGGTGGTGTACGATTTCAAGTCTGAATCACTGTATTTTCGAGCCCGCTCTGTATACAGATTTTTGAGATTAGAAATTCTAGAGAAAAAAACTTAGAAATAATGAGTATTCCCAATGATACATCTATGTATTCGACGAATTGTATCTGATGAATATTTTTCTTTGCAAATGCAAGCTGTGTTGATAGATTCCTTTTTCTTTTCACTTCACACTAATCAAACAGACACACTTTCATTTTTAACTGATCATTTCAGCGTTCTGCTTGTGTTTACGAATGTCTCAAAAATTCCAGACTTTAGCACCATCTTGAATCACTATCAAAACATAGGCTTTCTATCTCACTCACACTTCAGAAGATGCATCCTTTCCGCTAGCGTGAGCAAATCATTTCTTTTGCTGTAATGAGTTTCTAACGCGATTTCACGCAGTAGCTTGCCAACACCCACATACACTACACAGCCATAACTATGATTACAAGCGCACACACGCAACG
Organism: Toxorhynchites rutilus septentrionalis; assembly: GCF_029784135.1. Classification (NCBI taxonomy): domain Eukaryota; kingdom Metazoa; phylum Arthropoda; class Insecta; order Diptera; family Culicidae; genus Toxorhynchites; species Toxorhynchites rutilus. Next base: position 207,265,265 of record NC_073745.1, read on the forward strand.
GTTATAAAAACAATCGTCACTCTCCACCATAAGACACACGAACACGCGCGCGCAGCCACACACGCACACACACATATCCGCGCCAAATAATTGTCGTGTGTCGTCGAATTATTGCGCGAAGCTGGTTCTCACTAACTTCGGACACACCGCAAGCAATCCATCCTATGACCCACACTTCTGCCTCATTGCAATTCGACGAAATGCTCAAAAAAAAACTTCTCACTCTACACCCAGCAGTAAATACGCTCACGATTTTTTCTTTCATCGCCTTTTTCTTTCCCATCAAGCACATGCGGTATCGTTCGTTGGATCCCGATTGTCCAGCCATCCACGAACCAGGCGGACGAACCAGCCAGCCGAAGCGAGCTAGCGCTATGAGGATCGACGCGAAATAGCTTTCCTTTCTACCTTTTCATTATTACTTTTTTCCCTCCACCCGTTGTCCGGCGATCCGCCGCAGACACAGGTTGGATGAATATTTATGCCTCCATCGAACCGCACCGGAGGAGACGCGCGTGTTATGTTACTACTGCATCCCTCCGTCACACTACTCTTCATGGCGTGTATTTCTTGATTTTTTTTTTAATCTAGCATCTCGTCGCACGAGTGTGAAATGAGCGGGCAGTGTTCGATTTGATGTATTCACCACCACCGTGTGCGTCTGCTATTATTTTCTTTGGCCGCGCGCATCGCTGCACAAATTTTCTTCTCTCTAATTATTTGAATCGTCGTTTTTTTCAGTGCGTGCCTCGCCTCATTAAAGTATTCCAATCAATATCGAACATTGAGGATGCAATACAGAAGAACCGCGAAAACTAATCATCCATTGAATATTTTTACACTCTTCCATCAACGATCCCAAAGCTCTGATACATGACTCCAAAAGCGCTGTTTATTAGTCACTGAACTATCCTGAAGATAACACATCACTCAATTAAATATTGATCTAGCACTTAGATGAATCCACACGTTCTTTTGGGATGTTTTACTTAACTTCACTTTTCGGTCATTCAACACAATACCATAGATGCTTTCTATCATTCCTGGTCTAGTCAATTCCTTCAGTACGTTCGTCATTCAAACACTTGTGCGACCACTTTTGAGTTCACCGACCAACGACGGACGCACCATGAAGACTCATAGTTTGTCCGATCCACACACGTTAGACACATTCATCCAGGCAGTTCTTCAATTAGCCACTTCCTTGTTCTAACAGTCACCTGTTCATCGGTTATGGAGAGGAAAGCACAAGTTCATGTTATCTATACCAAAAGCAACCTTTGGCAATGTTGAATTGCTTCGTCATTTACTAACACGTCCGATATCTCACAGGGAAGCAACTTGGGATCGCCACTGTTTGTCATTTTCTTCAATGAGACTGCATCTCCACTTCGTTATAGGTGCTCGCATATGCCGATGACCTAATGATCTAAACGGTGATAGGCTGCGTTGAAGATTGCCTCCACCTACGAGGCGTGCTCGAAACGTTTGTTCACTGGTGACGCAAAAACAAACCTGTAGTGAAATCAGCATAGTAAAATGTCAGGCTACGACATTTCAACGTTCTTTGGACCCAATTCTTATCAATTGTCTCATCGATAAAACATCTCTTAACAGAATGCAAGTGAATTTGAAACAGCTTCCTTGATACATTTTTAATAGGCAAAAATCGGCCAAACGAGCCAAAACTGTTGTTTATTTGGATATTTTGGGACTACGCTGGCCATGTTTGCATAGGAGACGTAATCTCCAACACCATTAGTGTTGGGAAAACGCATTTTTGTTGGTTTTTAGCCTACAAGCATACCATTTCTAATGAATTGATCTGTCCAGTGGTAGGATAGCATCGGCAAAAAGAGAGCGTAGGAGATTTGGCGGAATAAAATATGGTTTCCATTTGGAGAACGCTTGCGTCTATTTGTGCGGACAATCAATCGTTTCAATGAACATTTGTTCGTATAGCTAGACGTAATCACCAGGTTGTTTTGTCTGTAGTGTTAGCATTTACCTTTCCGATAATAGTCAAAACGTCTCCGTCGATAGTTTCAGTTGTTGTCGGATAAAATCAAAAAGGTTTGGAAGAATTTCCTATGAGCTAACCATCACATGAAGAAATTGATGATATTGACAAAATAACAACCGAGAGATGTTTAAAAGCCTTCATTTAATTTCATTGACCAGCTTCAGCTTCAAAAATCACAAAAGGATTCTATAATCAAACAAGTTTTGGCTCTAATACCGATAGATAAATATGACTATTGGATTAATTTGCCAGAATATATAAATATGTTTTTTATTGAACTTGGGTTAAGTATTCAAAATAGATGTTCGCAAAATAGATTATACAGCTGAATTTGCAGTAAAGCTGTTTCCAAATCGTAAATCTTCGGCTGGATACCATTTAGACTGAAGAAGTATTGTTTATATTGATAACGCATTTTAAAATGGGCTGTTCATTTAAGTAACTGATTATTATGAAAATAAGTAAATGAAACTGACTGATTATTAAAAGTCTGATTTTTTTTACTTACACCAACGTTATGAGTAAATGTTGAGTACGTTGAATTATTCGAGGTCAAATTTGATGAGTGATAATGCTAAGAATCAATATTATATATTTTACTACTGATTTGATTTTTTCATTACCTACTTGCTTCTCTACGTTCATCTCAGTGCAGTGAACTGAGAATAGTAGCTATATAAACAGCGTTTCAATAATTTCTTATATACATCTATTAGGAAACGTTAAGTGATAAGATACTATCATGAAGGGCAGGTTTGGACTCCATAAAAAATGTGATTCAAATGCAGATTTAGGTTATAGCACATAATTCTGGTAATTGTTGATTTTCGAGCGATGTATGGAAGCTGTATGGAACTACGTCTGTTATGCGAACAAACAGTGATTTTTCGCAAACGTTTTTTAAAAATTGCTCAAATGTTTTCGAACAAAAAAATGTTTGTTCGCATGTTGAGGATACGTAGTACATTGTGTAGAATACGTAACAGCGAAAAAGTCGATTTTTTTCATTTTGTCGTTTACGTCTTCTAAACATGAGCAGTACGGCCATCTTGGATTTCAATTTTTCATGATCTACTGTGTTCTACTGGTTAAGCCCTATCTTTTTTTTATATAAGGTACACTGGGGCAAGTTGAAATTCGGGGTAAGTTAAAACGGAAATCATAACTTCCACCAGGAATGATGGATTGACGCGATAAAAATATATAAAGTAAACATTACCTTTCAGCCCACCTTATGACAGCCATTACCAGAATATTGGAATGCATTAACGCAATCCGCGCCTTTGTTTACTCTTACTTGATCCGTTAAATCAAAACAAACATTTTTGCGTGCTGACTGAATCGGTCCAAAATCACTGATTTTTCAAAAATACCGCCAGAATCGCACGTCAGGTAATCAAATAGGGATAACCAAGTGTAGTAGTTATGAAAACTAAACTGAAAAATCTTTTTCCTTATAGCTCAGAGCATTTAAACTCACCTCATGTTTTTTCCGACCCTGGGGTAAGTTGAAACCAGTGAAAATCGACTATTTTTAAAACACTACTGCAGATGCCGGACGTTATTTGTCGATGATTACTGTATTTTTTTTTTTTTATTAAATCGTTTATTTTTACAGGCTCAGTTACATAAGTTTAAAGGAGCCAAACTCCTATCTGTTTAGTTACAAGTATACATAAACATTTTTTATTAATTCTAATGTTAATGAAGTAGAGAACCGATTACTCGCGGCTTGCTCGAGTTTAGAAGGGTGACATTTTGTTTCAGGAAAAGGATGGGATATAAGGATATGTTGACAATGTTCACACTCACATTCGCACTCACATTCATCATACTCAATTCTTAAGCCTATCTTATAACTAACATGTATTTACATTTCACTTTATTCTATTGCTAGTAAGAAGGGATTTGATTTCTCGCGAAGGAAAAGGAAAAGGAGAATATAAGGATATAAGGACAATCACACACGAAGATCGATAGCTTTTAGGAAGACATATATTTGGGACATGTAATCAAGGTCTAACCGAGCCAACACATCTCTCACCGGCACATTGGGCTGCCTTCCTCTAGCCCGAAGAGAGTTTTCTAAATTCGATCTGGCAACAAGATACTCCTCGCACGACCAAACAACGTGTTCGATGTCGTGGTAACCTTGGCCACAAGCACAGATATTGCCATCGGCAAGATTAAAACGAAAGAGTAGCGCGTCTAACGAACAGTGATTGGACATGAGTCGAGAGAAGGTGCGAATAAAGTCCCGACTTAAGTCCAGACTTTTGAACCATGGTTTGAGGCTAACCTTAGGGATAATCGAGTGAAGCCACCGACCCAATTCATCTTCGTTCCACTTACGTTGCCAGTTAGCGATGGTATTTTTACGGACTAAAGAATAAAATTCATTGAAAGCGATTTGACGCTGATAAATATCGCCTTCAATTGCACCTACCTTTGCTAATGAGTCAGCCCTCTCATTACCCGGAATTGAGCAATGTGAAGGGACCCAGATAAAGGTAATGACATAACAGCGTCTGGTTAAAGCACTCAAATTTTCTCGTATTCTCTCAAGGAAGTACGGCGAGTGCTTTTCCGGCCTCACTGAACGGATAGCTTCGACAGAGCTAAGACTATCCGTTACAATGTAATAGTGTTCAACAGGTCGTGAGGCGACGCTGTCCAGCGCCCAATGTATTGCTGCTAATTCAGCAATATACACAGAGCAAGGATTCTGAAGACTGTGGGAGGTGCTAAAAATTTCGTTGAACACTCCAAATCCTGTTTCGCTAAATGCTTCTTTCAGTTCGGCCTATAGAAACTTTTCTGAACTCTAATCCATCAAATTTGGTGTCCCTGAAAAGGACCGTTGATTATATGCTAAGGTACTAAGATAATAATGACGAAAGCGGAAGCGTGGCTGTTCAAACACGCTCTCCTCGGATTCGACGGGCCAGCTGGATGTCCTTGGGCATGATGTGACGCGACTTAGCACACAAATTGGTATCTTCGAATAGGTCGTCCAAATATGTCTCGCTTGCCTCCTGCAGCACCATAACAGGGGAACTAGTGTGCAAACATTAGTGAAACAATGGTTATTCACTGGATATATTCACTGTCGCGCACACGTATTGAACTTGGTTTTGCTTCACGGGAGCTCAAAAAATCATCATTTCGATAGTACGCTCAAAGATGCAATTGATATATCTGGCGAAACTATAAAAGACAGTAACGTCATCAATTGTCGTCGTTTATATGAATCGATTATAGACAAAATTATTGACGAAATGACGAAACGGTTTGAGGAACTAGATGAATACAAATTCGTCGCTTTGTGGAATCACGAAAAATTTGCCGACTTTTTTGTCACATTACCTACTGGGAATTTGAAAATGCTTATTTCATACCACTCGAAATTCGATGAAGCGAAGCTTTGTAGTAAACTGACGGTTCTTTATAAATTATAGTCATTATTTCGATTAACTTTGGACAAACCTGCATCAAACCTTCTCCGAAGCGGCTGGCCAGAATGATACTGACATTGCCTAATACAACGGCATCCGTTGAAAGAACTTTTTGTTGTTGTTCGACGGATCAAGAATTATTTGCGGTCGAGATCTGACCAGAAACGGTTATTCGGAATTATGATGATGACTGTGGAAAAAGATTACCTTTATGATATAAGGCAGATGTCTTTATTTTATGAGGAAATCATTGAAAAGTTTGCGCGCATAGTTGACCGTAGGATTCTTTTGCTTTACAGACAAACCTGTTTTTGTGCGGCCTACTTACTTGCGCAGATCATAAAATCAACTCTTTGCTCCTATCAATTAGCTCCTACTGACACCTTAAAACAAACAAAACAAAACATGAGAATGGGAATTAACTGACACAGTCCCTATGTAGAGCGATAAAATACATATCAAAGATAGAAAAAAATGACCGATTACTCCATTTTTTTCAAATACCGCACAAAAAAAATCACATGAAAAACCGCACAAAAACTGTTTTTACTGTACAGATAAATGTTGAGAAATAAAAATGTTAAAATCTGCCATCGCAATACTGTTATTTTAATGTTGCAAAAGAAATTGAACAGGTAGCTCAATTGGTCACGCGTCGCCTCTGCTTCTGATATCGACGAATTTTACGCAGAGCGATCGGTAGCGATGTGGCTTCTTACATCTCATGTGGCTCGTACGCTTCTTCAAGCTGCTTTCGTGGATGTTCGAGAGAAAATAATGACGAAAGCAAAGGAAGCGTCATGTTTTATACTTAAGGGATTGAATGTAGGTCGTGATTTCATTCGCGTGATATCTCGGCTCATGTCCAATCACTACAACCTAAACGCGCATCTCTATCGCATTGGGCTCGTAGCAAACAATCTTTGTGATTGTGGCGATGGCTACCACGACATCGAGCATATTGTCTGGTCGTGTATCCGGTTTCATGCTGCTCGCTCTCAGCTCTCTAGAGCACTGAGAGCAAAAGGCAGACAATCGGATATCCCCGTCCGGGATATCTTAGGTAGCCGTAATCCTGATCTTCTGCTTCATCTATACCTGTTCCTCAGAAACGCCGATGTCAACGTTTAATGATGTTTCCTTCGTTGTGTCCCTGTTTCGTATCCCTCCTATCCGATCTATAAACTTTTACTTAGTCGTGGCAATACATACACACACTCTTTACAGATACACGGGCCAAAGGTTGTGCAGTCCACTGATGATTCAACAAGAGCCAAAGGTTGTACCGCTCATGACAACTCTACACGAGCTGATGATTGCGCCGGTTAGTGACCATTCTATCCTGGATTCCTCGAGTCGAGAAGACGCACCACGCTAGATATGGGGTACATACTAGGGGGGCGTTGCTGATTAATGGTCAGCTGCATCCAAATAGGAAGTATCCCGTGTCGGGCACACGTACAGAGCATTGGAGACAGCAACATCCCAATTACGAGAACACTTGTAATACTAACCTCGAGCCGACCGCGAGTAATCGGTTACATATTACTAACATAGATAATAAGAAAAACTGTTAAAATATCGAACTCCGGCCCCGTCAGGCTAACGCCATAGGAGCCTTGATAAAAATATATATTTTGGAAAAAAAAACAAAACTCTTGGACATTTTATCTTTTGTATGAAATGATTATCATTCCGTTGATCCGAAGCAGAATGATTAACGCTTAAAGAAGGAATGAATTCCTCCTTGGAATTACTCAGCAAAAATAATGCCCTTTCCCGACAATTAGAAACGACAAACGGTTGGTGAAATATCCACTACACCATATCAAACATTTCGTATTTTTCACTCCAAATCCAGCCATTGGCACCCATCTGTATCGAGTTATCATCGATATCTCGGTTCTCGCTCAATGCTCCGTTCGGCTCAACTGCAGAAGACAAATGGAATTGGAAAAGAAGAGCATAATGCATAGGTGCCTGAGTGCGACCGTCCTCATCTCACATCGCCGCATCAACTGAATGGATTTCCAGAGAGTGTGCGAGTTCTTTCTTTCTTTGTTTTTAAGAGGCTTTAAACTTTGCAGTTCATTCGCCTCTAATGTGCGAGTTTATATACGGTTTCAATAACCTGTTTTCAAAGCAATTTTAAAGCTATTGAAACAAGTTTTCGGGTCAATAATTAACAATCATATAAGTCATGGACATTTTGTCTTTCGAATGAAATGTTTATCATACCACTCCGTTCAGCCGGAAAAGAGGTATTAACGTTCAAAACCTTGCAGTCCAGCGTCACTGTCTCGTTTTCGAAACTTTGAACTTACACACCGATACAGAAATGAAAGACGTAGTCCTACGTCAAAAAAACACAAGTTTCCGTCTTAACCCTTTCAATACGGCAGTGTGCTCCGCCGGATTGCTACCGCTGTACAGAACACTGCGCCGAAAAGTATGCATATCGCGCTGGTGTGATCGATGTGCAGTATCACTCTCATTTCGTCTAAAAACGACGCTCGTACACTCAGCTCATCGCGTGGATGTCATCTATAGACGCCGCTCGTAGTGAAAGGGTTAAAATCACTATTAGTATACGCTGCAATATCGATATAAACAAATTTTGATAATAATTCAAACAGAATCTGCAAAATCATTATCAGGCATAATGTTAATTCGAAATACACTCACAACTTGCAAAAAAAGTATTGAAACAGAATACATATTCGATTTAAAAACAGATTACATATTCGATTTAAAAAAAGTACATTTTCATTCATTATTTTAATTTTTGAATCGTATTTATTCCACTTGCAAATCTACTATATTTTTCATTTCACAAATTGGTACTTGAAGCTGCTGGTAAGGCGAAATAAAATTTAAAAAAATCTTTTAGACTGCCATTAATAGCATCACATACTTCCGGAATTATCTTAGCTATGGATGCTTTCGAGATTCTAAAAAATATCGACAACAATCTGAACGATATTCCAGAAGAAAGGCACATCAATGTCGTTTTTAGTTTCACTCTTGCAGGTATAGCATCCCTCACGAGTCCCTCTTGGCGTTGTATTTTTGGACTAATGAAATCCAACAGTGTTTCCGCTTATTCAGGTGTTTTTCTCAACATTGATCTGAACTCTAGAGGATCATCATCGTAGAGTTCTTTTTCCTTGCATCAAATTCCTGGCCCAAATCTTTTTGTTTTCTGCTTTTTCGGATAGTACCTTCAGTTCGAAGAAATTCAGCACAAAGTATTTTTATACACGGTCAACGTGTACTTCGTGATAAAATTGTGTAATGATAAATGCAACTGAAACCTGAAACGAAAACTGCCAATAGAGAAGTCGATTTCGGATTAATCATCTGTCAAATTCGGACCTGATTGCTGTTTCTGACTATTTGATGGACATTTGAAAAATCATCCTGGTAAGCCAATGCTGTAGTATCTAGTTTCTCGTCAGTAACTAACACTGTGTGAACGGACAAGGCGAGTCAACCAATTGTCAAGCGAGTTCACCGGCCCAGTAGCTGCTCACTGACAAATCAGCTACTAGCAACGTATAAATGGGCCTTAAGTGAGACGGTGAGAGACTGGATTTCTATAACTTGATAATTGTTGCGTGGACGTAGTAATTCTTTAAGGTGATCAATAGAGGGCACTGAGTTTTGAACTTATAATCGTTCGCTACGCTACGTTCGTACGGACACGCAACCAGTTTGATTCTGAAGACCCCCAAATAACATCATAATCATACACATGAAAATATAAGACAAATAACAACATAAGGCGGTCCGCACACGAGTCAACTGAAATCCAACTTCAACTTGGCGAAGGTTGAAAGCATGTGGAATCAAATGGGAGTCCGCACACGGGGCAACCAGTTGACAAGGTTGACATCATCGTTCAATTTTTGTTCACGTCATTTTCTGTGGTTCGTTAAAAGGATGCCAGATAAGACAAAAAACAATCTCTATCAAATTAGCAAGCCTGATAGCAGTTTTAAATCATTAAAGATTTAATGAATATTTTTATTTAGCATTATTTAATAATTTCAGACACGTAGTGTTGACTTTAATTTAATCCTTTTTCTATATTTTTTCTGATATTCCAACAAAAACTCATCATTATTATATGAAATTAACTTTAGACACCATTTACGGTCGAGATTGTTTCACCAGTAGTGAAAAATGTGATTTTTTATTACACAGAATGCATTATTTTTATTTTGAGAGTGTGTTCATTCCATATGAAAATCCATTGTCTTTGTCGCGTCACAAATACTTTAGAGTCAGGTTCAACGATTTAAAGATGATAGACAAAACTTAACGATAATTGTCAGTTTCGAGTTGCTTCGTGTGCGGATCGAAGTTGAACTCAAGTTTGACAGCTGAGATGAAGACAACTTGAAATTGAGTTTGAGTAGACCAGTGTGCGTACGGCCTATGACGCAAGAACCTCTGTTAGGTCGTTTTAGTCAGTTTTAGGTCCTAGTCATTTTCAAATTTATAGAAAACACATATATATTGCGTAGCCTTTCGTATCCATGAAACCGTTTTCTATTTGATATTCGATTGCACCAAAACTAGACAATAGATACAGCAAATAAAACCACAAGTAGTCTCATCTACCATCTGAGACCAAAAGAAAACTATATAAATCATCCCATCATCTCAATATCTATTTCAGCTATTGTTGAACCTTACAAAGGTTAAAAATGAATTGCACTACAAATTTGAAATTTATCCATTTCTGCAAAATACGAAATAGAGATATCTTATAGCGTGAAATGGCGCCAGATTTGTAATAGCTATCTGTTCACATTTTTATATGATTCCTTTCGTTTTAATTCATGTATTTGAACAGCCTGTTAATGTTTTTTTACCTAGGGTTCTTGCTAATTATTTGCTCAATGTTGTTTCTTATCAATATTGTATGTATCTAGTGATTTTTAATTGTTAGTGTTGCAATACTAACAGGAGGTTTCAATGCACAACCTTCAGACTGATTCTGTGAAGTAACCTGCACAAATTGGCAATCGAATTCGGGAAAAAACATGTCTTCAATCCAACTCTAACTATTAACAATTTTTGGAACCTTTACAAAACACCAACTTTTTTAGATGCATGATTAATCCTTTGGGTATCAGTCCTACAACAAATATTCAGTCAGGTGCACCTTTCCTTTCCCACTCTCTCAAATTTTAACATTCAATCCAAGAAAACACAGTGTTACACTAAATCATTACCTATGGAACTTGCAGGAACTCTACCTTGATGTGCGTCATCAGCGAAACACGGGAAAATTCATTCGTTTCTGTGATATGTCTTTCTCAAACACAAAATCCGCACTCAGCCAGAAGAAAAACAATCTTTTTTCTCTCGATTTTCTTCACGTTTTAGACAATCAATTAACTGTTTTATTCGGAAAAACTCAAAGGGATGATTCCGTCAGCGAGCACTCACACGCGGGTAGAAACAAAGGACAAAGGGAAAACGGGACCACTTTTTCGATTGACTAGCGGCCCAATTCTATGTTTTAATAAGTTTACCGCAAAGTCATTGGAATAGCTTTGCTGTTGCACTCAAACAGACTCTCGCAACAACGCAGACGCACACACTCTCTCACACAAAAAACGCATCGCAGCTGCTCACTGCTCACTCTCTCACTATGTTTGTGTTTACGTCAAGAATACGAACATTTACGACCGTTTACGACTGTTCACGACGACCGCGCTTTATTTTTTAGCGATTTTATTTATAGTAAGATGAGCAATGATTTGCTGCGCTCACCCTTCCTCCTCTCTTCTTCTGCTTAACCAACTTGGGCCGAAGAGATGAAGGGGGACGATAACCAACACTATCACCAAATATTACCCCGCGATCGGCGAGGAAAAAACACCAACACTATCTCAAATTACCAAACAGCCAGGCTGTATGCAGTTTTTTGAATGAAACGCGAACCGGAGCGCGATTGCAACACTCGGCGCAAACAAACGGATTCACACGTACACACTATCACGCGACGCAGAAAGCGCGACGCGCGCTAAACAGCGACTACTGCTACTATTGCAAACTATGCGCACACAAACACAACCAATACACCCTCATCGGATGAGAGCGTTAAGTATCGGTACCACAGCACTCACTCTCCCCCCAGAGTGTAAGATGAGCGGAAAAAATGTCAGCAGAAAAACTCCTTCGCTAATGGAGGACTACGGGAAAAAAAATCGCACTTTTATCCACTTTCCCGAACCGTTCGCAACCGGAAAATACTTCGCCCGGTAAGTACACGATTGTCGCTAGCTAGCGCGACAACTTTCGACCACTTTAATGCACGTTTTCACCCGCAAAAATCGTCTTTATTCGCGAGCACTTCACGATGTGTGATCCCCTCCGTGACGATATCGCAACAATTTTCGAAACGCGCACCGAGATGATGACGGCGAATCATTTTTTACCTTTCTCGCCCCTTTCGGGCGAACACCAGCCAGTACTTTTGCATAAATGTCAAATTTACAATGCAGTTCGTGCTCATCGGGTAACACCAAGGTACATATCTAAAGTGGGAAGATTTTCTTCGATTGGTCATGATAAGTACACTGAGAGAAATATTTTGTAAATATGGCGAATTCTTTGAAAATATTACCAATTATCGCGCAACTTTTGAAAAGGTCCAATGTAACATTTTCGTCAACTCGAGAAAAACGAAGTTGAAGACCCGAACATTATTCCGCGAATTGTCTTAAAAGATATCGATCTTTATCACTCTTCTCACCACTAGCGATCAAGAATAGCTCTCCAAAACCAATCGTAGCTGTTGTTCCGTGATTTGAGTTTAAAGTTGAAGCCAAGGAGCGAAAAATGCTACATTGGACGTTTTGACTGCCCGCGTTTGTACATTGGACATATTACGTTGTACGATAAGAATTTGAAACTAACTACTAAACAACAATCCAAAAATCAGCATTTCGTTCTAAAGACAGATTATTATTGTCATCACCCGTTGAATTGAACTGAAATCGATAACAACTACTGTAAGAAACAAAAACTCAAAACGACCGAAGTACGACTTCGTGTTGTTTTGACTGCTTTGTTACTTCGGACGTTTCGGGCATCGGAGGAAAGTGGCGTCCGAAGTAACAGCCGGGTGCTTAAAATCCGAATCTGTACATTGGATATTTTTTGTATCGGCGATAAAAAGCTGAAGAAAATAGATACGTGAACGATTGTTTTTATAATGCATTCAATGATTGAAGACTAATAGCGTGCATCTATTAACTCGATTTGTTCACATTTGTTACATAGGACCTTTTCAAAAGTTACGCGAGAATTCACTAGTCATTTTCCACCCTACTAATTATTGGTACATCTTACGAAAAAAAATTGGTAAGCGCAAATGTCCAACAAAACTACGATTTGTTGGTTCATTGTTGGTTCAATAATAGTTCAATATTAATGATGAATATCAATCAGTGATAGTAACGATATTCTTCTGTATAATTAATCCATATTTTCATTTATACTTTATTAATAACTTATTATATAATTTCAATAGCTCTAAAATACTAACTATATACTAATAACATTAATTTTCATGGTAATAATTCCAAAAGCAGTGTGAAAGCGGACAGTTGTAATCTTAGCCTCGACCACATTGATTTCATAAACTACTTCCAACGGATTGAGGGCTTGGTCACGATTATGTTCCTTTTTTTTTTTTTTTTTTTGCGCCGCAATGATTTTCGCCATTTAGGGACAGGGACACCTCATTAGGAAACGATCGATGGCGCCAGGATGCAGCATACATCGTTCGTAAATATTGGTCTCCCATATCCTGATGAAGAAATACAAATATTATATATCAATGAGAGCCGATGAATATGTATTTATGAAACAAGTGTATGTCAAATAGATGAATATTTGAATGCGACATAAAAATTAAATACTAACCTCCGAGTTACAAATTGTTTTTTGATAAAGTTGCCCACTATTTTCCAACGTTAAAACCTGAAAATAAATCTTTAGTATGAACTTAACCTTGTGTCTCACTACTTGCCTGGCTTCCATCGACTGTTTTCCATCCTCCTCTTGCCATACGATTCCACGGGACGCAGTGTGTGAGCCCCATATTCATATTTTACGGTTCAGGGTCAAACAATCTATCACAATATCCAAACAAAACAAGAAAATATACCTCCGAATTGCGAAGTACGCACTGCACATTTACCAAATATCACATGGTTACTTAAGGTATGAAGTAAAATGTACGAATCGTTCGTAGGGGAGAACATTGTATTTGACGTAATTTTTACAGAGTTTTGGTAATATATACTAAAAATGTGTACATTTTACCAAAGTTTTGATTACTAAAGATTTGGTAGTTGCGTTTGCTAAACTTTCTCCCCAGTGTAGAGTCTGCTGGTGTAACCATTTCGTCACTGGTAGTGGTTAGGTTGATGATATGGGGGGTTAAAAATGAAAGGGTGTAAGTGACATCATCGATTTCTCTACATCGACTCTTTCTCTTTTGGTCATAACTTAAGCCGGGTTCAGACGGTGCGAGTAAGCATACGAGTCGGCCTAGACAGTTATTGCAGTGAAGCTACTCACACCGTGTGAACACATCATGCCAGTTAGTGTCATGCGAGATCCAGCATGCAAGCTACCTCAAAACGTCAAAAACAAAATTTAGCGTTCGAATCAGGGATACCAAATGTAAAGAAATGTTTCTATTTTTAAGATATTTGAAAATATGCGAGGATATTTATAGACTTGAAAATTATTGGAAAAACAAATAAAAACCTCATAATTTCTTAACGAAATTGTTGTTACTTTGTTTTGCACGTTTTCTTTTTGAGATAGTTTTCTTGAGAATCACTAACAGAATGCATATACGATTAAAAAAAGTACATTTTCATTCATTACTTTATTTTGAGGCGTATTTATTCAATCTGTAAATCATTTTCAATTCACAATTAGTGCTGGAAAGGCGAAACAAATAAAATTTTAAAAAATCTTTTAGACTGCGATTTATAGCATCACATACTTCCGGAATTATCTTAGCTATGGATGCTTTCGAGAGTCTAAAAAATATCTCCAACAATCTGAACGATATTCCAGAAGAAAGGCAAATCAATGTCTTTTTTTTAATTTCACTCTTGCAGGTATAGCATCCCTCATGAGTGTATCTTGGCGTTGTATTTTTGAACCAATGAAATCCAACAGTGTTTCCACTAATTCAGGTGTTTTCCTCAACAATGCTCTGTACTCTAGAGGATCATCATCGTAGAGTTCTTTCAATATTTTATTTGTTGTTCCTTTTCTTTGCATCCAATTCCTGGCCCAATTCCTCTTGCCTTTCTGCTTTTTCGGATAGTACCTTCAGTTCGAAGATATTCAGCACAAATTATTTTTATACACGGTAAGCGTGTATTTCGCGATAAAATTGTGTAATGACAAATGCAACTGAAAACCTGAGACGAAAACTGCCAATAGAGAAGTCGATTTCGGATCAATCATCTTTCAAATTTGGATCTGATTGCTGTTTCTAACTATTGGATGGATATTTGGAAAATCGTCTGGCATCCCTGGTAAGCCAATGATGTAGTACCTAGTTTCTCGTCAGCAGCTCACACTGTGAGAACGGACAAGGCGAGTCAACCAATTGTCAAACGAGTTTACCGGCCCAGTAGCTGCTCACTATCAGGTCAGCTACTAGCAACGTATAAATGGACCTTTAAGCCTAGTTTATACGGTATGCCAGTTAGTGTCATGCGAGATCCGGCGTGCGAGCTACTTCAAGGTTTTTTTTTTATTTTACTCGTACTCGCATCCCTCAAAACGTCAAAAACAGCATTTAGCGTTCGAATCAGGGATGCAAAATATAAAGAAATATCTCCATTTTGAAGATATTTAAAAATATGCGAAGCTATGAACAGACTTGGAAATTATTGAAAAAACAAATAGAACCCTCATAGTTTCTAAACGAAATTGTTGTTATTTAGTTTTGCAAGCTTTTATGTGAGATAGTTTTCTTGAAAATCTATAATATAAAATCATTATCAGACACAATTTTCATTCAAACCTCACTCACCACTTGCAAGAAAAGGTATTGTTCCAAGAAACACAATACATATTCGATTTGAAAAAGTCCATTTTCATTCATTATTTTAATCTTTGACGCTTGATTATTTCACCTGTAAATCTATTAACATTTACACTTACCAAATTAGTAGCGTTGTTAGTTGTTATCAAAGCAAATTAAATAAAATTTAAAAAAAAAACTTCTAGACTGTCATTTGTAGTATCACATACTTCCGGAATTATCTTAGCTATGGATGCTTTCGAGATTCTAAAAAAATATCGACAATGATCTGAATGATATTCCAGAAGCAAGGTACATCAATGTCATTTATAATTTCACTCTTGCAGGTATATCATCCCTCGTGAGTATTTTTGGAGCAAATAAATCCAACAGTGTTTCCACTTGTTCAGGTTTTATTGTATATATTGCTCCTTTTCTTTGCATACAATTCTCGCGTAACTATTGAAAAGGTCACATATCACATACACATAAACTCGAGAAAAACGGAGTTAAAGACCGGAACATTGTTCCGCGAATTGTTTTAAAAGGAATCGATCTTTATCACTTGTTTTACCCCTAGCAGCCAATAATAACTCTGAAAAACCAATCGTAACTGTTGTAATGTGATTTTAGTTTGAAATTGAAGCCTCCGAGCGAAAAGTGTTACATTGGGCGTTTTGACTGACCGCTTTGTACATTGGACAAATTACATTGCACGATGAAAATTTGAAAATAACTACTGAACAACGATCCAAATACTTGCACTTCGTGCTAAACGCAGATCATTATTGTTTTCACTCGTTGAATTGCACTAAAAACGGTATCTACACCCGAAAATAACAAAAACTCAAAATGTCCGGAGTACGACTTCGTGTTGTTTTGATTGCTTTGTCACTTCGGACATATCGAGCGTCACAGGAAAGTTGCGTCCGAAGTAACAGTCGAGGTCTTTGAAATTCGAATCTGTACATTGGACATTTTTTGTATCGGCGATAAAAAGGTGAAAAGAATAGATACTTGAACGGTTGTTTTCGCAATGCATTCAATGATTGAGCACTAATAGTGTGCATCCATTAACTCGATTTGCTTACATTTGTTACTTAGGACCTTTTCAAAAGTTACGCGAGAATTCATTTCGCCTCTCTGCTTTTTCGCATAGAGACGATAGAGACGAAAACTGCCAACAGAGAAATCGATTTCGGAATCAATCATCTGTCAGTTCGGACATGGTTGCCGTTTCTGACTATTTGTTGGACATTAGATAAATCACCTGGCATCCCTGGTAAATCCCTGCTGTAGTGTCTAGTTTCTCGCCAGCAGCTCACACTGTGTGAACGGACAAGGTGAGTCAACCAATTGTCAAGCGAGTTCACCGGCTCAGTAGCCGCTCACTGTCAAGTCAGCTACTTGCAACGTATAAATGGGCCTTTAGCTTCAAACACATTCCCAGATGTATTTGACAATGTGGAAGATAGGTCAGAACCTCATCTATCGGATACTATGGAAAACTCAAATTGGAACTTTTTGCAGTTGAGTTATTAACTAAAGGAAAAGTTAATGAAGAGAAATGAGAGAAATCGATCAAATCACTTACACCCCTTTCATTCTGAGCCCCTCATATGAAAACGGTATGCAAGAAAACAGAAGAGAAATTGTTTACCTGAAGAGTGAAAGAAAGGCTCCTGAATTTCTACATTCTATCAAGAAAGTAGATAGATGGATATTGATTGATATTCAGCTGATACTAGTACGTTATTCGAAGATAAACGTTTTACTTATAGAAAAGACAAATCGTTTGCAAAGGAAAATTTCATATTGAATAAAGCTCGCAAACCGTGAATATTTTATTTGAAATTCCGTTGACATAATCACATAACTGCATGCAAAGTCGTTTTAGTGTTGACGGCATTAAACATCGTGTTCGTGAAGCATAAATGGTCGGTGTAAAGGCAGTATTCTAGTCTAGAAAATTGAAAATAATCAAGAATTTTTTTTCTTCATATTTCTGATGTTTAGGCATTCAAGAATATACCCTAGAAACGGCTTTTCGAGAATCCCATTATTTACCGAGCCATTTTAGTGATGCAGTGCTAATTTAGTACGTCTATAACAGTTAACTTCAAACGCGTTTTTCTCGAAACTGTTTTTTTAAACTGGCATACAGAATATCTCAAGTTCTACTGAGCCGATTTATGCCTAATTTATTTGAAATCAAACTGTATGCATGTCTATATCACATAAACCAATAAAAATTATAGTTTTTTAAATTTTAGTATTTTTAAAAAAATCGGGAAACGTAAAAAATACGTTTAACACTTTGAGTGCCACGGTTTTATAGCGACTCTATAGACTTTTCTAAACGTATTAGGGCCATCGTTTCTTTTCGTAGTGGATTTAATTCCTGTTTGAAAGGGAATGCTTATAAGCTTATATGCTTATATTATTTGCCTTTATTATCATATGTTATACTGTCAGTCACCGGAGACTGACGCAACCCGAGCGAAAACTCGGTGTCAGTTACTGGTGACTGACATGGCAGTCAACATGTTGGAACAGCATTTTGCCCGAGGTTCATGAGATAGCAAAATAATTACTGATTCAGAATCTGTTCGATGTTTTTCCTTCAGATAACCAGATGGGCTGGAATCGTGTACGCCATGGCACAACTTTTTTTGAACCTTCTCACCATATCAGCTTGTAACTATTCTAATTTCTACATTTTTCTACATTTTACATTTATCAGATTTGGAAAATCACGCGTACAGCATGAATAATTTATCGAAATTGTTTTGAACGCTCAATAAAAATTCCTTATAGCACCAAACTTCAAACTCGTTTTTTCTCGAAATCATAAAAATGTCACATGGTCCAGTCTGACTTAACACCGACCAAATGATAATGATAATTTTCAGGTGTAGAAAACCACTTTTAAAATAAAATTATGAATAAAAATCAACGTTTCCAAATCAAACATGTAAACTTTTTAATACTTATGACAGACATACGACTGTACTAGCATTGTACTTCGAAAATTTGTATGTCTGTCACCATGTACAGTGCTAAAACCATACAAGCAACTCGGTACAATCGCTGTATCTGTATCGACCTGTTCTACCGTTGTACATGGCTACAGCTTGTCAATTCCAACTGGACCCCATGGACGGGTAGTGCTGGGTAGCATGAACAAACTGAATTATAACACTTGGTAAACATTCTTTTCATTGACTTTCTCTTGAGTTAATAACTCATATTGGAAACTTGTTTGATGTGTTTGATTGTTGAGACCCTAAATAAATCCCTTTTTCATTTAAATATGTGGTGAAAATTTTTGATTATCAGTTTGTTAGACATGCGGTCCAATATACAACCAAAGTATTTGTGTCATACTACGATGGTACCTGTACAGTGCTGTACACGTACAACGCTGTACTAGCTGTATATCTGTCCATTATATAATGTCACACATACCGTGGACAGTAAAAACATGATGTAAAACTTCCCCCTCGCCCTCCGTGGACAAGCGTGGTCATCGACTATAACCCTCCACCAGTTGTCCTCGGGGACATATTCTTCTATTTTTTTATTTGAAAAAAAATTTAAGGGGTTGTATCTAGGACACGACCGCATATTTTCGACGTAGAACTACGCAATTATATTATGCAATCCACTTGTTTCCCATTTCGAATATTATTTTAGAATACAACCAAACTTTGGTTATAGATTGTGGTATTCGTTACAAATAAATTTAATGAACGTTCGATATGATGCCTAGGACTACCAAAATATGAGAACGGAAGAATTGTCAAACGATCATTGTATTTTACATTTCCCTCTAAAATTATTTCACATCTCATGTTTACGTAGTTCCTGAACCGCGAAAGTTCATTCACTTCTAGTATCTGAAATGACGATTTTCCCAGTCTTCTCAATTTAAAAGTACATTTTAGGGAAACATATTGCGGTCTGCACAATGACAAGCGAGCACAAAAGTACTCAACACCAAAAATACCCCCGAATTGCATGTATTTGCAAAGCGGATTCCCCCAGGTACATTAATTTTGAAGTCCGTGTTAGGGAAACACAGCTCAGTGGGAAAAAATACCCCCGACTTTCATGTTTTGACAAAGCAGATTCCTCCAGGCACATTGATTTTGAAGTCCGTGTTAGGGAAACACAGCCCAATGGGAACAAAAATACCCCGACTTGCATGTATATTTGCAAAGCGGATCTCCCTGGCACACCGATTTTGAAGTCTGTGTTGGAGAAACCGTAAATCAGGCCATTCAAAACTTGGCAGTTAGTGCGTACAGATAAAGCTTGACATTTTTTGGCACCCTTCCTGAAAGACGTGTCTCGACGTAAAAAAATAAAGAAATTAATTGAATTGCGCTTACATTCAATTTGAAGTCTCTTTTATTTTACCTCTTTTTAACAAAAAAAAAGATGGATTCCAAAGATAACGTAGGCAGAAAAAACTGATATCTAGTATTTTAGTTCATCTGTCGATTGAGAGTTTGCTCACTGAGAATATGTTCAATCACGGGGACGAGCGGTTCATCGTCACTCTCGATTTTCGATTCACCGACGTCCTTTCCCACATTTCAGTTAGTATTTTGGAAAAAAATGATTTTCAAAACGTTATCAAGCATTCGCATTAAGTATCTAGATGGCTTCTTAAATACTCATGGAACAAAAATCACACTAGATAACTCAATGGAATCATCCTTCTCTCGAGGCAACGCCTCATACCTATTGCTTCGTTTTCGAAGCCTGTAACGTTATTCTAGTTTTAATCTGATTATAATTTTGATAGAGTGATTTGTGAAAAAAAATCAATAATCAATCTAGCGTAAAAAAAATTAAAGCTAATTTGTCCTTTCAGTAAATGGATATTTTTCTATTTTTTTATTTTTCCACTAACATTGCCCAAGAATTCTTCATCATCTTACATTTTCCTAAGAATATGGCCTAAATTACATGTTTTCCGCTCGTTGAAAATTCTAACTTTTTCATAAATATTTTTTTTTGTATATGCTAAAGCATCGGTTTACGATATCAGCTCCTGTGCTAGAGGCGAATGAATTGCAATTTTAAAACAAAAGTAAAGAAAGCTCGTGCGAACAAAATACGTAGCGCTGGAAATGCGATTTTTATAATTTCTCCGAATTGGTGTCGAAACTTACATTTTTTCTTGAAAGGCACATTTTTGCTTGATTTCATTTATTCTAGGCAAAAATTATGAGCTACATCTTTTGTCCTACTATTCGTTATGCCAACCAAATATTATGAATATTTATGTTTGTTTGTTTTTCATAAATTTTGAGAGTTCAATTATTTTTACCTCCATAAAATTAAGCAGAAACATCTTATTGGAATCTCCCAAAGCAGGGCCTTCCCTTACGGTGCCCGTACACTGTTTGCCTGGAGGTCAAACATTTGATATTTTTTGACAGATAACATTTAGTTTGATATTTGTACAAACACTATTTTGATCGCCACTCTTTAATTTTCAACAATGACAAACAATGTCAAACATCGAACATGGAAAAAAAGACTGAAATATTTAAGGTTATCTAACCATGTATCGGCTGGATCGAAGATCAAACCGAAAAAATATTGTAGGCATTCAATAATTGAAATATTTATTTGTCGTGTTTTGTGTCGAATGTATTTGATCAGTACACGTTGACCAAATTTTATCTGTCAAAAATAGTCAAATATTTGGCTTCGGTCAAACAGTGTATGAGCACCCTCAATGTTTATTGTACGATTTATCGATATGTCGTTGCCAGTGAAACCCTGCCAGAACTATTGGCTGAAATATTGGGTTGGGGAAAAAGAAATGTCGTATATTGTCAATATATGGCAACACTTAATCATATCTTGTGTTGTACTTATCGCATCGGGTCATACTATACGGCTATTTAAAGACGACAATCTGTGCTACAAGTGTCGTTGTGATTGTCCTTTTCAGTCTCAAGTTATAGCGCGTCAAAGATGGAGCTCACCAAGCAAGAAATTCGAAATATTTTACGTTTTTACTACCTACGAGGTAAAACTGCAACGAAAGCGGCCGAAAAAATTCGTGTAGTTTATGGACCCAATACTGTAACGATTTGCACAGCACAGCGTTGGTTTGGTCGATTTCGTTCTGGTGTAGTGGCTGTCGAAGATACACCCCGTACTGGTAGGCCAATCGTCGTGGAAACCGAAAAATCGTTGAAATCATCCAAGTAGACCGGCATGTGAGCACTCGATCGATTGGCCAGGAACTGGGTATAGACCATAAAACCGTTGGGACCATTTGCAGAAGATCGGATTCCAAAAAAGCTGGATGTATGGGTGCCACACGAGTTGACGCAACAAAAACTTTTAGACCGAATCAACGCCTGCGATGCACTGCTGAAACGGAACGAACTCGACCCATTTTTGAAGAAGATGGTGACTGGTGATGAAAAGTGGATCACGTACGACAACCTAAAGCGAAAAAAGTCGTGGTCGAAGCGCGGTGAGCCGGCCCAAACCATCGCCAAGCCCGGATTGACGGCCAGGAAGGCTTTGCTGTGTGTTTGGTGGGATTGGAAGGGAATCATCCACTATGAGCTGCTCAACTATGGCCAGACTTAAATCGGTTCTCTACTGTGAGCAGCTTGACCGTTTGAAGCAGGCGATTGACCAGAAGCGGCCATAAATGATCAATAGGAATGGTGTTGTTTTCCACCAGGACAACGCTCGGCCTCACACATCTTTGATAACCCGCCAGAAGCTACGGGAGCTCGGATGGGATATCCTATTGCAACCACCGTATAGTCCGGACCTGGCTCCAAGTGATTATCATCTCTTTCGGTCTAGCAAAACGCTCTTGGCGATACTGAGTTGGCCTCAAAAGAGGCTTGCGAAAACTGGCTGTCTGAGTTTTTTGCAAATAAGGAGGGGGGGTTTTATAGGGGGGGATAATGAAGTTGCCTTCTAAATGGCAACAAGTTTGCGAACAAAACGGCGCATATTTGACTTAAATTTGATAATTTTAAGTATGTTAAATAAAGCATCAGAAATACGACATTTCTTTTTCCCCAACCCTATATTTGGTGATCATTAATTAATAATATAATAAAATAAAAATTAATAGAATTAATAAAATCACATCTGAAACTCTTAATGCTTGAACATATTCATGTTTATACAAGGAACTGTGCAAAGGAATGGGTGCAGATAAAAGGTGCGCTGGTACTCATCTGCGTTTTAGAATTGGAAAAAGGAAAAAAATATTTCCTTGTTAATTTTAGTGATGCGTCTAGCAGAAAACTCCAAAGTCGCATCCAAAGTCGCTAAATTTAATGCTTCAGGACATGCGAACCAATCCAAAACAATCTTCTAGCATTTTGTTTTATATCAATACCTCGCTATACGGCCGCTCTTTATACGGCATTTCGCTACAACTACCCTCTTCAATTAAGGCACGTTTTCGATTTACGGCCTAAAATGTTTCACTATAACGGCCAAATCAATCTATGTCGATATACCTAGGTAGGTTTATATTAGAGTACTAATGAAAATGACCATCTCGAATTTTCAAACGGAACTTTTTTTAAAATGTTGATTCCCTCGAAAAACTACTCTGTGCAAAATATCAACATTTCTAAGTAAATCCCGTTTGTAACATTTGTAACACTATTTTTTATAACAGGCTCTGTTATTATTTTATGGACAAATGTATGTATTTGTATTTATGTATGTATTTTTGATTTAAATGAAACAGAAAGATAAAATGCATTTTGAATAATAAACCATGTCACATATTTAACAAATTTGAAACCAATCCCATTGAATTTGTATGAATTTGTATGCTGTAGAACTGATAAAATATAACTGATAAATGGAAATGATTGATCAGTTACAGCATGAATATTTGAACATGGTTTGTGGTCTGTTTGATAAAAATTTTTTGAAATAATTTTGGTGAGGCTTGTATGAGTTATTGCTCAAAGTCACCTTGCAAGCACTGAAGATGCTTCTTCCGTTCGATTGTACAATCCACTGCAAGAGTTGATTCTCAATTCTGAACGACTCGACGATAAATACGTTTTCAATCCTTTTTTTCGGATTCAATCGGATTCCAGCATGCAAAATTACGTTTCATTTTTTAAATTACGATCGGATTCTAGAACAAGGGTGAATATTTGAGAACGTCGACCTACACACATTTATTTACAAGTGAAACGTAATGGATGTGTCTGGCAGCTTTTCTCGCAAACATTTGAAAATTCACGAAAATGCTGAACTGATTTCATTTGTTAGAATTATTGTAAAATATATGAATCTATCAATGAAAATATTTATTTTACGTGTCCACGTGGACATCATGCATTCACCCCTCCCCCTACCATGGACGAGCGTAGACATTTTCATAACCCCTGCACCCCTCAAATTATCCACGTGATATGTGGATATCCCCTTATTACACTCCATTTTTAGTTCTTTTCGAATTCAATACAAAAGTTTGTTAAAACGCCTCATCGACATTAGTATTTAGAAAGCGAAGTAAAAAATGTCATTCAAACTTTTATATTTTTACACTGCACTTGGCCCTTCTTATCTGATAGAGAATAATTTACCTCCCAAGCACTAATATCGCCACCAGACGTCGACACTGTACATTTGTCGTCGCAAATATAAACAAATCAGACTATATAACGCACACCAACAAACCACCGCATTCGTGAAACTGAAAACGTTATTTTATTACAGAGTCAGTGTGGCACTGACTCAGTTTAAAAACGAATTCGCTATTACAGAGACAAGGCTAGTTCTTTAGCGAGTAAACATTTTTTTTTTTGATGACGTCATCTGATTCGTCAGTGTAAACAGTCGCCAGTTGTATTTTGTTTTCCGACTTACGCGTAAATGTTCCTGAAATAAAAAACCGAAAATGGTTCAATGCGCTGTGAGCGGGTGTATAAATTATGAAAATGACATTATCGGGCCAAAAAAAAGATTCTTTCGCTTTCCGAAAAACCGAGAATTGTGTTCTTTGTGGATAAATGTTTGCGAAGCCGACAGTGATTTGAACGTAGCCAAGGCGAGGGTATGCTCCGATCACTTTTTAGATGAGGACTACCGATTGAAGGACATTCTACTAAACACCGTATGGAGCAAACGAATGCTGCGGGAAGATGCGGTTCCAAGCCAATTATTGCCTGCGGGAAACAATTTTGTTGCGAAAAACGAAATCACCGTATCCGAACGGAAGGAAATCGTACAGAAGGCTATTTCTGAGTACGACAGGTAAGGGAATTTCAAAATGTTCCTCCTTGCTGATGTTCATCAAAGTAAATCCAGAACACATTGTTTACTTCAATTATTCAGATGACGCCACTAAAAAATGACTGATCCGGAGTAGCTAGCCTTGTCTCTGTAAGCCGTGGGCGTCGACATCATGCCTCATACCGTATGAGTCATACGGTATGAGGCATGATGTCGACGCCAACCTCTCTCAGTTTTTATTCTGTTTTCGCATTTTCGCATGACATTGTCATGATAAATGGTTTGCTTGGTCCTTAGCGTATTTTGGAATTTAATTCATTTTATTTCTAGGATCATGATGTGCATCGTCCCTGGATGCAATGCTTCTAATCAAGAGTACCTTATAGAGTTTCCGCGGAGTCAAAAACTTGCGGGCCGATGGAAGAGAGCGATCGAGCTTGGCACCGGTCAATCTTTGCGGCTTTACGATGATTCCAATAGACAGCTGCAGCAACTCTGTTTGGCTCACTTTGATGCGGAAAACAATCCGGGATTGATTGGTTATCAGGAACCGTGTTGTTTCAAAAATAGGTGACTAGCGAAACTTTTCGGAATCTCACTCTATTGCAATGAAACTATCACATTGTAGGAATGGCGAAGAGGTTCGCGTATACAGCTGTCGGCTTTGCATGAACTTTGACTTTCGCGCACGTCTTTTCGCCACATCCGGTGAGATAGAACATGTGTCACTAGCGAATACGATCAGGACCGTTATGAAGGTTTCTCTTGGCGGAGATGATTTTTTGACGCGTATCTGCGAAGTATGTCTAGTAAGAGTAGATATATTGGGACGTTGGGCAAAAGAAACACTCCAACAAGAATTCAACTTCCGAGAATTAATGGAACTGGCCAGTAAAGAGTCACAAACTGAGCTCATGGTCAAGGTGGAAACTATTTTATCAGAAACGAAGGAAGAATTAACAGTGAAAGCTACCCCACCTGATGATAGAACTTCTATAGCGGACTCTGATGATGGCGCGAAGAATGAAATTCCAGCTGTATCGAACCAACTAGCTTGCAATACACAGTACTGCTCTTCTGAGGACGATATTCCATTATCAAAATTACAGAAGAAGGATAAAAAATCAATTGCTGTCAATAAGAAAGTGGAAAACACAGCCATGAAAGAGCGTAGAAAGATATCCAAAGTTAAATTAGACCCTTTCAAACATAGTAAAAAGAAGCGTGGCCGAAAACCAACATCTCCAAAGCCGATACGACAAGAGTATGTGAGGCATATTTTAGCTAAGAAGTGCTACATTTGTAACGTGTTTCTTGAAGACAATAATGAACTTGTAGCTCACTTAACGACTACTCACGCCGGAAAAATTGACTATAGATGTGGAGCATGTGATAAGACCTTTGGAAAAGTCACAATTTTCAACCGTCACCTAAGCTGCCATGATATTTCCGTAAGACCAAGAAAATGCCATTTCTGTAGCTTATGTTTTAGCGCCAAAGAAAGCCTGAAAATTCACGAAAATAGAGAGCACGGAACAAACCATGTCCTACCAAAACGGTACAAACGCCGGAACAAAGTTTATCAATGTGAAACGTGTGGAAAGATTTTCCAGAATGATTCGCTACTTAAACAGCATGACCAGTTTCAACATAAAAAGCTTCCAGCTGCCTGCTGTAAGTTGTGTGGAAGAACTTTTGCCACGAAGGCGAACCTGGAGAAGCATTCTATCGTCCATTCCAGGGAGCGTCCATATAAATGTGAAAAATGTCCATCATCATTTAAGACTTCGTATGCACTGACTAAGCATACACTTCTCCATCAAAATGTTCTACCGTATGAATGTCGTTACTGTGATGAACGTTTTCGTACCATTGCAACATATGCCAAGCATCGTTTCCTGAACCATAAGAATCAAATACTAGAACAGAATCAACGGAGAACGATGAATCGGTACATAACTTGCGCAATCTGCTCGGACGTGTTTAGCCGATCGATTGATCTCCATAAGCACATCAACGAGATCCATTCGGATCAAGTGTATCCATACATAACCTGTCCGGAGTGTCCGCAACAATTTCTCCAACAGCAGCAGCTCGCGATCCACAGGAACATCCACACCGATCAGTTCGTTTGTAATATCTGCGACAAACGCCACGCTTCCGCCATTCAGCTGAAAGATCACATGGAAACCCACAATCCCACCCAACCGTGGCAGTGCACTGTCTGTCTTAAACGGTTCAGTTTGCAGTCGAACTTTTCTCGCCATCGACTTATCCACCAGACCGAGAAGCGTTTCAAGTGCGATCTATGCGAGAAAGGGTTTTCCCAGAAAGGTCAGCTCATGAATCACAGACGAACGCACACAGGCGAGCGACCGTTTACTTGTCCTATCTGTGGGAAAAGCTTCGGCGATCAGCCCACGTTTTACAAGCATCGGAAACGATGTATGGACAAAGAATCAACAGTAGGGAGGCGGACGTGCAAGAACGAAACGAGTGGGTGTGAATTAGATAATCTATTTTGAGGATACTTTTATATAGTTTATATCAGGTCGTATGAATAAAACAAAAAGTATCTACTCATTCTGTCCATTACTACCAAGTTTTTACCAAGATTCTGAAACGATAGTTGTTTCGTTCTTGACACTTTCATGACAAGACGTGAGACGAGTAGCGAGACGTAGCTTTCAGAATTATTTAATTTTTGTTCGGTTGTGTGGTTATGGTTTCATATCAACTCGCTGAGTAAAATAACTGATGGAAAAAATAAGCAAATATATATCCGTGAAAAATAGTGCATTCTCTTAATCTAATTTATATCTCAAATATCAGCAGTATTGCCACGGTATTTACAAAAGAAAAAAAACAAAATTCAAGGCTCAGGATTTCTCTTGATCAAAACATCCAACGCAACTGGTTACTTTCCTGTAATATATGGCAAATTAGTAACACAAAAGACAACTAATTTGAAAAGCAAAATTGTCAACCTCCTCTAGCCTTTACGCAAAACCAATTACTTGTAACAGTCCTTTCCGGATCTTCTGGATCTGGTAATCTCCTTCTCCGTATATGCACAGAATTCTCCTCCCTGAGTGAAATCAGTGGAGCCACAATTAGCGTTATTTCTTGTCACTATCGTCGTAAGCTGATAGTACTCTTTTCCCCGCCTATGGGAACCAAACAGAAATACATCTTGCTTGGAAAGAAAGGCATTGATTGCGCGGCTAGAAGCGAAAAGATATACTAAAAACATCCTTCTGCACTGTTATGATTGTACGTAAAAATGTCTTCAAATGTCTTAACATGGTACGGAAAAATGTCTTCAAAAGTCTTCACAGTCATATCGAAAAAACTAAAATTCATAGCTTCGGAATACCTTCGTTTCGTGAAGTGATCGTTTGAAAGATCTAGATTAATCTATTGTATAATACAGGTCCAAATTAATAAAAATACAAAGTCACAATCATTAAAATTTTCTATTGCAAATGAACTAATGTCTACTAAAGACATTAGGGGCTGTCCACATACCACGTGGACCGAAAAAGTACGATTCTAGACACCCCCCTCCCCCTCCGTGGACAAGCGTGGACATTTATTATACCCCTCCTCTCTTTGTCCACGTGGACATTCCTATCTTTTTTTTCTTATTTGTTTTTTTTTGGAAAACCAAGAAAGTTGTAGGGTTGTGTCCGAACCATTACTACATAGTTGATGTAGGATTGCGTTACGATATTTGTTGTATGTTAATTTTGAATATCTCCGAACAAGATGAGATTCTAGATTTGAACAACATCATCGTGAAATAATCAAGGGGCGAGATTGTGTCACTTGTTATGTCTCAGGGGCAGTATTGTAAACGGTCGACATTTCTCTCAACCATCACATACTGCTCTTGCGCGAGAGTCACAGCTCAATATGTATTGCGAATGTGACCAAGAAAGCATTGCTCGGTTCCAACAGTCACCTCTGAAATAAACGCACAGCCGCAAACACGACAATCAATTGAACGTTTATATATTCTCTCTTTCTGTCGAACGTACCCAGAAGAGCGGTGAAGATATGCTATTTCCATTCTACCATTCGTGCTCATAACCATTCTTTAATTCCGGCTACTTTGACTGTAGTTTTAATGTCATTTGACATTAAAACTGCAGTGGTATGGATTCTTCTTCTCTCTTTATTCTGCATTCAAGCGTAGCTGCTCACATACATCCACCTTCTCACTCACACATTCATACACGATGGATGATATTTAGACGGATTGTTTAGATCAAAGCAACCGACAAACTATCCCCTATCAAGTGAGAATGTGTTGAATGAACGTTTCAAGCGGTGAGCGTTCCCCGTGAACACTGTTGTTTAATTACGGGACGATGAACAGCTAATGAATAAGACAGAAAAAAACCAAAATGTCATATGACATTTTTAGGTCGACGGTACTTTGACTGTTCATGTTATGATGTTCATTAATGACACAGCACATACGTCTCCATAATTAGTGATACGATGGTAACCATTAACAAGACTGCTCAGGGGTATAGCTTGCGACGAGGAGGGAGGTTCAAAATCCATATTTTCTAGCGTTATGCAATTTGTGAACAATGCCATAATATCGATCTATTCACTATTCTATTCTTTCTTCAATATTACCCGGTAGGTTATTTGTATCACTCTTGAGTTTCTTCCGAATTCCATTTATGTTGTCTACAGTTAGCTTCTGTGCATGGAAAAATATAATGCTATAACTGTTCCTGATAATGCGTATACATTCAGCATCTCGAAATTGTTCTGTCATTTCAAGCTCCCGTTTTACGAGCATCACAAGATCAGAAAAGTCGCAAATTAACTCAATTCCTGATCACACTTTTTTAAAGCTTACGCTTGTCGAATGTTCACAAATGATACAGTAAGTATATTTGATAGTTTCGACATAATTGTCGAGCTATATTAATTGGAAATTAACGACTGATTGTTTGTAAGAAGCTCATAACAGGAACGTCAAACCTCATGTCTCCTCGACAATCTGGCAAGCAATTTTGGAGTTTGACAGGAATGTGCTGTTCCTGACATAGTAGATGACCTTTTGCGGGTGAGGGCTGACTTTGGTAATAGATAACGGTTTATGTCGATTATCCCAACAATTTTCCACTCAAAATTGTTATAAATTATAAGACTTTTCATCGCTCATCAGGACTTTTTACAAAAACGGCGTTTTTAACGTATACAGAACGAGTCGCAGATAAAGATGTGATTCATTGAGTTTATTTCGGTCAAATAATGTGGAACCCATACGCCTTAGCAGTTTACTAGCTGCACCAGATGCTCAGGGACGATGGTTATTGGATATTATTAGTGAATCTTAACTGATCTGTCGTGTATCGAATATTATTCTTAATGGATTCCTCGATTTAATTGACATCAATAGCGGCACGAACTTTCCGGTCCATCCCATAGAAGAGTATTTCACAAATTACCACATTTCAATAGAGGACAATAAAGAGCTTCGCTGCTCGTAACCCTTCTTCAAAGATAGGAGCCGTGCACCTTTAAAAGAATTTGTTGTTCGTCTTCCAATTTTGCAAAACCTTGGAAGTTCTGAAGAGATAGAAACGAAGTGGTTTTTGTATCATGAACAGAAACTGGATCAAAGCCCGCATCTAAGAAAACAATGTCGACCATTTTTTATATTACAATACTAAGCCTGTGATGTTATCTTCATCCTGACGGAATAAATTATCTTTTACTAACAATGAAAATGAATCGATCGCTCACAATGTATGTGCATTAGTTTAGTTTCAGCATATAGATTTCAATGAAAAAGATCAAGAGAAAAAAGAGAATATGGATGCCCGACCGGCACTCTCAGAGTCTTTTTACACAGTACCAGCACCTGCTGAATTGGTTGAAAATTGCATTCTACCTACTTAATAGTGTTTTTTTGTTTTGACACGGGCCAATCGCCACATACTTGCATACAGATTAGACGTAATGTATTAAAAAAAATGTGTGCACGTGGAAATTATCTATATCCCCTCCCCCCTCACCGTGGACAAGCGTGGACATTTCGTGATACCTAATAAATACGGGTTTGGAATGCCAATTTCCCCACGCTCCTTGGATTTAAAGTCTTTGTTAGGGAAACACATTTCAGTCGGAAATAAAAATGCCCCCGACTTTCATGTATTTGCAATGCCGATCTCTACAACGCTCCTTGGCTTTGAAGTCTGTGTTAGGGAACACACTGGGGTGAGAACACAAGTCCCAATACTTTCATGTCTTTGCAATGCCGATTTCCCCCAGGCTGCTTGGTTTTGATGGCTGTGTTAGGGAAACTGTAGATCGGGCCAATCAAAATAAGTCAGTTAGGGCGTTTAGATAACGCTTAATATTTTACAGTTATTCAATTGTATATCTAATGAAAAATAATATTCTATTAATTGCGATAGAAGCGTAGAAATATTCCCTATCAATTCATCAATCAATACATCAATTCATCTTTCCGATCCAGTAAGAAATGTTCGAGTTATAAGCATTCGGAATCTTTCATTTTTTGCTGCATGTGCTGTTTAGGTTTTCATTTTACCCCCCATATACACCGGTTAGACGTAGTCCCACGTCAAAAAACCCGAGGCAAATGTCTCTGTTGATTACTAAGAACAAAACAAGTGACACTGATAAAAAAGCGATCGAATGACACTGATACAGAAGCCCTACTTCTTTTGACGATCTTTCCGGCCAAAAGTTAGGAACTTATGAAAATAATATCTCTCAAAAATTCACATACGCTATCATACTGAAATGTCTGCACATATTTCATAATGTCTTCAAAATGTCTCCACAAAATCAAGTGTCTTCACAGTAAGTCAAATGTCTTCAAAATGAAGACATGTCTTCAAATCTGGCGTCCCTGATAGTACAACGCCCACAATCCAATCGACGAAAAAAACATCGACCTAACAACGACCGTAACGCTGTTACCTATTCACGATTACGACGATGAGGTATCGACATCTGGATACGGCATTAGTTTGTATGAGGCAAACTATTCTCTATCATATTAGTCGGCCCGAATCAGTTTATAATTGCCAAAATTTGTATGAAATTTTTTTCTTGGCATAATTTTTCCTACTTAAAGTACGTTGTCATGACCCTAATTTGAATTATTTTCTATAGACGTTCAGCTATTTTCAAAAAAACTTGTCATTATAATATAAAATTATCTCAAAACATATTTTTTATGACGTTTTTTCACCACTTGCAGGCAATGGTGATTTTCACTTACATAGAGTACTAATTTGATTAAGCAAAAATCATGTTCATTCATAATTTTCATTTTAAAAGTGTATTCATTCGTTCTGCAAATCCATACTGTCATGCCTATTCCCCAATATCGTCAACGCGGATAGTTCGTTAGTCGAAAATACTGAATAATTAAACAAACCAAATGGCATCACTGGTGGTTCTTTTTTCCACTCCGTTAAACTGTCATCTCAAACAAAAACAAATGGATCATACAACTGGTGAGTATGAAATATATTTCGGCTTTTTATTTATTAATTATTTTATCTTGTCTTATCAGCTATGAATACATTCGACTCGTTTGCTTCCATCAATCGGTAAGTGAGAAAGATGATTTCTCCCATCACCACAGTGCGGATTTCCACTTCTATCACAGCAGCCAACAACATCCGTTTTCCTGCAGCAGTAACCTCCAACCCCTGTTGGCAATGCCGGGGGACAGCATCAACAGCAGCAGCAGCAGAATTTGACCATGGTATGGTTTGCGAAGAACTTTCCCCATTAGAGGTTTCGTGCTTCGCGCACATTCAAAAATCCTCTTCAGACACGAAAACTCAACGACAAG
The DNA here is from genome assembly GCF_029784135.1 of Toxorhynchites rutilus septentrionalis. Lineage (NCBI taxonomy): Eukaryota > Metazoa > Arthropoda > Insecta > Diptera > Culicidae > Toxorhynchites > Toxorhynchites rutilus. The sequence goes on from NC_073745.1 coordinate 207,297,952, forward strand.
GAGGTATTTATCAACTTGCTCAGCTGAATTACCACCCCGGAGGAACCCGAATGCACTGATTCCGTAGTATAGTAGAATGAAAATAGGCGAGGTTAGCGAACGTAATCGCATGATATTTTAATGTTCGCATTTTTATCCGGATCATACAACTGGTGAGTAGGGATTTCATTTCTGCTTTTCACTTACTAATCATTTTATTTTGTTTCAGCTATGAATACATCCGACTCAATCAATCGGCGAGTGAGAAAGATGATTTCCCTCATCACCACATTGCTTATTTCCACTTCTGTCACACCAGCCAACAGCATCAGCTTTCCCGCAGCAGTATCCTTTAAGTCCAGGGTGCTATTCCGGGGAACAGCATCAACAGCAACAGCAGCAGGACCTGGCCATCGATAGTATTTCGAGCAATTTTCCCCATCGGAGATCCCGTGCTTCACGCACATTGAAGAATCCTCCTCAGCCACATATCTGTGTCATCAAGGGCAAGGAGGTATTCATCAATGTACTCAGTCGGATTTGAATCGTCAATCCAGACAACCCGGATGCACCGATTCCATTATATACCTTATGTTTATTATACATGGTTTTTTATTATTATTTTTTCAATAAAATGATTAAAATCGATCAATGTATTTCCTTTTCATTTTCAATAACAAACCAATACAAACAAGCAGCAAGCAGTGCTGGAAGCAGCGCTCGAGCAGGTCGACGCCTTGCACATGTTGGCGAAAAAGTGGCGTCAAGTTGTTCGATGAATGCATATGAAAGGTCGATAACTCGATTGCAAGGTGGCAGCATTTGAGGTCGATTGTTGACATTTCATCGACCCGATCTTGGCAGGCAAAACGGAATGTGGGTAATCGAAGCGAACGAATAATTTACGTCGATTAATCGACGCCAATTAATCCAAACCCAGAGAAAAAAAAACGTACGGGTGCTGCAGTTTTATCCTGAAAATCAGTCATTATCCTCCCCTAAACTCGTAAATGAAGCTCAATGCCGCCAACGCGAATCAAGCTTCGTTGACGAGTTTAGGGGAGCATAAAGGATAATAAATGATTTTCAGGCGTATTGAACACTTTTTTGATTCCAGATGTTTTTCTAGCAAAGAGAAATATTAGTCTAACTAATTATTTCTCTGGTTGTGACGATTAATCGTATCGAATAACAAACTGCTGAAAAGTATTCGATTAGCTGATGAACGATTAATTTCAAAAATCGGGGATCACTATGCAAAGTTGATTCCTCATGCACATTGATTTTGGAGTCCATGTTAGGGAAACACAGCCCGGTGGGAACAAAAATACCCCCGACTTGCATGTATATTTGCAAAGCGGATTCACACAGATATTCCGGTTAGGCGTAGTCCCACGTCAAAAATATTTGTGTAGAATTGGTATGGTCTTAAAACATGAATAACGATTTTAAAGCATGGATTTCCGATGATCGAAGATGTTCTGGAATTCCACAAACTAGTTTTAGCAACAACAAGAATGCTCGACTAGTTTTTGTTCCGAGATCGGATTTTCATGAACGATCTGAATATGACCAAAATGATCTTCTTATGTCAAATATAACACGTGAATATCACGTAGACCAATAAATGAAATACAAAATATAATTTCTTAAATTCTTATTCGAACCTTTTTTTATTTAACTTTAAAAAATAAAATAAAAATCACACTAACGCTACATATTCTGGATCAAGATGTTCTTCGTCGCACATTGCTGTCTCATCAATGTCCTCTAATGTTCCCGCAAGGTCCTCCGTCTGTAAGTCATCCCCAGACCCGCTGGCATCCAGTGCAATACGTCCTTCCGCTCGCAATGCTTTTATCTTTCTCCAGATGGTAGTTTTAGGCAATTTGAAGTATTTTGCTGCCTCCGATTGGGACATTATTCCCGCCACACAGTGTCGCGCAGCCTCTAGAACGCGGTCCTTGAAGTCAGATCCTTTGTCCCGTTGTTTCAGTGAAACATTCTCAGGAAGAGCTCCCTCGCTGTACAGTTTTATTTTGTCCCGATGCAGTGTTGACAAAGGAATGTCGAATCGTTTGCTAATGTTAAGCATTTTTTCGCCGGATTTCAGAGCTTCAATTGCTTCTCTGCGTGGCGAGGGCAATTCACATCTCTCGGCTTTGTAATTGGGTGCCTTCACAGCTTTCCTCCATAGCACAGTTTTTGGGATGCCGTACTGGATCGACGCTGTTCGAAAACTTGCTCCACCTTGAATGATAGTGTTGATCGCTTCTTCCAAACGATTGCCGTACTCACAATTTTTCACTCGTTTTTTCGATGTTGATTCGCTGCTTTCATTTAGATTCGCCTCGGTGTCTGATAGATTTGATTGGTTAGATGAAAATAGCTCCTCGCTATTGACTACTAGGGTTTCAAGACTTGGGATTTCCTGCTGCTTACCGCCGTTACTGCTCACATCCAAATCTTCCATTTCCATTTCCACCTGAAATGTTGGTTGTTGTTTTTGAATGGTCAAACTAATGCCAAGCAAATCTTAATCCATTACCTCGTATTCCTGGGAAAATCGTTCTGCACCAGCAACATTAACATGTTTGTCCATTGTGTGGATGTTTTTTTCATCTGGGGCTTCCACAAACTGTGTGGGTTCTTCTGCATCTCTAATGGGTTCCTCTAAGAGTTTTGGGGGCGTTTCTTCCAAGTATGTCTCTTGCAGTTCTTCATATTCGTATTCTGGTATTATATTGGAACCACTGATTTTAATGCCATTGATATTTCCATTCTGATAGTCCAGTCCTTTCAGACGAAACAGCTGGCAGGCATCGAAGAAGTCCGACATATCCCGCGCGTTTAGATGTACTTCCCCGGTGTAGATAAAATGCAGAACATGCTTCATAATCCCGCTACTAACATCGGGAATCAGAAGCTTAAATTCCTGCGCTCCTACGAGACTCATAGAGTTGGTGCTGCATGCTGCTTGAAAAATAGCTTCGAAGAATTCGGAGGCCATCGAAAGTACCATCCGGGAAGCGGAGAGCAGTCCTCCGTCTGCCAGCACTAGCGCAACATCTGCGTACAGGGCATTCACGAACACCTCCAAATAGGTTGTGTACATGTGATCGCTGAAATCCACCCACTTCACACAGGACACATTTGTACGATTCATTTCTAAAAATGTAAACTATTCACAGGGCCTAGGATATCACAAAACAGTTTGTTTTTGTAGATCAAATCTAATGAACTAAATTCATAATAAACACTGTTCTGACAGTCGCAGTTGTTTTGGTAGGCAGGATTTACAAGATTATTGAAAGCTGTGCAGTTCTATGTCAAATATTAACCAGTATCAACGTAAAAAACAGGTACAGATAGTTGCCTCTAATTCGACATACCGAGGTCGCATATACTTCGAAAATTGCATGTCTGTCACCATGTATAGCGCTAGTACCATGCAAGCAACTTGGTACAATCGCTGTATCTGTACCGACCTGTTTCATCGTTGTACAAGGCTGCAGCTTGTCAATTCCAATTGTGCACACCGCCACAGACGGGTGGTGGTGGGTTGCATGAACAAACCGAATCAAAACGCTTGGTAAACATTATTTTCATTGACTTTCTGTTGAGTTAATAACTCAGATTGGAAACTTGTTTTTTACCAAAATATATATTTTTATCAAGGCTCATATGGTGTTAGTCCGACGGGGCCGGGAGTTCAATATTTTGACAGTTTTTCTTATTATCTATGTTAGTAATATGTAACCGATTACTCGCGGTTGGCTCGAGGTTAGTATTACAAGTGTTCTCATAATTAAGATGTTGCTGTCCCCAATGCTCTGTACGTGTATCCCACACGAGATACTTCCTATTGGGATGCAGCTGACCATTAATCAGCAACGCCCCCCTAGTCTATACTCCATATCTCCATATCCATATGGTGCGTATGTCTCGACTCGAGGAATCCAAAGAATGGTCACTAGCCAGCACAATCATCAGCTCATGTAGAATTGTCATGGAATTGACAAACCTTCGTTGGTTCGGGTTGATCCATGAACAACTGTATATTTTATCCGAATTACTTTATTGAAGCTCGACGTTTACTGGCGAACTTTTAATATGAACGTGAATGCGAACAAAACATTGTTTTCACCACGATTTTTTCGCAATATATTTCACCGTGAAATAATCGTACTATTCCACCATCTATTCGTTTTCACGAGTTTTCACTGAATCGAGCAATAAGAGGGAACCCATGCTAAGGTAATCTTGAATAATTTCTCGACCAAAACACCCAATAGATGTCTTATTCTTGTTAGGAAATAAGATGAGCGTATTTATCAGATTGCATCTATTGAGCTGAGACTGTCTGAAAAAAAAATAATGGTCGATGGGCAGTGTTTCAATGATCCCTAGAGCATAGTATATCGCACCCATTTCAGCGACATACACGGAACAAGGATCTTTAAGTTTGAAAGAGGCACTGGAATTCTCATTGAAGATGCCGAAGCCAGTGGACCCGTTTATGAATGAACCGTCAGTAAAGAACATTTTATCAGTTATAACTTTCCCATATTTTTTTCGAAAATATCGATGGAATAACATTGGAGTGCAGATAATCTGGGGTTCCATGGATTTTTTGTGGCATGGACAGATCACTTTCAAAATTGTATATCTGTCACCATTTACAGCACTAGAACCATGCAAGCAACTCGGTAATACTTATGACAGACATACAACTGTACTAGCGTTGTACTCCGAAAATGGTATGTCTGTCACCATGTACAGCGCTAGAACCACGCAAGCAACCAAAGTCTAAACTCTCGAACTCACGCGAAAGCGCAAAATTTCTTGTTGTTTTAAGAAAGAAATTTTCACTGTCGAAACTTTATATCGAAAACGTATATAAGACAAACTCACTCATTTTCACTTAGCGAAGGAGAGTCACTTTTATCGTCAAATAACATTTCGCGATCTTTTCTTTCTAATCACAATTCTAATATTATATCAAATTAAATTTGTTTTTTGGCATTGATATTTGCAATAGCCGTGAAGTTTGCTTTGTTTACAAACCCAAAAATTTTACATTTCTCTTCGAGACAAATTTTGCTCGAAATCTAGTACACTGAAAAAATAACTTGATAAAGACACATAATACTAAAATCAATTCGATTCGAGTTTCGACTCGTTTCGAAATGCGCAATGTCAGCCCTGTTTCGTCGTTGTACATGACTTGTCAATTCCTACAGTGCGCAGCGCCATAGACGGGTAGTAGTGGGTAGCATGAACAAACCGAATCAAAATATTTTACAGATAAATCGATCTGTTCAAACCTGGGGTGGCATTGCGCATTTCGAAACGAGTAACTCGTTTCGAGAAAATTGGAACTGAAATCGAAACGGTTTTTGTATTATGTATATTTTTCAAGTTCATATTTTCGGTGTACTAGATTTAGAGCAAAATTTGTCTCGTAGAGAAATGTAAAATTTTTGGGTTCGTAAACAAAGCTGGTCAAAGGCATGTCTAAATGGTCGAAACGAACAAAAATCACTCGTTTCGAAATGCGCAATGTCACCCCTGGTCGTAGCCATGTACAACCATGAAACAGGTCGGTACAGATACAGCGATTTTATATCATGGACAGACATACAGCTGTACTAGCGTTGTACAGGTACCATCGTAACATGAGAGACATACTTTGGTTGTACATTGTATCGCATGTCAAACTGACAATCAGAAATTTGACCTATTTCCACCACATATTTCAATGAAAAAGGTATTTTATTTAGCGTCTAAACTATCAAACACAACAAAGAAGTTTCCAATCTTAGTTATTAACTCAAGAGAAAGTCAATGAAAATAATGTTTACCAAGTGTTTTGATTCGGTTTGTTCATGCTACCTATATTGCGCTGCGCACAGTACAACTGTAGCCATGTACAACGGTGAAACAGGTCAGTACAGATACAACGATTGTACCGAGTTGCTTGCATGGTTCTAGCGCTGTATATGGTGACAGACATACAATTTTCGATGTACAACGCTAGTACAGTTGTATGTCTGTCATAAGTATTATACCATGGACAGACATACAACTGTACTAGCGCTGTACAGGTACCACGATAGCATGACACACATACTTTGGTTGTACATTGTACCGCATGTCGAACTGACAATCAGGAGTTTGAATTTATTGCATTGTATTTTCACCAATATTTCAATGAAAAAGGTTTTTATTTAGCGTCTAAACTATCAAATACAACAAATATGTTTCCAATCTGAGTTATTAACTCGAGAGAAAGTCAATAAAAAGAATGTATACTGTTGTGATCTTATCGGTACGATGAACTAAATACAATTGTTAGTTGTACTTTAACACGGCATTTATTGCAATAACTTGGAAAGAATAACAAGCATAAATTCATATTGCTGCCGCTAGGGCATCAATTGAGGAAGACCCAAATCAGTCTCTCACGTCGTTCTCAAGCGTTGGGCACCTCTGTGATGTTGTTGTGGTGAAGTTGCGAAATGATCTTGACATACATCCTTACAAGATCAAATTGACGCAAAAACTGTAGCTTGACCACCAGAAGCGTCGTATGTTCGTGAATTGGGCTGAGCAACAACTTGAAAATGATCATATTTTCATCGAAAAATCATCTTCAGCGTTGAGGCTCATTTCTGGCTGAATGACTTCGTCAATAAGCAAAATATGCGTTATTGGTCAGGCAGCAATCCACACGTACTCCATGAGTCACCATTGCATCCCGAAAAAAATACGGTTTGGTGCGGTTTATGGCCCGGCGGCGTCAATGGGTCGTACTTTTTCCGTGATAATCTTTTTTTTTTTTTTATCTGTATTATAGTGACTTTCAACTCATTTGGCTGGTTCGTCACTTTTACTTCCATTTTTGGAAGAATGTCGGGAGTGAGAATTGAACTCGTGACCTTTAGCGTGAGAGGCATGGATGTTACCACTACGCCAGATCGCCTCCATCCGTGATAATCAAGACTGGCACGTTACTGTGATTGGGAATCGCTACCGCTCAATGATAACCGAATATTTTTGGCCCGATTTGGATGATATGGACTTGGACAATATGTGGTTTCAACAGGACGGTGCCACAACCCACACAGCGAATTGAACAATCGATTATTTGAAAACCAAGCTTGGTGAGCGTGTTATCTCACGAAATGGCTCAGTCAATTGGCCGCCTCGGTCGTGCGATTTGACACCGTTAAACTATTTCCTGTGGGTCTACGTCAAGCCTATGGTCTATGCCAGCGACGATTCATAAACTTCGTACGAATATCCAACGTGAAATTGCAGCAGTATCGGCCGATTTATGCTTGAAAACCGTCGAAAATTGGGTTCAGCATCTGGACTTCTGCAAACGTGCCCGTGATGGCCATGAAAAAGAAATCGAGCTCCATACATAATGGCATCAAATGTATTTTCACATGAATAAAGAATTTCATTCTCATTCATTTCAGTATGGATCACGAAATAACCCGTGTTTTCTACACTTGATGGTTAAACCCTTGGTCTGTCAAAAATCTACCAAGACTTACCGATGACTCGCCTTCGTCCCATTCACACCGAAGGAAACGAAGTTTGCCCCAAAACGTGCGGTCCTTAATTTGTTAATACGGTTTTCACGAAGATACTTCATGAGAGTATTTCTGACGCAATTGTGTTATTGGTTCAACGGATAGTGGTCCATTTGCCCATTCTGGTTATATTGCCCCTTTCTACTCTTTGTCTGTATTGAGTATTAGTATTAAGGGGGTAGTACCACTATGATCATCATAAAAAGCATGTGATTTTCGCGTTTTTTTTTCAACGAGAAAATAAATTACTATGATTAAACTGATGTCACAGTTTTATAAGGTATATATTTATCAGCAAACAAAAATATATTGGTGTCAATTGGACTGTCCTCTGAATAGCCGCAACCGGTTTGTTGAACCCTTGCAGCCAAAACCTTGTAAACTGATGGGAGTTCTACAAGTTTTTCTAGTGGACCGATTTCAACGAATGATTTTTATACGTAATCTTGGATATATTTCCTGTCATCGTACGTACGTACACTAATTGGCTTGTAACTTTGGAACGGAGCATCGGGCAAACCTGGGACAAAAGCTACAGTAAAGTAGACATCACAGAGAATTTTTTTTAATTTTTTTTCAAGTATCCATAGTGTACTAACCCCTTATGTAACAAAAACTATTTTATATTATATTATCTACAGACATCATTTATTTACCAGAAGTACATTGCGAGTAGCTCATTTTTTCTCTTCCGGCTTGGTCGCAATTTCCTCGGTAGCTGGATTTGCATGGCGGAAATTCGGGAACTGTTCCCAAGGCGCAGAAAGATCAAATTTGCGAAACTCTTGTGCCAACTCCAAGGGTTCGCAAACCACTCGTTTCTTCTCATCGTCGTAACGCAACTCTACGTAACCAGTTAGTGGGAAATCGCGGCGCTGGGGATGCCCTTCGAAACCGTAATCGGTGAGAATCCGGCGCAAATCCGGGTGGTTGGCAAAAAATACACCATACATGTCCCACACCTCGCGCTCATACCAATTAGCCGCTTTAAATACTTCGTTGCACGAATCGATCGGTGTCAGCTCATCCGTGTAGGTTTTAACGCGGATACGTGCATTGTAACGTAACGAAAGTATATTATAAATGACCTCGAACCGATATTGACGGCTTGGCACATCCATTCCGGCGATATCGACCAAATTGGCGAATTGTGCCTGGTGATGGTCCTTCAGGAATTGGAGCACCGGAACAACTCCCTCTGGAGCGATCAGCACTTCTAGTTCATTGCCGGATGTCAGTTGCACCTTTTGCACGTATTTGGGAAGACATTCTGCTACATATTTGCCGAAATCGGACAAATCAGCTCGAATCGCTGCATTAGGTTTACGAACAGTGGCTGAAAATCAATAGATACAGTTATTATCTGCTCGTTGCTATGAAACACAGCCTGATTTACGTCTAGTCTCAGCTGCAGCTTCAGATTTGTGCCGAATTATCGTCGAAACAGCAAGAGGATGGGCTATAGATGTGGACAGAAAAGAAATATTGAACTGATGGTAAAGTTTCCATTTGCGATAGGACTTACCTTTCCCGGATAAAGAAGCGCTACGCGCAACGGCGGAAATAGAGCGTAGAATCGAAGCCATACGGGTTTCTTATCTAGAATTTCTAATAACTAGAATCAAAGTAATGAATATTGTTATTCAAAAATGTTGTACCTTTATGTAATTTGCTGCAAATTAAACAGCGCAGTTTTGACAGCTCGATAGAACTCCAGGGGTGGGAGCGCAAAATACGAGAACTTAGCCATGGGGATGCTACAAAATTTTGTTTCGAATAAATGGATGAATGGATGAATACTTATGACAGACATATTCGGACTGATTCTACGCGGCGTGTGAGGTGAGATGACAATTGTCACATCACCATCACGCAACTCTTCTCACTCTATTCCTACAGTCGTATCGGATGCCGTGAGAGGTTCATTTTATGTATGTGAGAGGATGAACTGCAAGTGACAAGGCGTTCATTCTGCTGGTTGCCAATTCTGATCAGAGATGTCACATTCGCACATATGTTCACGAATTTGCGGGCATTTAACTTTTTTCATAACCTTTTATTCCTACTGCAGGCTCTTTAAAATAATAAAAAAAACATTATTGATTCCAAATGATCAATGAAGCTGGCCAGTATTGCAGACATTAGCACATATTTACAAACATTTCAGATTTTTATCGCGTATATATGAGAAAAAACATCTGGCATCCCCGAATTTTATTTGTTTCGCTCAGAAAGGCCTGTTGTTAGCATAAAAATTTCGTTGTGTATCACGACATTTTGCCGAATTTGCAGGTATTTGATTGAGATTCAGTGAAACGGTAGATTGTATCCTGTGAAGTTTTACATTTTCGTTTGTTTTGGTCGTAGTAGCTGCTGCTCTCTGCGCTCTCAGTGTTAAATTGTTGCTCTGGCTCCGGCTCCGGCATATATCACGGCTTCTAAAATGGATATGCAGTTCGGTGATGATGACTCACTGCTAGATAGATGAAACACGAGATCCATGTGATAGATATATTTTAGAGAAAAATAATAGATTTCATGAAATGAAAGTAATTCCGGTGTGCTTATTCGTCCGATTGAGGGATAACAGATTCACTACCGTTTTCACAAGAAATTCAAACTGCTTGAAATTCTTCACACGCACTGTAAAAATTGATAGTAAATTGAATTAAATGATATATACAATGCTATAACTGTCGATTCTTTACGAGCAAAACCGACACTTACTATTTCTTATCCATTTTTTATTTGTTTTTGTGCGCACAAAACCGGAGTTCGCTTGCTCGATTAGCGAAGCGAGTGAAACTGTCGAATTTTGACAGAAAATTTCAACCAGATTTGCGTTGTAGTAAAAGTAGTTTTATTAAAAAAAAAAGAAAGTTTTTACTAAAATATATTTTTTTTATTTCAATAGAATGAACAGCATAATTGCTCAGCAAATTCGTAACCAGCATTACTCATTGGGTATTTATAGGAAGGATTTATCTCTCAACTATGGAAAATAATTTTTCATAATATCTGATTAGATCAACAAATTTGAAAAGTGAAGCACGAAATGCAACATGTGAGAAAGATGCAGAATTGGCTGGTAGGGTTATATGCAAGAGAACCAGTTTTGTTTTTAGATGAAACAAACGCAATATAAGCACATTGTAGGGAATAATCACTTTATTTGTTTAGAAAAAAAATCATTCATAAAACTTTATAAAAACAAACGGTTATAAAAATAGTAATAATACCACATCTCGATCAACCATCAACTTCAAACCTCTATAAGCTTCAAAAACATTTGCTATTTACGTATCTGGAAATCGTCGATTCGCTACAAATCGGTTTGGTTGGGATGACACTCAAAGAAATCAAACAATATCGGCTCAAATGTGATCTACATCGACGCAGTAAATTATGTGTGCGGTCAGATTTAGGCTGATCACGGATTCACTCGGGCACTAAACAGTTCTGCTCTCATAGATCCTCGTGTGGTCATTAGTTGTACTCTCTGACTAACACCTTGCAAAATGGATATCATCAAACAACAGTCATACCACGGTGCAATGCTTGCAGTCGGGCAGATTCAAACATACCGGTCTATCGGGAGTACCTAGCTAGTTCAAAAGGGGATGTCGGAGCTTTCTTGAGTTCAGCATGTTTGTGTGCTGATCAGTGTTTGGATATCTATCAATATCGAATGATATACAATGTGTCATGCAAGTAACCTTTCACGAATTATTCAGGAAAAGGATCAATCGGCAAACACTGGTGCTGATTATGTATTAATAAAATTAGCTCACAATAGCCACGACGCAGCTCGTTCGCTAGCTGCGAATAATCCCTCGTAGAATGTGCACCAGAGCAGTCAGGATTCTGTTAACAAATAAGCAATCCCAGAACGTTTTGATACAGTGCATTTGTTTCTGAACAGTGAGTACACGTAAATATGTATTTGAAATCATTTTTCACACCACGTAGTAATAATCACTGGTGTCAGATTATATACATTGACTTCTTGTGTTATATCTTGCGTCTCTGACCAACGAGGAGTTTCACCATCAAACAAACTTACATGCTTTTCGCACACGTACCAAATCAACTCGAGAAGACATGGTATGGAGTCTGCACTAACATTCTTTTCACACAATTCACGCCGCCTCTGTCAAATTTTGTAGAGGTGGCGATAGGAAGAGGCCTTAAAAAATACTTATTGGCCATTGTTGTCAGACAAATCCATTCTCAATTCATCTGCTTCTGTCGTCCGTTCAAATAGATCGGATGTGGAATAATCCTCTACTGCTTCTGCTGTTTCAGAAATTCGATATTTTCGTACCTTAAATGAAAATTTCGTTGAAAACTTTATATGACAAAAAATTTAAAATACTTAAGTTTCCATTTCTTCAAATATTCAGCGGTACTTCAGTATTAGTACCGCTCAATGAAAGAGATATTCAAAACAAATCCTGTGAGTTGGTCGAATTATTTTTGTTTCCCACTTTGACGTTTCATTACTTCGCTAGTGCTGCTAACGCCGATAGTGGCGCTTTGATTTTGAACTTGACGCACAATATAACTGTAACAGTTCGGCTGAAAAGTTCACAAGCACCATCTTTCAATGGATACGTGTCAAAATTTGACCGGAATCGGTCGATTGGTTCGTGTGTCACAGCATTGATAGTGAAGCAACTTTTGTTATTGTGAAAAAATAGAAAAAACCGAATTTCGTGTATTGATGGCAAAATTGCATGAATTGGACTTCGATTTGCATCCGCATCCACCGTATTCCCTAGATCTGGCGCCCATCGACTATTTTCTGTTCGTAGACCTGAAGAGAATGTTTGCTGGCAACAAATTTAAGACCGATGATGAAGTGATTACCGAAATTGAGGCCTATTTTGAGGAAAAACCGAAAGAGTACTACAAAAATGGTATCGAAAAGTTGCAAAATCGCTATAATCGTTGTATCGCCCTCGAAAGCAATTATGTTGAACAATAAAATTGAATTTTGCCAAAAAAATAGTTTTACTGTGTTACCTTTTAAAATGTGTTACCTTTTAAAAACTTTTCAGCCGTACTGTTACTAGCGCTGTACTTCGAAAATTGTATGTCTTTCACCATGTACAGCGCTAGAATTATATCATGGACAGACATACAGCTGTACTAGTACTAGTACGTGTGCTGCGTTGTACAGGTACCATCGTAGCGTGACAGACACACTTTTGGTGTACATTGTACCGCATGTCAAACTGACAATCAGGAATTTGACCAATTTTCACTACATATTCTAATGAAAAAGGTTTTTAATCAGCGTCTAAACTATCAAACACAACAAATAAGTTTCCAATCTGAGTTATTAACTCAAGAGAAAGTCAATTAAAAAAATGTTTATTGAGTTCATTGATTTACTTACTTTCTATGATAGAAGCTGTAAATTACAAAGTTCATTCGCCTCAGTCTTGAAAAAGATCAATTCAAAGATCAATAAACGAATAATTCGGGGATTAAACATATGAACGTTTGCTTAGTAAGAAAGCTTCAATTTGAATGAACAAAGTTTTCCGGGTCAGCTAGTATCTCATAAATAAATTAGATTGTATTTAGAAAATACTTCTCTCCCGAACTATAAGGAACTTGATATCGATATCCATTTTGATTAGATTCAATATTTTGATAAGGCAATCTATTGGTTTCAAACTAGGCACATGCCAGGTTCGGAATAAAATTAGTTCATCTGTTATATTTTTCTTTTTTTTTTTGCTTATTCTATTCATGTACCCTTCGTGCAGGCTGACGAGACTGTGCTTCGCTTTACTTCCGCCACTTGGTGAACGCTCCACACGCACCCATCATGCTTTCGTTCATACGGTCAGATTTGAAGAAATTTTTTTTTTTGAAAAAAACTGGAAAAGGGTGGAAGAATCGATTTTTCTTACTACTTACGAGTTTAGTTTATAGTAGCAAGAAAAATTACGATTTACAACGACACAAATAATAGGACATGTAATCCTGCTACATTTTTGCAAACATCCTTTGTGCAAGTTTCTACAATATGGTAAATATTTAGAAGTATTTTCAACCATTTTACTAGATTATGTACTTTATACACTTTTCTAATGGTTATTCGTTAGATTTCAATTATATTCCTGTCTTACTTGTTTCTCACATTGTATTGTGTTTGTTGATCCAATATGAAATTACAGATTACATTGAGAGAAATAATTAGTAAATATAACGATTTTTTTGGTAAATACTACCAATCTATAGTCATTTTCGACCGTATTAATAAACACATATGTCAAGCAGAACCATGATTCGGAAGCCCAATATCGGCTACATTTTCTCGCCGAAAATGCACGTATCAGAATTATATCCTTATTAGGGGTTGTCCACATACCACGTGGACAGAAAAAGCATGATTTTAGACACCCCCCTCCCCCTCCGTGGACAAGCGTGGACATTTCTTATAACCCTCCCCCTGTTGTCCACGTGGACATTCCTCCGGTTTTGAGCAAAAAATCAAGAAATTCTATTTTTTCGCTTAAATTTCATTTCAAGTTTGTTTCTATTTTCTATTCCATATGTTTAATGATAAAAATTATAGCCTTACCAATGGTAACGATTTGTCTTGAAATCTTCGATGTTTTTCAACATTGTCCGGGAGCTCACTATTTTCTTCCGAATTCCATCCACGTTATCTTCATATCCATTTTAAAATGCCCTTTGTAAGCTTATTCTCGAGTATTTTTATTAAAGCTGGCTGGCTGTTTGAGTTTTCAAAAAATCAGACAATGAAATCAACCACTTTGTTTGAAAACAGAATTTTCTCGTCTAAACATCAATAACTTTCGCTTTTACAGGTTCGGTAGTGCCTGATGGCTATAATGAACCTAGTAAAACAAAACATCTGCAATATCATCGTGATCGATGATTCCGTTGACCTACAACCCTTAATTGTTAAATCATGTTGAATATTGTCCATAAAAATTCATGCCGAATCTAAGGAAAAAACCCAAAGCATATTTTTGTAGGCATACATCTTTTCGATCATAGATGCACCGTTTTTTCCTGAATATTTCAGCATCCTTCATGCAACTTGAGAATTCCATCCTCTCAGAACTTATGCTATACAGTATGTTGAAGTTCTTACAAGAATCTTAACAGTTAATAATATGAAGATGCAATGTCTGGTGTGTAAGGCGGGTGGAGTTTTAGAAGTGCCCTAGAAGCGTTCTGGATCGTTGATTTTCATACGTTCAGCTGCTAGCAGTACTTGTTGGAATTCATCGAAACTAGTTGAAGTAGTTGAGTTGGAATTCATCGAAACAGCAGTAGGTAAAAGCTCAGGATACAGATTTTCTTCCAGTCCTACCAGACCCAGCCATAACTTTCTTCAAGCGAAAACCTGCTTCGGAGTTCCATTCACTTGCCAAGATTTTATTTAACTCAACATCCTTGTAAATGATTTGCCCTTTACAATTCGCTACAAGTATGTATTTTCGTCGCGTTTATGAAACAAATCGCAGATTGAGATAAGTCCCTTCAAGTGTTTTTCGGTAAAATAAACCCTTATTCCTGAATCCGGTCGAATTTGAAATTAGCACAATGTTGCGTTCTTTAAGAGGGTATTCTAGTCTAAAAATTTAAAAAAAAAAATCTTTTTTTTTTCTTCATATTTCTCTAATTCAGACATTTAAGAATATACCATAGAAGAGACTTTTTGAAAATCTCATTATTTACCAAGCTATAGCCATTTTAGTGATGCGATATCTTATCTAGTACGGCCATAAGAATTAACTACAAACGCGTTTTTCTCGAAATATGTTTTTCAAACTGGTTTACACGATATCTCAAGTTCTACTTATCCGATCTATGTTTATATGAATACAATCTGTATGTATCCTTCTTGCAACTTGCACTGTGATCACGCGTATTGTAGAGCTTACCACTCAGAATGCATTCAAGGCGTGTTATTTGGCATAGAAATCTCAACTAAGTACTAATAAAAATGACGCAAGTAATACTACGTTGAGACGGCGAAGTTCGTGCCATTGAAGAAGAAGAAGAAGAATGTATCTTTCTATCGCATGAACCTATAAAAAATCATAATTTCGTAACTTTATTATTTAAAAAAAACAAGAAACTTGAAAAAAAAAGTTTTTAACAGCATTTTTTTCCTTCAAATTTCCGCCATTTTATCAAAAAACATATTTTTGACTTGTCCGAGGTTCATACGATAGTGGCATCTTTACTGATTCAGAATCAGTTCAAATTTCCGCCATTTTATGAAAAAAACACGTTTTTGACTTGTCCGAGGTTCATACGATAGTGGCATCTTTACTGATTCAGAATCTGTTCGATTTGTTTGTTTCAGAGATCCAGAAGTGCTGGAATCTTGTACGCCATGGCACAACTTTTTTTTGCACCCCCTCACTCGATCAGCTTCTAATTATGGATATATATTTTTCCGTTCAATTTTTGTTTTATTGATATAACAAATAGTGATATAATGGATGGTAAAAATATTCTTTGTTTTACTTTTTCGGACCTCGAACAAACGTCCGAAATTCGTGTCTCTATCCCCCTTAATCTGATCGAATCAAATCCTATCGGATTGTACAAATATTGTAACCTTGAAATGCAGAATGCAAAAGTTTATTTCGTTCGGATTGCGATTTGTCAAATCCGATCGGGTTCCGTAATATGGGTTAATATGTAGTCCATGCATTGCCCCATGCCCTCTATTACCGGTTGGAATAAATTGGATCCTAGTTCATGTGCGTTACCTTCAGAATATTCATTTCAGGAAAGAGGTTCAGTCATATGAAAAAATATGGATGTTTGACCGAGCAGCACTCTCAGGCAGTTCAGTATTTTTATTGATGAATACTGAGCACTCAGGGCGGGCGTGAAGTTCAAAAAATCGTGTAAATACAAAACAGATCTCATTCAATTTTGACTTCTAACTTGAATGTTCTACTTTAAAAAATACTTAACGTTTCCACGTGGACAATATCAAAACCCCCTCCTCCCTTACCGTGGACAAGCGTGGACATTTTCGTAACCCCTACCCCCCCCTAAAGTTGTCCACGTGGTATGTGGACAGCCCCTTATACCTCCGTATTGCCTTATGGGAACAATGAAAATGGTTAATACGCGCTTTTCTCACCAATTTTCAGATATGACAATATCCAAGCTTACTAATGTTATCGAGTAAAATATACTAATCTCTGGTAGGGATGCGGGTTTGTTGACAATATGTACAAAAAATTTGTACATTCTACTAATTTTGCATTACCAAATGTATTTAGTAGTTTTCGACCGAGGATTTTTCTAAGGGTACATTTACAATTACAATTAGAGGCAAATTACTGTATACCAGCTGCTGATTGGACAATTCTAAAGGATTACCAAAAATATATGAAAATAGGAGAGTAAAATGCCAGTTTTCATGTCTTGGCTTAGCTCCGGACCAAGGCGCCTAGAAGTATACAGTGACTCAAATTCGTAATCGTACTCCTCCATGCAGATCTCTATTCCCTTCTTTTGAATGTCGAAAACAAGCTTTCGGAACATTCTATTTAGATAAAATTATAGTGTCATATGAGAGTTAAAAGGTTTGCTATGTGTTTTCAGAATAATGGTTTTTATTTCTCTAAAAATGGCGAATGTATGTGCTAATGTATGAAAATTGACTCAAACTCATATTCGTACGCTGGTTGAAATCTCTACTCGATTTCGAAGGCGTTGGGCAATTTCCTCATCCCATCATTATTATGGTATCCCTTGTTCATTTCAACTATCTTTAGCTGTATTTAGCCTTATCTGCGATGTTTTTTTGTGTATTCGGAAGGTATATTTATCAATTTTTTCATATGGTGGTTTTTGAAGTCGTTATTTTTAGAAATTTAATAGTTTCTTAATTTCCTACACAGATAACTTCCTTAGTTTCTTACTGGGATTGATGTCGGAAGATTGTGGAGGAATATCAATAACTTTTGAGTAATTGTAATGTAACCATGTGCGAACTTCATATGTCTTGAGCTCTGGGTCATTGGCTTGGCAAAACTTGAATCCTTGATTCCATCTCATTTTGTTCACACTTTGCTACATAATACACCTTTAAGATGTTCAAGTAAACATTCTGATCCATTACACCATCGATAAAAAACCAAATTGCGCAAACAAAAAGTTTGTAATGTGCCTAGGAAGGGCAGCTTGAATGCCCGAGCACAGAGGGGCAAACCGTTTCTCAGCAAAAAAAGATCAGTAACTCCAATTTGATTATTCCAAACAGCATGAAACACATCAACGTCTTACTGGTAAGATATTATTTCCATAGATGGGCTCTAATTTGATATTTTTGACTCCGATGGTTATTGTTTCGTATGGAAGAAGCTAACGATGAATTAAACGTAAAAAAATCTAAAAGCAATGTTTAAACATGGCGGTGGGGGAGGGATGATATGAGGGTGCATGTATGAGGAATTTGGTTTTCATCGATGGTGTATTGGGTCAGAATGTTTACTCGATCATCCTGAAGGAAAATATAAAGCAAAGTGTCAACAAAATGGGATTGAATCGAGGATTCAAGTGTTTCCAAGACAACGACTCAGAGCTCAAGACATATGAAGTTCGCACATGGTTACATTACAATTACTCAAAAGTTATTGATATTCCTCCATAATCTTCCGACATCAAACTCAGTAAAAAACTAAGGAAGTTATCTGTGTAGGAAATTAAGAAACCATTAAATTTCTAAAAATAACGATTTTTAAAACCACCATATGAAAAAATGATAAATATACCTTCATAATACACAAAATAAAACTCGTAGATAAGGTTAAAGACGGCTAAAGATGGTTGCAATGAACAAGGGATACCATAATAATGATGGAATTAGGAAATTGGCCAACGCCTTCGAAATCGAGTAGAGGTTTCAACACCAGCGTACGAATATGAGTTTGAGTCAATTTTCATACATTAGCAAATACATTCGCCATTTTTAGAGAAATAAAAACCATTATTCTGAAAACAGATAGCATACCTTTTAACTCTCATATGACACTATAATTTTATCTAAATAGAATGTTCCAAAAGCTTGTTTTCGACTCTCAAAAGATGGGAAAAAAGATCTGCATGGTGGAGTACGATTACGGATTTGAGTCACTGTATGCTAAGATGAGGCCGTTTCGTCACTAAGTTGGTTAGGGGAGCGGTATATGAAAACAGTACGGAAGAAAGCAGAAGGGGAATTATTTCCTTGAAGTGTGAAAGAGACAGACTGGCGAGCTTGGGTACAAGCGTAATGTGTATTGTTTACAAACCAAACACAGTAGACTTCCAAGATGGCTGAAGAGTGGTTTTAGCAAGTTGGCCCACCTTAGGATAGACTTCTAGGCGCCTTACCCCGGACAAACGTTGGAATCAGGAGTATGACTAATGTGCGATTCACATAGCACATTACGGAGAAGAACGTCTACGTTCCGTCAACGTCTCCACCAATTCACACATGCAGTCAATGCTTCCACCAGCACCGTCACGTCAAATGCCAAACGAATGATTTATTTAATTTTATTCATGGTGTCGCCACCTACAACAATTTTAAATTGCAATCCCCTCTTTCAAATCAGCATGCCTAGAATCAGTTCTAAATTTTGAAAAATTCAATGTGAATCATTGAATTCAATTATTTAAATGCCTCAACCCCGTAGTCCGACTCTTATGCAATAACAATAATAAATAGAATAATTCTTTCAACTAATCGCGAATGATTTTCACTCCGAAATTTGGAGCTAAGAGATATGTTGGCATAAAAAGTACAGTTAGTTACTTATAAAGCGATATGCTGAGGCACCACTCAGTGTCGCATTGGAGTCGGTTTTGACCAGTAATTGGACATTTGCGACTGGTGGCGACTTTCAATGTGGGGCCATAATTTGGGCCCCGAACTCAATGTTTACAAAAATGTCCAACTAGAGGTAAAAATGTCTAATTAAACGTGTTGCATCACAGATCTGTTCAATTAGCCTTATGTCGATGTAGATGTTAATTACTGTATAACGAAATCAACACAAAAGCCGAGACACAAAGCCCAGACAAAAACCAAACGAGCCGTCCGTCTCCGTGAATTATTCTTTTCTACAAACCCTGCCGGTCGTTTTCGTTGAACGTATGCTGACGGGTCGTTACGTTGCTGGTGTATGTGAATGTTTTCATGAGAATTGCATGGTAGAATCATTGACGTATCGTGACGTGACGGGACGTGAACGTGACGTGTATGTTGTATGTGAATCGCACTTAAAACGTCAAATCCCTTATATTGCAAGTGTACCCAATATTGCTGCGGTTCACTGACATTTTGGTTCTGTCAATTACTGTTGTTTACAACTCGGCCCGGTTATATAGTCGAATAGTGGCTAACTTTAAACTTCATGGTAAATGTGAACACCTCCATGTAAAACCGAAATATGAAAATCACTCATGCAGTTAGAAATAAAGCAGCGCATTTGTCTTTATTTTTACTATCTCCGTGATTCCAACGATTTCAATCCTCGCAAATGATATGTTAGTAAACAAATGACGCCTTATTGATTTCGATTTTGGGTAGCCTATATTCAATTGATGTCTAACCTCTGGTTGGAATAGGCAGTGTCGTATACTAGACTAGAACAAGATGCTAAGCTAGGTGTTCTTGACACTTTCATGACAATACGTGAGACGAGTAGCGAGACGTAGCTTTCTGAATTATTTACTTTTTGTTTGGTTGTGTGGTTATGGTTTCATATCAACTCGCTGAGGAAAACAACTGAAGGAAGAAATAAACAAATATATATTCGTGAAAAATAGTGTACTATAGCTGCAATAAGGTATTTATATTATATATTATAACCGCTCCATGTAATGTAATTAAACATACACATACTCTTTACAGATACACAGGTCGAAGGTTGTGCAGGCCACTGATCATTCAGCAAGAGCCAAAGGTTGTACCGCTCATGGCAACTCTACACGAGCTGAAGATTGTACCGCCCAGTGACCATTCTACCCTGGATTCCTCGAGTCAAGAGAGACGCACCACGATTGATATGAGGTACAGACTAGGGGGGCGTCGCTGATCAATGGTCAGTTATACTCCAATAGGAAGTATCCCGTGTCGGCCACACATACATAGTACTGGAGACTGCAACATCTCAATTATGAGATCTTTGTAATACTAACCTCAAGCCAACCGCGAGTAATCGGTTACATATTACTAACATAGTTGTAAGACAAAAATTGTCAAAATATTGGACTCCCGGCCCCGTCAGGCTAACGCCATATGTGCCTTAATAAAATATATATTTTGGGAAAAAAAATTATATATTATTCATTATTTTTGGGGGACAGTGAGGATTTGATGAGCTTGTGAGTGTGATAAAAGTGCTATAAGTCTAAGAAATCTGTTGTCCAACTCCTCCACAGATAATCGTTCATCTCGCGGTTCTCTATCATGCCAAAATTATATTGTGAATATTGTATTTACTTCAGATGCCGTATTAAGTGCGATTCACATACAACATACACGTCACGTTCACGTCCCATCACGTCACGATACGTCAATGATTCTACCATGCAATTCCCATGAAAACATTCACATACACCAGCAACGTAACGACCCGTCAGCATACGTTCAACGAAAACGACCGGCAGGATTTGTAGAAAAGAATAATTGACGGAGACGGACGGCTCGTTTGGTTTTTGTCTGGGCTTTGTGTCTCGGCTTTTGTTTTGATTTGGTTGTACAGTAATTTACATCTAAATCGACATTAAGCTAATTTAACCGATCTGTGATGCAACACGTTTAATTAGACATTTTTACCTCTAATTGGACATTTTTGTAAATATTGATTTCGGGTCCCAAATTATGGCCCCACATTGAAAGTCGCCACCAGTCGCGAAAGTCCAATTACTGGTCAAAATCGACTCCAATGCGACACTGAGTGGTGCCTCAGCATATCGCATTATAAGTAACTTACTGTACTTTTTATGCCAACATATCTCTCAGCTTCAAATTTCGGAGTGAAAATCATTCGCGACTAGTTGAGAGAATTATTCTATTTATTATTATTGTTGAATAAGAGTCGGACTACGGGGTTTAAGCATTTAAATAATGGAATTCAATGATTCTCATTGAATTTTCCAAAATTCGAAACTGATTTTAGGCATGCTGATTTGAAAGAGTGCATTGCAATTCAAAATTGTTGTAGGTGGCGACACCATGAATAAAATTAATTGAATCATTCGTTTGGCATTTGACATGACGGTGCTGGTGGAAGCATTGACTGCATGTGTGAATTGGTGGAGACGTTGACGGAACGTAGACGTTCTTCTCCGTAACGTGCTATGTGAATCGCACATTATTGTGCAGTAAAAGGATGTGGAAACAAGGTTCTCATAACGAAAAATAACCCGGATTGTTTACCACACTTTTCTCCGAGATGGAGATAAACTTCATAAATGGATACTTTTCTGTGGCCAATCGAAGGATTAGAAACCTCAGAAAAATCAAGGTATATGCTCACGTCATTTCCATAGCAGCAGCTACGATGACCGACATCAAATGCGCCATGAACCTAATGGTATGAGGAAATATAGGATGTTGAATTCCAAAGTTAAACCTTTTTTCTGCCTTATATATATCAGCCATTCCATGTCGAACGATATAGTGGTTCTCCGATTTTCGTGGAAAGTGGTAGATTTGTTCTTTATTGTAAAATATTAGACCCGTCTTTTCTTGTTTTTTTTTATTAGGGCTGTGTGGTATACGTTGCAAATCGTGAATATTGTCACCGGATTAAGGGCATTGTAGTGATGTAGAACGTTGAACTTTTGACTAGTCTGAAATCGATCCATTTTTTCGAAATGACTGGTATACTCATCGGCAGTGCGGAAATACTCTCGGCATACAAAACAGCAGCGCACAGAGGGGTCCAAATTGTGTTTCAGCATACGTTCCACCGTAGTCACATAACGAATTTCCGATATAAGTCGATTCGTCACTACCATCTCTTTAATTTCCTTCAAAACTTTGTCGTTTTGTAAAATTGCATCCAGCATACGCAGGAATTTGTTTTGCTTTTTGGAAGTCAACTCTGAAAAATCAACAAATATAATCATTCTTTAGCGGAATAAATATATCAAACCGACCTACCAGCGTGATTGTTCTGTTCTTGCTGCTCCAGTAGGTTTCGCAACCGCTCCATGTTCAATTTAAAATGATTTGGTCGATTACCATTGGCATGCTGTTGGATTGGCTCATTACGTGTTATCAAATCGTGGTTCATCAGCACCCAGCCCAACTCGTCCATTTTGACACGAGTGTTGCGGCGCAGTTTTATCTCTTCGAAAA
Organism: Toxorhynchites rutilus septentrionalis; assembly: GCF_029784135.1. NCBI lineage: Eukaryota > Metazoa > Arthropoda > Insecta > Diptera > Culicidae > Toxorhynchites > Toxorhynchites rutilus. Next base: position 207,320,914 of record NC_073745.1, read on the forward strand.
GTTTCTCGCGTAGTTTCCGTTTTATGATGCCTCCGTCCTTGATCAGATTGTGCCGATAAATTCGTACCACGTACGATTGTATTTCATGCTTTTGCCCTGGTGATAAAACAAAAAAAAAATTAACACTCTCTTTTAAATGCTCAATATAACCACATACGATTAAAACGCTGATTGCTTGGAAAGAAAAACATTGATTGCGCGGCTAGAAGGTTAAATATACTCAAAACATCCTTCTGCACTGTTTTTAATTCGACCGCTGATTGTAGATATCTGAAAAAGTAGAAGCAATTATGAGAAATTGTTATGCGAAAAAATCCAGAAAATTACCTGCCTACAGTAAAGCGCGAGCCGCTATTTTGCCAACGAATGCATTTGTCACCAAAAGATATGATTTGTTTTGTAAACAAATTTGTTTTTTCACGAGCATTGGCCGAACAGCAATTTTGACATTGCGGTCCACCTATAGTATAACGCCTTGGACTAGAATACCTTGTTTTGGAACCACAAATATTCCCATCTTCAATAGTACATCGTGAAATTGTGCTGGGTACTGAATGGTTTTACAGGTAACAAATTATAACTTTTCGTGTGTATTAGTGAAGAAAAACTCACTCTTGCACACTTTTATCAACACGAAATGAACGAATGAAATGACGTCACCCCTGCAACAGTGTGAGTGAGACATACCATGATTATTGCTCGACCTTACATCATGTTGGATTTACTGAACATTCGTCACTAAACCTCGAACACTCAGAGCAGCAAGAAGTCATATTTCGTTAGTATTTTTATACACCCGAAAAAAATCACGGCCTGTCCATAATCTCTGCGGGACGGATCCAAACCAGTGACAAGTCAAATAGAAACCACGCGAACATCTGCAGCAAAGGCAGAGCTTAGTTTTCCTCTCCGTGTCAATTTTGTTTATCGTATGTCCATCCAGAATCTAAATACATTCGGTAAGTACCCTTTCATTTCTTCCATAGTTGAAATCGGTCGAATCGACATGCAGCATGATTAATGCTGGCTGGTGTTACAGTAAATTACGAAATTCCAAGATGGCGACGTTCGACAATTGCCTCAATCGAATGGACTGATTGGATGTAGGATTAACACAGGCTCTGATAAAAGAGAAATTGGTGAATTTTCGGAATTCGTTTGGTGCGTTTATCATAAAATGAGAAAGATTAAACAGACTGTGAGCGCAAAATATCTGTTGTTCCAAAAAAATCTCGCTGTTATCAAAAAGGTTTTTTTTTCTCTAGGAAATATCAAATGCACAGAATGTTCTCTAGTTACCATTATCGATTGATAATGCGGTGCATTTTAGAAATCTACGCATTATTGGGTCAAAATGGCTCGAAGAGAACAATGACCCATTCCGTTTCCTGTTCCGTACGCTTTCTTCCACGTTTACCAACAATTTCAACCGAGGGGTTGTGAAATTTTGAATGTAATTTTTGATTGATTAGTTCATTTGTATCAACATCGATGGTATGAATTTATTATGAAAAATGCACATTCGTGACAAAAATTCATCGGTGAAAGAGGTGTATAAAACCAATTAATTTACCGTGAAGGTCGATTAGAATCTAAATCTTGGAAGATCGAAGCAGATGGAAACAAGGAAAAAACTTCATTGCTGCAAACGTTGCAGTCAACCTTGCTTTTTCCTTGAATAGAAACAATTATCGAACAACGGTTCAGTTTTCATTTTCTTGTCCGTGTGGCTTCCTACTGCTGTATCATCAGGTAGTAAATTACGATGATCTCGGCGTGTTGTATTACTCATTTCCATTCGTCTGCTCACATATGAATGACTAATATGTAGTCAGGCATACAAATGTGATCTTGAAACGATCGAGTAAGCAATCCTATACCGGTTGCGTGCAAGTCAGCTTTCTTGTTTTCCCTCCTGTTTGTTTTTGTTTCAACTACAATGAGACTCGGTAGCAGGACGGACAAGTAAACAAGGCTGTCTACACTTTAAGTCGCAAAAACAATCCCTAACCAGCGCACGCTGTTCGTTGTTGCGATACTGTACATACGATACTTTTTTTTCCGATTCCGTTTTATCTATTTGTCGTTTCTTTCTTTTCATAGACCCATTTGCGGATGCAATAAAGGGTGCTGATGATGATGTACAAGACGGACTCGTGCACATAAGAATCCAACAAAGAAATGGTCGCAAAACGTTAACCACTGTCCAGGGACTTTCGGCGGAGTATGACCTGAAGAAGATTGTGCGAGCATGTAAGAAGGTAGGTGAAATTTGTGATGATAATCAATTCCAGGTATTCAGCATGAGTGTGACCTTTTCTTAAACGAGACAAACATTGTTGTGTTTAAACTTCCTATACTCGCGCATACGGTCTCACAGGCCGAGAATTAATAATTTTGTTTTGAAGAGGCTTAAATCTATGACTATTAAAACTGAATGAGAGTCTGTCCACATAACTACGTGGACAATTTTAGGGGTTACGAGAATGTCCACGCCAGGATACACGGTGAGGGGTGAGGGGTAATATCCACGTGGACACGTTATTTTTTTTTTAATTGAAGCATTCGCGTATGTAATCAAAAATGAATGAAATCTGCTGAAATGAAATATTCAAGCCTTCCGTTCACCTCGAGTACTTTGTATTTATTGAGAAAAATGTTGAGCTGCAACACATATACTTAGCAGATGGAATTTTCATGTATCATGAATATTATTGTGGAAAAAACGGTGCATATATTAGGGTGGGGAAGAAGAAATCCTTTATTTTTGCAGGAATTTAAAACTTTATTTGAGATGTTTCGGATTGTCCGATTTGGCTCTAGTATACACCATTTTGTTGTAGAATTTGTTGCCATTTTGAAGGTAGCATCATAATGCTTCTCCCATAGAAGTCTTGGTCTTTATTGGCGAAAAACTCTAGTAACCGATTTTCACATTCTTCTCTTGATTCCAATCTTTTATCACTTTTATCTTGCTATTAGAGATCTGAATTTAGTCTTTAACCACGCTGAAGTATCTCATAATAAATCATTGTTTTCAAGTCCCACCAGATACACAGCAGAACCTTCCTGCCCGTAAGTCTTGGTTTGGCCACCGTTTGAGCTGCTTCACCACAGTCTTTTTGACACAATATTGTCATCCTTTTTAAAAATGGTTCGATATCATTCCGTTTTGCCAAGGTTTCGCGAATGAAAAATCGATCCAGATTTTTTTTTGTGTTAATTGGTGTGGCACCCAAACATCGAGCTGTTTTATGGTCGATCTTCAGCAGCTGGGCGATTTTGTGTTTTATCGACATCCAAATATTGGATTTTTTCCCCCACTTAATATGATCGAGTAAATGTACCGTTTTGTCTCTAATTCCGAACACTTAAACTTTATTCACCATTAAACAGTGTCTTGTCACTCAAAACGGTACTGCTTCGCGAGAGTAATTTGATTTTGAACGCAAAAGAGTCTTCTCTCCACTTGAACACAATAAAATTGATTTGCAAATCCCTATCCATGGCAGGAAACAAACATACATAGCTGAATGCGTTTGCCTTGTCGCACTTGAAGATGTAGAAAAGTGTTTGAATGACGGCGGGTTCAGATGAAAAGATTGAACCCTGTAGTCATTGCTGCTTATTTCGTAGTGTTGTGTTGCGTGCGGGTTGTGTGGTGTAGTCAAATGTAGTCAAATGATTACATTCTTCACACTGGAGAAGTTTCACCCAAACAGGAAAGAAATTATGGACATTCGGGAAAATATGAAAATTACCATTAAATTCCCTTCGACAATTCCACAAATTTGCAATAAAAAAAGATTTTTTTTAGATTGTCTACCTGTCCTATGAACAGTTTTAACAGGCGGTCGAAACGCCACTTAAGTTTTATAACTAATGGCTTTGGCGTTCCATGGGTGCCGGTCGCTCTTTAGAAATTCATTAATCTGTATTTGGTCTATATTTTGCATTGATTCTAAGGATTTGTTTAGCATCAGTGGAATGAACTCTCGTTTTGAAATCATTGCGCCTTCATTTTCAAAACACCACTTGAAGAGTGTAGTATCACAGGCAGCTTTCATTGGTGTGTAAAATAAAAAGTTTAGTGACTGAAGGAAATCTATTTATAGATCCGAGCAAGTCGATAGCATCGACCGAGTGATAGTTATGGGTGCAACTGTTAGTCCTTCGAACAATTTCGAAAAACACATTCTTGTTTTCGTACGAATCCGTTCGAACAAGACCTTTTTCGAACGTAAACATGATGTAGTGATCAGATGAAAAATTTCGAGCATCACTCAAATTTCATGCAAGATTTCATCAAAGCAACGATGAAAGTCATGCAATGATCGTTCGTTAATTGGGCCGGAAAATGAACCTAATTATCGAATTTGGCTTGTTAACTGGGCTGCGAAACAGCAAAGGCAATACTTCAAATGGAAGATGACGTCTGCGTTAACAGTTATATATCAATAAGCCAGTTAACGCATGCTCTGGTCAAGATAAGTCCAGTTAACGAATGCCTGCTGTATATGATGAGGTGACGAACATCTTAGGCCGCGGTGACATTGGCTGCTGAAATATGGCCGTACGAATTGTATGCAATAGTGAAAGTAAACAACCACATTGAATTGTATATACATTGCTTCCCCCTTGCTTCGTTCGAATTCGCAAGCTTCTAGCGAACGAAATTGTTTGTTTCTCTTCGTGAGTTATCGTACAATCAAATTTTCGTGCGTATTTCGATCCAATGTCACCTCGGCCTTGAGCGAGTGTCTTTCGGGTTGCAGCAACATGGGCAATTGTACAGCGAAAAATTATAATAATAAGAAGATGAAAATATTGGTTTCGTTGCACTTGGTATATAATTTCAATATTTTACTTAACCAACCGCTTCTAAAGGTATCTGGCAATACTCCGATTTTTTTTTTTTTGCTAAAATGTACGATATTAAATTTATTTATTTATTTATTTCACCGTCTTGGATATAAAGATTCCTACAGACTGTTTACTTAGGCTAGTTCCTTAATTCTATTTTTTAATACATTTTTGGATATATTAAAATCAAAACAATTATTCGCTACATTAAACTCACGGAAACATTTAAGTAGAGGACTGTTTTGACCGTAGGTGGTCCTGCGTGGAGGGATCGCTAGGAGTTGTCTGCCTCGGAGACGTCTAGATGAAGCGTAGATTCGTGCATTCTGTATCAGCTCTGAACAATCCATGTTGCCGGTCAACATGTCAAACACAAACAGGCGTTGGGTTTTCGTTTGCCTTGACTGTAGGGTTTCAATATCGATCAGTCTACAGCGGCTTGCATAATCGGGGAGGTTAGACGGATCGTTCCAGGGAAGACCCCGTAGCGCGTAGCGTATAAAGCTTTTCTGCACTTTCTCAATGCGTAACATTTGCGTTGCGTGATAGGGAGACCACACACAGCTTGCATATTCGACGATACTCCTTACTAGGGAACAATACAATGTCTTCAGCGTGTATGGATCCTGAAATGTTTGTGAGTTTCGGCGAATGAATCCTAGTACTGCGAACCCTTTCGCGGCGGTAGTGCTGATATGCTCGTCGAACTTCAGTTTGCTGTCTAGGATGACACCGAGATCACGGATGCAATTGACGCGTTCAACGTTATTAGAGGCGATTTTATAGTTGAAACTGATGGAAGTTTGGCAGCGAGTGAAAGTAGTTGATTTGCATTTCGTTATGTTCAACTGCATTCCGTTAGCTGAGCACCATCTAGTGAGCTCATCGATATCAGCTTGCAAAGCACAACAGTCGAGAACTGAGTGAATTGTCCTGTACATTTTAAGATCGTCAGCGTACAATAGCTTTCCAGATTTCAGACATCCGGTGAGGTCATTTACAAATAAAATGAAAATGAGAGGGCCGAGAATACTACCTTGAGGAACTCCTGAGGGGATGCTATACATACGTGAGCGAGCGTTTCCAATTTTCACAAATGCTTCTCTTCCAGCCAGGTACGAACTGAGCCATTCTGTTATCCAGCTTGGAAGTCCCAGATGCTTTCGAATGGCAAGACCATGAGGCACCTTGTCGAAAGCCTTCGAAAAGTCGAAATATATAGAGTCCACCTGGCAACGCTTGTCCATTTGCTCCACGAGACATTTTTATGTAACATAACCACGATTTTAGTGCTCCCGTGACCGAATGGTTAGCGTCCCACCTAACATGCCGGGGGTTCGGGTGCGATTCCCGTTCTAGTCGGGGGAATTTTTCGTCAAAGAAATTTCCTTCGGCTTGCACTGTTTTCACGCGTATTCTAGAGCTTGCCACTCAGAATGCATTCAAGGCGTGTTATTTGGCATAGAAATCTCAACTAAGTACTAATAAAAATGACGCAAGTAATACTACGTTGAGACGGCGAAGTTCCTCTAGGAACGTTAGAGCCATTTAAGAAGAAGAACCACGATTTTAGAGCATCGGCAGAAAATCCTGTTTGAATTCGTTGAAAATGCAACAAATTTAAAAGTTTTTCACTGTAGGCGTACTAAAGGGTGTGTCACATCAAATTGCATCACGAAAAAAACGCTGTAGAAATTTAATTTTTAGGAATTATATCTTCAGCTTTCGCTTATAATCAGATAAGAGTGTATAGATCACGTTGGCCATGCTTCACTGTCAATTTTTCGTAAATTTGGAAAAATGTCGTCGAATGAAAAAGAGCGTCGTGAATTAATCCTGTGCACTCATTTCGAGAATCCGGAGTTGTCGCATCGGGACATCGGTAAGATGCTGGGAATCGTCCAATCCACGGTCAGCAGAGTACTAAAACGATACTTCGAGAACCTAGCCATCGACCGGAAGGTGAAGAACGGCAAAAATGGATGCTCCGTCAGTGAAAAAGATCACAAGCGCGTAGTTAAGCAGTTTAGACGTGATCTGAGAAGTTCGGTCCGGGATGTCGCCAATAAGCTGAATTTGTCATGTTCATTCGTCCAGCGGACCAAGCAGCGGGAGGGCCTGCGTACATACAAGGTTCAGAAGGCTCCTAACCGCGACAAGAGGCAAAACATGGTGGGGAAGACGCGAGCCCGGAAGCTGTACACCGAAATGCTGACGAAGCCGCATTGCCTGGTAATGGACGACGAAACCTACGTCAAAGCGGACTTTCGTCAGCTGCCGGGCCTGTTGTTCTTCTCCGCAGAGGACGAATTCAGCGTTCCGGAGGAGATTCGCAAGCAGAAACTATCCAAGTTTGCCAAAAAGTACATGGTGTGGCAAGCGATCTGCTCTTGCGGAAAGCGGAGCGCCCCCTTCGTGATGACCGGCACGGTAAACGGGCAGGTTTACCTTAAGGAGTGCCTACAGAAGCGCTTACTACCACTATTGAAGCAGCACGAGGGCCCGACCATCTTCTGGCCGGATCCCGCTTCGTGCCACTATTCAAAGGACGTGTTGGAGTGGTACGAAGCCAACGGGGTCACCTTGGTGCCAAAGGAAATGAACCCGCCCAACGCGCCGGAGCTTCGCCCAATAGAGAAATATTGGGCGATTATGAAGCAGGCCCTCCGGAAGAACCCAAAAGTTGTCAAATCGGAGGCGGACTTCAAGAAAAAATGGATTTCTGTTCAAAAAAAACTACAACCTGACGTTGTACAGAACCTTATGGACGGGGTAAAGAGGAAGGTGCGAGCATACGGGCTTGGGCTCGAAGTATGAATAAAAAGAAAATGCCAAAAGTTGTTTAACAGTTTTTATTTTACTGTCTAAAATTTTCAAAAGGATCGGTCTACTGGGCGAATTTCTACAGCGTTTTTTCCGTGATGCAATTTGATGTGACACACCCTTTATTTAAGGTCTACTGTGTGAGATTATGCAGTTTTTTTTCAGTATTATAAATAGTGTATTCTATGAAAAATTCAAATTTTATTTTTTTTTGTTGAAATTCAATTTGAAAAACTTTTTTTTTCGCTGCACTAGAAATATTGTTTTGGTTCTTGCATTCGTTCGTACGAAAACTAGAATAGGCGTTTCATTCGAATTGTTCAATTTTCAAATGTTCGAATGGATGAATTTGATTCGTCTGAAAACAAGAATACAAATAATAACGTCTATGACACCAGTAAATGAAGTTCGAATGAGCTAATATTTTGCATAGGGTATATTATCGTACAACATTTCGTAGCAAGTTTCGAATGAAAAATCGAGATAACTATTTTTATTGGCACCCAAAACCATACTTTTTGTTTCGTAAGTCCCAGAGTGCCGATTTTTGACAACAATTTTTTTTTTTTGAAATGACACTAGATCTTGACTTTTCATGCAATTTTAAGACATTTGGCATAAAAAAAATTCGAAACCATCGATTTCCTTTACTCCTCCTTTGGGTGATTTTTTGATTTTCAAAAAACTCGAACTTTGACCGCTTTGCGCCATACTCCCTTAAGTCCGATTGAGTTGATATTTTGCGTAGGGTGTTTCTTCAAGTTGTTGAACATTTTTTATGGGATAACTTCTTGAAATTCGAGATGACCATTTTCATTGGCACCCTAATGTATATATTCTAATTGGCGATAAACTCTAGCAACAGATTTTCACAATCTTTTCTTCATAATAATTTCTTATCACAAAAGAAATTTTGCAAGCAAAGATTGGTGCCGGGTTCGGACTATATAGCGGATACAATCAAGCTCTCGGAAATCCGTGGCCTTGCGTTATCCTGATGGAACACAAAACCAGTCTTCTGTTAGCCAGTTTTGAACGTTTCTGGTCAATCGCTAGCTTCAAACAGTCCATTTGTTGACAGTAGAGATCGCAATTTAGTATTTTGCACTAAAATAAAAATAAAAAAAAAATAAAAAATAAAGAAAATGTTGAAAAATAAATTAAGTTGCATTTATTTTACTGTTGCAGTATCGACACCCGACGCACCAATCGCAATTTCAGCGGCCTGGCTTGCGTTTTCACATTTATAAAAGCAAAAGTTCAAAATGTACCGAATTTTCTTTTTGTTGACCTTCATTGTTAACACACTGTAACTCACAACTGAATGGAACAAACAAAAAACAGCAAAAGAACTTTTTTTAGTGTGACCTTAACAACGAGCCTATACCTGAAACTGTATGATCGATGTTACGCGAGATATTGATCACTAAAGCCAGCTACCGAGAATATGAACAACTTTTTCCCCAACCTAAAATTTGTTTACAAAAAGTTATAGATCCTTTTTCTCTTGTTGTCCCAGAACAAGATTGTTCTTTTAGCCCAATCAGTGAATTTGCCTGAAGATGGCGTGTTTTATCATCTGCTGTTCGAAATTCAAAAATACGAATTTTAATGAAGATTCCACAATCAAAGATCACTTGTTCATCCATTGTATATTATTTCCTTTTCTAGCACTTAATCTAAGAATAACAGATCTGCTAACACAAACATTTCACTACCGGTTTTGTGCCAATCTGTAGAAGCGGAAATACGTGATTGTGTTTAGACGAAAAAATATTTGGCATTGATAAGATTAATCTGCAGTTCAGCTAAATGAACAGCATCAGACTCACGTCTATGCGATTGAGCGTCAATTTGGATATTTAAAAATTATAAAACACAATACGGTTTTAATTAAAAATGCCCGAGATTGGGTTCACATTTTTTATTTTGAAATGGATTTTAGCAAGAAATCATTAAAACATCGTACACGTAAACGGAATTTAGCAAAAAAAGCAAATCGCTACTTTTAATAACGCTAATGTTATCAATACAAAAAATCTAAATAAAAAATATACATACTACAAATGGAATTTGAGCGCAATTTGATTTTTTTTCAGAAATGGATGAAGACAACGGGGAGGGGTGGAAGGAATGTCCACGCTTACCCACGGTGGGGGAGGGGGTATCTGAAATAGTGATTTTTCTGCCCACCCATTTGTACAGATGTGACTGGTAGCATTTGACGGAGAAATTGATCTTTTACTTTATAGTTTTTAAAAAATGGGTCACGTGCAGTGTCTTAGAATATCAACAAATATTCACGAGTAACGAATATGATTTTATTTCAGTGTAAATGACTTTTTTTTCAGCTCGAAACACATTGCCCTCATATTGATGACAATAACAAACGAGTTCATTTTGTTCATATCGCTGATACATGAACAAATTTGCTATAATGAATGAATGCGGCATTGAGTGGGTTCATAACTTCGCTGTTATTTATACTTTGAATATCAAAAACAACAAATTGATATTTCTCACATTCGAAACGATATTCGTTCTGGCATTGATTTTGAGCCAAAATTCAAAAATAAAATAAAATTAGTCAGGCTGGATCATTTAGAGAACAGAGCTCAATGAAACGATCTTTGCAAGAAATCGCGCAGGATTTTGTTTGGCGAGACGGTAACAACGGCATCGCGAACGATCCCTAAACACCGTATTGCAATTGAATAACAATTGCTCCTAGACTCGATGGTCAAATGGATTACAACACATCATAATCTTTTTGTTGCCTGCGTTGATTTGGAAGGACTTAAGCATCAGTACAATCCGACCTACATAAAATCCAGCCGCACACAGCTACCTCTGGTTAAAAGTAAACAACAGCTGATATTCATTTGGTTAAAATGAAATTCTGTTCTGGCATTCTGAATAATCAAGATGAAAATGACATTGGGTGGAAAAATAAACATCAAAACATATTGATGAACAAAAGTTCATTTGCTCATATTCAATGGTTGCTTGGATCTGTCATTTTGATTTTCGTTTGGAGTATATAGGTTTTCGATGCAACCTAGCCCGAAAATATACGCTTTTGAGCTGAACGAAGATGATTTTTTTCAACACTGGTCACGTGTCAAAGCATTTCAATACATCCATCAATTTTCTTTGTTAATGACAACTTTGTTCAACTTAATTTTGTTTTCCATTTGCAGGAATTCGCATGCAATGGCACTGTAATTGAGCACCCCGAGTACGGCGAGGTCCTCCAGCTGCAGGGCGATCAGCGTGAAAACATTTGCCAGTGGCTGACCAAGTCGGGCCTCGCTAAGCCTGACCAGCTGAAGGTGCACGGTTTCTAAGCGCGCGGAAGAAACCTCCCGCGTCGTCGGCAGCGCTGTATTGTTTGTACGTGTGTGAGCAAAAAGCAATCGTGTGTGTGGGTGGGTGCGTTATACATACGGTGCGTTGCGTTGCGCTGCGTGCATTTTGATAATTGACAACAAGGACGAAGTGATCAACACACGCAAAACGTGGAGGCACCGCCAGTTTTCAAATGACGGACCTATTCAGATACAACATCATTACAGCCAGCTAAGACAAAATAACTGTTTGCAAATTATCTTCAGTATATTCATATTTTTAAACTCTTATGTGTAATAAAAGTAACCCCTCATAACAAGTCGTTTAGCTTGCGAACCCAAGGTTTCGCAATGGCCGAGAATGAGAAGACGGGAGTTAAACAGATGAGCTAGTAAAAATGTAAATCGCTTTAAATTTATTACAGAGAAAATAATCACCGCGTGACTCTAAATCCATGAAATAGAACGAAATAATGTTTAATAAAAGCAAATCAATAGTGGAAACAAAAAAAAAATAATCATACTGATTATGTAGCAAAAAACAAATTTAATAAATAATAGTTATACTCAATGCACATTCAAGAGAAATTATTGAAACCTGTTCTACAACCGCTAGGAACCGGGGCTTTATTGGGTACGGCGGAGTACGCTATTTCGGATTCGAATGAATTGATATTTGACATGAAATAACACTTTCGTCATCTTGCTTCGGTTTTCGTCGTAGGTCAACAAGTAAACAAAAATGACTAAATTGAACACATAAACATGCAGAATAAGGCTTGAAACAATCATCATTGATCCATTTTACAGTAATAGTTCTATTCAGCACAAAATTTGCACAGTTTTTTCCAATCACTCAAAATGATTAGCTGATGTTAGTTTTCTCTACAGTGTCCGCCTATCTGTTTTATCGTTTTGCTTGTTATTTCCTCACAAATAGACAAAATGTAGCTATTGCATAATCATATGAATATATTCCAGAGAGAAGACGTTGGTGAAGTTGTTAGAAGTGTATCTAGAAAGAAAATCATACCTGTCAAGCAAGATGGCAATTTACAATGAAATTAAATTTCTCACGAATATCGGACTAATGACATGTGATCCACAGTCCAGAAAAGCGTAAAAAAAAAGAAAAGAAAAGCTGCATAAAAACATCGAATCTTTGTGAGTTTCAAACAAACAAAGCGCCTGAACATATGCAAAATAATGTGTAGATTAATTACATACTTTCAGGCGCTTTTCAAATTTGGAATTCGCAAAGTTGCGATGTTTTTATGCAGTCTAGATTTTTGTGAATTCAGAGCATGATTGGTTTGGAACTTTGAACAAGTTTTTGCGAATTTTCGAGAAAACGATTAGTTGGATTTTTGACATAGGACTGTGCTTTACATCGAGGGAGCCAAATCAGAAGACATGTTACTTTCTTATGGAATATTTCAAATGTTAATAACTACTTTTGCTCCGAACGGTGGTTGGAGAGCTGCAAAGAAAAAACCGCTTAGATTAATTTAATCTACACAGGTCAAGCCGTTTCATTTACAGAAAGTGATATGCGGGCGAACCTTGCAAGACTACTGTAACACGAGCTACACGAGCCCTCTGTATGTCTGTCTGTGTCAAATTTAGCAAGGATACATTGAAGCTTTCTCTGATGGAACGCTCCAAACGAACATTTGAGGAAAAATCGAAAAGCGCTTTCCCACAGGTCCAACAACAATCAATCAACACACATACTCCTTTATTTTACCCACGCGAATGACGTGAGATGGTAACGATATTCTTGAAGGTGAATATTACCGAAGATCTAGTTTTAGGCTACCCCGACTTAAGAACTTCACCAGGGGATAGTAACTTGAAGCAAAAAAGTGGGACCGATTCGAGATTGCTTTTATGTAAACAGTGAACTTTTTTTACACTCTAAAAATTGCACCGACTTGCACTGACAACTGAATGATATTGTCAATTTGTGCGAGATGCCTCAAAACTAAGTGGTGCGGACTCAATTCACTTCATTTTCAAACAAATTCATGCATGCTTTCAAGCGATTTCTTGCAATAAATTCTCAGACCACCAGAGATGCCAGATTTACAAATATGTTTGTAAATTTACAGACATATCTGTAAAACACTTTTTATTTTTGTTGTAGACTTTTTGGATATAACAATATTTCACAGGTTTTTGAAAAAAAAAGACTCTATTCATCACATCAAAGACATTTGACTCACCATATGACATTTTTCCATAGTTTTAATACAGAAATTTTTTTTCATGTTTTATTAATTCGTTTATTTTTACAGGCTCAGTTACATAAGTTCAAAAGAGCTGAATTCTTAACTAAACATATTAACTATATCTATATATCTATGATCAATTTTCCTTAATTCTATTGTTAATAAGGAAGAAAACCGATTACTCGCGGTAGACTCGAGTTTAGAAGGGTGAAATATTTTTATCAGGAATAGGATGGGATATAAGGATATGTTGATAATGTTCACACTCACACTCTCACTCACACTCATCACATTCAATTCTTAAACCTATCTTATAACTACTATGTATTCACATTTCAACTAATTACAGAAAAGTTATTATATTTAGTTTCACGTAAGACCAGCGATACTCAACCTGCGGCCCGGCAGACTTTCTGGTTGACCCATCTGGTGTGTATGAAGTTTGGAACTCATACACATAAGTACTTTTGCCCTGACATCATTGCAGACGAAAGAGAGGATACGATTATTCACAATTAATGAAAAATTGCTTCCTCTGCAGGTAGGGAAAAATCTTGAACGAAAATTGTCTCTGATATTTATTTTCTGTTATGGATAAGATTGTTTTGCTGAAATTTAAGGAGATTTATAGGAAAATAGTTAAGTTAGGGTCAGGACTATGTCTTCTAAGTATTTAAAAAACATCGAATAACAATTTTTATTCTATTTTCAACAACTTACATTTGCTTTCGGGTCTGATTATGACGAAATATGGGTTACTGTTCGATATTGTTACCACAGACATGGTTCACGGCCGTGTGGTGATCTAAAGCTTGTATAGCCTTTCATGGCGGATGGAAAATATACACTGCATTTTCTTATAAATTTCACCAACGACAAGACCGCAAGCCTTGGTGGATGTCCAACATATCAACGAAGAAATACTGATTTTTATAAAAATTAACAACGCGTATGTATGTGTATGTATGTATGTGTAGATCGTTGAAACATTTAAACACATTTACAACACATAAGTTATTTTTTATTTTACGATTAACATATTCACTAGAAATATTTTTTATGACAGAACAACGTTTGTCGGGTGTATATACAGAAATTCCATGCAAAACCGATATAGTGGTTCTCAGATTTTCGTCAAAAGTGGTAATTTTGTTTTTTATCACAAAACATTAGACCCGTATTTTTTACTTTTTTCAGTTGGGTGCCCATTTCCATTTCAAGGTGGTCCGAAAAATATTTTTTTTCCACTTTTTCCCAAAAATGACAAATGAAAATCATAACTTTTGAATCACTGAACCGATTTAGATGATCGACATATAAAATTGAAACTAATGACCTAGACTTTCAATAAAAAATATTAAATTAATAGCTTTCAATAAAAAATATTAAAAAATATAGCGCCCTCTAGTCCGAAGTCATAAAAAAATAAAAAAACGACTACAATCAATAATTACGAAAATTGGATCCATATTCTCTGCAAGTTCAATATTTTTCAATTAAAGCTCATTGGCTTCAATTTGATATGTCGATCATCTAAATTGGTTAAGTGGTTCGAAAGTTATAAATTTTTGAAAAAAGTCATTTTGTGAAAAGTGGAAAGAAATTGATTTTTTGGATCAGGAATGGAAATGGGCACCCTAATGAAAAATTAAAAAAATACGAGTCTAATGTTTTGCAATAAAGAACAAAATTACCACTTTTGACGAAGATATGAGAACCACTATATTGGTTTGGCATGGAATGGCTGTATATATATACAAAATACAATCTTACGTGCATCGCAATGTACAAAGTATTAATGAATATGTGAAAATTAACGTTAAAAGACATTTCTATAGATCTGCACACTTTTACAGACTTTTCCACATTTTTTACAGACATTCACATGTTTTACAGACTTTTTTTTTAAATCATCTGGCATCTCTTCCTTCCACTTTTTATCGAATATTTTCAAATCGCAGGTGTAAACATGTACGTGACTCTGACTTCGTTTGTTTTTAATTCGTTCGGGAAAACGTTATGTCAAAGAAAGGGGACATTAAAAATACGTTGCTCAGTGAAAAGCTGAGATGCTCTTTCAGAGATGCAATGACTAATTAAACAATTGACGGAAAAATGTAGTTCGTTCTTTTTATAATTTCAATTATTTTCGCCCTTGACAACAATACCTCTTTTATAGTGTTGATTATCATAAGAAAAATAACACTCCTGATCGTTGGATCTCTTTTGACATTTCAATTGGATCTTTTTTGACAGCCGTTTTGATTCAGTTCGCACTACCTAGCCTCAAAACAGCCGGGAATTAATATTGTTTATATACAGTAAGTTACATCTAATGCGACGTTTGAATTATTGGACAGACCTGTAATGTGACACGTTTAATTGGACATTTTTGTAAACATCGAGTTCGGGGCCCAAATTATGGCGCCACATTAAAGTTGCCACCAGACGTCGACACTCTACCACTCACATCGTCAATGTTCAATTACAGGCCAAAATCGCCTCCAAAGCGACACTGAGTAGTGCCTCGGCATGTCGTATTAAATTTAAATTACTGTATCATATTGTTATTTATGTTCGCATCATAGGCAACGAACACACATTTATTTTCCACTTGCAACAGTATTCACGATGATTGGATGGATGAATATACGACTTATACATGCATCTGGTACGACTATTGTCATGCGTATATACGATTTACTACAGACAACCAAAAAACGAATGACGGAAAAAAAAAAGAGGAGGCGATCTGGCGTAGTGGTAACATCCATGCCTCTCACACTGAAGGTCACGAGTTCAATTCTCACTCCCGACATTCTTCCAAAAATGGAAGTAAAAGTGACGAACCAGCCAAATAAGTTGAAAATCACTATAATACAGATATAAAAAAAAAAAGAATGACGGAAAACGTTCTTGATAATTATAATAATTATTATAGATTTTTGTAAATACATGTTTGGAATATTACGTTAAAAAATATTTTTAAGTCCGAATATTTCCGATTTCAATAAAAGTGAAAGTTAAAGTTGCTTTTTTTATTTTTAACTTTTGAGAACGAAAGATTATCTGTTTGCCGGTCTTTTACGTTCTGATTAACATAGTGATAAAAATAAATTAGTTCAACTTAGTCATTCAATTGCACTTAACTCAAAACTGTAAACATGAGATTATGAACTTGACAAACCAAGCTGCCAAATATGCCAACCCAGCAAACATTAAATCGTTTAACTATCGTATATAGAGCATCGAATATCTGATATGTTGGGTGGTATATGATGCGTATACAGTAAGATTATTTCAAATTAAAGTTTGGTTTATGCCATTAAGTGTGAAATACAACATCATTTAAATGTCCACCTAGGGCTTCCTCGCACACCTTGATCCGGAACAGGTAATTTTCGATGACTTTTCGGCACATATGGGGCGGTATCTCGGTCATAACTTCACGAATGTTGTCTTTCAAATGTTCAAGAGTTTGCGGAGAGTTGGCATAGACACGGTCTTTCGCATAACCCCACAAAAAAAAGTCTAGCGGGTTCAAATCGCATGATCTGGACGGCCAATTGGCATCACCAAAACACGAAATTATGCGTCCCTCAAATTTCGTTCGCAATATGGCCATGTTCGGTCGTGTTGTGTGGCACGTGGTGCCGTCCTGCTGAAATCAATTGACAAATCTTCAATTTGTGGCAAAAAAAAAATCGGTTAACATGCGGCCATAGCGCTCACCATTCACAGTTACCGTCTCGCCGTCCTCATTTTCAAAGAAATACGGCCCGATGACTCGCTGCATGCAAGCCGAAAACGCCGAAGCCATAGAAATCAGTAGCAGCTTCGAAAAAAACTACCATAGCCACACATAACGCACAACACGAGAGAAAACAAGATAGTGTTTTCAGCAAATCAAATCCAGTTCTTTTCAGAAAGAGTTTATCAAATACTGCGGTCAAATACATTCTTTTTGTAATTTCTTCGATCAAGTGCGATCAACGTAAGATTACATCTTTCGAGCACTTTTTAGGGGTACAATGAATCTTGAGAAAGACAATTCATTCCGGATCGACACTCACACAAACAATGTTCACTCATCAATGTCACAAAAGGAAAGTGGGTGTTGTGAGGGAGAGCAGAGTGAGCGCTTCATTTATGTAGACTGTTTGGAAGCGACAGTTATGTTGTCTATGGGAAATGGTATACAAATTATATCACACATAAAGGGGAGAAAGAATCTTGACCCTTTTAGTTTTGTGGACAAGACCAATTGGTTCACCTTCACTATCGGTCAATTCGATTGGATCTTCAGTGATACTATTGCCTTGATTAGCAACCTGCATGTCAAATTTAAAATTTGCATATGAATGGTCCATCAGTGATGGGCAGAAATATCATGGCAAAGATGACGAGAGACTGGTAGGATAATTCTCATCTTCATCCGAATCGTGATCACTGCCTGTTAAAATTGCAGACACAGCATCCTTTTTAGTCAACCTACTATTATTTCCATCGAACACGAACAAAATTCCATCAAAATGCACCTGAGAGAAATCAACTCTTTTAATTGGAAGATTAGCACTTATTTTATATATTCCACATGCGCTGCATATTCAAATTGCATCGTAGAATATACAATCATCGCCCACATTGCAAAAATCGATTCACTGAGCTTGCAGCAATAGATCAACCTGGAACCAGTGAAAGAATGAATGAAAGAATGAAAAAAATTAGCGAAAACTGAATGAAAGATCGGAAAAAGTCACAAATGAGCCCAAAACACCCATAAATTCACAAAAGATCTCCACCGACAAACAAATCATAAAAAACAGTTTGCTTCTTATTTCGGATATTGTTTTAGTAATCATCGAAATAATTCTTTAGAACAACTATATCGAAATTATCAAAAGTAAAAAAAAAATGTTGGAATGGGCCGATGCTGCTGGAAGCCATGATGTGGGCTGGCCTGGTACATCTTTTATTATTTCCTACATGATCCTTCTTATACCCCCCATATATTCCTGTTAGACGCAGTCCAACGTTTAAAATCAAATCGGGGATAAAAACGCACAAAAATACTCACAAACAAAGGTTCACGTCAAGTTTGAACACTTTTCTCATAAATGAATGACAACAACTTGCTTGATTGAAATTGTCAGATTGGAATTTTCTTGATGATGATGCGTAAGAAGAATAAGAAGAAAACAAACTATCTGTCATTCAGCTGGCTCCTCTCTCTCAGATCTATAGTACCAATGGATACTTTCAGAATCACACCGCTCGATGAACTTCTGAAGCTTCCTTCCTTGTTTGTATTTGAGAGACTTTAAACATTGCAGTTTCATTCTAAATGAACTTCTTTGGTTTTTTTTAAACTTCTCTTTATTAAAGTAATTACATGTTTGACATGAATTGAACATGAACAACATAGTTTCCCAGCTTCATTAACGAGGTTTTCATGTAGCTAATCTTCGTTTTCCCTAGGAAAATCGTTTTAATTACTATTGCAAAACAAGATTTTTTTAAATTTTAACATATATAAACAAAAAAAAATTTAATAAAATACCAACAATTCTTTCTTTCTTTCTTTGTTTTTAAGAGGCTTTAAACTTTGCAGTTCATTCGCCTCTAGAACCAACAATTTACAAAATAAACACAAAACAAAAGGATAAATGTTGATCTTCAGAACAGAGTTCTTAGTATTGGATGGGTAGAATTCTGCGTTCGTCTACGAATATTATCCAATTTTTTTCTAAATCTTTCGGCGATTGTTTCTAATCCAGTAATGCAATGGATCTCGGTGGTTCGTGTTATTGGAGGTGCAATGATAATCATTCTTAGGTATTTGTTTTGTATAACCTGAATCTTTTGCAGGTAAGTTATGGCGCAGTTCATCCAGATTGGGGACGCGTATTCGAAAACCGGTAAAACTAATTGCTTATAGGTGGTAAGCTTGTTACGAATTGAAAGCCTTGATCTTCTGTTAATTAACGGGTACAATTTTCGAAGAAGTATTATGCTTTTAGTGGTTAGATTCTCAACATGTTTCCGATAGGTGAGATGCTTATCGATAGTGAGACCAAGGTATTTCACTTCATTAGGCCAATCGACTTGCTGTCCTTGGATTCTGATTTCAGCTTCAGTAATTAGGTAACGAGATTTTCTATGAGGAAACACAATTAGTTGAGTTTTTGTCGCATTGATTACAACCTTCCATGTTGAAAGGTATTTTATGAAAGACCTTAACCCTGTGAGTGTTCGATTGATGATGTGTCTAAGTATTCTTCCTCTATACAATATAGCCGTGTAATCTGCGAATAGCGCATCAGCAGCAAGTATGGGAACGTCTGTGATGAAAAGATTGTACAAAAGAGGCCATAGAATACTTCCTTGAGGTACCCCAGTGACAACAGGATATTCTCTAGACATTGTTCCATTGAGCGCAACCTGTGATTTTCGATCCTTCAAATAATGTTGAATCAACTTGGTTAAATAGCACGGGAAACCGAAACGATCCAATTTATGTATAAGGCCGTCATGCCAAACGTTATCGAAAGCTTTCTCTACTTCTAATATAACCATAACTGTTGTTTTGGACACCATTTTGTTGCGTTGAATATAATTTGTCACTCGTTTCAGTTGATGAACTGTTGAATGCTCTCGTTTGAAATCAAATTGAGCCTCCAATAAAATGTTGTTATCCTCAGCATTTTGTAGCAGACGTGTATAGATGCCATTTTCGAAGATTTTACTAATAGATGGCATCAGACTTATTGGTCGATAACTTGTTGCTTTGGTGGGGTTTTTACCCGGTTTTAAAATGGGGACCACTTTTGCCGATTTCCACATCGAAAGAAGATAGGAATTTTCTAAGCAGAAGTTGAACAAATTCGCAAGAAGAGTGTTTGCCCGAGGACCCATATTTTTAGGTGAATATTCAGAAACTGTTAATTCTAGCGGGCTATTTATGTTTCGTCCCAAGTTATGCGAAACTTTCGAAGTGGGTAGCAATCGAATTTGCTTTCTCTAATGGCGTTACAAATACCTGAATATTGTCCACTAGTGGAAGTACAGGCTTAGGCTTATTTTTAAAAATTTTGGCCAGCCTCCAGAAAGGTTTGGAGTTGTCAGGTAAATTGGCTATATCCCTTTCAAAATGAGCATTAGTTATATTGCCCAGTACACTAAATGTAATTCTTCTGCGAATTGCGATGGCAACACCTCCTCGTATAGTATTGCGATCGAGACGAAGAACTTCTTCTTTTTGGCTTTAAGAGGGTTTAAACTTTTCAGTTCATTCGCCTCTAGAACTTCTGTAGCGTTTTGAGACAAATAGAAAACGTGAGCGCTTTCAATTACTCTGTCGACGAGCAAATATGCGAATTTTTTTTACCAGAATACATATTCTCCAGATTTGGCCCCGTGCGACTTGTTTTTGTTTCCAAACTTGAAAAAGCCGCTCGCCGGACAGACATTTGAATCGAATGAGGAGGTCGTTGCCGCCACGGAGGCCTACTTTGCAGACATCGAGAAAACGTATTTTTCAGATGGTTTAAAGAAGTTGGAGCATCGCTGGGTCAAGTGTATCGAGCTAAAAGAAGACTATGTTGAGAAATAAATCACCACTTTTCCAAAATTTTGGTTTTTTTTTTGTAGGCTAAGTACTTATCGGATTGCCCTCGTATGTGTTGGGGAAATACATTCCGATTTGCAAAAACGCAAGAAAGTACAAAAGTTCCATGAATCGCTTCACTTTATTCTCGAAGGGTGGGAAAAGGACTCACTGCGGTGTGGTTTGAATCGTTGGCCGAACGTTAATGATCGTAGGCTTTGCACTCTGTTAGTTTGTGGGGGATGGATAAGGCTACACCGCAGGTGATGTAGGTGGATGTATCTTGCTTGATGATTAGGAAACTATGGGTTAGGTTAGTGTGTCCAATGCGGAGGCGGGAAAAAATTCGACGATGCTGTGGAAAGGGATTGACAGGCCAACTAGATGTAACTGGTTAGATTCTGTCAATCTGTCGGCTTCCTCGTTACAGAGAATTCCAGAGCGACCTGGAATCCAGCAAAAGCAGACATTTCTCTCTAATGCGAAAATCTCAGTAGAAAGAAGCCAAGGGTATTTGGTAGGAGCAGATTTCATCTCTTGTAGACAACTTGCGGAATCGCTGAAGACAATCACGGGTTTTCCAGACTGGGGAGGGCTAAGGGCGGAGGCTTTCAAAAGACCGTAGACTTCCGCACTGAAGATAGAACAGAATAAGGGTAAGAAGGAACGGATATGTGTACATTTGCTGGTAATTCCGTAGCCAACCTTGCCGTTGACAACGGAATCATCAGTTAAGATACAATGAAAGCCTTCATACCTCTAGCTACACAATTTGAGGAAATATTGTTGGATTTTGTATGGAGGATCTCCGATTTTACCTTGGTTCAGTAAGGAAGGTCTATTTTAGAGTAGGGATTAGTTCCAGGGTCTTATTTTCTAATGTTGCATATGTGTAGGAGTTGGGATTTTTATGAGGAAATTGTGAAACCTGTTTTATCTTGCCCATTCTACAACGGAGTTGATGACTGATTGAAGTTTTCTCCTGGCCATCGGTATGAAGTGATTGAAGGTGATAAGAGTAATATCATCTGCATACACCAAAACATGAACATTAGGTAGAATATTAACGAAGAGGGATACAGAGGATACAGGCATACATATCATGAACACATACAGGCATACAGATCAAGAACAAAGTAGGACAAATAACTGACCCTTGACCCTTCCTGGATCCCAATTCCGGAAAGGTAGTTGCCGATTAATGCTCTAAATTTTCTGTCATCAAGGAAACGTTGGTGTCGCAGAGCGTGTTGGGTGATTCCTCGGTTTTGGGAGCCACACAGTAACGACCCATACGACCTTTAGTTCTCCATTCCTCGGAAGATTTGAGGATTGGGTAAAAACTAGGCACGGTCGAATGCTTTTGACAGGTCAAGATTGTCTGTGAGAACATTATTGATGGATAATTTGATGTAGTGAAGACCTTTACTGCCACTCAAACGAATGATTTTATTCCAGAGATCCTTTGAGGTATTTTCAGGGCCGATGGCGGAGATGAATATCAGAGAGATGCTAATGGGGAAGTGATCACTACCGCAGCTAACATCAAGGACCTTCTAGGATAACTGGGAAGAGAAGTTGTCCGAGGAGATGGACAGATCAATAGAAGATGACTTACCAGAAGAAAAGTAAATCCTAGTATGATCTCTATTATTGAGTGAAATAAGGCCATTCTCGTCGATGAATTGTTCCAGTAAAACACCACGATGGCCCGTGGAGGAATCACCCCAATGAGTTGAATGGCCACCCATAAGCAGAACAGGCGATGAAAACCTATTCAAAATCTGAATTTTAGTCTGGAATTGGGCTGTGGATGAGGAATAGATATGGATAATAGCATAATTTTGATAGGGGAATCAATCTCTGAAGTTATAGCAGGAGAAGAGGGAGAGAGGTTGATTCGACGGTGGGATATATTAGACTTGATTGCTAGACCTACGCCTAGTTTTTGCGG
This sequence comes from Toxorhynchites rutilus septentrionalis, assembly GCF_029784135.1. NCBI lineage: Eukaryota > Metazoa > Arthropoda > Insecta > Diptera > Culicidae > Toxorhynchites > Toxorhynchites rutilus. The sequence goes on from NC_073745.1 coordinate 207,343,738, forward strand.
ATCATCAGTTTTTTTCTTTTATGTAAATATCATAATCTTTGATGAAGTTCGGGTGGATTAGAAATTCTGGGATCATGGTTTCCTGGAGGGCTATTGCTATTGGAATGTTTTGATTTATCAAAATTTGTAACTCTGAATGTCTTCCTCTTAGACCTAGTACTACCTGAGCATTCGTATAGAAAATTGAAAAGAGAAATATCGTATTTGATCAAACATTGTTTTTTATGGGATAAAAAACCTGAACAATCGATGCAGTGGTTGACGAAATGTTATTCCACTTCTGCTCCTTCAATAACAACAATTTATCGGTGGTTTAGTAAGTTTAAAATGGGCCGCACATGCACCTCGCTCTGGAAGGCCAAAAGAGGCTACGAATTCAGAAATCGTAAAACAAGTGCATCGACTCGTTTTGTACGATCCTAAAGCGTTTTGTGACAATGGATGAAACGTGGATCCATTAACACACTCCTGAGTCTAATAGGTAGTCTGCAGAGTAGCACTGAGACATATTTCGAAGACTTAGACGTTTTGTACTACAAAAACAAAATCAAAATTTTGGAAACCCGCTATACCAAGTGTATTGTTCTAGAAGGTAACTATGTTGAGGAATAAATACAGTTGTGCCCAAAAACGATTGGTTTCATTAGAAATTCCAGGACCTTTCAGCCCATGTGGAAATGGGACTGTTTATGGTTGGCTGTGTTATTTCTTGGTGCTGTGTTGTTGGTAATTTTTAGTTAATTTACGGGGGAGTCACGGGAGCGTTGGGAAGGAATTGGATGTCTTGTAGTAGGAGGAGGGATTGAGTGGCCAGCGATGTGTTGGGAATTATTAATTATTTCGGAGATTTTTTTTTTGTAGAATGTGAATTCCAGTTGAATTTTGCCTTTTTTGTGCTTAAGAACGTTTTGAAGAACTTCCACTTGCCTGGATGATAGTACTCAAAATTGTCCAAATTATCGTCCTATAAAAATGGGCAATTGTAAAGCGTAAATTGAAAAAGTATAATTCCAACGTGACGTGACAACGTTTTGACTCACTAAAAACAGGGTTTTTTTCTCACTTCACTCAATTTCCAAATAGTAGACAACGTTATAGTAAAATTGAGAAAATTTCCTACAACAATATTCAGTTGTAGAATATTTTACAGTATAATTCGCTTGTTGCCAGTCTAATTTTTTTGGACGTGACAACACCTGTCTTTTTGCGGTTCCGACTTTTGAACATCAATGTTGTATTTTCAGTTCCGTTTCAAAACATGCAAATAAATTTTGTTCTATGATTTGTCAATCAAAAATTAACATGGTTTCCGGTATATAACGTTTTTCAAGAAACTCGCAAGAACTTTGCAAAATTCGGCATGCATTTTGTGATGTGACAACGTGCTCTGTGCGGAAAAACAGTCTCCACAAAGCGTTGTCACGTCACACAGTCAATAAGTTGTATTAAATAAGAATTTCACCGTATTGTTGCCAGCTATATACTATTTTTTTATTACTCTGAATACTTCTCACTTTCCTCTGAGAACTCCCCTTTCTCTTCAAAAACTCCTATAGGGGAACGGGGTCCTAACACGACCGGTGGTCCTGGACCTACCCCCTTTGTATCTATGAAAGTTTTGCGGATAAAACTTTTTGTTGCGTGCAAGTTTCTGTACAACGTCTTGTTGGATTTAATGAATGATAAATTATTTCAGTTGAAATAAATTGATTGTTTATCAAGTAACAACCTTCAAAATCATGTTCATTAGATAGAGAATTCAATCATTCATCTTTTCACATAATTATTTTTTCTTTTTGAATTAGTTATAGTTATAGAAGTTATATACAGAATTTTGAAAATCCAAGAAAAAAATTTCAAAAAAAGTAATCGAATTCTATAGAGAAATATTTTACCTTCCAGCCACAATTTTATTAATCGGAAAAGGGTCTGAGAAAAGTTATAGGCCAAGTTGTATGAGAGAAATTCATTATTTTAAAGAAAACTGAAAAAAGTTATTTGAAAGGACTCAAAACACATTCTAGTACTCATTCCATATAGAATATTTTTATCTATCTTGAGCAAAATTTGGATTGGATTCCTGAACTCTATAATTGTATTGTATTCATGGGTTCGTAAAAAGTTCCCCAAACATTATCACCAGCACTATGGAAAATATGTTATAGGGTATCAAACTAGAAAATACGACAATTCTCCTATATGGTTCACTATAAAAGCTATACTTGAAAAATGAGTTGTCCTTTTTTCCCTTATTCTCAATAGGCTTGGAAATGAATATTCGAGAAAATACTCAAAGTACTTCTACTATGGTGTACCGCTACAAATTATAACAAAATTCTATCCCCCGCGTAAAAAAATCCTGAGTGTATAGAATTTATTGGAGTTTTCAAAACAGTTTTTCGATGATTATTAAACTATTCATCATCAAATACGAATTCGGAACTTTTCGTTCAAACAATAATATCTGTGTACTGAATGGTCCTACAACAACGTTATAGAAATCAAATGAAAGATAGTTGATAACGTTAATTGGATATGCTATCTTTGAAAAAACAGAAAGAAATCGATTTCTCATTTCTTCTCGGTATTTTTGTCCACTACATCTACATACATCGAGATACAAATTTACCTGTAGAATATTACGTGTAAATACATGTAAATTATGCTTCAAATTGATATATATCTCATCTTCATGCGTTGATATTTCACGATTTTAAAGTATTTAAAAAATTACATAAAAATTTCGACTTCGCACTCTGTTCCTTCATGTTTTTTTCGAGTGTGAAAAAGTTCTATTTGCATTTTCATTAAATTTTTTATTTTCTCTCCTACAACTTGTATACATTTTGGCCCATAATTTTTCTCAGACGGAGGCGGAGCACACTGTCGTAGAGAAAGGGTTAATATTCAACTGTCCGAAACAGCAAAAAGTCAGGTGTTGTCACTTCACAAAGTACACTGATGTCGCTCTTCACGCGGGTTTTTTGACGCGGTTATTTTTCACGCTGCTTGAGGAATTTACGCGGTTTTCGGAATTTACGCGGATCTCGAAATTTACGCGGCACATTCAACCGCGAGAAAAATTAATGTGCTAATTGATGTGACTTTTCATGAAATAAGTTTGTATTGTATCACTGATAAGTAGCTGAGAAATAAAAGGAGAAACAGATATCATGATTGTAGCCAGTCTTGCTAATGGTTACCATCGTATGACTATTTATGGAGACGTATGTGCTGTGTCATTATTGAACATCATAACATGAACAGTCAAAGTACTGTCGAACTAAAAATGTCATATGACATTTCGTTTTTTTTTTCATCTTATTCATCAGCTATTCTTCGTCCCGTAATTAAACAACAATGTTCACGGGGAACGCTCACCGCTTAAAACGTTTATTCAACACATTCGCACTTGATAGGGGAGAGTTTGACGGTTGCTTTAATCTAAGCAATCCGTCTAAATATCATCCAACGTGTATGGATGTGTGGGTGAGAAGGTGGATGTATGTGTGCAGCTACGCTTGAATGCAGAATAAAGAGAAGAAATGAATGCATACCACTGCAGTTTTAATATCAAATGACATTAAAACTACAGTCATATTAGCCGGAATTAAAGGATGGTTATGAGCACGAATGGTTGAATGGAAATAGCATATTTTCACCGCTCTTCTGGGTACGTTCGATAGAAAGAGAGAATGTATAAACGTTCAAATGATGGTCGTGTTTGCGGCTGTGCGTTTATTTCTGAGGTGACTGTTGGAACCGAGCAATGCATTCTTGATCACATTCGCAACACATATTGAGCCGTGACTCTCGCGCAAGAGCAGTATGTGATGGTTGAGAGAAATGTCGACCGTTTACAACAGAATTTGTAGCAGTTATTAATTTGTCAGAATATGGGTTGCATTTTAAAATCATTATTCACCGTTTGTTGGATTTTTACACGGATTTTGAAACTTATGTAGTTTATTTTTATGCGGATTTTGGAATTTTGACGTAGGACTACGTCTTACATTAAGGGTGTCAAATAAAAAAAACAGGTCACGTTTTCATGAAATAATCCCATAGTATGTATATGGTTTAAATTGATGAAAATTGGAAGCATTCCCAGAGCTGTCTAAAAATGGACAACTTATGCAGCCGCTAGAATAGAAATATCGTTCTTTGTGAGGACACCGACAGGACAACATCGTTGCTGGACGAGGTGGACGGCGAGGGATAGAGTGCCTTTCTTAAGGCAATGAGGGTGGAGATGTAATACAGGAAAAGAAAAGTTTTCCAAGGGCCTTTCTCAAGGCCAGAGACGCATGAACTGAAAAAGTTTGAAGTCTCTTTAATTCATTATCTGAACTGACCCTGAATAGAAACAACAAGGGGATAGCGAAAAAAGAATATTTGCGAAGTAAACTTCACCCTTGCATAGTAATTAACCTGTCGCTAGCGAATATTTCACTTGAAGTGCATCTGGCATTGCAATTAACACAACCATCCGAGCCATGGCAGAACAGACGAAAAAAGAGAAGAGTGCAAATGATTAAAGGTCGCTTCTAGTCATCAGTGTTTGGCTTTGAGTGTGTTGCTTGTTTTCGTTGCGCGAGACTTAGAACTTGTTCATTTCCTATACATGTTAATAGCACACCTTCGATACTTTTAGTTGCCATTCGTATTTGCTCTCGTGCGCATCGGATCTGTTCTGATGCAACATGCTCCCAGCTTTGTTGACGGTTTTGACCGAGAGTCGAGAAACGATTTTCATAAACGTTCATTCATAAATTCATAAAGAAACAAATTGCGACATATGACCAATTAGTGTATTGTTCTCGCAAAGCCAAGAATGAATCGTTGCTCCTCGAAATGATTCTACAAAATCACGCAAGCCATTAAACCTATTCAGAGTCCCCGGAACTTTTTACTAAAGTATTATTTATGAAATTTCGACGTATTCGCAAATAATATCCGATATGATAAACCAACAAATTTAAAAAAAAAAGATATGGGTAGTCCTACATCCTAAGCGGTCGTGTTTCGGATACAACCCCACGATTTTTTACACAATTTCTACGCGGTTTTTTTTTTCGCGGATTTTGGGATTCACGCGGTTGTTTTACGCGCCACATATACCCCGCGTAAAAAGCGGCTCGAGCGTATTTGACTGACAATCTAACTATCAAATATTCTCCAACTGATGATTCTCATAGGAAATTTTCTCAATTTTACTATATTTATTTATTTATTTATTTATTTTGGTTTAACGTCTTCACAGCATGGCCTGATTCACAATTTTCAATTCACACACAATTCTTCTTGTGTATCGTTCGTTCGTGTTTTAGTGGTGCAGCTTGCAAGTCCTGTGACCAACCCCACTATCTCGCAGGAGGACCATTGTGATACTGCTGCTTTACGTCCCGAGTACCACCAAAACTGGGCAAAGACGCTTATACTGCTGTTCTACGCATTATTGTCCCATGTTACCTTTTGACAATTTTCACTTTTCTTCATAAAACGATGTTTTATGCATAATCTTCCGGAAAAACACTAGAAAATTTGTGTTTGTCTGTTCCCAGCTTAAAAAAAACAAAACCAAGCTCAATTGTCCCATGTTGATATTCTAGACACAGTGTTTGCCAAATGATCCATTCACTGAAAAAATCGCTTTCGTTCGTTCAAGTATGATCATACAAAATTAATTTCCCCCGGCGGTATTCTTTTGTTGTAACGTGCTGCAAATCACGGCACAAAAGAGAACGAGACAACTCTGCATCGGTTCGCACTTTATGATACACCAGCACGCAAGCAAAACCATCATATACGCTTTCGGTGCAGAAAGTTTATTTTCTTCTTCGCCTCTAACATATACATATCGAACCTCTCCATGCATCATGAAACAGCAGGATCGCACGTACTACGCAAAGTGAATGATTCATATTCAGCTAATGTAGCAGATCCTGATTTTTAAGTCTCAGAGAATGCAAACTTATTTAGCTCGATAGAGGCTAAGGGGAGGGTAGTCAGATTATATTTTCCATTTTAACGCCGCTATCCCTTGAAATATATATATATTCATATAGACCGCATAGTTTTACTAGCATCACCGCTCCAGTGAGAAACAAAAACTCTCTCGTTCTATCTTTTTTTTCCATTAATTGCTCTCCGCAAATGGTGACCGAATGATGACTTAATTTTCCTTGTATCATTTATTGCTTTGCACTTGTCTGTGCAGTGGGTTTCGCTATAGTAGAACGGGACGATATATGCGGTTCAAACTTGTATGCAGGCTTCGAATATGCAAACAACAGTCTTCGTTCCTCTCCTGTTTTAATCATTTAGTGTAACACAAGTGATTACTGTCATTCATACAAGTATCTGAATGATCATCTCATATTTGGTTATATGTTCGTGAGAGGCTACTTGCATGACACATTGTGTATCACTCGATTTTGATCGAAATCCAAACACTGTCTAGACATAACTGACCCAGCATGTATTTTTTATAGATCCATGATAAATGAATCGGTGCAAGTACAAGCGTTTTATGTCACGCTTGCAACAGGGCTAATGAACTCATCTCTGGTTTGGAAGAACGAACTATCACATCACAAACAAAAAATTTAACAGAACACATGTAAATCTTGTTAGCGAATGCCTAAAAATAATGAGATTTATATTCTGCAAAGGTGATGCAGATCACTCACTGTGCTCACACCACTCTACGATTCACAAGTGATGTCACTACCATATACTACATTCCGATGCTACTTGCCATGGCACTAATTTTACAAATACTTGTTATGCGGTTAAACTGCAGTTTTACGCATTGTTCTTACATGTTACTTTTTGGAAAACTTCACTTTTCTTCATGAAACGATGTTTTCATGCATAATCTTCCGGAAAACACAAAAAAAACTCATTGTTTGTTCCCAGTATCTCAAAAAACAACATCAAGTTCAATTGTCCCATGTTGATATTCTAGGCAAAATTGTCCCACCATGAATTTTTAAACCCGTAACTAATCTAGATTGATTCAGTGAGGGAAACTTTTCATGTTTCATCAAACAATAGTTTACTGTTTATAAAAAACTAGGTGTATTGCTAAATTGAAATGCCTAAAGCTTCTGATAGACAATATGCTAGAAAACTTGGATTGCATTTTTCTCAGTTGCTGATTTTGGAACATGGGACAGCTATCCGTAGAACGGCAGTATAGCGGCGTCAATTCGCTGTTTCCGGTTTTTGTAGCTTTTCTTGGGGAATACCAATCAAACCTGAAGTCCCCATTGTGGCGAGCGCCACGCTAACCACTAGGCCATGGGAACCTCTTTTCATGAACGAAACGAAAGTAACTAAAGAAGTTTGATATCCTTCCAGGAACCAGGATCACGGCAGAAGACATCGTCGAGGGCAGATTTAAGAAAAAACTTCATATATTAGGCTGTCAAAAAAGTCCTGCGGTATTTTTTTTGAATTTTCATTTGTTCATAAAATTAGTTACAATCATCTGTTTTAAGTCAAATATGCGCCGTTTTGTTCGATGACTTGTTCCCAACGAGATACCAACTTCATAATACCCCTGTTATAGAAGCTCGCTTCCTTATTGGCAAAAAACTCGGATAGCCAATTTTCACAGGCCTCTTTTGTGGCTTACTTCTGACTACCTAGCTTGTTCGCCATGGACAAAAACAGGTGGTAGTCACTTGGTGCAAGGTCCGAACTATACGGCGGATGCAAAAGAATCTCCCATCCGAGCTCCCGGAGCTTCTGGCGTGTCACCAAAGAAGTGTGTGGCCTGGCGTTGTCCTGGTGGAAGACAATGCGGCCTCTGTTTATCAAAGATGGCCTCTTCTTCATGAGTGCTACCTTCAAGCGGTCCAGTTGTAGGCAGTACAGGTCCGAATTGAGCGTTTGGCCATAGGAAAGCAGTTCATAATAGATTATTCCTTGACAATCCCACCAAACACACAGCAGAACCTTCCTGGCCGTTAATGAGGGCTTGGCCACCGTCTGAGCCGCTTCAGCGGGCTTCGACCACGACCGTTTGCGCTTCATGTTGTCGTAAGTGACCCACTTTTCATCGCCAGTCACCATCCGCTTCAGAAACGGGTCGATTTTGTTGCGATTCAGCAGCGATTCACATGCGTCGATACGGTCAAAGATGTTTTTTGCGTCAACGTGTGTGGCACCCATACATCGAGCTTCTTTGTGAATCCAAGCTTCTTCAAATGGTTAATAACGGTTTGATGACTTATCCCCAGCTCTTGGCCGATGCTACGGCTGCTACTATGCCGGTCTTTCTCGGCTAATTCAGCGATTTTGTCGCAATTTACGACGACAGGCCTTCCGGAGCGTGGCGCATCTTCGACGACCTCTACACCAGAACGAAAACGTTGAAACCATCGTTGTGCGGTGAAAATGGAAACTGTATCGGGTCCATAAACTGCACAAATTTTATTGGCAGCTTGAGATGCATTTTTGCCTTTGTCATAGTAGTACTGTAAAATATGTCGGATTTTCTCTTTATTTTGCTCCATATTTGCGACACTATAACTCACGAACGACTTAACCAAACAAAACACTGTCAAGGACTATATTATAGCAAAAATACCTTTCCAACAAGCTATAGTATGACTCGATACAATGAATACAACTAGAAATACGCGCTTACAACGACACCTCGCGGAAATACCGCAGGACTTTTTTGACAGCCTAATATAAACATTTCCTTCACACTTCTAGGTGGATTGACACTATTTTCGTAACTCAAATAATCATTCATGACACTTACATGTTGTCAAATTATCTTGAAATTATTTAGAAATTCATTTCTAAACATAGATCTCAATAGAAAGTAATATTCACTACAGTGACCCATTGTCATCCCCTCTGAGGGGTAAGATTGGGTCAACTTTCATTTAATCGCAGCTCAGTGAAAAATTAATATTATTCAATAATTTCTTGAACACTCGTAAGTTCGTCATTAGAGATCATATCTACGTAATCAGAATTGCGTTTTACTCTAATTTACGATACTTTTTCACCAAAACGTTTGAAAACTACCTTTTTTGACCCATTCTCACCCCCACCGACGCTATTTAATTATCTATTCAATGGTATATGGGCATTGAAGTTTGGTCGTTTCAAAGAATTTATGTTATAACTCAGTGGTGGCCAACCTGCGGCCCGCATCCTGATTCAAATATATATATATATATATATATATATATATATATATATATATATATATATATATATATATATATATATATATATATATATATATATATATATATATATATATATATATATATATATATATATATATATATATATATATATATATATATATATATATATCTATATCTATATATATATATATATATATATATATATATATATATATGTGAGCGAAATTAAGAATATAGTTGAACATTCTTCCATACAATTGAACAAAAATAAATTTGTGAGTAATTCTTGTTAATCGTGTGTATCCAAGAAGATCATTTTCTGTTTTCTTTTCTGGTTTTTTTTTGCCATGCTGTTTAACCATCCGACAATTGTTCTCGTTAGTACTCAAAGGATTTTTTCACGTTTTTGGTTGTGTTCTGCACTCGCAAAGTTGGCAGTAAAAACGGGTTTTTTACGTCGTTAGTTACTCGGTTGCTACTCACCCGTTTACCACATACAATGTCTATGTGGTATAACTGCGGGAAACTTTTTCAAGAGTCTTATGAGAGAGAACGGGATGCATGTACGCGTGAGTTCATAAAAGAGAAAGAAAGTTTGGGAGAAAATTCATCCGATTTTGCTGTGCTCTCGCCATAAGAGAGCAGTCGAGTTCATTCACCATTTCAGTGTCTATTGACAATAGTTTTTTTTATCGCTGTGTGTGTTGTGTAAATTGAAGCAAAATGGAAGCCAGCACTAGTAAATGAAGAAAAATGGCTTACGAAGGACGTGTATTCCAGGAAAAAAATGTCTGAAATATACTTTTTTACGTGCATAAATCATTGTTTATTTAATTTGTAATAAAGCTGCTGCTGTTTTGAAGGTAAAATCTGAAACGAAAATATAAGTCGAAACATGCGTCCAAAATGGCCAAGTTTGATGCCACATTCTGTGCTGGAAAGTTGGTTGAGTTAGGAGCGAAAATTGTTTGTTTGAAAGTTTGAAAGAACGAGCTGCTGACTATGTATCTTATTCAGTGGTGAAGGATTTTGAAGTTACCGAGGAATTGGCTTGCCTTTTTCCTATGGATGTAGGATTCGAGGGTGTCTTGAAGGATATCGTCCAAATCATCAATCAACTCGCACGCATTGGATCATTGAGAGTTCCAAGCTCCTTTTCTTCTTTTCTTTATCCTTTTTTTTCACTCGAAAACAAACTCTAGTTCAAACAACAAATGTGAAATTTTAATTATACCCATTTTTTGACATTGAGAATTTCTCGAATGTCGACAATTAGGAAAAATGTTGATGCACTCCAGACGACTAATGTGCGATTCACATAGCACGTTACGGAGAAGAACGTCTACGTTCCGTCAACGTCTCCACCAATTCACACATGCAGTCAATGCTTCCACCAGCACCGTCACGTCAAATGACAAACGAATGATTTATTTAATTTTATTCATGGTGTCGCCACCTACAACAATTTTAAATTGCAATGCCCTCTTTCAAATCAGCATGCCTAGAATCAGTTCTAAATTTTGAAAAAATCAATGATAATCATTGAATTCTATTATTTAAATGTTTAAACCCCGTAGTCCGACCCTTATGCAATAATAATAATAAATAGAATAATTCTTTCAACTAGTCGCGAATGATTTTCACTCCGAAATTTGGAGCTAAGGGTGCTAATACTGTCAAAAAATATCAAATATTTGACCTCCAGGCAAACAGTGTACGGCCACCTTAAGAGATATGTTGGCATAAAAAATACAGTAAGTTACTTATAAAGCGATATGCTGAGGCACCACTCAGTGTCGCATTGGAGTCGGTTTTGACCAATAATTGGATATTTGCGACTGGTGACGACTTTCAATGTGGGGCCATAATTTGGGCCCCGAACTCAATGTTTACAAAAATGTCCAACTAGAGGTAAAAATGTCTAATTAAACGTGTTGCATCACAGATCTGTTCAATTAGCTTAATGCGAAGTAGATGTAAATTACAAATAAAAATCAAAACAAAAGCCGAGACACAAAGCCCAGACAAAAACCAAACGAGCCGTCCGTCTCCGTCAATTATTCTTTTCTACAAACCCTGCTGGTCGTTTACGTTGAACGCAAGGGGCCTCTATATATACCAGGTGAAACAATCATATGAAATGCACCAAGGCGCCTAGAAGTATATACTAAGGTGGGCCAACTTGCTAAAACCACTCTTCAGCCATCTTGGAATTCTACTGTGTTTTGTTTGTAAACAAAACACAATACGCTATTGCCGAAGCTCGCTCGTGATCAGTCTGTCTCTTTCACGCTACAAGCAAATAATTCCCCTTCTACTTTCTTCCGTGCTGTTTTCATATACCGCTCCCCTAACCAACTTAGTGACGAAACGGCCTCACCTAGTACCATGGACCCGTCTTGAAATGCACTTTCAGCCATATTGGAATCAAGGCGCTTATATCAATGTATAACAGGTGAAGCAACATCATCACTTCAATAAGAAGGGGGTTACGGTTTGTGGAGCGGGGGTTGTTTGTTTTGTTATTGCTAGGATACGCTATTTTTGCATTTTCACATGGGAAAGTAGTGGAAATGAGAATGAAAATCTACAAAATCACCCCTTCTTTTTCATAAAATTCGCGTAAGCGGAACATAGTAGGCATCGTTCGAATAAGCGTCGTAGCAGTTTGTAGACAGCCGCCGGCAGCGATCTGATGCCGTTTGTAAACAATACCGACAGCAATTTCAATATGGCTGAAAGTGCATTTCATATGATTGTTTCACCTGGTATATATAGAGGCGCCTTGATTGGAATTGCTGTCGGTATTGTTTACAAACAGCATCAGAACGCTGCCGGCGGCTCTCTACAAACCACCCTGGTGACGTCTTTAGAGAACCCCTATTGAACTGACAGTAGCCAACGTAGCCAACATATCGAGTATCCCACTGACACTTCTCAGTTTGGGTTCCCCACTGACAGGTTCGATTGGAGAACAATATTTCATAATGGCGTATTTAGTAATTGATTTCGACTTTGTATTTTAACTGTTATGTTCATTAAATAGGTCGTAACAAAATCTGATGCCAATAAAAAATATAGCTATAATTTCCATTGGCCTGTGGTTCAGTTCTCAATCTTTTTATAAACATATTTCATTAAAAAGAACCAAATTTATCATCACTTTGAATTGTTCTTTATTAGATAAGGCATTTTCATATGTAAGTCTTGAATTTGACTGAAAATTGTAAACATTGTCAAATTATTCCTTGTGATGCATAGCAATGTCGGCGATTACTTGCAACTTTTTTAAGAAATATCTTTTGTGTAATGGAAACTGTTATTTAAAGGTAAGCGTCGCAAAAGTTATCGTTGAGTTATTTAAATCTACACTATTTTCTGGATGTGACAATATCAGCTTCAATCGTGTATCAATTACGGAAAGCGGAGTGCTTGATTATTCTTGTTTCGATTATCAGTTTTTGTTACTTTAAACTAGCACGTATAGCATTGTAATTTTAACATTTGAGTTTTAGTTGATGGGTGACACCTGTACACAGGGGAGTCGTTCTTGCAGTGCAAAAACTGCTCGCGGCCACTGCGGCCACTTGATCCTGACGAACTAAAGGAAACAGCCACCGATATTGCATCCTGGGTACTGGACTGCATCGTGTTAACATCAGTAGATTGGGATAATCTTCCTGCTGGGTGATTTGGAATGAGTAAAACCAGTAATCTTGTTACAACTCGACGTGTATGCTCATAATATTGAACGGTCGAAACGCTATGGTCACGAAAACATCGATTATGCTGGATCTTGGGGAAGCAAATGACCAGTTCGAGTAAACAACGAAGGGTGATTAATTTGTTGTAAACACTTGTAGAACACTTGATATAGACAGACATATGGTCGTCAAACAACTAAAATGATCGAATTGAAAATGATTTTGTTTCTTCCATAGGTCTCCACTCCATCGGCGTCGATTGTTTTCCTCTATACTGCCAGCGGGCCACTTGTACGAAGCTCATGCAAGGCGAGCGAATTTTTCATAACAATCATTCTAAAGAACAGGACTGAGGAAGCAGAACGCAATAAAGAATAGGTGGCTTGAAGCCTTCGTATTGAAGACCAAGCATTTGTAACTAAATGAGGCAACTTAGTGATTATGTTACATAGTGTATCTGTGTTGCAATTCTGAAAAAAAAGGTTAATTGTATGATAAGTACATCCTTAGTCTGGTAAGTTTTTGCCTGTTTGTCGGCTTAAAAGATACAATGGTTTTGCTGTATAGTTTCATTCGTATGTTGAGGTAAATGTCTACAATTAGTTTAAGCAGACTACATTTATGGTCTTCCGCACATAGTTCGCTTTCAGGAAAATCACCGTATAAATCATAAATATCCGATTGCACTCTTAAGAATGCGTTCGTCGCAACATGATTGTAATATTTCTCAATATTTACATTTTTCTGATCGTCGACAAGTATCTGCAAGTAGAACATAATTTGAAAGCTAAATTTTACCTTTATTATTAAATGAAGGGAAATATAATTACTTTGAACTCGTATTCTGCAGCCTTGCATACAGAAGCAATAATCGGCGATCCGTACTTGCGCATATAAATCGCACAAGGTGTACATTTTAAATTGCTAAGAACCTTTTGCTCGACAATTTTGGCATGTTCTTCGATTACCATACACAATGCTACATCTGTCTTAAAATAGTCATAATCCTGCAAATACTCTGTGTTCCAGCCATCTGTTTGGTCGTCGTGATGCTCCTCGTAGTTCGGATATTCTTGAGTGAGACTCTTAGTTGAAAGCGTGTCAACTTTCCCGAAATTCAAGCAATTTCCTGTTGTTGGATTCATTACAGCGTTGTTAACCAGCAGCCTTTTGTAGCTTGCCCTAAATTGTGCTGCGTTGGGGTTGTTGTTTGATCCGCTTTTCGATCTGATAACACCAAAAAAGTGTTCCAGGTGATCTTGGCTAAACCAGTACGTGAAAATACTTTCAACAAACCCCAATTCTTCAACATATATTCTATACAATTTCCGGAAGCTCTCAATCGCTACTAGAAATCCCAAAAATCCTGTTTTGCTTCGCGAATCCAAAATGCTTGATCCATCTGATAATTTTATATTGCGGATAAAATATTCGAAATACTCGAAAGCATCATGGTAGAGGTCAAAATTTTGTTCAGATAACGGTTTTTTAAAACCCCTACCATTTTTGTCCATGCTGTTGTTCAAATCAAACAAGTCGTTGAACAAGTGAAGGAATTCAGCTGTCGCTGAGCAATCGCTGAATTCCGGCTCGATGCTAACAAGTTGTTCAAGAGCGGTAGCAACGCTGTTGCTAAGCACTTGAACAGCTAACACCACCATCAATTTTGAATTCTCAAAATTCACATGTTTATCAGACAGCTTCGGCGCCAACTTCAAACCAAGAGTTTTTTGGTATTGATTAAGCTTCTCTATATATTCCCATTTAACTGCTCCATTGGGAGTGATCAACACCTTCTGTTTGTGGAGCGTGTTTCGTATGAGCTTAACCATATGAACTGGATCCAGAAGGACATAAACGTCATGGTTGGAAGTAGGGTGTTTGAAGCATGTCTTCAAGGAATTCGAATTCCCACGTATGTCGCATCCCAGAGCATTAACAGTTCCTATGTTCGTGCACGTTCCATCGAAAGTTAAAGCGACAATCGTGACGCCAACTTCGTGCAAACTTTCCAAAATTGTTTTAATAATGTCCTTTTTTTCGATGGAGTTAAGCCCTTTAATAAAAAAGAAAGCTATTGGAATTTTCCACGGATCCTGGACACCCGTGACCATGAAAACTAGAGCCTCTTTGGCAGCAGTTACATGCTCCGCTGTGGACTGAGAATTTTTATCCATTATTTGAACGGAATGCAAATAAGCTACTCCTTCCAGCTTATTTGTTTGTTGATTCCATATAACCTGCTGGCGCACGGCCATCTCATCCATTATGAGGCATCCTAGTAATGGTTTTTCTTGGGACTTCATACTAGCTGCTTTAAACTTCAAAGCCTCTAGGCTTTCTCGCGTGATACCAGGTTCTCCGTTCATACTTTCGTACCAACGTTTGATGGTACGGGGATGTGGCAAAATTTTCCTGAACACATCGCGTACATAAGTGTACGCCTTCGGTGAATAAAAATGCAAGGTTATGGCGAAGCTGCGTAGAGCGTCACTCTATGGCTGACCATGGGTATGTGATTTCAACTCCTCAAAAAGCGAATCATTTGACAAATAATCCTTAAATAAATAAAATAATAATCAATTACAAAGCCATTATTTTGATTTCTTAGGTCTACCTGGAATATCGGATGGTTAGAGTCCGATAAAAAATGTTTCTCCTTCAACTTGTCCAATAGATCTTGCATGCTGCTCATACGATCTTTCAACCGTTTGACCTGTCCTCGGAGTAACTTAATCGTCTTCTGAGATCGTGATAGCTGCGATTTGATTTTAGGTACAGCAGTTAAGAATTCTTCTGCTGTAATATCGTCTTTGACATCTCCGGCATACCGAATAGTTCTAAAAGAAGAAAGCTACGTAGAATACCAAATCTGAAATCTGTCCTATAAAATACCTTCGACGTTTTTGTGGAGATAGACTCTGCTTGTCAGTCATGCATCCAATCCGAAGCGACTCTGCTGCTTGATTGATTTCGGAATCATGAGATTCAGAATTGATTTGAAAGTCATGCAAGGTTTGCGATTGACTTGAATCGACCAGATCACTGCGATTGATTCCGATGTCATGCAGAATGTACGATCCGCTTGAACCGGCGAGATGGCTGGGATGATAGGTTCTTTAAAATATTCCAATAAGTATATATTTAGTACAACAAGATAGATATTTAAAACACTTTGTTATAACACCTTTCATAGTTTAGACCAGGTACAGCACGTGAAATGTTTTCTTTTGGTTCAGACGAGTGTACATGTGTCTTCGGCAGTAGTTCCTCTGTCTCATTGGCATCATTGAATCCGGAATCATCAAAAATTTGCAACGAATTTCGATCGATAGAAGGCACGGAGCTGTGTAAAGTATTTTTCAAGACTATTACATTTAGCAAACTACTTATGCGTCGATAATATTCACTTTGAGCTTGAATAAGCACCAAAAACGGAAGGAATTGCTGTTTTGTTTATAGTTTTCCGTCCACAGCAATAATAAAAATCGCTTTCCAAAAAATGTTTCGAACATATTCGATCTAAAGTGAAGTTTATTGCATCAACGTGAATATTTCTGTCCTCAGCATTACATATGGCCTGTAGCCAAGCCATTCGACGTTGGACATTCCTGGGGAACCTGTGCACTGAAAATCCGGCCTGCATCGGTTCACCAATATATTTACGACAGTGGAAGTCACTTTCACACTCGGATACAAAACACTTCATGTCTATAACGAACTGAACTTTTGCTTTTGAATTTATCTTTTAAAACTCCTAAAATTTATCGAATTTACAGGATCTCAAACTTAGCAAACCGTACACAAACCAAAGTTTTGTTTTCGTTTTGCTTTCAGTTTTTGTTTATATATTTCTTATTCTTCTTAGCAGCATGACATTTTATATCTTAGCATCGACAATATGACAGCTTAGCACCCTGCTGCTACAAACAGCTACGACGCTTATTCGAACGATGCCTACTATGTTCGGCTTTCGCAAATTTATGTGAAAAAGAAGGGATGATATTGTAGAATTTCATTCTCATTTCCACTACTCTCGCATGTGAAAATGCAAAAATGGCGTATCCTAGCAATAACAAAACAAACAACCCCCGCTCAACAAACCATAATCCCCTTCTTATTGAAGTGATGATGTTGCTTAGCCTGTTATACATTGATATAAGCGCCTTGGTTGAACGTATGCTGACGGGTCGTTACGTAGCTGGTGTATGTGAATGTTTTCATGAGAATTTCATGGTAGAATCATTGACGTATCGTGACGTGACGGGACGTGAACGTGACGTGTATGTTGTATGTGAATCGCACTTAATGCTGATTTTTCTCGCAGATGTTGGTACTTCAAAGCACATGAAAGAATTCTCCAATTTTCTCTACCCCATTCAGTTTCGATGATGTACATTAGGATTGGGCGATCTCTATGAAAACATCAATCAAAACCTACCGATGTTTCATGTATAGGAGAGATGGGGGTAAGACGGACATGTTAAGGAAAACTTCAATTGTATCTTTGGAAACTCATGTTTTCAAAAATTTAAAAGCAGTTTCTTACAGTTCAATACACTGGTTTTCGAAATAACTGTCCAAATGTTTTATAAAAATTTGTTTTTCCATGTTTTTTACTGAAATTAAAACAAGCCGAAAAGTACAACATTTTTATCGGTGCGGGTATGATGGACATGTAGTGGGGGAGATATGGACAGGTTCATAATATACGAAGCGTAGAGGTTTATTGCTCGCGAGTGGAATAATTTCGCTCTCTCAGTATTTGTGCGTCCAATAACTGAAATAGAACAAAAAGAGAAAGCAATATAAAAAAGAGTTCAACATTCTTCCCTTCACTTTCCATCATGCATTGGATGTGATTATGGATATGACTGTTCATTTCAATTTGAAATTCATAATACAACTATACAAATCAACCCCCACTGTCCGTCTTAGTCGCGGCTCCCCTACCTATTCCTACCACAGCGGGTCAAGTGACCCTTTATAAATAGTTAGTGAATAAATGGCTCGATTTATATAGTTTTGTTGATAAACGTGTCACATCATATTTCTCCTGTATATTTTGACATTTTGGAATAACAAATATTAGCAAAATATTGAAATAACAATTTTTGAAACGCAGAATAGCACTGCAGCTTGGAATGGTTACTGTTTGCTCGCTTCGATGGTCAACAATACAATTAATTCTGATCATTCACTGTTCATTCACAAATACAACAAAATATATGAAGCAATAGCCGAAAATGTGTAATGCAATGGTTTTGTATCACCACCACCCATACGAATCTTTCTGATATCATATAAATGTTTGCAAAAGTCAAATGACCCGTTGCGGTAGTTAGGACAGATTACATATATTTCTCAGTAAAAAAAATAACAAGAGAGAAGTCAACACTGAAAAATATATTCGATGTATGTTTTAGGAAAAGTAGTGTAAAGGGTGTGTCACATCAAATTGCATCACGGAAAAAACGCTGTAGAAATTTAATTTTTAGGAATTATATCTTCAGCTTTCGCTTATAATCAAATAAGAGTGTATAGATCACGTTGGCCATGCTTCACTGTCAATTTTTCGTAAATTTGGAAAAATGTCGTCGAACGAAAAAGAGCGTCGTGAATTAATCCTGTGCACTCATTTCGAGAATCCGGAGTTGTCACATCGGGACATCGGTAAGATGCTGGGAATCGTCCAATCCACGGTCAGCAGAGTACTAAAACGATACTTCGAGAACCTAACCATCGACCGGAAGGTGAAGAACGGCAAAAATGGATGCTCCGTCAGTGAAAAAGATCACAAGCGCGTAGTTAAGCAGTTTAGACGTGATCCGAGAAGTTCGGTCCGGGATGTCGCCAATAAGCTGAATTTGTCAAGTTCATTCGTCCAGCGGACCAAGCAGCGGGAGGGCCTGCGTACATACAAGGTTCAGAAGGCTCCTAACCGCGACGAAAGGCAAAACATGGTGGGAAAGACGCGAGCCCGGAAGCTGTATACCGAATTGCTGACGAAGCCGCATTGCCTGGTAATGGATGACGAAACCTACGTCAAAGCGGACTTTCGTCAGCTGCCGGGTCTGTTGTTCTTCTCCGCAGAGGACAAATTCAGTGTTCCGGAGGAGATTCGCAAGCAGAAACTATCCAAGTTTCCCAAAAATTACATGGTGTCGCAAGCGATCTGCTCTTGCTGAAAGCTGAGCGCCCCCTTCGTGATGACCGGCACGGTAAACGGGCAGGTTTACCTTAAGGAGTGCCTACAGAAGCGCTTACTACCACTATTGAAGCAGCACGAGGGCCCGACCATCTTCTGGCCGGATCTCGCTACAACCTGACGTTGTACAGAACTTTATGGACGGGGTAAAGAGGAAGGTGCGAGCATACGGGCTTGGGCTCGAAGTATGAATAAAAAGAAAATGCCAAAAGTTGTTTAATAGTTTTTATTTTACTGTCTAAAATTTTCAAAAGGATCGGTCTACTGGGCG
Source organism: Toxorhynchites rutilus septentrionalis (assembly GCF_029784135.1). Lineage (NCBI taxonomy): Eukaryota > Metazoa > Arthropoda > Insecta > Diptera > Culicidae > Toxorhynchites > Toxorhynchites rutilus. Next base: position 207,363,100 of record NC_073745.1, read on the forward strand.
AATTTCTACAGCGTTTTTTTCCGTGATGCAATTTGATGTGACACACCCTTTAGACAAATGATGTTGTGACAATGTAATCTGCAAGAAAATTTTGACTAAATGTTTAAAATTGGTCATTTGACCCCTCGTGGTAGGTTTAGTGTTAAATACATTAATTGAGAAAGCATTTTTAGAAATTCAACAACTAGTATCTGCCCAGAACTCAGCTAACAACGATCCCATTAAAGCCAATCGTACCATACGTCTGTCATTTGGTCGAAGCCGATTCTTTGGCGCCAGTTCTAAAAAACAACATTTCGCCAACAACAGTTCAGTGATCCTATGAGCCACTGGTTACAGTACATTCCCTCAGGAACTGAAGATAGTTATGTCTTTGTCAGCATTTGCACGGAAGTAAATCGTAGAAGATATGATCCAAATGTTGACATTATGTTTGGAGAGATTATTAGGTGGTCTTTAGGTGAGATTAAAATCGATGTATACTGAAAAACAAATCTACAAAAAGATAGAAATCTAAGATCGAAAAAATCGAAAGCAAATTTGCTCGATTTTCTCGAGTAAAAAAGATCGATCCAAAAAATCGGAATGGAAAAAATCGATCTTCTGAAAATCGATCCGAGATCGCCCAATCCTAATGTACATACCGCTGAAAACATGCAGATGGAACTCATTGAAAGGCAGTGTGATTTAGAGTTGCGTGACAAATTTGAAAACCATGATGTCTTGGATTTCTACTCCAGATTTGTTCCAGAAGCGCGATTTCCAGAACTAATAAAATATGCTCATTTTATTACTTCTTTGTTTGAATTCACAAATATTTATTAACAATTGTTTCAGTTATAAAAGAAGTGAAATCAAAGTCAACTAACAGAATCACTGACAGTCAGTCACTATCAGCGACTATCTCTCACATTCAAGCTGATTTAGATGAAATGGCTCAAAAAAAGTAGTTCGAGTGAAATCGAAACAGTGTTGGAATATGTTTGTTTTTAAGAATTTTCTTTATGATTTATGATTTTCTGCAGTCATGTAGTTCGATGTTTCCCTTCACTCTTACTAAGTTTCGTGATCCCATCAGTACTTGTTCGGCTTCCTAGTAACGATAAATATCAGTCTGTACGAGAAGTGCGGGAAAACGTCAAAATAGATCTACAAGCTGCTCAAACCGTTTTCTATCAATGAACGATTCGTGTTCCGTATAATACAACATTACAAAGAAACAGCGATAGGCCCAAAAAGGGACGTCCGAGGTCGGTACGGCTGCACAATGTTATCTATGTTGTTCATGAACGCGTTCAACGGAATCCTCTTCGGGAACAAAAGCGTTCATCAGTCGAAATTAATTGGATACATTAATTGGTGCATACATCGATGTGTGAGTCTTTTATTGACGCTCAGATTGAAGCGAATATGTTTGGAACGATGCAAAAATAACTCCTAGAACGGTTAAAAACGAGACTACCAGACTTCATCTCCACAAATGATTGGCCATTTGCCAATCCATAGGATTATTCACAGTTCTCATTGGAATTACCAATGGTAAAAGAATTCCATCGAGAAGCTACAGCGATTAACGATTGGCCTTGGAGTTTTCGACTCTGCGTGAAGAATTTTGCCATAAATGTTAGCTCTGGATACTTTTTTACCATCAATAAATGTTTTGGGTTTTTATCCCATGTTGTTCTCGAGTTATGAATTTTACAGGTATAGAACTACAGGGTGAGTAGTAATAACTGTCAGTGTTTTATAGACGTGTTTAATTTAAGATAGGTTAATCACAGATGTGTCTGCATATTTTTCGTTTAGAGAGTATTCAAATGTGAACATCCATTGCAAGTTTGGTTTGAATTTTCATTCGTTTAAGAGTCGTGGTAACCATGGACGCAAAAAGGGAGCTTGTGATAGGTGTGTTCTTGAAAAGTTTTGGACCGTGTGATATCTTAAAGAAGCTGAAACCACTCGGAATCAATGAAGGATTCATCTTTCGTACCATCTAGCGATATATGGAGAAAAATTTCCCAAGCCTGGTCGTAAACGCACTGTGAGGAGTCCGGAAGCCATCAAACGAGTAAGAGAGCGAGTTCGACGGAATCCTGCTCAGTCTGGACGTAAGATGGCCAAGGAGCTACGGATATCGCAGTCAACCATGAAGACTATTTTGAAAGATGATCTTCGATTGATTCCATACAAAAAAAACAACGGGTGCACGGTTTGACTGAAAAGCAGAAGGCTGGAAGAGTCGAAAGATGTCGGCAGCTGCTCAAGCGGCACGGTGGTAGTGAAATTCTGTTTTCGGACGAAAAATTGTTCCTGTTACAGGATCACCACAATCAACAAAATGATCGGATATATGCAGCACATCTTTCTAATATTCCTCGGGACCAGCTGGCTGTTCAAAGATTCCAAAATGTTTCCAGGGTGATGGTATGGGGATGTATCTCCAAAAATTTGAAGGTTCCCTTGCTGTTCATCGAACCTGGTGTTAAAATCGACACTAAATACTACATCGACAATGTTTTGAAGAACCATTTGCTTCCCATTGTCAGAAAACACTTCAAGAATACGCCATACTGCTTCCAACAAGATTCTGCACCGTCTCATCAGGCAAAAACTACACAGGCTTGGTGTGAGGACAATTTTCCGGATTTTATTTCTTCGAAAGACCTTGCTCTTCGCCTGATTTGAATCCTCTCGACTTCTCTGCATGGGGTTACATGCTTGGCAAACTAGGGAGTACCAAAGGATTGACAGTGGACACTTTCAAGCAACGTTTGGAGAAGGTTTGGAATTAAATGCCTCAGGATATCGTGCGTGCCAGCTGTAACGCTTTCCAACAACGATTGCGACTGGTAATTAAAGCAAAGGGAGGAAGATTCGAATTGGACTATTTTAAGAGAAATGTTTTGGATGTACTTAAAATAAAATACACTCTAAATTGAAATTTATTCAAGCGTTTAATTTTTGTGACCATTTGCTTTACTGGCAGTTATTACTACTCACCCTGTAAATGCTTTCTAATTTGAAATAAACAGTTAGCCAAAAAAAGTACTTATTGAATACGTATACCTAACATTTCATTAGGAATAGTAGTAAGAAAAAAATCATTGCGGCCCGCACCACGCTATATCTGGCCACCACTGTTATAACTACACCCAAACTAGCGGTGGCAGAAAACATGTCATCTTTGGCAGAAAAGATGCCATTTCCTGTGCATGAGAGTCAAATGCGCAAATAACGAGCTATTTTAAAAGCTTAAAAATGGTTTGTATGTATGCGAGCAGACATCTCTTTCTGTTTTTTTTCTCTTTTCATTTGGGATTGTGCAAAAAAAGAAAAGTCCATACGACGTCAATGGGGATCGAACCAAGGCCGGCTGAAATGCAAAGTTACTTTACACGACCACGCTATCCATATAGCTGCCAGCGATAACATTTTATGTTATCTTTCAGCTCATTTAATGTAACAAATCGGGATGCCAGAACATGTGCTAAAAATTAACTTTGGGTGTAGTGCTCAATAAAATAACGTTTTCAATTTTCTCCTAAAAGTAGGTTAGAAATTTGGTTCTTTGGTACACAGCCTCATGGAATGGGCCATGACAAAACAATCATAACACCATCTGGTTTGTCAAAGTGGGCGAACAAAATGGCAAATACGATTCACAATGTCACAGAAAGTAGAAGAATGGTTTTTCTCGTATTTTCAGCTATATGCATGTATTAAAAATTGTCATTTTTAATGTTATGTTAAATTGTCATTGTTATGTTCGGTTCCACTGACGGTTGCGTTGAATAAGAATGGATCTTTTAAATGAACTGACCTACACGGTTCATAGGTTGTAACGTGGTATGACTTTTCCTGCCTTTGTAAAGTATAATTAACCAAATAATCCGTGCTGTTCAATCAGCTGGGCAAATAAAAAAATCATTGCATGACGATTCGTGAGTTCCACCCACGCACAGCATCGCTTGCATAAGCTACATCTGTTTCTGGCTGTGCCGGCTAAACCCATACATTAACTAGTTTACGAAGTACCCAATGCATCTAGTGAGTGGGCTTTGCTTAGTGCTCCCGTAGATGCCGTCCTACCAGAGGCGGTGACACTTCTGCCTGCAACCACTTGTCGCCTCTTGTTCCACCCTTAGATGCTGCTGCTCCGGTTTTATGGCTAGCTTACAGCACACACTATCATAGACTCGTGAGAGCTGGCTGAAACGGAAGGCGAGCATTCTCGTGAATATGTATCCATCACATCTGCGAGGCGGCCACTGAAATGTCAGTCGCCTTCGTCAGTGTCCTTTGTTGGCTGGAAAAGCGCAGATCATTACCGAAGAAAATCTCGCGCGCCTAACTGTGTGTTCGTGGCTATTTTCATCTGGAGTTTCGCCCCAGCAATCGCTGGATAAGTTCCGGGAAGCATTTGCCCGCACGGTACCTTATTCCGAACAACGTCCGGACAATGTAGAATCTGTAAAATGACCCGAAAGTGATCCGAGTTTGCTTCCGTATGGTGGCACCATGTTCTGCACCTACACGACCAGCAAACGAGTTTTTCTAAAAGAAAATGAGATCCATATTTTCGTTATAGAGTGAGACATGAATAGTAGGGGGGATCAAGTAAAAAAGAGAGAAAAAATACGAAAATTAGCAGCAGAGGCAGCGCGTGGAGCTGGATGGAAACAAAAAGAGAAAAGTTGTATTGAATGTGAAAAGAGCAACTGGTGTAGTGAGAAAATTGGATTTTTCCTCGCGGGAGTGAAGCCAACCATTGGGTGGTTTGTTGGTGCCGAGGAAGTGAGAAATCGTGACAAAAACGACGTCGGGAATCGTTCAGAAGTGCGTTCATACATTCGTTTGACGAATGCAGAAATATTGTACACGTAGATTATTTGCGATAACAGCTTGTTCGACGTATAACACGCAACAGGAAGCTGGCTCGCGAAGTTCGCTTGCCGCCTATTCGAGACTATTAAAGGTCATCTAAGTGCTGTTTTGTGTAGCGAAGCACTTGGAAACACAGGGAAAAGAGTGTGATAATTTTTGTGATATGTGATAAGGAGGATGAAGTCCGGGAACTGAATTCGCAGTAGTGTTGGGCGTCGATAACCTTGACGATAGGAGGTGTTTTGGGATTGTTTTTGCAATGTTTTGGATACCAGAGTAAAAGTTATACGATATATTTATTGCAACAAAGACTGAATCAAACACAGCTGCACAAGAGTCAGCGTTTATGTACATACATGTGTGAGTAGGTTCCCACCGAGCACTGCATGAACGTAATTGCGCGCCAGCGAGAGTCCGCTTTAGTAATTGTGTGCAATGATTTGAGCCCTCCCCCACCCCACACGATTCAAAACAATCTCCGCGTGGAATGAAGTGTGACTGTGTATGGTTCACTGTATTATGCGTGTGATGTAAATAAAAACACGGGAATGAAACGAAACTTCTACTTCGTTTCGAGCCAGGAAAATAAAACAAGAGTGAATGAATGCAGCAGAGCTGATGCAAAAACGCTGCACAGGTTACCTATGTGTTCGATATAGTCGATCAATTGAGAAGCGATGAATTCTGTTTATTGAACTGTTCCATTTATACCGCAACTTTCATCCATACGCGTTTGTGGCCATGCCAATGCGAAAATATCGACCCACATTGACGACGTCTGCCAGCAGTAGTAGTAGCAACAGTAATAATTTGACCATTACGAATGTGACACCAACTATAACGACCCTGGCAGGCGCCACCAATCTAACCCATGTGGTAGCGCACCATCATCGCGCTGCTGCTCCTGCTCCCCAGAGAGTGGTCCACCACCATCATCACCACGCGGCGAATTGCAACTTGAATCTCATCTCCACTGCCACTGGGGCAACCTATCAGACCACACCACAATCAATTCCGTTACCACAACAGGCTCAGCAGGGCATACAAAGGACGATACCGGCTCCCCCGATACTCGATCCTCTGCCGCTATGTCTAGATGCGAACGGGACGTACCTCTGCACCGCCTACAATCCGCGATGCTACATCATACAGAAGGTAATTTATAAACTGCTCAAACAGTGTAAAAAATGAATGAATCGGCGGCCGACCAGCATGATCAACAAATAAACTTTTGTTTTCGCTCAACTTGTACAGGCGATAGCGCCCACGCGTACACAATATTAATGCTGCCCAAGCTAGGAAGCAAATACCCGACGCACGTGCTTCAATTATGCTCGAAAACATATGGTAGCAATTTTGCTTGCTGTCTTTAGTGCAAAACTGATGGAATGATGAATTATTCAATGTTTTAAGCTCGTCAAGCTCGACTGTACTTTTTATTCGATATAATAGGAGTACCGGTGAGTTTCTTCGTTTTTTTTCTCAAACATTAATGCTTTATTCTGCAGAAATGGTTGCAAATTTAATATTCAAAGTATTGCCCATCACTAGTCACAACTTTTTCTCATCTTTCTGGCAATTCACGGATCACTTTGCAGAAATAATTGGCCGGTTTGTTGGCTAACCACGAATCGATCCAATTTTTTTTTTTTTTTTTTTTATTAATTCGTTTATTTTTACAGGCTCAGTTACTTAAGTTTAAAGGAGCCGAATTCTTAAATATATTTTTAAAACTATATATATATAAACAATTTTCTTACATCTATGGTTAGTAAGGTGGAAAACCGATTACTCGCGGTGTACTCGAGTTTAGAAGGGTGACATATTTTTAGGAGAAGGATGGGATATAAGGAAATTGTAACAATGTTGATGAACACTCAATTCTTAAATCTATTCGTATATCTATAGTTTATTTACATTTCAACTTATTCTACTATTTATAGCAAGGGGACGAATTACCCGCAAAGGAAGGAAAGGAGGGTATAAGGATGTAGGGACAATCACACACGAAGATCTATAGCTTTAAGGAAAACATATATATGGGACATGTAATCAAGGTCTAACCGAGCCAACACATCTCTCACCGGCACATTGGGCTGTCTTCCTCGGGCCCGAAGGGAGTTTTCTAAATTCGATCTGGCGACCAGATACACCTCGCATGACCAAACAACGTGCTCGATGTCGTGATAACCTTGGCCACAAACGCAGAGATTGCTGCTGGCAAGATTGAAACGGAAGAGTAGTGCATCAAACGAACAGTGATTGGACATGAGTCGGGAGAAGGTGCGAATAAAGTCCCGACTCAAATCCAGACTTTTGAACCACGGTTTGAGGCTAACCTTTGGGATAATCGAGTGAAACCACCGGCCCAATTCATCTTCATTCCACTTGCGTTGCCAGTTAGCGATGGTATTTTTGCGAACTAAAGAATAAAATTCATTGAAGGCGATTTGACGCTGATATATATCGCCTTCAATTGCACCTACCTTTGCTAATGAGTCAGCCCTCTCATTACCCGGAATTGAGCAATGTGAAGGGACCCAGACAAAGGTAATGACATAACAGCGTCTGGTTAAAGCACTCAAAATTTCTCGTATTCTCTCAAGGAAGTACGGCGAGTGCTTTTCCGGCCTCACTGAACGGATAGCTTCGACAGAGCTAAGACTATCCGTTACAATGTAATAGTGTTCAACAGGTCGTGAGGCGACGCTGTCCAGCGCCCAGTATATCGCTGCCAATTCAGCAATATATACCGAGCAAGGATTCTGAAGACTGTGTGAGGTGCTAAAAAATACGTTGAACACTCCAAATCCTGTGGACTCATTCATAGAGGACCCATCAGTAAAGTATATATTATCACAATTGATACGCCCATACTTTGCATTGAAGATTGTAGGAACGAACCCCAATCTAAGATAATCTGGATTTTCATGGATTTTCTCCTTCATGAACAGATCGAAATGTACAGAGGAATTGATGTAGTCAGGAAAACAAACACGGTTGGGAATATACGAAGAAGGAACAACCTGCATAGAGGTGAATTCATGATATGAACTCATGAATCTAGAATGAAAATTTAGCTCGATCAATTGCTCAAAATTTCCGATCACCAATGGATTCATAACCTTACACCGGATGAGGAACCGAAGAGATAATAAATTGAAGCGATCTTTTAGTGGGAGTACGCCTGCCAAAACCTCGAGACTCATGGTATGCGTTGAGAGCATACATCCCAACGCGATACGGAGACAAAGATACTGAATTCGCTCGAGTTTAATGAGGTGTGTTTTGGCAGCTGATTGAAAACAGAAACTGCCATACTCCATCACTGAGAGAATAGTTGTTCGATACAACATTATAAGATCTTCGGGATGGGCTCCCCACCAGGTGCCGGTAATTGTACGGAGAAAGTTTATTCTTTGTTGACATTTTTTACTCAGATACCTAATATGGGCCCCCCAAGTACATTTAAAGTCGAACCAGACCCCAAGATACTTGAATGACATAGCATGAGTGATCGGTTCACCCAAAAGTTGAAGCTTTGGTTTTGCTGGTCTATGCTTCCTAGAAAAAACCACCATCTCTGTTTTCTCCGTGGAGAATTCGATCCCTAGCCCAATGGCCCAGGTTGAAAAATTGTTCAAAGTATCTTGTAAGGGTCCTTGCAGGTCGGATTCGTTTGATCCTACGACAGACACCACTCCATCATCTGCAAGTTGTCTTAGGCTGCAATTTTGTGTAAGGCAATTGTCGATGTCGCTTACATAGAAGTTGTACAAAAGGGGGCTTAAACATGAGCCCTGGGGGAGGCCCATGTAAGAGACCCGACTTACTGCCGAATCTCCGTGAGAAAAGTTCAAATGTTTCTCACAAAGCAAGTTATATAACATATTATTCAATAGAGGCGGCAGACCCCGAGAGTGTAATTTGTCTGACAAAACCTCTATTGAAACAGAATCAAAGGCCCCCTTTATGTCCAAGAATACTGAAGCCATTTGTTTTTTTTTGGCGTAAGCCATTTGAATTTCTGAAGAAAGCAACGCAAGACAATCATTCGTCCCCTTGCCCCTGCGGAACCCATATTGTGTATCTGAGAGTAGGCCATTCGTTTCAACCCATCGATCAAGGCGAAACAAGATCATTTTCTCCAACAATTTCCGTATACAAGACAGCATTGCTATTGGGCGGTACGAATTGAAGTCGGACGCGGGTTTTCCGGGTTTTTGAATAGCTATAACTCGTACTTGTCTCCAATCATCTGGAACAATATTATGCTCCAGAAACCGATTGAATAAGTTCAACAAGCGATGTTTCGCCACATCAGGGAGATTTTTCAGCAAGTTGAACTTAATTCTATCCGATCCCGGAGCAGAATTGTTACATGAAAGGAGAGCAAGAGAGAATTCTACCATCGAAAACTCGGAATCAAGATCGCACCTATCTTGTGGTATATCTCGAACAATTTTTTGCACAGGAGCGGAATCAGGACAAACCTTCCGTGCAAAATTCAAAATCCATCGATGTGAATATTCTTCGCTTTCATTCGTTGAAGAGCGATTTCTCATGTTTCGAGCCACTTTCCATAATTTTTTCATTGACGTTTCTCGTGACAAACCTCCCACGAAATTTCGCCAATAAGCACGTTTTTTCCCTTTGATCAAGTTTTTAAATTGATTTTCAAGGTCCAAATACGTCTGAAAATTTTCAGGGGTTCCACGTTTCCGAAAAGCTTTAAATGCATTCGATTTTTCTACATAAAGCTTGGAACATATGCTATCCCACCATGGATTGGGAGGCCTTCGACGAATAGTGGAACCTGGGATGGGTTTCGTTTGAGCGCGAACCGCGCTGTCATAGATCAAACGAGAAAGAAAGTTATACTCCTCCAATGGAGGTAAACCATCTCTGGAATTGATGGCTAGAGCAATCGCGTCCGAATATTTTTTCCAGTCAATGTGTCTTGTGAGGTCATATGCCATGTTTATAGATTCAGAAGAATTCGACCCAATGGTGATGGAAATTTTGATTGGCAAGTGATCACTACCGTTGGGGTCCTGGATTACATTCCACTTGCAATCTAACGATAGTGAATTCGAGCAAAGCGAGAGGTCAAGAGCACTTGGGTTAGCAGGAGGTTTAGGCACACGTGTTGTTTCCCCAGTGTTCAAAACGGTCATATTGAAGTTGTTACAAAGGTCATATATCAACAATGAACGATTGTCGTCGTACTGTTCCCCCCAGGCAGTTCCGTGAGAGTTGAAGTCTCCCAAGATCAATCGTGGCTCAGGAAGGAGTGAGCACATGTCATCAAGTTGTTTGCGGCTAACCGCAGCTCTCGGAGGCCAATACAAGCTGACAATACAGAGGTCTTTGCCTCTGATGTTTGCATGACAAGCAACAGCTTCGATCCCTCCAATAGGTGGAAGGTCAATTCGAAAAAATGAGTGGCACTTATTGATCCCCAATAGTACCCCTCCGTATCTGTCATCACGGTCCAAGCGTATAATATTAAAATCGTGGAAAAAGATATCATCTCGCGAAGAAAGCCAAGTTTCGGACAGAGCAAAAACATCACAATTGAAGTTATGAATTAAAAATTTGAATGTATCCAATTTAGGGATAAGACTACGACAATTCCACTGAAAAACAGTGATATCTCCGACCTCTCTATCTAAATTAGACATCAAGAGAGATAATCATTGCAAGGAGGGGCCATGTTTGCATCAATTGCTGTAAAATTGTCTTTAATACTGGAAGCATTGAGATGACAATGGTTCTGATGGAGTCGGAAACATTAAAACACTTGAAGATTTGATCCAAAAGGTCAGACAACTTTATAAATCCCGATTGGGAAGTTGAGCTGGACGGAAAAATAGGGACAGTTGGGGTTTTTGATGTCCCCTCGAGTGCTGGGTCGTTCGAAGATGAACTATTCCCACGGAAACCAGGAGGAACCTGATTTTGCTTGTCCGCTGCACTCGATTTTTTAGGCAAGCTAACTGGGGGTATCACCGGGGGGACTTGTTCTTGAACTTTGGGAGTGGTCACATTTTTGCGCCGGGGATTCCCTTTGAAAATAAACGGTGTGCCCCCGTTAGCTGTGTCCGCTTCCATTTCATCAACTGGCAACGTGGAAAAGCTATTGTGTGTTGAGATTGGTTGTTGTTGTTGTTGGGCCAGTGGAGAAGCGCCCTTTAAAATTTCCGCAAAAGTGCGCTTCGAGCGTTCCTTTAAAGAGCGCTTCTGTTTCTCCCAGCGACTCTTGTAAGTTTCACAAGCTGAGAGCGCGTGTGGGGATCCTCCGCAATATGGACACTTATGCTCAGTCGCACTGCAGGATTTCCCCTCATGTTGCTCTCCGCAAGTGGCACAGCGCTCCTTGTTGGCACAATAATCTGAAGTGTGACCAACTGACTTGCATTTGTTGCAAGTCATGGGCTTTGGCACGAAGAGTCGCACAGGTAGTCTCAATTTGTCCACCATAACGTAGTCAGGGAGGGCGGCACCAGCAAAGGTGACTCGAAACGAGTCTGACGGCGTAAATTTAGTTTGGTCCCCATCATGGGAGAGTTTCCCGAGTTGGCGACAGTCCAAGATCTTTACTTCCATTGAAGGAAGCTTCTTGAACTTGCCTTTTCCTTCTTTTTTTATTTGTTCGCTCGTCAGACCCGTTTCAGTTATCACCCCCTCAATTTCTACGTTATGGGAGGGTATAAATGTTCTATATTCGAGAGTGAAGTGTTGGTCAGCAACAATTTCGTTTGCGTGTTTCCGTTCATTCACGACAACCCGCAATTTGTTCGGTCTAACCCTGCGAATTTCAGATACAGAAGTGTATCTGGCCAGATCTTTCATGATCTGAATCACGTTAAGGCTTTTTCCTTTTGGTTTTGGCCGGAGGAAAACAACCCACGGGCCAGTTCCAGGTGCATCTTCTGGATAAACTCTGACACGTGGAGCGGAAACAACAGAGGGAGAAGACGAGGACGAGGATTGGGTTGGATCGGAAACATCAGAAGGGGGAAGCGAAATCGATGATGGTAGAGGGGGAGTGGAAGTAACAGTCGGTTCAGAAGGGAGGCTTGCTATTTTCTTAGAGGGGGGCTTGGAAGGATGAGCAGATTCGTCCCCAGAAGAATTATCTTCTTTTTGAGGGACTCGTTTATGTTTTTTCCCAGATCTTAAATGGGATTCATTATCGGAGATCTCCATCTCTGGAGATCCTCCACTATCCTCCATTTTACAAAAATTTCTGTCTTATTTCTAATATATTATTGATTTTAACAATATTCTCGAAAAAAAAAATAACAAAACAAAAATAAATTATGATAATAATATTAAACAATGAACAAATGAGTTGAATAATAATATTAATATTAAATATGTGTACCTTAAAATAAAAGTTGTTCCGATACTGCGCTCTACTGCCCTAACCAGGGAGAGACAGAGGCTACGCGCTATGGATCAACACAATAGCGCAAGAATAGCTCACACGGTCACGTGATGTTAATTCCCGTTAACGACAGCCACACGATGGCGATCCCGTTATGCCGATGTTCAACAGCCGCCAAGGGCTGCAAGCTGCAAGAGCGCTGCTTCCTTTGTTCCACTTCACAAAAGGTCAATTCGAAAGCGGACAGCAATGACCTTCACTCGTACACTATACCAATCGCACAATAGTAAAAGTGGCAACGCACAATAACGACACTGAACTTTACTCGTCAAGAGTTGGATAGCGAATGATCCAATTTATGACTTCATCAAAAATGGAGAAGTGCTGGTCAGGCAGGCCATGTTGCATCGATCGTTGTTTACGCTTCAACTTTTTGACATATACTGAAAAACACGCGCAATGACAGTAGCCTTCCAACGAATGTCTGGAAATTTGATTAATTGGAATAATAAACAAGTTACGCTATATGTTGTAAAACCTAAGAAACTTACCGGTACACCTAATACATATTACAAAGTACGTCACGTTTTCTTACTAAGCGCACGTTCCTGGGTCCAATCGCAGAACTGTTCATTGAACGATCTTCTAATCTACCCTTTAAAATTACTTTTTACTATAAAATTTCAGCACTTCTACCAAAACTCGACTTTCTTATATCAAATTATTTTCAGTCACAATTCTCGTGCCAGATTTGTCCGTTACATGGAATAAATGTTTGATACAGGAAGTATTACAGAATAAAGACAGTCCTAAATCGGACAATTCCTTTCTCGAGTTTTGCTCTTATCAACACATTCGGCGGTCCATTTTCATTTATATAGATAGAAGAAGATATGGGAGTGCGTTTTATCACATTAAAGTTCATTTCCACTTTCGAGTGAAGATCAATTTCGTTAGCGCAAACATCAAATGGACTAACAACACTTGTCAATATGTCATTGTAGAACATATGCGAATTGAATTAAAATTTTCAATTGTCATGTTTAGTTGGAATATGTTTGGTTGAAATATGTGTATTATTTTTACGGGACCCCCTCTCCATTCAAGAGAAGGGAGGGGTGTCATACCACCATAGAAACATTTCTTGTACCCAAAAACACTCACAACCCAAATTTGGCTCCATTTGCTTGATTAGTTATCTAGTAAAAGAAGTTTGTGTTTCATTTGTATGACAGCACCCTTGCCCTTAAAGAGGGGGTAGGTGTGTCGAACCACCATAGAGACATTTATTGCTCTCTAAAACCTCCAAAAACTTGTGGTTAAACTTGCTTGATAAGTTCTCGAGTTATGCACAAATTTGTGTTTGATTTGTATGACAGCTCCCCCTTAGACAGGTGGGTGGAGTGTCTAACCACCGTAAAAACATTTATTGCACTCTTAAACCTCCACATGTCCAATTTGATTTCATTTGCTTGATTAATTCTCGAGTAATGCAGAAATTTGTATTTCATTTGTATGGCAGACCGAGCCCCCGCCCCTACCCCTTAGAGAGGCAAGTGGAGTGTCTAACTACCATAGACACATTTATTGCACCCTAAAATCTTCATATAACTAATTCGGTCTCGTATGCTTGATTAATTCTCGAGTATTGCAGAAATTTGTGTTTCATTCATATGGCAGCCCTCCTTAGAGAAGGGGAGGAGTCTCGAAGTATCATAAGAACCTTTCCCGGTCCCAAAAACCCCTACAGACCAATTTTTCGATCGGTTCTGTAGTTTCCGAGTCCATAAGAATCAGACAGACATAAATCCATTTTTATATATTTAGATATTTATTTTTAAACATATCAAGAAACCAGTATCATAAAAAAAACAAAGCGAACTGGCTCTGTTGCAGGCATAAATATCTATTAATCGAACATTAAAAACAATGTTCCTACCCATATTGACATTAACGTAGTCATAGTCTCAGCTTCAGGTCCAACGTTTTTTTTTTCCAAGGCATGTCAAGAAAATTTCCGACCCGGGAAGATCCGTGACTGATTGGAATTGAACCCAATATCCAAAAGTTTCTACTTAGAATATAAAAGAGATCTGCTACAATCAGAAATAATCGATATAACCATCTGATGAAAAATAGTTCACGACAATTCTGAATGAGCTACCCCAATTTCAGTTTCCACTTCAGACCCTACAGAAAAAAAAAGTGTGAGCTACTTCAAAGTTTTTTGAATTTACTCGCACTCGCATCCCTCAAAACGTCAAAAACTGAATTTAGCGCTCGAATCAGGGATGCCAAATCTTTACATTGTCTTTACATGTCTCTATTTTTAAGATATTTGAAATTTGAAAATGGTTCTAGTTTCACTCATGTAGGTATAGCATTCCTCATGAGTGTATCTTGCGTTGTATTTGTGGAGTGATTAAATCCAACAGTTTTTTTTCACTTTTTCAGGTGTTATTCACAACACTGCTCTGTACTCTCGGAGATCATCATCGTAGAGTTACTTCAATATTGTATTTGTTTCTCCTTTTCTTTGCATCCAATTCCTGGCTCGAATCCTTTTTTCTTTCTGCTTTTTCCGGATAGTACCTTCAGTTCAAAGAAATTCAGCACAAAGTATTTTTAAACACGGCCAGCGTATGTTTCGCGATAAAATTGTGTAATGTTAATTTAACTGAAAACCTAAGACGAAAACTGCCAATAAAGAAGTCGATTTCGGATCAATCATCTGACAAATTTGGATCTGATTGCTGTTTCTGACTATTTGATGGACATTTGAAAAATCGCCTGGCATCTCTGGTAAACCTGTGCCGTAGTATCTAGTTTCTTGCCAGCAGCTCACATTGTGTGAACGGACAAGGCGAGTCAACGATTTGTCAAGCGAGTTCACCGGGTCAGTAGCTGCTCATTGTGAAGTCAGCTACTAGCAACGTATAAAAGGGCCTTTAGTCCAAGCCAACCCACTGCAAAACTGCGTAGACAACGCTCGTTTTTTTTCTTTTTTCATCATCATTACGAACATGGCAGTTTGAGATATCTGCAAACAAAATTAAAATTTCAATAATTAATAAACATAAATAAATTATTTTACAAAAAAATTCGAAAACCTGTTTACAAAACAGATTTGTGACAGTGACAACGATCGCCAAATAAAAAATCGGTTTGATGAGACCTACGCTGCCGTTCTACGCATAGTTGTCCCATGTTACTTTTTGATAGGGTTACCGTTTGTCCTGATTTAGAAGGACATGTCCTGATTTTGAGATCTTTTCGGGGCGTCCTGATTTATTTTCCACAATCTAGCCTTTGTCCTGATGTTCATGAGAAATTCAATTTTGTTGCAGAATCAGAATTATTTTCAGTGTATCATACTTTTGAATAAACCGTTTTTATTGAAAACCAAAGTTTTGTGAGCATATAAAGAATAGCAGGTAGATCTTCCACAAGATCTTTCAACTGTTTTGTTTTGATTCCAAGTTAATTTTTTTTTCGAATGTCTACGCGAAAGTGTCATTCCACCGACAAATTGCGCCAGAAGTACCCCTTTTTCACAAAACAATTTGAGGATTATGAGGCCAACGCTGTATATGTGATTCATTAGTGTCGGTGACTCATAGCGGTATTTAGATTCAACCACTTTGTCGAAACATAAGTTCGAAATCAACAATGAAACATTACAGGTAGATCTGATTAGGAAAAGCATATCCAAACATCGAAAAACTGCCAGAATATTCGATTGGCATCCACTTCCAAATCCATGCTTAACTATGTGGTGTAGAAATTCAGAGAATAAATTTTGCTTCTCACTAATGGAACACGAAGAATACGCGAAATCCAATTGTACTCACAACAATGCCATAGTGGAACTAATGAGATTTTTTTTTTCAAACTTTCCCTCAAAGTTTTTCAAAAATATCAAAATTTTTCTCACCATAACATTAATCTAGGGGCAGAGACAAGTACAACAAAATGTACTGCTCAAATTGGACCATTCCTTACTCGGGTTTTACGCTTAGCATCAAATTTGACCTTTCATTTTTATTTATATAGGTAGAAGATATAGGAGTGCGTTATTTTGCCTGAAAATTCATTTCCACCTTCGAACAAAGACCAATAGCGCAAATAGCGCAAACATCGAATGGGCTAACAACGCTTATCATGATGTGATTTTCGAACATATGAGAATTCTCCGACTCCGAATTTTCCGAACTTCATTCAGAGTTTTCCGGAAATTTTCCGATTTTTCTCTCCACTATATTGATCTACGGGAAGAGACGATTACAACAAAATGAAGAAGGCTAAAATCTGACCATCCCTTCTTTGGGTTTTCCGCTTACGAACAGATTTTGCCTTTCATTTTTATTTATATAGATATCTCAATAAACCACAAAGGTTTGGTCATCATCGCAACTGTGACAGGTGTCCTGATTTTCAACTCCGCCTAGATGGTATCCCTACTTTTTGACAATATCCACTTTTCTTCATAAACCGATGTTTTTATCCTTAATCTTTCGGAAAAACACGAAAAAAAATTATTGTTTGTTTTCAGCTTTTAAAAAAACAACATCGAGCTCAATTGTCCCATGTTGATATTCTAAGCATAAATGTACCAATATGTATTTTTCGTAGATCTATATAAAATGAATCGGTTCAAGAACAAGAATGTTATGTCAAGCTTTCAGCAGGGTTAAAGTTAATAATAATTTGTTGCCCCTCTAACCTCGAGTAAACCGCGAGTAATCGGTCGAAACCTACTAAACATAGATTTAAGTTGAAATTCTGTAAAAACAAATCATGAATTAGTGGCTCCGCAAAGCTCATGCGATTGAGCCTTACAAATAAATGAATTGAAAAAAAAAAAAAAAAGTTAATAATATTTATTATTGATGCAATCGTTTCTGGGTTGGAAGAACGGACTAATTTTCAAGCAAATAAAAGAAGTTTAACAGGGCGCGTGTACATCTTGCGAATGCCTAATAACAATGGGATTTATATTCTGCAAAGGTATTGCAGATCACTCCCTTCTTCGTAAAACGAAGATTTTAGGCCTAATTTCGGAAAAAACACAAAAAACTTATTGTTTGTTCCCAGTATTTTAGAAAACAACATCAAGTTCAGTCGTCTTATGTTGATATTCTAGGCATAATTGTTCCACCATGAATTTTCAAACCCGTAATCAAGTTTGATTGATTCAAGCGAAGGGAACATTTCACATTTCATTAGACAATAGTTCACAGCTTATTAAAACCCTGGTGTATTGCAAAACTGAAATGCTTAAAGCTTCTGGTAGACAAATATGATACAAAACATTGATTGAATTTTTCTCAGTTGCTGATTTTGGAACATGGGACAACTATGAGTAGAACAGCGAAAAACTTTTGCACGTGTGTAGGTATGTTTTTGAGTTCATATATTTCTTTTATTTATCAATTCCTTCTCTGTTTTTGCCACAAAATTGTTGGAGTAGATCTTACGATTCAGGTTTGCCCAGAAATTCTCGATGGGACGCAGCTGGAAGACATTGGGCGGGTTCACCAACTTGGGTACCACATCGATATTCAACCGATGAACGACGCAACTTCCGGCAGGCACTTCGTACTATAAATTTCCCCGTCAGTCCGAAGCTAAAGAAGAGCGGCTTTGACATTCCCTTCTCGCTGATTGTCAGCCACAGCAGCACTTTCTTGGGGAACTTGGCGTGTGAAATAAACTTCACTTCGGAGCTCACTTCCTTCGTAGGGGAGTAAAATACGAAGTTCCCTGCCAGTCGTTGCCATTCAGAGTGAGATAGGATTCGTCGTCCATCACTACCGCCAGGTCGCGATTCACCGGGAAAATCGATTTGACCATCTTATTCAGCCGCTGCCGCTACGTCATTGCCTGCAGCTCCGAGACTAGTGGACGGGACTTCCGCTTCCTGACATGTATGTCCATATTCGCCAGGTACTTTTTCACTGTTTGGCCGGTTGCACCGACCTCCCGGCCAAGCGCACGCAGCGATGTAGCCATTTTTCCCTCGATCTTCTTCTTCAGCATCCTTTGGAGCTTCTTGTCGCTCAGGGTCTTCGGTCGTCCTAAACCGGATTTTCTTTCGATGCTCTGATTGTTGTCCAATAGTGCCAAGATGTTGTAGATGCTGGAACAGGCGTATCCGGCATCCACAAAGCGCCGCACGAAGTCCGTTTTCGACGCGGTGGGGTAGCGTTCTTTGAACGCGCACACTTCTGAACGGAGTAGCTTCACTGTTTTCGTCATCACGGTTAGAGTTCGACTGATAAAGCAGTATTTTTTTTCTGCTGACTCATGGGTTACTATGATTGATGCTGCATGGGTAGTTTCGTCAGTGCGTCATTACTCGAGAATTAATCAAGCTAATGGAACTAAATTTTGCATGTAGATGTTTTAGGGTGCAATAAATGATTCTATGGTATTTAGATACTCCTTCTCCCTCTCTTAGGTGGGGCTGCCATAAAAATGAAACACAAATTTCTGCATAACTCGAGAACTAGTCAAGCAAATGAAACCAAATTTGGCATGTGGAGGTTTTTGGGTGCAATAAATGTTTTTATGGTGGTTAGACACTCCACCCCCTCTCTAAGGGGGAGCTGCCATACAAATGAAAGACAAATTTCTGCATAATTCGAAAACTAATCAAGCAAACGGAGCCAAATTTGTGATGCGAATGTTTTATGGGAAAACGAAACGTTTCCATGGTGAATAGACACTTCTCTCCTCTCTCTTGGGGGGGGGGACTGTCATACAAATCAAGCATACATTTCTGCATAATTCAAGAACTAATCAAACAAACTGAACCAGGGGGAGGTGGCTGCCCTACAAATGAAACACAAATTACAGGGGGCATACAAACACAAACTTCTGCATAACTCGAGAACTAATCCAGCACAATTTGGGATGTGAGGGTTTTTGGGTATGAGAAATGTTTTCTATAATGGTATTACACCCCTCCCTCTTCTGGAATGGAGAGAGGGGCCCATAAACATATTACACATATTTCAACCAAAAATATTCCAACCAAACATGACAATTGAAATTTTCGGAAAACTCTGAAGGAAAAAGGGAAAATTCGAAAACTAAATTCCCATATGCTCTACGATTACATATTGACAAATGCGGTTAGTCGCAGAACTCGAGGAAGGAATTGTCCGATTTAGGGCAGTTTCTATTCTATCATATTTTCTGTATAAAACATTTATTCCATGTAACGGGGAAACATGTTATTTGCAAGTGGTTGAAAAATCTTGAACGAGAATTGTGTCTGAAAATAATCTGATATTATAATGATGAGTTTTGTTAAAAATACTAAGAGTTTTATAGTAAAAGGTAAATTCAATGGGGTCGATTAGAAGATCAATCAATGAACAGTTCTGCGATTGGACCCATGAACTTGCTCATAGTAAGAAAACGTGAATGTTCGAAGGTATTGATAACAAAAAAACAAATTTTGGGCGGGACAAAGTTTGCCGGGTCAGCTAGTATCGTAAATAAAAATTAAAACATGATGTATGTATGAAAAAATAACATTCTAAAATTACTGTTAAAAAATCTTACTCAAAAATTGTATTTAATATTAAAAACATTTATATCTCAAAACACCTCCCCTTCGATATTTTTTTATATATTTTTTATTGGAAAGCTCTTCCAATTTAACAAAGTTTGACGTACAGTGGTGCCGTAGTAAACTCACAAAAATGGAGATATTAATTTTCGATTTTTTTTTTAAATTTCAATACATTGTGAACTGTATAGAAATTTCACTAACATTATTTTCACATTAAAGAAATGATTAGGGGTAGTGGGGGCAAATTGGTCATGGGGGGCAAAGTGGTCACCTACTTGTTCGATAGTATAACTATTGACTATTGACACCGTTTTGATAGTCACCTTATGTTTGAAAAATTTAATGACTTTTGAGTCACCCTGTACTTCAGTAGTACTGTCATATGTCAAAATATAAATAAAAACAGAAATTGCTCTCACGATAGCCATTCGGCCGTAGTTCTGTGCGCATGGTATAGTAGCATAGAAATTACTTTGATGTTTGGGGGCAAAGTGGTCATAACATAGTGGTGGTCATAGGTACATAACGACTTACAATGTTCTGTTTACTAAAGCTAATATACCTTATCACATTCTGCTCTTGAAGAGGTTTCGTGGCTTTGACCCTGGAAAAATATGTCACTCCAACTAAACCAAGCCTCATTTTGCGAAACGTTATGTGTTTCTTACAAAGTTTTTGTATACATCAGAAAATTTAAATTGAGACTCTAGGAGAATAGACCAAGCTTATTTCATACGTGTACCTGTTATATAGAATATGATTTGAACAAATTTGGACGAAAAAAACGCATAAATCTATGACATTTAGCTTGATATGTGTGAGTGACCACTTTGCCCCCACTAGGTGACCACTTTTCCTCCAAGCAAAAAAAAGATCGATTTTTCACCTTTTTTTCTAATGATGAAAAATGTACTATTTTGATCCCCTATATATTGAAAACGGCTAGTCCGTTTTTCATGTAAAAATCGCATGTAGATAGCATTTTTTATGTTACTTTTCTTAAATGGTTAAGATTTCACAAAGCACTGAAATTTCGTTAATTTTCAATTCATATCTCTATTTTGGTGTGTTTACCACGGCACCACTATACGTCAAACTTTGTTAAATTGGAAGGGATTCTCAATAAAAATATGAAAAAAAAATGTCAAAGGGGAGGGGGATGTTTTGAGATAAAAAATGTTTAAAAATAAATTTAATTTTTGAGAAAGATTTTTTAACAGTTCATTTAAAATGTTATTTTTCTTAACTAGTGTTCGAAACGATGTTCGACCGGGAAGCACTATTTTATTGATAAACAACGACGGAAAGAATCGATCAAACAGATAGGTCTTTTTCGAAAGTTATCTCGCATATATTGTTGAATAAAGATGTGTTTTTTCGAAATGTGTATTTAACGTGTCCCCGTGGACATTATCAAGAACCTCTCCCCCCTCCGATGGACAAGCGTGGACATTGTGGTACCCCTACCCCACTAAAGTTGTCCACGTGGTATGTGGACAGCCCCTTATTAATCGTATTTAATAATTAATTATTTTTTTATTTTTTTCAGCTCACTCCCGCGCCAGTAAGTTGCATAACTTACGAAATTACACCAGTGGACCAATTCATGGCGTTCCCAGTGACAAGTGTTCCCAACACTATTGGTTCACCATGTATTGAAGAAATCACCAACTTTCCAAAGTCACAGCCAGCAACTGTGGACTTTGTACATCGTCAGCAACCGCAACTGTTGCAATACGGTGATAGTGTCGTCACGAGTGCCAATAGTTCCAACGTGATAACGTCAACCAGTAGCAGCTGTTTGGGACGTAATAGAAACCCCAGTGCATCGAAGAGTTCATCTAGTGGCCATAACGAATTGTTAAGTGTGATAGAAGCGATTGGAGCTGGAGCTAGCAGTAAGACTGAAGTAGTATCGATACCAACGGGGTGTACTCCAAAATTCACCTTCATAGGAAATAGTGTTTCGGCGAGTAGTGGTGTACCGGAAGTGACTGAACCACTGGTGGCCGAATTAGTAGAAGCGGGAGAAGAAGGCGCCATTAAAGTACAAAATATGCTACAGCCAACCACCTTGGCAATAAGCAGTCCAACGGGAAGCGGGTTCGCGCCATATAGCTACAAGCCTGGAAGCGTAACGACAGGTGGGTGGATTTGTTTTTATTTGATGCAATTGTGCGAAAACTATTAAAATGTTTACATATTTTGAGTAACTGTAACAGTATTGGAAATAATGTTATTTTTTGTACAAATGAACACAAATGAATTATAGCTTAAATTGCTTTGCAAGTGGATTTGAAACGATTGAACTATTAAGGGAAACACCTACTCTAGAAAGTAGAAAAAATGTTTTTTTTTTGTTTTCAGTATGCTTACACCTTCAGTTGTACCGAAAGGATTTTCCGATATTTCACCTCGTTAAAAAGTTACATCAAAAACTATGGGGTCGCCTCAAATGAAATAACCAAGCTGCACGAATCTTTAATGGCATTTTCCTCGGAACTCCGTTTTCTCTCAACTGGTGGGACGTTTATCTCAGAATCAAGTGGACCGATTTGGTTGATTTTTTTAGCATGTAAAAATGAATTATCCAAGTAGAAAATTCTTTGATATCTCAATTTTTAATTTTTTTTTTATTTTGAAATATTTTATTGTTGAAAAACAGCTAAGTTTCATTCAAATGGCAATTTTGGCAATTTTCCGATTTTGCAAAAATCACTATGTAACAATGTTGATAATTGTTCATGTTCATTCATTGTTTTTCATTTCTAAAGAAAATCGCACAAAAAAAAACGAAAAGGCAATATGTCGCAACCAGGTGTATGACACGATTATCGCTATCTCACTCTACCTACCGTCACCGCCTATCTCACTATCCCTCTGCTGTAAAAGTTCATCATCGACATCACGATATGTCAGATGGTGGTAAATTGGTAATTCGCGATAACGTCGACGTCTGGTGGCGACTTCAAGTTTGAGTCATAATTTGGGTCCCAAAATCGTTAGTGTAATCTCTACCAGATTAGAAGACACGAAGCTGATTTTCAAATTTTAAAATTTGAATGAAAATTTTCACATTATGTTATTTAATTATTAGAAACACGTATTTCTGACTTTCATTCAACCATATGGTCATACAATTCCAACATTGTTGCTGATTTTTTTCTTTATAATATAAAGTTGTCTTCATAAACATTTTTCGTATGAGACTTTTTCCCCACCTGCAAACAAAAATGTTTTTAATTTAAACAGAATACTAATTTGATATGGGAAAGCTAATTTTCATTCATAATTTTAATTTTGAAAACGTTCACTTCGACTGAAAATCAGCTGTTCTTTGACGCTCCCCTAAACTAGTAAACGAAGCTCACTGCCGTCAACGCGGATCGCTGTTTTGAAGAAAACAAATACTTCTGACGTGTGAGATGTTGGCATCAAAAACATGGCGGGTGCCATACGGCTGGTCGCAACGTATAGAAGTATAGAATTTCGGTTTTGAAATATGTCGAATACAAGTGAAAACTTCAAGCAGCCCTGCAAGTTTTAACGATAGTGATTCCGAACGGCAGATGGCGCCACAGTATGCAATCACATATCAGCGCTCAGAGTTCCTTTCCTTCTTCTCCACACACATATGTGAGTGAAATAGTGAGAGATATGCTCTCTCTCACAATTACATTACGAGCTGCAGTTCCATCAATGATATTCAATTTTGTGACCGTTTTGCATTGAAACATACACTAGTGAAGCTCCAATGGAAAATCACCATACAAACAATGATTCATTTAATAAGGTGTTTAAGCAACATCAATATGACAAGAAACTCTTACCGGCAATATTCTTGCGAGGAGCCGAAAATTCGACGAAAATGGGTGAAATTATTTTGTTCGTATTTTCATTCGTCTAGAGTTATCTTCTATTCGCGTTGTTTCCACGTCTATTCGTAACAGTTCACGATCTGGTACTAAGCAGTGATGCCATTCGCGTTGTTTCCACATCCATTCGTAACAGTTCACGATCTGGTACTAAGCAGTGATGCCATTCGCGTTGACGGCAATGAGCTTTGAAATTGAATGTTCCGGGCGTAAAGCCAAAATGGTAATGGGTAATAGGTGAAATGCACACTAAAAATCCTGAATGAAAATAAAATTTTCCCATATTAAATATCCATTTGATAGAGTAAATCGTTTTCTGCTGGTGGTAAAAACCTTGGATAGGAATTGTGTCTAACAATTATTTGATATAATTTATATATGATAAAGTTTAAGTAGAAATATCAGGAGATGTATAGAAAATTGGTTGAATGGCGGTCAGGACTTCGTGTTCTCAAATATTACCGAGTAATACTTTTTCTTCAAATTTCAACAATTCAAAAATGCCTTCGGGATTGCTAATCTGCTACAGAGTATCCTTGTCCACGCCACGGTAAATATCGACAGAGTACCTGCGATTCCGCGAATCATTGCATTTTTATTGGACTTTCTTTCTTTGTTTTTAAGAGGTTTTAGACTTTGCAGTTCATTCGCCTCTTAAAATTTTATTGGACTGTCCGGTAAATCCATGCCATCACTGATAACAACCAAATCGATACGCTGATCAATAATGGCCCTTGACAAATGACACGTGAATTCAATCAGAATAACTACAGACATCTAGAGCCATCGTTTATGAGCATCTGGTAAGCTTGATTACGTGAATCGCATGGGCTCCACACAATTTGGATCGCACCTTTTGCGACACGCTTTAGCAATGAAACTAAAATTTGTTTTAAAACAAATCGTGACGATTGATGGAAAATGGATTGATTGTTTCTGATCAAAACAATATAAATCACACAATATTTTATAAAATCGATTTATTCAAAATTAAAGAAACAAATTTTCTTTAAGGTGGCCGTACACTGTTTGCCCGGAGGTCAAATATTTGATATTTTTTGACAGATAAAGTTTGATTTGATATTTGTACAAACACTATTTTGTTTGCCACTCTTCAATTTTCAACAGTAGTAAACAATATCAAACACCGAACATGGAAAAAAATCAACTGAAATATTCAAGGTAACCTAACAATGTACCGACAGGTTCAAAGAACAGACTGAAAAAATATTTTAGGCATCCAATAATTGAATATTTGCTTGTCGTGTTTTGTGTACAATATATTTGATCAGTACACGTTGACCAAATTTTATCTGTCAAAAAGAGTCAAATATTTGGCTTCGGTCAAACAGTGTATGAGCACCCTTACTGTTATTATTAAGCTCTTGTTAAAAGTTTCAAAGTTGTTATAATACACTGCTTGGCCGATTCATTTTTTTCTGTTAATTTGCCGAAGACTTTGTATGCTTTCTATAGATTCATATCAAATGAGTCATAGAATAAATTCGTACGACTTCTCCATTTACTTGCTAAAGTCGATGTGACATTGGATCGAAGTACGCACGAAAATTTAATTGTACGATAACTGACGAAGAGAAACAAACTATTTTGATCGCTAGAAGCTGGCGAAATCGAACGAAGCAAGGGGGAAGCAATGTAACCACACCAATACAATTCAATGTGGTTGTTTACTTTCACTATTACATACAATTCGTATGGCCACATTTCCGCATCCAATGTCACCGCCGCCTAAGCGTTGTTGAATGCATGTTCATTCAAATAACATGTAATTTTTAAAGATAAAAACTCCTACAGTAAGTTACCTCTAATTCAACATACCGGGGCACATCTCATTGTCGCTTTACAAGAGATTGTGTCATATAATTGGAAATTCGCGACTTTCAATCTGATTCCATAATTTGGGTCCCAAACTCGATGTTAACAAAAGTGTCCAGTTAGATGCAAAAATGTCCAATTATTCGTGTCGCATTATTGGTCTGTCCAATTAGTTAGATGTCGAATTAGAGGTAACTTACTGTACACATATAAAATCACCAAGAAGCCTGTGTCTCCTGCATTTCAAGGTATCCTAGCAAAAAATCATCTATCGCACTCTCATCAGTGCAAAACTGAGGGTTTATGTTCATGTTTTTTTTTTGGACGGGTAGTCTTTTAAAGTTGGTACAACGTAAATGAAGTATTCTTCACAGGTAATACAATTTTGTTAACGACCCGGCAATAAAAAATAATCCTGGCTGACGACTGTGCCTCATAACAGAAGATTACTCGCTTTGCTTTTCATCTGTACCTGGTGTGTTCTTGTTATTTTGTTCATATCAAATGAATCATAGAATAAATTCGTACGACTTCTCCATTTACTTGCTAAGGTCAATGTGACATTGGATCGAAGTACGTACGAAAATTTAATTGTACGATAACTGACGAAGAGAAACAAACTATTTTGTTCGCTAGAAGCTGGCGAATTCGAACGAAGCAAGGGGGAAGCAATGTAACCACACCAATACAATTCAATGTGGTTGTTTACTTTCACTATCCAATGTCACCGCCGCCTAAGCGTTGTTGAATGCATGTTCATTCAAATAACATGTAATTTTTAAAGATAAAAACTCCTACAGTAAGTTACCTCTAATTCAACATACCGGGGCACATCTCATTGTCGCTTTACAAGAGATTGTGTCATATAATTGGAAATTCGCGACTTTCAATCTGATTCCATAATTTGGGTCCCAAACTCGATGTTAACAAAAGTGTCCAGTTAGATGCAAAAATGTCCAATTATTCGTGTCGCATTATAGGTCCGTCCAATTAGTTAGATGTCGAATTAGAGGTAACTTACTGTACACATATAAAATCTCCAAGAAGCCTGTGTCTCCTGCATTTCAAGGTATCCTAGCAAAAAATCATCTATCGCACTCTCATCAGTGCAAAACTGAGGGTTTATGTTCATGTTTTTTTTTTTTTTGGACGGGTAGTCTTTTAAAGTTGGTACAACGTAAATGAAGTATTCTTCACAGGTAATACAATTTTGTTAACGACCCGGCAATAAAAAATAATCCTGGCTGACGACTGTGCCTCATAACAGAAGATTACTCGCTTTGCTTTTCATCTGTACCTGGTGTGTTGTTCTTGACTTTTATTCAACAGGAAGTCTAAAATAACAGATTTCCATAAAGCTAACGTTAATACCTGAGTCATATAGTAGTCGTTGTCCTACAATAAATATATACTGAGAGGCTTTAAAACTTAGTTTTACTAACTAATCGCTCTACAATACTTAAGAGATATCCACTACAATATCTTTGACCTATCCACCTCCAAGAACACTAAAAAATTTTATTTGAATTTATCCCAAATATTGAATGTTCTAGCCTCATAAAATATTAGCCACCCTTGATTTGAACTGGTTCGTCAAAACATCGGAAAACTGCACCAATATTTATTTGCAAATGATAAAACAGAAACAGTAGCAGTAGCTAAGAGGCTTTGAAAGATTTTTCACAATTTTGACCACTTTCAAAAAACGTGTAATTCTATTACATATAATACCCATTTGCTATAGGATAGTTCATTTTCGTTCATAATATTCATTTTAAAGGCGTGTGTTATTTCACATGCAAATTCAACAGCATTTTCGCTCCACATCAATGTGGAATATGTGTGCAATAAATAGGGTAGATAGGGGCAATATGGTCCCCCTAAGAACGAAACGTCCTAAATCATGTATGAACATTTATAAATTATGCTACATATATAAACCTCATGATTTGAAACCTTATTGATCGATGTACATTGTATGAAAATGCTTTAGGAAAGATTCATGATGAAAATTTACACTTTTAAAAATGTATTCCATTTCTGTCGATCGAGAGCACTACGGGGCAAAATGGGTCACCATGCGGGGTAATATGACCATTTTGGTTGATTCAATCATTTAAGCATGTTTTCGCTAGGAAATAACGTAACAAGTTCATATAACGAAAGTTTATTCTATTCACGTATATTTCATTCAGTTTGTATGTACAAAAAGTAAAAATGTGATCAAAGTGATTGGACTGCAATTTTACGTTACTCAAAGCAGAAACAGAGAACATTTGTGCAGTTACATACCCACGAGTGGCATCGATAGCATTGGTTCCATCCATCGCAGTCCGTAGAGAAATTGAATTGTGCCCCACAGTAGCAACATAGAGTGCCCTGTGGAATATTTTACGATCGTTATTCCGTGTTCAGCACTCAGCGCTCAGCTGAAGTTATAGCGCTTTTCTGCCTTTTTCCCCGCATTGATAGAATTTTGGAATTTCTGGTCTGTACCTGTTGAATGAAGATAATAATTTTTAGTTTAATCCGTTCTCCTATTGATAAAAAATAGTTACTGGAATCACTGATGTCTCATCCACGTTGAATTGCCCTACTGGTGGAATTTCGTATTTCTGCTGTACGTCCTCCAGTAAATCGTAGAATTTCTCGACTGCAACGCGATTGAATCCTTGTGCCCTGGTGGCGGAGATTGCTTTTTGTGTCCAAAGTGAGAGTTGTGGGTGGCGCTCTCCAAAACCAGCCAACTAATCCATTCCGGCTAATTGCTTTTGGCTATTGAAATGGTGAGAAATGTCATCTTTCGGCCAAATCGTACGCCAGCTTCCGGATTCCTTTCGCCGTAACACTGTAGAACCGTTGTTCCATAGAGAGAATATAACCTACAAACTAAGAGAACTTCCGTCGTTAAAACATTACTAAATGATCCGAGTTGCTGGAGCAGCAAAGGATCTGCGCAACGTAAATAACGTTTGAATATTTCTCGCGGGACACAATACACTAAGGATGCCGCTTTCAAGCTGGTCTATGACCACTTTTTACGTTCGTATATTCTGGTATAATTCCACACAATGATTCCACATCTAGTTATTTCCAACTATGTTTACAAATTTTGACACCAGTATTTACAGGTTATATTGAAGAAATACCTGGTCATAATGCCCCAAGCAGCTATGCCCATTCCGCCCCGTACATTTACGTTCAATGAAAATAAACTGTTCTTTTACATGAAACGGCAAAGCAGCGCCATAAATCAGTGGAAATGTTTAGAAATAATACCAGTACGAATTGATATAAAGAGCAGAGTAATAAATTTCAGTATGAAGCGTACAGACCTTATTTCGTTGACTGCTTTTTTATATGGTTTTCGTGATTATCAGTTAGTGTGAGATTTCCTTCAATATCTTTATAAAACAGTTGAATTTAAATACGGTTTACACAGAGATACTTAAGTAGAATATTTCTAACACAATTGTTTGAAAATAAGTGTCATTGGTTCAATAACAAGCCCAAACGAAGGATGGCCCATCTCGCCCCGCCTGGTCATATTGCCCCTATCTACCCTATATGTTTGAAATTGGATTTTTCCTTATTTGTGAAACATTCATTATCTATCTAAATTGAATTCATTAAAATTATATATTGGTTGCAAAAAAAACCCAATGACAAATTTAAAAAAATCCAACGATCAGGAAGAGCACTGATACTGACTACCTACTTTTTTTTTACTTTTTCTTCGACTTCGAATGAAAATACTTCGACTATGCTTTATTTCTCCCATATTCCAGAGTTTTCTGTTTTCAATCTATGCTACATCAATGATTTCACGAAAAGAAACCTTCGTCTCTCGACTGCATGTAGCAGGAACCTAATTGTGACGTATCGAGTAATAAAGGTAATAAAAGATTTCTGCAGAAGGATAATTTTTCGTGGGTGAAATTCTGATTCGTCCAAAAACGCAAATGAACAAAATCCGAGTCACGAAAACGTTTGTTCCTTCGATCGAAGTGACAAAAATGAAATCTGTATCTGCCAAAATGTCACTTGGGCCCTTATGATTTGAAACACTTGTATTAAGCGATGAAGGAATGTAGTTCGTTCATTTTTATTATTTTGAATATTTTTTGTATAACAAAACATTCTTTATGTAGTTATTATAAGAAAAGTAACACTTTTCTCCTCCTATTTATTATATTTCTTTTGACAGTTCTATTGGATTTTTTTTGACAACCAATTTGATTCTATCCGCATGACCCAAGTTATAACCAAGACGGGTCTATGGTACTAGGTGAGGCCGTTTCGTCACTAAGTTGGTTAGGGGAGCGGTATATGAAAACAGTACGGAAGAAAGCAGAAGGGGAATTTTTTCCTCCAAGTGTGAAAGAGACAGACTGATCACGAGCGAGCTTGGGCACAAGCGTATTGTGTTTTGTTTACAAACAAAACACAGTAGCCTCCCAAGATGGCTGAAGAGTGGTTTTAGCAAGTTGGCCCACCTTAGGATATACTCGGCACAATACGCTAGTGCCGAAGCTCGCTCGTGATCAGTCTATCTCTTTCACGCTACAGGCAAATAATTCCCCTTCTGCTTTCTTCCGTACTGTTTTCATATACCGCTCCCCTAACCAACTTAGTGTCGAAACGGCCTCACCTTAAAATATTCTTCTAGGCGCCTTGGTTATAATTAGTAATTGATTCCAATATTATTTCTTTTCTTTAGGTGGCCGTACACTGTTTGCCCGGAGGTCAAATATTTGTTATTTTTTGACAGATAAGGTTTGATTTGATATTTGTACAAACACTATTTTGTTTGCCACTCTTCAATTTTCAACAGTAGTAAACAATATCAAACACCGAACATGGAAAAAATCAACTGAAATATTCAAGGTAACCTAACCATGTACCGACAGGTTCGAAGAACAGACTGAAAAAATATTTTAGGCATCCAATAATTGAATATTTGCTTGTCGTGTTTTGTGTAGAATATATTTGATCAGTACACGTTGACCAAAATTTATCTGTCAAAAAGAGTCAAATATTTGGCTTCGGTCAAACAGTCAAACAGGTGACATCATGGAATGGATTTTTACATTTTGTATCATTTTCAATGTATCGAAAATGTGTGCGGGGCTAAATCCTGGAGATGGATTCTATTACATTCAATGTTGCCATTTCTGGCATACAGACTACTAAACAATAATATTGAATATGAAGAGCATAGGTAAACAGAGTACTCAAAACGATTTCCAATTTAGTATATCTAATTTGATCTCCATAACCCATAACCAGAAGAGTATGTACAATAATAGCGTTCGTGGGAATTAGGGTAGAGTTCCCTGCAGAAATTTGCTTCATATTTAGTCGCACTGCATTGATCTCTCCGCAGCATGTAAGCGTGCGAGCAAGGGAGAGCGGATATGATTTTGACAGCATGCCCAATGAGCTGACAGAGAAGTGAGATGCTTTTCTCTCCGTTTGGCAAACATCCAACAGCACTGGCAGCCGCTATGATCTGCTGTACGTAGTGCTCTGCGCACGGCCATTTTAGTGATTTTCGTCTCGTGTGGTGATTTTGAAGTGGCCGTCAGTCCGACAGCAGCTAAAAACGAAATTTTCGCCTCGTACAAGTGCTGTGAAATTCTAGGGAGGACACTAGCAATTTATGGTGATCGTGACGAATGCACTTCGAACATTTAGCGGACGGGTCCGTGTCGTGAAGTGAAGTGAAATTTCATAATTTTCCAGCAACGATTCCTCTTTGGGTAGGAGGACATTTTTCTTCGCCTAGTGCAAGAGGTATTTTTTCTTGCATTATTTTTTTTTCGGCTGCTTGTCCTTACTGAGTGAGAGGACACTCAGTGAAAAACGACTGGTGAGCTTAGTAATACCCTGAAGTGTTCGATCAAAATAAGTAGTATCGGATAAAATCATTCTAAATGTCACATTTCGGTGTGTGATAAGCGAAAAGGCTGCCTGGAAATATGTCTCCCCATAGTCTTGGGATGTGATGTCCGGGAATCCAAATTCCGTGCATTTTGAGTGGTATCATCGGTATCATGTACTATTTGGGTGAAAGAGAGAATCGTAGTGCGAGTGAGCGAGCAAGCATACGCGAGCTTTGACAGGCCACGGTGTTTGTGTAATGTGTCAGTTCAAAGAACACCATATGAAGAGTGAAAGAGCAAAAATGAAAATTGAAGGATGGATTTAAATGAAGGAATACAGTGTTGCCGGTTAGAGGTATAATTTTTCAAAATTTCTGTGCGTAGGAAAACAAAAATATTCTAAAAAATTTGGCTAAAATTTGTGATGTTTGTTTTTTTTCATTAAACAATTGCTAGCACATTGGTTATTGGTTATTATTGATT
This sequence comes from Toxorhynchites rutilus septentrionalis, assembly GCF_029784135.1. Lineage (NCBI taxonomy): Eukaryota > Metazoa > Arthropoda > Insecta > Diptera > Culicidae > Toxorhynchites > Toxorhynchites rutilus. The sequence goes on from NC_073745.1 coordinate 207,395,038, forward strand.
TCATTATTCCAATGAAATTCAAAAATTATATAATATAATCGCCTTAATATGACATAAAAAATTTGATTGGTGGTACTCCAAGTTCTTTATTCCAAAATTGCCTGACTTAATCAGTTAAAATATGGTTCAAACAATTCTAGAACATTTCTACGATAAAGTATACGACTCTATGTCGGATGCGAAAATTCAGTTTGTTGCCACCGGAGGTTTCATTCCATGTAAGCGAATACAAAAAAGTTTTTTTCGGCGCTATATTGGGGCGTTATTGTGACAAATTGGTATATCTTATTTGAACTCATGTTTATCGTTAGTTTAGATTCTACCCCATCAAAAAGTAGCACACAGGTTTCGTGAAAAACAAACTATCGCTCATTCAGGTCGTGAGTCATCTCCCTGAACAAATAAAGTGTCTGGCGAATATGTTGGGAGTGGGGTAGGGCATCCATTGAAACACCTTTTATTACACATCACATTGAATTTTTTTAGAATACATGGTACTTACGTATTAGCGTCACCGGAGCCGAAATTCATTAGAAAGCAATTTTATTGTTCGCACGGGCACTCAGTTATCTTTTGTATTGTTGCTTGCAGTGTTTTAATATTTTTTAGTGCTTCGAAGAAGCGTATTTGGGAATTTCGGTATTCACGTATGAACGCCACCGAAGCGCAATTTTCATTATGAATTTTAGTTTTTCACAATGAAATTTATTCTAGGGTGAATGTAATGGCGACGAAGTCTCCATCTAACGAGGATAAGGAGTCGAGGCGACACAATTCGAGTTGACCACCGACCGCCGTCGGAGATAGGAGACAATCCTTCAGTTTGATGGCATATGTTTGCCTGGTACATTATGTTTGCCCAGTTAATTTTTGCTTTGAAATATAAGTTACGCACCGGTGGCATACCGCAGAACCAAAATCCTTCTTTTTGTAGACCTAAAAATAAAATTGCTATCTATTGAATTTTGGCCCCGGTGACGCTAAAACGTAAGAACCGAAGATATCTGCAAAAGCTTTTGATTTCAAATTTGAAGAAGTTGCTTGAATTTGAAAAAGCGGCGTGACTTAAGTCCACCTGGAGCGCAATTTTCCTTCTTCGTATTATTTCAATCTCTATGAGACAATTTTGAATCGCTTGTTGGGTCGCTATCAAGGTTTCAGCGAGCTCCTTTTGAGTTTGGCATAAATGTCGGTCCAACAACGCCCTTAATTCGTAGTTGATGTCATTAAGGGCCCACCAGCTGAAATTTTATTCGCAGTTCCTCCCACAAATGACGTTTTTGGTCAAAATTTGACATGACTAGGGCACAACTAAATTATGTTTTTCACACGGGATGACATATACTGATTTCCAGGAGGAAAGGATCTTGCATTGATATGAATGGTATACAGTAGAACCTCATTTATCCGAGAGCGGATATTCCGCGGAAGCGAGTTACATAGTAATTATATAGGCCTCCTAGTTAGTGAATGATTGATGGATAACAATCGAACGAAAAGAGTTCCGCGCGTGTATGTGTGTGTGGGGCTGCTCCGATGCCTCAAGCGGAACCGTTTTTCGATGCTGGTACTTTCTTGGTCGCTTTTTCAGTGGCATCACTCTCCTCCTGATGGATTCCCTTTTGGCCTAAGGTGCACAAACAGTCTCTTGGTGACACGGGTCATCAGCGCTTTCATTATGAACTTCACCACAAAAGCGACAGCATGCTCCAATCGATGTACAATTATAACTGAGTGGATTTCCGAGCGCCGCTCGGTTATATACCAATTGGTGATTTCAATAGCCTGGTTTGAAAGTAATTTTAAGGCTATTGAAACAAGTTTTTGGATCGAAAAGTAACAAGTATATAACGTGTAGACATTTTATCTTTCGAATGAAGTGTTTATCATACTATTTCGTTTAGTTGTTTAGGAGCTATTAACGCTCAAAATCTCGGTCTCCAGCGTAACGCATTCGTTTTCGAAATTTTGATTTTACCCCCCGGTATAGAAATGAAAGACGTAGTCCTACGTAGAATAGGATATGCAGAGAAGGGTACTCCCAATCTGACCGTCCTAAACCAACACCCCTCAGCTCAAAGACTTTAAGCTACATTGGGATTGTTTTAAACTCCGATACAAAGAATTCTATTACTTGACTAAAACTGAAGTGAATGAAATGTTCTAATACTATCCTTAGAAAGCATACATGTTGCAAGATTCAAAAGAACAATCATCGCGTAATTTTTGAAAAGGTCCAATGTAACATTTACGCCAACTCGAGAAAAACAGTGCTGAAGACCGGAGCGTTGTTCCGCGAATTATTTTAAAAGGAATCGATCTTTATCACTACCTTCACCACTAGTAGTCAATAATACGTCTGAAAAATTAATCGTAATTGTTGTTTCGCGATTTTAGTTTAAAGTTGAAACCTCGGAGCGACTAATGTTGACGTTTTCACTGACCGCGTTTGTACATTGGATGAGTTACGTTGCGTGATAAAAAATTGAAAATAACTACTAAACAACAATCCAAATACCAGCGTTTCGTGCTAAAGACAATTTATTACTGTTATTACTCGTTCAATTGCACTGAAATCGATAACAACCCCCGAAAAAAACAAAAACTCGATTGAAGTACGACTTTGTGTTGTTTTGACTGCTTTGCTTCTTCGGACGTTTCGAGCGTCGACGCAAAGTGGCGTCCGAAATAACAATCGAATACTTAAAATCTGAAAATGTACATTGGACATTTTTTGTATCGGAGATCATAACACATTCACATTAAATACATTCAATGGTTGAAACCCAATAGTGTGCATCTATAACGCGATTTGTTTACATTTGGTACATTGGACCATTTCAAAAGTTACGCGAGAATTATTTCCGTTAAGACTCGTAGTTGCTTCTAAATTGCTCAAAAATTGTTCGAGTGTCAATACTCTATTCTCAGATAAAGCGCATATCATCCAAATGTGTGCAAACAGAACTGTAGACGCTAGAGTAATGCATATTCTCATCAAAGGCATCAGCAATCTTCATTTTAAGGTCATTGGCCACTTTAAGTTACTGTCTGAATCAAGACAAGAATCTTGCTCGAAGTCGTTTCGGATATGAATATTTATGCATGGCATTTTTCACACGATCTTCTGTGATGCTCACTATATCAATAATATCACTTAACTTCACTTTAGTTCATTTACTATAAGATTCAACCTGAGGAAAGTTAATTTTGTATTTTAGTGGGATTGGGAAGGAATTCAGTATTATGAGCTTCTACCAAACAACTATTCTATAAATTCGGACAAGTATTGCTCGCTATTGAGCTTGAGCTTGAGCTTGGGTAGACTGTACAATTCGTAGTTGCTCTCCGTGATTGACCTGAACCAACCAAATTGCACAAAGAACACACAGAATGACGCTTGGGACTAACAAATCATTCGCGTTGTACAATTTTCGGTGATTCGAGCTTTAGATGGTCAATAATGATGCCGGCCACGTCCTTACAGTCACCATCGGACAAGTATTGCTCGCTATTTAACAAAAAGTAAAGTAACGAGTTAAAGGCTGCGATTCATGACAAACTAACGCATCGTGTACCACCACCATTACAATGCCAGACCTCTTATCTCTTTGACAATCCACAAATTTTTATTAAGTTTGGTTTGAATGTGATATCTCTCCCGCTATACTAACAAGATATTGCACCTTCAAATTATCACTTGTTCAGGTCCTTGTGAAAACCTTCAATCTTTGAACAGCATAGACGAGCGCCTTGGCTAGTTTTTCGACGAGGAGCTAGTTTTTAAGCTCCGAAAATGGCGAAATATTGAGGAACATTTGTATACATTTTTAAAAAAATATATAGAGAATCTAGTTTACGTATGCTTTTAATTTTCCTTAAAAACTGGCATGAACATGTTGGACATTCTAAAATAACGTCCCCTAAGACGCGAATGACGATATCGTTAAAGCATCTATAATAAAAAAAAAATATATTTATATAACGTTGAAACAAAGATAGCCTCTCAATGTTCGCAAAACTGAGTCATGAGAACCACACACCATGTTAGTGAAGCTAAACTTGTTACTCGACAGCCCCCTTACTAGGTTTTTTCTATAAAATTTTCTTATGTGTATCTAGGCTTCAGGTTTCGTCATTAGTTTCATTTATTGTTGGAAATAAGTAGATTAAATTATTATTTGAGCTTTGAGGAACTGATAATTTGATAATATGTGTGCGGGTGTTAACCGAAGAATCCTTAATTTGTGTTACATGGTATACCACCATTAATTGACTTAGGCGTATTGTGAGACAGAAAGAAACATTGAAAAACTATTTATTACCGGCATTGTATTCTACCGACATTGGTTTCTTTTACCCGGCAACACTGACATTCCTAGTCTCCATAGTTGTTCTTGTTTGTGTGCTAGTATTCGTGGATTGGGGATCATAAGGCAGCAAAAACTCTTAGCAACTCTTTTCTTTTCCAATATATGAACCAATCACTCATTCGATCAGTCTGTTTTTGCCGTCTGATTGAATAGCACTGGTGGGAGAGTGGTCGTGGACGGTTAAACGGAAAGACACATGGTTTCCGGAACTTCGTCAGTGCAAAATTAGCTCTGTCGTTGTTTGCAAAGGAAGTTCGGTTCGGTTAGTTGCCTACGCGTTGTACGATTTTATTCTGCATAATATCAGGTTGTGAGTGATTCCGATGTAGGAATTAGTGTTATTCAGCCCCAGTGCATGAATTGAGAAACATTTTGGAAGACATATTGAATTTTGAACGATTAGTTCGGCATGTTCCGAGTGAAGTGAGTGGCTGATTGCAATTGTTTTTTTTCAATTTCATAGCGCTTGGACGATTTGCGAGTGAAGTAGATTAGTCAATGGAAGTCAAGAAGTGGTTTTGGGAATCAGTCAGAAAGCTGAGATATATTATAAAACTAAGTGACTGAGTGTGCGAAAAAGAGAAGTTGGATGGTGAATTGTCAGAAAAAAAGATGTCAAAAGTGACAGCTTACTTTAGCTGGTAGTGTGAGCAAGAACAAAATAATATTTTTGTTGAAGAGTGTGCGAGAGAAGGAGATACAAAAATAACGCAAATCAACAAGAGAGGTGAAAAAGAACCAAAAGTGAGTGGTTTTTCTGCACCAACACATGTGTGTTTAAACGTCAACCTTGCTGCTGAAACGACCGAATGCAGCGCCTTGTGATAGGCGGGTAAACTCACCAACACAACGGAACGTATTGTCGCAAGTGTCAGTGAGCATTTCATGATATGATTTCGAAGTAGCATTTTGAGCCAAAGGAAAGGGCAAATGCGATAAGTTGTGAAGAAGAAGGCTAAAAGCAGAAAATCGAGTGATAAAAGGTTAATCAATGATTTTTTTTGTTTCATTATGTGCATATAATTATTGTTGGGTTGTTATATTTTGATACTTGTGCATTCATGTGCAAGCTAATGTACAGTGCTTTCAAAAAGAAGCAAATCAAAAGATACCACATCGCTGGTAGGTGTGCAAAAATCAGCGAAAAAGAACTGTCATCGTGCAAATAGAGAGACTACTGTGCACTGTTTATTATTTCACGTAACACATGTAAGAATCAGACCGAGCGAGAGACCCATCTGGCTAACTGGACTAAGCCCAGAAAGCACTCGTCTCCTCCGGTCGGTCAGTTTCCCTTGTCCGGGGGAAAAGATTCGGCTGTGCACGAGTTTTCGTTTTTCCACCCCGAAAAACGTCCTGTTTGGATAATCCTCAGAAACGCTGGCAGTAAAATGGATACGGGTAAGATAAATTTTTCAAATATTTTTTTTTGTAACGATACGATGTAAGAGAGATTGTCGTGCGAAAATTTGCACTGTCATCAAAGACTTGGAGAAAAAGAAAAGCACGAGAAAATCACTCTGACATAACCTTCTATTTTTCTCTGTTTTCTCTTGACTGTAAAATCTTCCATTGCACCGGAAATACAAGCGTTCGCTAGTGTTGGTGTGCCCGTCCGGCCGGCTACAGATATTCTCATACACTTGTTTTCTTTCTCGCCTGAGTTCTTCCCGTTCTGTTTTCGTATTGGATGTGCCTTTTTTCACATAGAGAAGCTCTTGTTTTTATCTACAAAACGGGTAACATATTTTGGGTTAGAATTCTGTCGAGCCCATACTAATGACAGATTTGATTTTAGTGACGTTAATTTCTTTCGTCTGTAATTGAAAAATCGTATTTCGACAAAATAAAATATACTTCGCCCCCAATGTAACACTTGAAATGGAGAAAATAAATGATTCCTTTAGAGGCGAATGAGCTGAGAAGTTTGAAGTCTCTTAAAACCAAAAAAGCAGAAGAAGAAGAATGATTCCTTCCGTCGGGACCTATTCTTTTGGTCACGACAATTACCTATGGAAATCATGCGGGTCATCCTAATTGGTAATCTCTTATTTTTCCTGGAATAATCTATTATTCATTTCTTGTGTTGCTTGTGTGAAAAGAGACTAGGGGAAGGAACGAAAAACAAAAACAGTTACCTACAACTTCTTCGTTTATTACATATTTACCACGGCCGGTTCGAAGACTCTAAAATCAACTACCCAAGCGGATTATGCTTCGATGCATTCGTTACTTTAATTGACTCTGAATTGGCTCAAACTTGGACGTACTTTCTTTTAGTGTCTACCTGGGCGAAAGGGCGTTTGGTTATTCTTTTATATACCACTCGGATGCTACCTGGTTAGAAGACAACAAAGCATTTTGTTATTACTTTGTTATTGGCTAGGGTCCTGCTCTAATCAGTCAGATTTTCAATGGCGACGTTGTCCTAAGCCGGCACATTCAAATTCATAAGAGAACGATAAATTCTAGGTCGCCAGTGGGTGTTTACATTGGTGTTTCCTTCGAAATCTTGCTCCGCATGCGTTTTACTACCGGATTAGAGCACAAAGCGTGCTACAGTGATACAAACTCGTAATCGTACTCCACCGTGCAAATCTCTTTTCCCTTCTTTTGAAAGTCGAAAACAAAGTTTCAGAACATTCTATTTAGATGAAGTCATAGTGCCATATGATAGTTAAAAGGTTTGCTATTTGTTTTCAGAATAATAGTTTTTATTTCTGTAAGAATTGAGAAGTATGTGCGAATGCATGAAAATTGACTCAAACTCATAATCGTACTCTGGTTGAAATTTCAACTCGATTCATAAAGCGTCAATCAATTTCAGTATTCCATCATTAGTATGGTATCCCTTGTTCATTGCAACTATCTTTAGCTGTCTTTAGTCGTTATCTACGAGTTTTTTGGTGCATTCGGAAGGAATATTCATCCATTTTTTGATCAAGTGGTTTTAAAAATCGTTATTTTTAGAAATTTGATGGTTTCTAAATATCCTACACAGATAACTTCCATATTATTTAACTGGGATTGATGGTGGAAGATTGGGGAGAAGTATCAATAACTTTTGAGCAATTATAATGTAACCATGTGCGAACCATGTGGAAAAAAAACATGATATTAAACAGAACAAGAAATGTTTACTCATAATAATGCATTAGAAATATAAAACGAATCTATAATGTATGTAACAAATCCCAAATATAGATGTAAAACCTTCAGTTTTATTATGTAATGTAATTTAAATGGAGTAATAAAGATAATATGGGTAAGAAAGAACAAAAAACTGCAATCAAAAACAGGGTGGACTAGATTATATACAGCCTACGATTTCGTTTCACTGTATACAATCGAATCCTGTAGGGGCAGTTTCGAACGCGAACAGTTTCGGACAAGGTAAAAGATAAGTGGTACAATTTTCAACCTAATTAAAAATATAAGTAAGTTAGCAGCCTCTCCATCAGCAGCTGTCATATGGTTTGACAGTTCCTGATCGTTTATTACTTATGAAAACAACACAGCCCCTTTTCACGCACTTTCGAAACTTTTGAGCTTGAAGTTGTAAGTATTTTTCCAATTCTTTTGTGAACGATTTAGAAATTTAAGTACAGTTAGTAACTAATATTAAATAAAAAAAACGTACATACAACGGTCTATTTATAAGATAAAGTCGTGATTTGTCTTCAGATGGTGTTGGGGCACATTCGGACACTGTTTAACCCTTTCAATGCAGCAGTGTGCTTCGTCGGTGTGCTACCGCTGTATGGAGCACTGCACCGAAAAGTATGCATATCGCGCTGGTGTGATCGATGGGCAGTATCACCCTGATGTCGTCTAAAGACGACACTCGTACGTGTGTACGTGTGGTCGTCGCGCGGATGTCGTCTATAGACGACGCTCGTAGAGAAAGGGTTAATACCTCATCAGATTTGTGTTCGATTGGCCTAATAATGGTTCGGAACTACAAAAACAAAACCGTTAGAACCTGCATAAAGGAAGATGGGATGGAAAGAGCTGTCGAACTAGTAATGCGAAGAATAAACGTTATTGCTATTTTAAGTTTTCCTGATGTTTCTGTTTACTACAGCAGAGTGTATCTAGAACAAAGGTACATCGCGTGCATTGGCAATCGGGGTAAGAAAACTTTGGCATATAGCCAGCTTGTGTATTGTTCTCGCGAGAACAATAAGAAATCATGAATCAAAAAATCTTCGGGCGATTCCATAAAACCACACATTCCACTAAAGAGATTTTTGAAAATGTTTGATGCTTTCTACAGTAATACCCGAAATAAAAAATCGATTTTTAGAATTTTTTGCTGGGAGAGAGCTTGTGTGAATTTAGGAGTATGTTCGGATTTTTTGGTGACTTGTTCCGATCGCTCAGTTAGTTTTTGTAAATTTTATAATTACAGATTGATTTTCAAATTGTTTGTTTTCAAATATAGTCTTTAAACTATAAAGTCCCCTAACATCTAGCATTTGACAATGCTGATTAGTAGATACTCAATGGAGTGCCTGAGATTGATGTAACGACCATTCGCATAGATAATTTTGTGATATTAACAATTATTCCACTATGCACATAAAACAGAACAAAGAAAACACGAAAGTGGACTTTGGATACTTTGCACCAAACTTTACACCAAACAATATCCTTTGAAATGGACACGCGCCAATACCTACAATGAAGCAGAATCCAAGACATATTGAAGAAAATAATTTTAAAACTATCAAATTTATTTTAAAAATATTAAATTAATTTTTTGAACAAAAATTTAAACAAAATAATTTATTGGACTTAAATTAACATATTTTAAAAAATCTTCGGAAATGCTCTCTGCTCTCATGGATTCGCTTACATGATCTGCTGCAGTAACTGCTTTGTTTTGGTATCTCATCTGTGAGAAATAAATAATAATGTTACAAATTTTTAAATCATATTACTATGGAATAAACACTCACGACATATTTCGTCAGTGATATAGGCAATCCAGTGGGTCAAAACTATGGACAGGAGATTCGCATTGGAAGCTCGTAAATACGAAAAAAACGCAAGAAAAAAATATTAATAAAGTTATCAACAGAAAAACAAAACAATCAGATTGTATAAAGTATGAATCAAGAAAATTATTATCATCAAACGGGTTATTGTAAATATACAATGAAATATTAGGCTGTCAAAAAAGTCCTGCGGTATTTCCGTGAGGTGTCGTTGTAAGCGCGTAGTTCTAGTTGTATTCACTATAGCTTGTTGGAAAGGTATTTTTGCGCGCTATAATATAGTCCTTGACAGTGTTTTGTTTGATTAAGTCGTTCGTGAGTTATAGTGTCGCAAATATGGAGCAAAATAAAGAGAAAATCCGACATATTTTACAGTACTACTATGACAAAGGCAAAAATGCATCTCAAGCTGCCAATAAAATTTGTGCAGTTTATGGACCCGATACAGTTTCCATTTCCACCGCACAACGATGGTTTCAACGTTTTCGTTCTGGTGTAGAGGTCGTCGAAGATCCGCCACACTCCGGAAGACCTGTCGTCGTAAATTGCGACAAAATCGCTGAATTAGCCGAGAAAGACCGGCATAGTAGCAGCCGTAGCATCGGCCAAGAGCTGGGGATAAGTCATCAAACCGTTATTAACCATTTGAAGAAGCTTGGATTCACAAAGAAGCTCGATGTATGGGTGCCACACACGTTGACGCAAAAAAACATCTTTGACCGTATCGACGCATGTGAATCGCTGCTGAATCGCAACAAAATCGACCCGTTTCTGAAGCGGATGGTGACTGGCGATGAAAAGTGGGTCACTTACGACAACGTGAAGCGCAAACGGTCGTGGTCGAAGCCCGCTGAAGCGGCTCAGACGGTGGCCAAGCCCTCATTAACGGCCAGGAAGGTTCTGCTGTGTGTTTGGTGGGATTGTCAAGGAATAATGTATTATGAGCTGCTTCCCTATGGCCAAACGCTCAATTCGGACCTGTACTGCCAACAACTGGACCGCTTGAAGGTAGCACTCATGAAGAAGAGGCCATCTTTGATAAACAGAGGCCGCATTGTCTTCCATCAGGACAACGCCAGGCCACACACTTCTTTGGTGACGCGCCAGAAGCTCCGGGAGCTCGGATGGGAGGTTCTTTTGCATCCGCCGTATAGTCCGGACCTTGCACCAAGTGACTACCACCTGTTTTTGTCCATGGCGAACGAGCTAGGTAGTCAGAAGTTAGCCACAAAAGAGGCCTGTGAAAATTGGCTATCCGAGTTTTTTGCCAATAAGGAAGCGAGCTTCTATAACAGGGGTATTATGAAGTTGGCATCTCGTTGGGAACAAGTCATCGAACAAAACGGCGCATATTTGACTTAAAACAGATGATTGTAACTAATTTTATGAACAAATGAAAATTCAAAAAAAATGCCGCAGGACTTTTTTGACAGCCTAATATATAACAAAAATGGCATCGCAACATTAAATAACAATTTAAAGTTTAACAATACACAGAAAACGATAACAGAACAAATAATAAAAAACACTACAATGAAAACAAAAACTAAAACAAAATCAACTGAAAAACATAATAAAAGCAGAGGCTACAAAAAACATCACTACAACGAATCAATCAAAATCAACAAAGAACAAGTCTAAACCACAATACAGAAATCTGAATAAAAAACTGCAACAGAATACAGAAATATATTAAAACTGAATGCAACAAACGAACAAAAATAAAGACTACAATAACAACTCACAACAGTAACCAAAAACCATAACATAAAATTGATTACAACACACTCAGAAATGATTTTTGTCACCTTGATGACGGAGCGTTTTCCACTCGATTCTCCATGCTCTCCGGGTTCTCGGTTGGCCCAAGAGCGTTTTGGGACCAGCGAACCAGTGGGAAACTTCGACGTGAATGCCGCTCGCTGCATATTGAATGATGATGGGATTTATACTTGGTTGAATCTTCAAAGGATAAACCGGATAAACCTCATTGAGAAAACGTATTGCACAAACGAAAAGCTTGCTTAGATCGAATCAGAAATTAGGAAATGAAATCGGGTCTTCATTGTTTTTTTCGTCACCATGACATTGTATCTTATATCATGTGTAAGCTGATTTTGTTGTGATTCTGGTGATGGTATGCAAATTAAGTTATTTATTAACTACTTTTAAACTTTTAATATAATTTCTTGCAGTTTTATTGAGCATGGTGGAATTCATCTTCCATGGGAAATTGGAATGAACATAGCAAGAATCTTCATTGAAACTGCCGAACCCAGTGAATCCATATTTTGTGAGTGTGTTGCAAAATGCTTACACAGTTTTCGGAAGAATTACCTCGAAATGGCATTCAACCATATCGCGCGGAATAAAAAATTGTTCGACCAAGGAGGAATCAATGAAATGGAAGAGCCAAAGAGACGTTTCTCTCGGTGAATACTTCTAGTGCAGGGGTTCTCAAACTGTTTTGAGCAAGAGACCCCTTTTCCAGAATTAAGTAATACCTTAGACCCCCATAGCCAAATTTCAACTCTCACGCAAAAGGTCACGAGTTCAATTCACACTCCCGACATTCTTCCAAAAAATGGAAGTAATGTGACAAACCAGCCAAAAGTGTTGAAAGTCACTATAATACAGAAAAAAAATTTTTCTCATCATATTCAACAACATATAGAGATAAAATTTAGTAAATATCAAGTGTAATGAATAACTATTAATTCAAATTACTCACAACCTATAAAAATATTACAATCGCAAACCAATCTATCCACAACTATCAAAATATCAAAATACGGTTCAATATTGGTTAGTTAAAGCCTTAAATCTCTGCGTTCGTTGATTTTCAAATGGTTCCTTCGGTTTCTTGTTGTTTGTAACAATAATGAAGCCTTTTTCGACAAAATGAAAAAAAGCGAAGACAGTCTCACATCGCCGGATCCTGTTTCTCAATGTTTCGTTATAACTAGAACATATGATAACCTTGGTTGTACTCCTGACTCATCTGTGCTGATGATAATCAACTTTTCTTGCATTATCACCTTGGCTCATTCCATGGATGTCATATAGTACTGATTTATTATCCATTGAGGAATTAAAAAAAATTAAGATCTAAAAACATTTTAGTAAAATCCTTGTGTAATGCGTCCAAGTGAGTGACATATGTCAAGTTATTTCGTTCACCAGGAAGCGTACTCCCATCAATTTCTCCTACATGTTATCCGGCAAAGCCATCGAGCGGGTTCAACCAGTTCGCGACTTGGGTGTAATTCTCGACACATTCATCTACCACTACAACGACATCATCTCCAGGGCAAACAAGCAGCTCGGTTTTGTTTTGAAGGTTATCAATAGCTTTGTTTGAAATCTCTATACTGTGCGCTGGTTCGTTCTATCCTGGAATTTGCTTCTGTCGTATGGTGTAACCTCATGCGAAATGATACTCTGGAGAATAGGCGAAACTGACTCCCCTTTCTTGCCAGCTAATCTCAATATATATGCTCCAGAACGCACCCTACGTCATGGTGATTTCCTTAGGCTCGATTTTTGGAATAGTTGGTATGGCTAACATGATCCGTTGGGATTTATGTCTGCTACATTCCATAGGATTTTCCATTTTTTTGACTTTAATCTTGCTAAAGCTGAAAATCTTATTATGCAAGATACTCTTGGAAATTTTTGTTACGCCATGCATTTTGTACATTATTTTTCAATTACTTTATTCTAGTTCATTTTATTCCGCTATGTAAATACCTTGTAATCTCTTGAATTAAAGTAGAAGTTGAGTACAATATCATTCAATATCCAACATCCATAAATTCATCAAAATAAACCTTTCTTTCCATTTTTTCGTTAGTTTTTTGATACAATTTTTTTTTCTAAAAATACTGATTTTTTCAGAAAATTTTACAGGATCAAATGTGGCAACCCTGGTCATTCTTATAACAGGGTGGTTCACGTAACACAACTTATGGAGCATCTTAAATATTTCAAATAAGAAATTGTGTTATTTTATAGGGGTCGATATTCAGACCCCCTCTTCTTGAATGGCGTTAATGTTCCCTGTGGAACTTTTGCCGTCTCAACGTTTGCATTAACTAACGCCATTTATTAATACTTAGTTGAGATTTCTTAAGCCAAATAACACACCTTGAATGTATTCCGAAGGGCAAGCTCTAGAATACGCGTAACCACAGTGCAAGTCGAAGGAAATTTTTTTGACGAAAAAATCCCCCGGCCAGAACGGGAATCGAACCCGAACACCCGGCATGCTAATGTAAGATGCTAACCACTCCCGTGGCCGAGTGGTTATTCAGTGGTGCATTCAAAATCAATTTTCGTTTCTGTCGACCCCTGGGAAAACGAAATCGACCCCAGGGGGTCGACATTGACCACTTTGAGAAACCCTGTTCTAGTGTAAAATAACAGTTGCGAACTAGCAACCACACGGTGTTAAGTGTTAAGTGTTATTTTGAAGAGCCGCGATTCTTTGCTTGGACCAATTGTTTGTACTTCTGGCAAGCTGTATGTCAAACCGGCGAAGATGTTAATTCGCGACATGATGATTATGTCGCGCGTGCTCTGATGTTCAATCCGGAAACCGGATTGCTCTTCCGATAGTGTTCCGATATGTTCCACATACGTCATCAACTGTTAACAATCATCTCCAAAACCTTTTTGTAAAGCGGAAAATATTTATCGATCTGGCTTCGTTGATTTCGGTAGTTTTGGTATAGAAATCACCCCCGTCTTCTTCCATGCTTCTGGGAACATACCATGCTGAAGAAAACCGTTCACTATTAGAAGTGGTTGGCTCACAATTACAATCAATGAATCAATCATCGCTCCCTTCGTAACATTGTCTACGCCAGCGCAATCTTTTAGAGATGTAATCGTTTGCTTCAGCTGCCACATACTGATTGGTTCAGTAATTTACATTCTTTTCTCTTATGGTATTCTTATGGTATCCAATAAAAACATTCGTATCATGGAAAAAATAGTAGTTAATAGTTGAAATGTAGATCCTAGTGGAACTTTTGCCTCCTTAACGTAGTTATTACTTGCGTTATTTTTATTAGCAGTACTTAGTTAAAACACGCCCTGAATGCAGTGGCGTCTCACGAGTAAATTGACTAGTTGTGCACCTACACGATGACCCAAAACTTTTACTCAAAATTGCAAAATGGGGGTTAGTGCTCGAATTTCAAGCATTTCTGAGTCTAATTCTAAATTTGAGCTAATTTTCATAGTCGTGCGAAGTTGATATATGTTTTATATAAATTCAATATAACATTGCATACGAATTATTTTTTTGATAAAATTTCTTCTAGCGTTTCAGTAATGAAATTATTTGTTCTGTGCGATGGGCAAATCGGTCAATTAGAGCTCAAAAAGCATATTGTTTATAACAGTCATAAGTATAAGCTCCTCGAGTCGCTTCTCTCCCATCGTTGATCTTAATTTGGTCTTCAGTCTACGAAAGTTGAATCTACATGCAATTCTACATGATAAATTGTCTATAACGTTTTATCCAAAGACTAGCTGTTCTCGAGATACTACCATTTTTTTTATAATGGAAATCATTTTTGTGAAATTACAGTTCACTTCAATTGAACATTTGGAATGTGGTCTAGCATGTTTCTTTAAATGTTCCCGGAAAACAATCATACTTTTTTCTTGTGAAATGACCGGAAATCGGTCTAGCAGTTCAAAGGCGAGATTTTGCTAAAGGTCAGATAATTTTTAGGAAGCCTTTTCCATGGGATTGTTGCAAAGCAATAAAATCTTTAGATCATAACGAAGCTTAACCATTATTTAATAGCGTTGGCAATCGACAGCGTAGTTGGAACTGAAACCGCAGAACGTATAACTTCCTGTTCTCTGGTGATGATTAACGTTTATGCAATTTCGAGCTAGTATTGCAAATTGCATTTTGTATTCTCAGTAAATGGCGCACTCGTGCCCCCAGGTGTTTCAATAAGTGGCCGCTGATGATACTCGAATGCGCACTCATTTCGGCGCACACATACGCGCTGCAACAAATACAAACAAAAAAAACCTTCCCAAAATACATTATATTGTTGCCGCGCCGCGTTATTGAGTTGGATTTCGGTGAAAGTTCGTTTAATTTGCGCGAGTACACCGCTCTCGGGTCGAAGTCGAAGTGTTTGGCGACGGATCTACCTGTGTGAAATTTACGACCAGCAATAACGTACCGTTTTTTCCGTTTTCTTTGCCGTACGATGCGCGAAATGTACGTATCTGCACACTGCGTGTGCGGGGTTTTAATTGCTGCCTAATTCACTTTTGTTCGCCTCTAAGACACCTGGTAAATTAGGATGCAAACGTCTCTTTTCGTACCGACGGTGGCGGATGGCGTACAAAACCCACTAATGACAAATTCTTTGCAGCTGAGTTGTATATGATCGGCGGCTATTCAAGCGCTCCCCATTAGATAATTCACAGGGAGAGTTTATGTCATTTCAGAATTTGACAGCAGCGCAGACTGGCGGCTGCCGACGGCGGCGACCCATCTGGCAGAACAAAAACATAAATGTTTATATATAAACATATACTCTCGAACGCACCCGTAGTTAGAGCAGAAAACGGTTAACCTCTATCCTACCCTTCAAATCGTGCTCGCAGATCACGCGAGTCGCGCGTCCTATCTGTATGCTTTGTCTTATTGCCAAGCCGAAATCTCAAATGGAGTGACAAATGCCAATGGTACTGATCGAATCTAGAAAGAAGGGGAACCAGACCAGGCATTGTGATCAGCACCGAAGCTTGCGGCAACAACTTTCGATTTGTTCCGAAATGCGCTGACTTGTTACTTTTTTCCTGCCGCTTGCGCAGAAATATTATGCTTTTGTTTATATTCGGAGGCAATGAACATAATCTTTGGATTACTACAACTAATACGACCCACAACTGGAACATCACTCCATGGTAGCGTTCCTTCCTAGGGCATGACATAATTACTGATGGAAGATGATAACAAAACGAATAAAATCAATCAGCATGAGCATCGGTTGAAATGCGAAATATTGTGGTGGCCGCCCACTTGGCTCACTCGCCTTATTCTTCGTGATGTCATCTTTGTCATCGCTTGGTGTATGCGGTATAACTCTTTTCATGTGCATCTGGTTTGGTCCTGACCTTGTGAAAACTATTTTCCCGTACTGTAATATATATTATATCAGCTGTCATGGCAAGGCGTCTAAATAATAGACAGTGAAGAAATCGTTTGCAGTGATCTACGCCAATACTTTTAAAATTATTTTGAAATTCGCCTCAAAATTGCTCTTAGTAATTTTACGGAAACTATAATGCACTGGAAACCCTTCAACGGGTGGAAATTGGAACACGATGCAAGCAGAGATGCCAGATCTACGGGATTTATACGTTTTTATGGTTTCAGTGTTTTTCCAGTCCCTTCAGAATCAAAGGATAGTCGGATTCTCAAGGGCACTTAGGAGAACAGAATAAAATTAATGTGAAACACATCCCCACCGCTGCTGATTTTTCATGCCCCTTGTCAATGTGAATTGTTTTTATTGTTGATGGGTCTGAGCCTAGGGGCAAGGACGGGATTTTGACATAGGACTGTGATTGTGTGTAGTAATTGCATTTAAATTGAGTTTTTCATTGTTCAAAACATACCCAATTAAATCGTCAAATTGTTAATTTTTATTACTATATTCATTGTTCATGTTTCAAGCAAAGTATAAATAATACTTTGCTTGAAACATGATAAATGCGGGATAAATTTACTGTCTAATGATATATAACACAACATATGTCGCAATAACCATTTTGAGTAATATGCGTTTGAAAACTCTTAATAAATCGTTACATTTTTCGTAGAGTGACCTCCCTATATAGAAATCAAAGACATAGTCCTATGTCAAAATTATTTTGTCTCTGCTTCTAAATTACTTGAAATACCTAGGACATCTAACATACATAGCGGAGGTTTATACGTTCGGGAAGCCGTAACGATCACGGCTTCCCGAACGTATAATAGAATTCCTTTTTTCCGTAAATAAATTCATGCGCCCCTATATGCTTGAGCAGCTAGCTTCAATTCTGGAACCGAATGAGGTGTGTTACCTGATAATCTGTCGGATCATGATTTTGTCATGGCTGCTAAACAGAAGCTGATGCCGTCCGTTGTCGTAGGATGCAAAATAGAGCTAGCACACCTTGGTCATGATGAAGCAGTTGAATACAGTGGTCCAATGTACTTTGCAATTCGTTCAAGAAGGCACTGTTATTTGAACGCATTTTCTGATGGGCTCGGTTTCAAAAGGGTGTGCGAGCTGCCTGAATTCAAAATTATTCGGCATCAAGGAATAATCAAACCAGTTCATAATTCATGATTCATGTGAATGGAGGACCTGACGAGTATCTCCGTTATAAAATAATCATGGATATTTCCGACAGAATCTCAATGCAATATTCGTTTATACAAATGCCCCAGGGCGCAGTGCCGACGAGTTGATCGTCGAATGGCTCCTCTTTCCCGGGAGTTAGGTTGTCCAAAAACCGCGTTTACATATTTTGTGTATCATGCTTTATTCATATTTTCGAGATATCAAGATATAATTGATTCTGTTTTGAACAGCATTGGGGTAGATGTAGTAGCAAATGAGAGATAAAAATGAATATAAACTTGCAGCATCGAAATCGAAAGCGATCATAACGTTTTGGTTCGCATGCTTGTGCATCATGATGTGCTAATCGAAGCATAGTTCTTTCGTTTTCGTTTGTGTCATTCGCAGCATTTAACCACAAACGAATGTCACTGGTGGAAATGTATAATAATTCGACCTTGCATAATATAGGGGTGCAAAAATGAACACCCTAAGGAATATGCTGTATTCTGTTCAAATACCGCTACAATCCCCTTTTTTATATGAATATATTTTTTTATTTGACAGTGACAGAGTATTGACCAGGGAGTTGTGGAATCGGAAAAAAAAATTCCGACTCTGACTCCGATTCCCCACAATTATTAGTACCAACTCCGACTCGTGCTGAAAGAAATAAATTGATTCGAAACCAGGTTTTTCATTAGAAAGTTTCGTTTACAATTTTCTCTCCTTAGACAATAGAAATAAACACCGAATTTAGAATGTTACGAATTGCTCAGGAACGCTGGAATCACGGTTATATTTCTCAATCTCTGGCAAACACGCTTGGATTTTACTTCACAATATCTTCAGTGGAAGGTTTTCCTTCTTTTTTTCCGAGGCGACGTTTTTTTGCTTATTTGTTATTCAGGTAAGCATCGAAATCTGTGCATACTGGTGAAGCTAAAGACTTTACATAGTGCTTCCTTGATCATAGTTGATTGGCTCTCGTTAAGTAAAATTATGCTCTTTAAATCCGTGTAACATTATAGGGTTGATCAAAAGTGTATTTTCTTATCTTCAAAATTATAGAGAATCTGTCGGCCCCTGGTTGAATGTATCGTTAAAGTGGATAATTTTGCTGTTCTACGATGTTTTTGCAAAGTATTCTTCAGTTCGCATTATTAGTCATGATGATAATAAACAAAATTAACACCAAAGTTTCCATGAAATAAAATTTTGTTTTATGAGTTAAATCTTTTGATTTTACTGGGTCAAATAACCGGAAGTCGGAGTCGGAGTCGGAACAATTTTTCCAACTCCAACTCCGATTTCTCATAATACGATGAAATTCCGTCCGATTCCGACTCCATAGCCCTGGTATCGACCGCTCGGAAATCCATCTAGTTATTTTTTCGATGTGAGATGAGGATGGTCACACTCACACGCGTATGCATTATGCTTTTCTCTCCCAATTATTTGTTTTTGCAGCCGGACTGAGCAGAACTGCATTGTTTGGCGAAAACAGAAGTTCTATTATCGAGTGCTCACGAAGGCCGCTATCGACCGATGATTCCAATTGTCGGGGCTGGGGGGGGGGGGGGTGGGGTGGTATTGTTTGCGCTGGGTATTTCCGAGAAAGCATCGATTTCCCCTTTGAGCGTTAATTTTTTTTTTTCGACTAAACGAAGTGGTATGACAGTCACTTGATTCGAAAGATGAAACGTCTTCAGAGATGCCAACCTTTCTGAATTTTCAGGATTTCCTAGACTTTTCTGGACGTTCCCTGATATCCTAACAAACACTCAATTTTGCCTGATTTTTGTGAAATGATTTTGATTCCTCCTTATTTTTGTACTTTTTTCTTTATCAGAAAGAAAATTCTCCGTGAAAAAATACTGAGATCCCTTCCAAAGTTTTCCTGTTTGGAAATGAAAACTGTCATAATAGTTCTCGAGTCCGCACATGTACAATGCGTACATTAAATTAAATGTTACTGATACACAGCTTTACCTAATCTTTTTAACAACATGTATGATCGTTGCGGATCGACTGAATATGCTTTTCCAGTGTGAAAATCCCGAATTATTTTCAATACGCACAAATGTTTCGAGGTTTATCAAAACGGTGTTAGATAATTTCACTAAACCAGAATATCTGACGTATATAAGAAATAATAGCGACATTAAGTATGAGGAACAACATTACCTTGTATGATGTGTATGTATAAGTAGCCGCAATGCTATTGATCAAGAAATACGTTTCAGAGTGTAATGTTACTAAATAGAAACTTATTGAATTCAAAGTCGATATAATAGGATTTTATATAACATTTGCTCGTCAGATCAAAAGCAGAATTCACTTTGATGGTGACATTATAACAAATATATCTATGATCGAATCAAATGACATCAAAATTTAAAAAAAACTCAACAATTTACCCACTGTTGATAGCTTGGTGATTTTGCAAAAAACATTTGATGGCAAAAACCTTTTCCCAAAAATCGGCGCGAACTCCGCTTCAATCGAATATGAGCTATCTTGATTTCTTCCTGATTTTTATTCTCATTCTTCATGATTTTCGAAAATAATAGTTGGCAACCCTGATATGCTTGCTACTTATTGATTACTGAGCCAACGTTAGTCTTACGTCCTTCTTGCGGTTATACCACAGATACAACCCACTTTTAGTTTTATCTACGCATACTGAAACATCGATTCTTCAATTTTGTTCTTTCCTGCTGTCGTTTCCTTTAGATTTGAGAGCAGACGTTTTCACTTGACGATTGAAACTGCTCCAATGGGATCTTATCACTGTCATTTGGATAGGCTATATGTCAGTTTCACATGTGAAAGCACGATGGGTGCTTTCATTAGAAGTTTCTTTGATTTCGTCTCTCCAAACTGGATTTTCCCGAATCATCTCTCAAAAAAGTGTTGATATTAAAAGAGGTATATGAGGGCATATTAGTCTTACAATCAGCGCCAGCAACTGATTTCCCCTGCTCTGCCCATGTTTACATATGAGACGTAATCACCAACACCATTAGTGTTGGGAAACGCAATTTTGTTGTTTTTGTGCATTTAAGCGTAATCATGCAAATTTCGAATGAAATAATCTGTCCAGTTGAAGGATATTATCGGCAAAAGAGGGCCCAGGAGATTTTGCAGATTAAAACATATTTTTTCCATTTTTTCCAGCGTTCCGTTACGTCTATTTACACAGACAATCAATCGCTTCAATGAACATTTGTTCGTATGGCTAGACGTAATCATCAGGTTGCTCTGTCTGTAGCGTTAGTATTTACATTTCCGATAATAGTCAAAATGTTTCCGTCGGTAGTTTCAGTTGTTATCAGATAAAATCAAAAAAGGTTTGGAAGAAATTTAGTGGAATGTCTGGAAAAGGTGCTCTGGATTTGTTGAGAGTCTAGAATAGTACTTTTTTCCTGAATACTCTGGGATATGATAAGAACAGCAGGTTCGTGTTTTTTTCAATTAGTTGAATTTGTAAAGGCAATCTACAATGTTGGTAATTTTAGCAAAATGATTTACCGATATCACGATCAATCGCATAAAGATGGTGTAGTGAGTTACACCAACGGTTTAAGTAGACGGCGCCAGTGGTTGTGTGGTTAGCGTAACAGCCTCACAATCCGATCGGCTTGGGTTCAATCCCAGCTGGCGTCGTTGAGATTTTCTGAGGCGAAAAATCTCTGGTTACGTCTTCCTTCGGAGGGGAAGTAAAAGAAGT
The DNA here is from genome assembly GCF_029784135.1 of Toxorhynchites rutilus septentrionalis. NCBI lineage: Eukaryota > Metazoa > Arthropoda > Insecta > Diptera > Culicidae > Toxorhynchites > Toxorhynchites rutilus. The sequence continues at coordinate 207,416,516 of NC_073745.1, forward strand.
TGGCCCGGCTCATGAGTTGTTGAGTCTGATAGGTAGGAACAGGTGGAGTCGCCTCCCTGATGTCGGTGATTGGCACTGAAGTGGCGGAAATAGGCCGACGAAAAATAAGCGAAGATAAAAAAAAAAAAACGGTTTAAGTAAATGCTGAGTATATGGAATAATTCGATGTCGAATCCAAGGAGTTGTAATGCCAATATTATTTTAATTTTACTACTGATCTACTTGAAGATTCAAATGCAGAAATTTAGGAAATAACATTACAAAACACAATTGCTTCTCTTTGTTCATCGAGGGGCAGCGTACAGAAAATAGCAATTATCTGAGCAATGTTTCAATGGTTTTCATCCATTAGTATTCATCTATTAAAAAACACTAAGTAATAAGACACTATCGTGACAGGCATGTGTGGACTCTACAAAGAATGTGATTCAAATGTAGATTTAGATTATGGCACATAACGCTAATAATTGTTGATTTTCAAAAGATGTATGAAAGCTGTATGGAAATACATCTGTTATGCGGACAGTGATTTTTCGGAAACGTTTTTCCAAAATTTCCCAAATTTTTTTGAACAAAAAATGTTTGTTTGCATGTTGAACAAAACGTATTACATTGCATAGAATCCAAAACGGCGAAAAAGTTGATTTTGTTCATTTTGTCGCTTACGTCTCCTATACGAACATGGACAGTGCTGGTATACTGCATATTCTTTCATATCGTCATTTCCATTAGTTTCAGTGCATACGGATCGAACTCAAATTTTCATTCGAATATAGAACACTATTATTTTCATTTGACGATTTGATAATTCCGCTTTAGTGTGAAAGAATGAACAAATGAACGTGAAACGAAACGTGACTACTAGAGATAAAGGGATATTATCTTTACTGAGTGAGAAAAGAGAATAGCATTATTTTCAGCCTGCATGATTTTGCAGCAAATTGATCGGCGATAGGCTAGTGATGATCTGTCAATTGAAGTGGAATTGTAAGGCCTTGCGAGGGACAACAATACAAGACGGAAAAAAATTTCTTTAACGAATAATCTCCCGACCAGAACGGAAATCGAACCTGAACTGCCGGATTGATACTGTATGACGCTAACCTCTCGACCACGGGGACACATACGATGTCTCTTATTTCACGTCGTGACCAGTGTTGCATTATTTCATCAATATCGCTGACAACTGACGTGGAACGTTAGTCGCTTCTTGTTGACAAAAAATTGTTCGAATGTCGACTGACGAAGTACGATGCAACACAATGCTTTTTGCTGATCTTCGTTAATACGTTTTGAACAATGAAGTACGCGTTTAAAGGAAACAGTCATGTCATTCGTTACTTGTATCACTTTTTCTGACATTACACAAAGAGTGATTCTAGCGATTGAATTATGGGCAGCGATTTCAACCAACAGAAAGAAATCTCTACATTCTAAGATAATGAAGAAATGTCTGCCCGACATCCAAATCTACGTATTTGACAGTTCGTTTGGACTCGTTTATATCCATTGTTCTTCTCGACGTTTTAACACCTTGATAAACGTGTGAACTTACATTTTTATTATTTCTTTTTCTCTTGTAACATAAACAAATTTTTTAATGTTTCTTTGTGGATGAAATATGGGGTTGCATATTCATTCGCGACTAATTTATTGCTCTCTTTAATTTTTTACTACTCGATGGTGGATATTATTTCGTGTAGTGGATCAATTCGTTGTCGAATTTGTTCGCAAGCTAGAATCTAAGATGGTGCACGATGAAATTATACAAAGCGCCAGTTTTAATGCCGTCTGGTGGGGAGCGCTTGTGTATTTTCGTATCACACGCACACATTGTTGTTAGTATTTATGTGTTGCCAAAAGTAGATTGAAATGGTTACCATTTAATGTGTTTTGATTATTAGAAATGTGGAATCAAGGTGGTGATTCAACAAACATATAATCGCCTCCAAAATTAATATTCGTATTCGGAGCTATTCTACACAGAAATATTAAAACGGTTGGATTTTATACGCGAAGAATGACTTTCTATTCGATGTATTGCAAAAAAAGATAAATCCGCTGAAATTCATTGATGCGAAAAAAGGGTTTCATGAAAACATATCTGGCATCACTGGATGAGAGAAAGTACACAACCTGAAGAAGTGGGATGAAACTAAACATGACCAACCTTTCCTCCGAACGTTGGTCTTCAGGTTAGGTAGAAGAATTATAGCGATGCATGGATGTTGTTCCATTGCCACCTATGGCTAGCTAGCAAGTAAGCAAGCGAAAGACCTGCGGCACACATGCAATCACCCACCACCACCAATATCCCATGGTCAACAGCGCTGTATCGGTCAGCCAATCGGTGTACAAATTGATTTTTTTTCTCGCGCGCAGTTCCGGTAACACATTTTGCGGCTTGTAAACACAGGGTGCCTAATGATTTTCCGCTGATGAAGATAAAGCTCCGAAACCTCTGAATGTTCGATGCGGCGACGGAATATGGCGTGATTTGATATACTAAAATTTGGTCGAATCATCAAGTATCGGTTTGTATAGCTGTGTGCAGATTTCATAGCTGCATTGGCTTTCAGTCTGCATCGTTATCGGAGAAAAAAAACTATTCGAGTATCGGTCTGAACAAAATGCGTTGTTCTTCTCTTTCTACTTTGGGCGTACACTCAGCAAAAAAAACTAATCTTCGAATGGCATTGACATTCAAATTTGTGTCGCATTCCGTTGGAAATGCTATATAGCAACAACAGCTGTGTAGCATTTATGTTTCTTTATCTCTTTTGCGGTGACAACACCCCTAACGAGGCAAATTTTTCAAAGTTAATTACTTTGTTTCACAAGAACTTACCCGAATATAATCGTTTTTAAAACAAGTGGCCTAACACTTTTCTTCCTTATCAGCTGTTCGAGCCTCTAGATAGCACTGATTAGTAATGTATGAGCTTGGGTAGTTGGTTCTCTATCGTCGTTTTGATAATGGGGATTTAGGTTTTCATTCCATCAGATGATGACACATTTGGGAGATTCGAATTGTGGTAATGTTGTATTTAAAGTCAACCCCTTTCTCGGAAAATGCGTTTCGGAAAAACCAAATCGGCCCAAATAGACACAGTTGATGTATATTTGTTCCAAGATCTATATTTTATTTCATGTGATTTGCTTCGGGCATATGGAAATCCGGAACTGAGAGCAAGCAAGCAAGTTTGCGGATTTGCATAAAATGGCTCCCGTCGCAAAGTCGTTAACGCCACGTACAGGGTGTTAGGTAGTTGACCAGAATCTTTCCGGAGGTGATTAAAAAGCATATGGTTCGGAGCGGCACCAAGAATCGTGAAACTAACGTATTCAGATCTCATTTCTCAAAAGAAGGTAAAATTTCGTATAAAGTCTGCGTTAGATTCTGTGGAATTATTACCTCATGGAACCGACAATTCAACAGTAGCTGTTGCGCTCCTATTCTTATCATTCTCATCGCAACGAGAGCAACTGGGCTTTTAATTCCAATCATCTGGTGTAGAATGAACGCCAATGGTTGGTGGAAGGAACAACAGGTGTTAGAAATTAGGCTAAATATTCGGAAGTATTTTTGGTTCTCCACTGGAGAATGTTGGCTGTCGTTGATTTTCACATCACCATTACAACTTTTATGCTGAAATACAATTTCATCACTACTGTTGTGGGTTTTGAATAGACGTCAATAATAACCAGTGGTTTTGTTGCAGCATCTCAGAGAATCGACACCAGTACCACTACCTCTGACATTTCATTGACTCGTATTGCTGCAAGCATATCTTTCTTTCGTACTCAACTTTGCCAGTCACTTGATCTCAGATTGCCTGTGCTAATGAATTAATTACCAGCGGCAGCGCGCATATGCTGCGGAAATCTGTTCCCGGCAAACTGTATGCGTGGTGCGGCTGCTTGCTGTCGGGGCTGCTGTCGTGTACGAGACGCACGCGTTCCCAAATTTGACAGCTCTCGTCAGTCAGCTGGCTGAGGAGAACCTGTCCGAATAGCTGGATCGTTGCCAAAATTATTCGCGACAGGTTGAAATTAGTCGTCGACGTGAACACCACAAACAGTGAAGGAGAGATTGTGTGAACGCTTGCGAGTTTAGATGATCACCCGCATCCGCCGCAGCAAGTTTTGATATTTATATATTTTGCACAGACAGTGAGAATAGTTCTGAAGGCACCAACATAATTCCACTGTTGGGCATCTGTTAAAATTGTCTTCTTCATGTATTTGACGAGCTGCGTGCTGAGATGTTCAAATCTTCGGTCCTGTTTTACATTTTTCCAAAGGGAAGAAATCATAGTTTGGTAAAAATTTATAGACTTCGTTGTTGAAAGACTTTTTTTTTAAAGACAGGTAGCGTTGTCCAGCCAGTCTGTGTGTCATTGATCAATATAAGTGATAGTCAGAAGAGAATATCGTCTGCAGAATAGGGCTGGAATTCAACGTTTTCTAGCACAAGTAGATCTTTTTGCAATATGGGATAAATCGTTTTCATGTTACAAAATCATTTCTGGTCATTCGGTTTGGCGGTTGATAATAGTGAAGCATAGCAAAAAAAAGGTCGTTTACGGATTGAACTAAGATTGATCTGTGTTTCATCTTAAAAGCGCTTTTTGTTTTCTATATTATTCTATTTATGTTTATTATATTGCATAAGGCCGGAATGGAAGCTATCATAAATCAATTTCCACAGTTGATTTCAGTCTAGAATCATGAAGGATTGTTAGTTGGATAAGTTTTAGGTGGCTCAAATGGTTGGATGATTAACAGCCTAAGTGATGGGATGAGAGTTCTTAAAAATGTATTACTTCCGCCTTTTGTTGTTAGTATGTTTTTTGATTCTGCCGAGAACGTCATCTTTTAATAAATTTCTCACTGGATAGGTGGATGAATATTTTAAAAGAAGATTAATTTATAAATTTTAATTAAATTTTATCTCTGGAATCGTAGATGTAAATTCCTAGATTTTTTGCAACGTTTTTCCTTTTGATTCTTCATTTAAGTTATGTTTCTTAGTTTTTTGTTGTAAAGTATTGTGAATGCCTAATTAAGCTTACTTGTAAAATCCTCAACTCTTTCTCAAATTTTAATTTCAAACCGATGATTTGTAGGTGTATAGGCAAGGAACATAACCTGCGTATACACAATACCTCATTCTGAACAACATTCGACCAGCTTTTCGAAATGTAGGCAAAACGTCCTCAGCACAATATGATTTCACATGAAGAAAAAGGAAAACATATTCTAATAGTACCATTCATGTTGTAATATGCCACTGACAAGTTTGCCAGGATAAAATGAACAAAAATATTACCGATTCAACTGTTTATTAAATTATTCATTGTTTTGAGGACAATGTGACATAATGAAAAGAGTATGGCACTGTTTTTGGCGGAGATATGGGATTTATTATTACTTATACTGTATCATATTCAGCTTACTGAAAATTCAGACACATTTGCGGTAGCTCATGTGTTCAAGGAAAGAAATATCAAAAAAACCCTTGAATTTAGATCAGCAAATAGTGGCTATTGCTAAATATGATCAACTATGAGATCCAATCATCTAGTGGATTCAAGAGGTTTAGGTTTAACGCCATCTTCTTCAACAGGCTATGGTGTAAAGCAGGAAAACCGTGAGCTAGGCTCGGTCTGGTGATCTTTTTGTAATGCATTTGTTGGCTAGAATCTTGATATATGGTTCACCAAACGTTAGTTTGTCATGCTTCTGTAGATTGTGTATGATCTGTCAATATTTTCGATTCTTTAGCATTCGCTGTGACAAAGCCGGATTGAATACGTGATATTTCATCGATACACATGGTAAATTACAACTTCTGGCTTTTTTCGTTCCACTTTTCGGTTGGACCATACAGTGGAGCAGTTGATACGTAGTCACTAAAAAGTCATTCACTATTCATTAATCCTGCAAGTGACGAGACGACAGTGGCAGTGGCAGCAAGACTTTCCCAAGATCGAGCGTTTAGTTTAGTTTTCCAGATTGGCTTTCATCAAGGCTGGAACAGTGTTGCCACACGTGCAGATTTTTCTGGATATGTACAGATTTTTTCGATTTGTTTGGTACAGATTTCTGATTTTTGTACCAAACTACAGTCAGGTACAGATTTTCCGGAGTAATAAATTAATAACACGTGGAGCAGATAAGGCAGAGATTTGATTTCGATGATCCGACGCTCAAGGCTGCTGCTGTGTTGATTCCCAGAAACTTTTCCAGTTTAACAACCATCAACGTTGTATAGAAAGCATTTCCAGGATTCTACGATGGAATTTTACAAAATCTGGAGAACAAATGTCGTCTATAGACGACATCCGCGCGACGAGCTGTGTGTATGAGCCAATAAATACACAATAAATCTGAACATACTCCTAAATTCATACAAGCTCTATTCCGGAAAAAATAAAGACTTCAATTCTTTTTTTCTTATTTAAGATATTGTTTTAGAATACAACAGATTTTTCAAAATAATTCTTTAGTAGAATGTTTTGGTGGCCCTGAAGAAAGCCAATCGTTTGTGTAGTCTTGTGGAAGCAGCTGAAGATAATTGATACATGATTCATTTTATTCTCACGAGATCATTACACGTGATTTGTGTCGTTGTCGCCAGCATGCATCTCACACACACACACACACACACACACACACACACACACACACACACACACACATACATACATACATACACACACACACTGTTTGTTCTATTACCACCATTATCTACAATAAACAACGCATAATATTAACAATACCTACGAGCGGTTTAATCGTACAAAAACACTCTCCAACTAACGGTATGAAATCCTACGCGAAACATCCTGTTTGATATTTTTCTTCTGATTTGCTTCTGTCCGTCAGGGCAATCTTCTATGCTTGCTTCGTGCATATTCTGAGAATGCATTCTTGGGCGAAAAAATTTGAACGTCGGTTCAACTAGAGACGTCGGTTAATCTTTCGATTAATTCAAATAATGGAATATATGCAATTTTAATCGAGTAATTTTGTATCGAATAATGAAAAATCAAAATATGAATACATCGAATAATTATCACAGTAATCGCGATTAATGAAAAATGGAACCATTCTTTAAAAAATACAGTGCAAAATTTGTTTATCCATCATGGTATTTTGTCGAAATTCATCGTATATGCTGAACCATTTACGGTTGAAGCATAAAATCGAATCGAATATTTAAAAATTTTACCATTCGAATAAAGCTATCATCTTAGTAATTTGTACAGCCCGCAAAGAGGTTTTAACGCTCAAAACATTGCACCCCAAACACAATGCTCTCGTTACAGAAAAGAGATAAAGGCAAGGTAAAAGTCGGATGGAGGAAAAAATAAGGAACAAAATTTAAAGTTTTTGTAAAGGATGCGCCCATATGAAAATTTCAAATGAATCGGTTCAACAGTACTCGAGGAATCCTGTACGTCTGCCTAAAAAAAGTAGTTTCGCGTTTCAAGTTTTGAATCAAGGTCGTATCATATATCACTCCACTAAACTGGCTATAACCCGGTAAATAATGAGAATCCCAACAGCGTCTAATTTCAGCGTTTTTTTTAGCGTCTAATTTCAGAAATACAAAAAAACAAATCGATTGTCCAAATTTCTAGACTAGAACCCCTTAAACTATTTACAGAATGAAGACTTGTTATGTTAAATATATAAAACAAATCTTAGAAAAAGTTTGATTCGGTTGGTAGACGAATCATCAAACACCATTCACAGTAGAAAAATGATTGCTGAAACTATTCCATAAAGAACGTGCCATATTTTCTGATTTTGACACCCTTGAATTCAGACGTTATTCTACGTCAAAAAGGAAACCACCAATCGTCTATGTAAAAGTAGTGGTTGTTGTGGCCCTGACTGTCAGCGTCGGGTGAAGCGGGTGTATAAGAGCAAAGCACGAGCACATGGTCTGGCGCTGTTCGAACCGCCACATTTATATTCGCATACATTATTTATTGGTATCGAAGTTTCATAGTTTTTGACAGAGAAGGTGCATGAGCCACACGCGAGATCACACAAAGCTGAGGAAGGCGGACAATATGAAGGAGGCAATATCGCTGCTGCTTCTGCTGTTGCTACTACTGTCAAGAAGAGTAGAAACAACATTTTGAGAGTTTTGTGCGCATGGTCTGTTCCGCACAGTGACAAAAGAAAGACTAGGACTTATATGACATAACCTTACAGATTGGTAACAAAAATCTTACCGGCTGCTGTATCGAGTACGAATCTAAGAATGTCCACCAAAAATTGTTTCGCGTAGAAAACAAATTCGCTACGGTATATTCTCCAAATCGTTTTTCGTGGTGTTCATAAGAAAATCTCTGACAAAGCCACAGACACATTAAAACTCAATAGGAAGATAATGAATATCTGTGTTTGCAATATTGTAGCGTGGAAATCTAAAAATCTGAACTACGAGCACTGCGAATGGGTCAGTATTTATTTCTCGTCTGCTGCTACTTGGGCTGCGATGTGTGTTAGTATTGAGCCATGCCAAATAAAACGAACCATTTTCATCATACATCATTCGTGAACGCGAGAGAAGGTGCCACAAAGCTCTGAGTAGTACTAAACCGACATCACATCTACTAAAAGGAGCTATCTGCAACCGTGTGAAATGTTGCTCGACATTTCTTGGAATGCGCAGAATGAAATCGATTGGCTGTGTGTCTCGGCCAGCTCATTCGTTACCAGCCAGCTGGTTGTGGGATCGTCCTGTGTGTCTGTATTTTGTGTAGATATTTGTGAGTGTTGTGACTCTTGGTGCGCTGACGAAATGATACACTGCACCGCACTTTGCAGGATTTTCTCAAGAACGAACGCGAGGGGCATAATCTTGTTTTCTTTCTGCCGCCGTTGAGATCACCGCCTCTTAATTGCTGCTGGCGTGGCAAAATGAGCTCGCATATACTTTATGCTGCAACTGGAGTGTTGGACGATTTATTGCCGTGTTTACACAGTGCAAGTTACTGTCCGAGTTCGGGCCTAGTCAGTTGCCAGTATTCGATTGAAAAATTGCATCCCAGTTGCTACAAAATTTATGGACTCCCATCGCCCTACCACGTACCATTTTCCATCCAATTCAGGCGTCATGGTATATTTGCTCTTTTCGTTATTACATGTTTTGGTTTAACTATCAAGGGTCAGCAAATCGCACTATGTAAGCAGTCCCTAATACATAAGCTGTTATCCATGGTGGTGGGTGTCGTGAGACAAAAAATCGCGACTATGAAACGAATCTGCTTTAACTTGTTTGATTTGCTTCAGAATCAAGCCATCGGCTCGCATGATGATAAATTGAGCAACTTCTTTTACTAATTTGGAACCGCTCAGAGACATAAAACATGTCCTACCGGAGAACAGCAAATGTGCAATAGATACACACGCTAATGTGTAGGGGATAGATATGTCATATGTTGAAAGATTTACTTCTACGAGGTGTTCATATTTATGCAGATAATTTAAAAGGCTTAGCTGGAAAATAAGAAAAGTGGCAAGAATGAATGGTTAATAATAAGGATCACAAATTCAATTCAATTCAAAACAAGAAAGATAGGAATCAACAATTTGCATACAATTGAAAATAGTTAACATTTGAGAACTATGAATTTCGAATGATAAGTTCAAACTTAAAAGACTCAAAGAATAATTAACTAAAAAATTAGAAATTGCTAGTTAACAATTAGATGAATAATTAGAACGAATCAATAGACAAATAATTAGAAACTAAGAAATAAACAATTCAGACCGAAGTACCTAAAACGAATCTTTTTCTGAAATATCCCAAAACAGCAACAAACATAGGGGCTTCTACCCAAGTCCCGGGATTTTCGGTTTTTGGACTAACTTGTATTTATTCCTCAACATAATTTCTTTCGACGGCAATATACTTGGTATAGCATGTTTTCAACATTTCGATTCCCTTTCTGTAGTACAAATCGTCTAGATCTCCGAAATATGCCTCAGTGCCACTCAGCAGACTGCCTATTGTACTCAAGAGTGTGGTAATAAATCCACGTTTCATCCATTGTCACAAAACGTCGGAAGAAGTCCACTCGATTACGTTTCAATAACGCCAAACCGGCTGTTGAATCATCAACGCGCCGCTGTTTTTGGTCGACGGTCAGCAAACGCGCACCCATCGCGCGGATAGCTTTTTCATGTTCAAAATGTCGTGCAAAATGTATTCCACTCGTTCTTTTGAAATGCTTACGGCTTCAGCTAACTCGCGTAACTTCACTTTACGATCGTTCAAAATGCGTTGAAATGCGTAGATGCGTAGGTGCATCTGTTGTGCTTGGCCCATTTTAAATTCGTGACGTGGAATAACATTTCGTCAACCACTGCATTGATTGTTCCGGAGTTTCTCCCATCCAAAAAATTATGTTCGATCAAAATACGATATTCCTCTTTTTTCATTTTCTATACGAATGCTCAGGTAGTGACACATAACACATAACCTAGTGACAGATGAACTTCTCGAAATGAATCTGGTGCATTCTTAGTGCATCTCGAGACTTTTCAGCCCATGTAGTAGGCGCACCACACACAAAACAAATATTTAGGATATTTTTATACCCCCTTCTCATACATTAAAATTGTTATTTTATGTGACATCTACACATACTTATACATCATTCACTTTGTGTACAATATATATGCCATAACAATATAAGAGCGCAAAATAAAAGTTACTTTGGTTTGGTTTCACGTTATTTACGCTCTCCGTTTTACTCTCAGAAATCAATTTCCGGGTATACTTATAATATCCCATATGTTTGCCCGGTTAATTTTTGCTTTGAAATATATCATTCATATTACAAAAAAAATTACCGAGTCAAACGTATGTCGTCGGCGGTTTGTGGCCACCTCGGTTCCTCATCCTCGTTAGATGATAACTTCGTTCCCATTACATTGACCCCAGAAAAAAAATTCATTGCGAAAAAAAATCATAATGAAAATTGAACTCCGGTGGAGTTCATACGTAAATACCGCAAATCCAAAATACGCACATGTCGTAGCACTAAAAAATGATAAAACACTGCGAACAACAGTATAACAACAGTACGAAAGATAACTGAGTGCCCGTGTGAACAATAAAATTGCTATCTATTGTATTTCGGCTTATAAATCACCTTTGGCAGAAAAAATGTTTTTTCGTGTGCTGAAAGGTTAAATGAACAACTAAAAGCACCTTTCTCAAGAGTTTTAAAGTGTTTGTATGTATGGGAGCAGACTTCTCTTTCACTTAGACTGAACGTCAGCTTGGGATTGTACCAGTACCAAAAAAAATCCAAACAATGTGTTTTATAAGAGTAAAACGGAGAGCAATAACGTTAACCTTTATTCCTTTCCGTGCAGTTGGCAAAGTATGCGAATAGAGTTGATGCATGCTTATTTGCAATGTGTCTCTTGTTTCGCTCTCTCCTATTGCTCTCATGATGCTATGGCATATATATTATACAAAAGCACATTTTTGTTATTTTCAAGCTCATTTCATTTTCAAGTAATTTTGTTCTTTATCGCAAAGCATTAGATTCGTATTTTTTTATTTTTCCATTATGGTAACCATTTCCATTTTAGGGTAGTCCGAAAAATCAACTTTTTCCTCTTTTTTTCCTAAAAAGGGCTTTTTTAAAAAAATCTTAACTTTTGAACTACTACACCGATTTCGATTATCGACATATCAAATTAAAGACAATCTAATCAACTAATCTTCTTTTGGAAGAATATTACATAAAAATAATAGTCAGTATCGCGTTCAGGAAAAATATTTCATTGCAAACGAAATCGACTGTTATGTGAAAACATTTCGAATCGATCACAATCACGATCCTTACATTTGGTGGCAGTTTTAAGTATAAATTCAGTTGACGAGATTTGCTAGAAATAATTGCATGAAACGTCATCTCGTTTTTTTGTCATCTGAATCCCGAAATTCGATTTTTGATAATGTCCCTTGGGTGATTTTACGGTTTTCAAAAAAACTGAAACTTTGGCGGCTGTGCGACACTAGAAAATTAGCTGAAATTTAATGTGAATGAGCTGAAATTTTGTATAAAGTATTTATTTGTGCCCTTTTCGAAACTTCGAAGGTTACTTTTTCCCATACATTTATTGGCACTCTAATGTGCATAATATGCAACAAAACAACAATTAAAAAAATACGTTTTCCTCTAAAATATTTTTACGTAATTCTCGCAGCAGGAATTGTCTTTCCATTGGCAACCCGTTTTCCTCAGCCCAAATAATAACTTTTTCGATATTCCACATAAGGCTGTTCTATTTGAATCCCAATTTTTGGACTCTTCATCTTCATCAACCTAATGTAGTTCCAAAACTGATGGAGCATTCGCAGTCGCAGAGGAATATCGGCAGTCGAAAACGAATTTTCATCATCGTAGAAATATGTGTTTAGATGCAAATAATGTTGACTATGTCGTCGTCGTTCAAATCCTAAACTTCACGTCCTCGTCGTGCACGGTATTGTCCTGGTCAATAAATTTCTTCAGGATCGAAAGCATGCATTCTTTTACAACCGACAACGTGTTATTAGCATTTTCCATAACTTGACAATGGAATCAGTCGGCTATGCGGATGATACACTTTCCCGGCTCTCGCTGGTATCCAAGGGATCGAGGAAGCCAACAGGCTAGCGAAGTTGTTATCGTACATACTTAGCAATGAGTCAAATTCTTACGTGGATGCATGCGAACTGTGAACCTACGTTAGTGGTAGTGGTACGGATTAAGAGGAGGTCTCGATGTCGTTTTCTAGCTACAAAAGTTATCATGGCGATGTTTGCAAAAACATGACATTCGCACAATCACAGACTAATATATAATTGTTCCACCACCATCGTTATTCCACATTTCTTGTAAATAAAGCATTAAATATTGATGATAACCATTGCATTATTTGACAACACATAAAAGCAATAACAATGTATTCATGTCATGCAGAAATACACAAGCACTCTCCACCAGACGGCATGAAAACCAATGTTTTGTGTCATTTCATTACGTTCCACGACGAATTTTAAGTTGCGAACAAAATTGCACCATGATTTCGTTCACAACACGACGTACTATCGACCCTCCACAGCGATGTTGACCTTTCGCTGGCAGAAGCAAGATTGATTAATAGAAATTAAGAGCTTTTTGAACTCTGGTCTGGAAGTGTTTGTTCTCTGCAATTACATTTCAAGCGATTGAATCAAAGTTGCTCCTTGTGGACGCTACGGATAGGTAAACACACAAGTGAGCTGAACAAATATATGGTATAACGGGAATGTTTCTAATTTTCATCAAGTATTAGGAAGTAAAATTTAAGAATTAGAAATTGAGAGCTTTGTCTCGTTGATGTATTTTTTTTTTATATAGTGTTAAATATATCGAGTTTTTTTTGTCAGAAAAAAGTATTATTTATAATGAGTACAATGTAGCTCACTTCATTAAAAAATGAGCTTGTTGAACGCTTCCAATGTTATCCCAATAGAAATTTATTAATGAAATTAGTTGCTTAGTAGAAAATTTTGGCGATCCTGATGCGTGCTTCTGTCGTAATTTTTTCGTACTCTTTAAAAAGCCAATTTGATTTTTTTATAATTACTCTAAGCCTTAAAAACGGCCCTTGATTGTTCGCTGTCTAGAGCGATACTGGGGATTTGAGGTTTTTGCAATTAATAGCTACATCTCTTCTTCTTCTTCTTCTTCTTCTTCAATGGCACTAACGTTCCTAGAGGAACTTCGCCGTCTCAACGTAGTATTACTTGCGTCATTTTTATTAGTACTTAGTTGAGATTTCTATGCCAAATAACACGCCTTGAATGCATTCTGAGTGGCAAGCTCTAGAATACGCGTGATCACAGTGCAAGTCGGAGGAAATTTCTTTGACGAAAAATTCCCCCGACCAGAACGGGAATCGAACCCGAACACCCGGCATGTTAGTTATGACGCTAACCACTCGGCCAAGGGAGCACCATCTCTACATATGGCAAGTGATACCAGCTTGTTATTTCTATTTCTAATGCTAGGATAGTAACTACTCAACCTTTTGTTCATACTTACAATGTATTATCCATCATACTTGACGAACATTTAAAAACACATTTGTTTAATATTTAAGACGAACCCCTCAATTGGTTGGGTAGTGTAAAGGTCATTGCATTCACATGTTCAAACGAACCGTTGGGTACCTTCGTTCTCTTTCAATAAAACAAAAGCTAGAGAAAAAACTATAACTCAACATCGATTCAACGAACAGTGACCGAACTAAATCAACGAACAGCTCACACACTAAATCAACCTTCTCAAAACCAACCTCAGTTTTTAGGCATCATAAATTTTTGACTTATTCCGGCATGTCTGAGGGAGGTTTCAACCACGTAACATTACGTTTCCCTCCGATCGGGCAGTCTCTTTGTGAATAAATTTGCATTGAGTGCCTTTTTCGGTGGTCGATCCAAATGAGTTTCGATTGGAACCCGTCTTTTTTTGTAAACAGTAAAAAATGAAACGTTTCATTCGATTTGTGTTTTATAGTAGTGGTGGTTAATCGAGACGCTGAAGCTTGCGCTATCCGGTCCTAATGCACCGACCCGTCGCTTCTCCTCTTCTCTAAATTTCGAATACTGTAAATGTGGTGGTGTTTCCCATGCGTGTAGTTGTGACACAGTGAAGCTTATCAGTTGACCTTGAGATGTATTATTATGCATCATAACAGTAACTTATCAACGACAGACCCTGCGATTTGCTGCAATCCTCTTTACAATGAATGTGTAATTAGAATATATGATTTATTGTCGAAGGTGTGCTTTCCGACTTTCTATGTATTTTAGGAATTTTTGATACGTTTAATTACTCGAAATCATATGTAATTTATCCAAAAACGAATTAATTATTAAACACATAATCTCATAATATTTTTGTAACAAATATTCATTCGATTCTGTTCGATACTGATATGCTTTTTTCTCTTATTCCATTTGCTTTCCAGGAGGTTACGTATTGATGAATGGGGATACTGGTAAAATGCCCACGACTGCGGCGGTCTATCCGGCTGGTTCCGAAGCTGTTATCACCGGTGGTATGGCGGGATTAACAATGGTTGGACCACATTCCTCGCAAACCACACATCTCACACTGGCACCGGCGACAATCGTCCCTGGTGTCACAGCTGTTCCTGTCGTCGCCGATTACAGCGTCATGAATGGCACTATCAATAACAACGCCACATTGAATAATAACAATAACAAAACAAACAACAGCGGTAGTAGTAACAGCAGCAGCATCAGCAACAGTAATAACGCAATTGTGACGAATGAATCAGCCGCAGGTGATTACTACGCAGCCACATTGGACAGCAATGATTCTATTTCCACGTCTTCGGTTACCGCAATCAATAACAACAACAACCCAAACAGCAATCAGAGCAGTCTAACTGCGAGTAATACTAATAATAACATCAGTAGTAATGTTAGCAGGATACAAGCGCCTGGAAGCGCCACAGGCAATGGTAGCGCAGTTGCAATGACAGCTAATGCCTCCGCAGGCACTAATGACACTAGTAGTGCCGAAAACAGCGGCATGCCTATAGAGCAGTTGAAACAACAACTACAAACGCAGCTTGATTACTATTTTTCGAGGTAAGTAACTTCAATTTACTCACTCTTCCTCCAAGAACCGCCCACAGACTTGGTTAAAAAAAAGGGGAATCAATTCGTGTCGCTGACGCGAAAGAAATGCGACCAACTTCGGAGGCGCATAACGGAGAGAGGGAGAGTGAAGTCATTTTTTGCTTTGCGAGCGCGAATTGCATAAGCCGTAAGTGCGCGAAAGGTTCTGTAAAGAAGCGTGTAATTGCACATTACAAGGTACAATCACCGTACCATTATCCAAAGTTAATAACATTTGGCCGGTTGGCAAGCGTGTATATTCGACCGATTGGCCTATATATACGACAAAAAAGAGCTGCAATTGAGCATACTTACCCTCCATACGCGCCTGCGGTATAATCCTTCGAACTGACTCTTCTTCACGTGAGGAAACGTTTTTCTTACATTTATGGGGTTTCTTTTAGCGGGGTAGTTGAGATTAATGTTACTATGTTGATCGTAAGATCGCCAAAACGTTCGGCTAATGTGTGGAGTGACCCTAATAGTACAGAAAGCGTTTGGAAAAATGATGCTACGCTATTTTGCGAATAGGATATGTATGTCGAGCTGAAAGTCATTTCGTTCCTTTGGTCTATTTTTGTATTACAAAAGTCGTACTCGATCACAACTGGTCGCTCCGACTTCCGCTTCCGTTTCGTAGCTCTCGAGATTGCAATATTTGGAACAGTAAAATATCCACCGGTGAGAAGGTGAATGAAGAGTTTGGAAAGGCTTCATAGTTTGCATCAATCTGATAAACGCTAGGCTTGAGAACTTCAATAAGCTCATTAGCTCTCGCATTATCATTCAACATTGGTTGTTCAGCGCCCTGTGGTTTGTCTGCTTCATTCCTCATTCATGTTCCCGAGAAGATAAATTTACACTGTTCATTTTAACATCACCATGAGTTGTTCTTTTTACACGCATAATACAGTAATTAACATTTAATACGACATGCCGAGGCACCACTCAGTGTCGCGTTGGAGGCGATTTTGACCTGTAATTGGACATTGGCGATGAGAGTGGTACAGTGTCGGCGTCTGGTGGCGACTTTCAATGTGGGGCCATAATTTGAGCTTGAGCTTGGGTAGACTGTACAGTTCGTGGTTGCTCTCCGTGATTGACCTGAACCAGCGAAATTGCATAAGGTACACACCCAATGACGCTTGTGGGTAGCAAATCATTCTCATTGTGGAAGTTTCGGTGAATCGAGCTTCAAATAGTCAATAACGACGCCGGCTATATCCTTACAGTCACCAGGGGAAGGGAAGGAATGTTAGTATGGCATTCGCCGCTCGAATGCCATAAGGGTCGCCTTTAATCCGTGGTTTTCTAGCGATTATCAGAAAGGGATAGTTGTTAGTGGGGGAGGTAAGAAACAGGATTCACTGTGATGAGTGATGTGATGTGATTAGGAATTTATCCATAATAAACATGGATAAGAGCTATTACAACCATTCTCCTTGGAAGCTTTAGACTCTCTGCTCGGGTTCACAATAGTTTCAGGTTTTTTTTTCAAACATGTTGCTATAGAGATTCGTTATTCGTAGGCGGAGTTCACACGTTTTGACATCCTGATTTATAACATTAAATGAGCTTCAAAAACAAAATATATGCTACCCTCCCATACCAGTACAGCATTTGTATAACATATATGCCATAGCAATATAAGACCAATATTGCATTAACCCTTTCATTACGGCAGTGTTCTCCGCCAAAGTGCTACCCCTGTACGGAGCACTGCGCCGAAAAGTATGCACATCGCGCTGGTGTGATCGAAGAGCAGTATGAATTCCATGTCCGTCTAAAGACGACACTCGTACACACAGGACGTCGCGTGGATGTCGTCTATAGACGACGCTCGTAATGAAAGGGTTAACCCTTTCCGCATATTTTGCCACATACATGGCCCACGTCCGAAAGGTATACAGATTCGCGTTTATGCTTTCCTTTTTACCTTGCATTCCAGCCGGCTTGGATTCAATTCCTGCTTGGCAACGTTGGCCTTTTTTTTGTGCAATTCCAAGCTGACCTTCAGTCTGAGAAAAAGAGGTCTGGTCCCATACATACAAACATTTTAAAATTCATTTCACTATTCAGCACACGAAACAAAATATGAGCTGAATTAATTGAGAAATAAGACTTTTGTTCATAGAGCAATAAAAATGGCTTTGTAGCATAAGTTGAGGGCTATTTTTGACATAGTCATTTGACAGTTAAATGCCATTTCAATAACAGGATAATGATGAATTCACTTCAAGGAATTATGGATGGCGAATTTCTCATATTACAGGAATAAGAGTAATAAATTTGTTCTTATATCAAGGTATTTCACAACGAGGCGATTTTGGGCTTTCGTCCCCTCTTACTGTGTCTCGGGTGTCTCAGATGAGGGTTTCGAATCACGTTTTGGATTTTCACCAGGAGAAACCTTTAATTTTTTCTTTGGTTGAGGTCCAACTGGGCAACCAATCACGTCGTTACGATGTTTCTTTAGAAATTGTTTGAATGAGTCTCCAATTAACTCGGGCCTTACGCTATCAGATGGCAGTTCGTTAATGAGTTCGTGGGGATTCCATGGTACGATACCACACTTCCGGAAGCCCGATGTTAGAATACGTCTGCTAGTGCCTTTAAAAGTTTAATGATAAGGCTTCCGGCAGTCACCGTCAACAAAAAGTGACTTGACTAGAAAATGAATTGACTAGCGTTGACTAGCGAGAATGACTGGTGAACTAGTCCAGTCAGTGGTTATTTTAACTGACCCGACTAATGAATACAAATCTGCCTCTTCATTCAACTGACTTCAATCCACATCTCCATTTCCCCCGGACACTAATTTTATACCCGCGTACGCAATCTTATTTTACGTCCATATAAAGAGGAACGAAAGCTTGATTTCAAAAGTAGCTACCCCATCAATGGATGGTTTATTGTCTAACCATTGTGGACACAAACCAACGAACTTAGACGTTTATCAAGTATGCCATAAAGGTCCACGCGTTAGCATTAGTAAATAGTTAGCAAAATAGCACACACACACTGTACGCTATTTTATACGTGTGAGTAATTTTCGTGTACGATACAAAAAAGTCTAGCTCACCTGTAGCGTATGTCAAACCACGTTGAACTCAAACATCGATGCTTGCATAATGATACATGGGGGAGAGAGAGAGGAACGAATTCGTGTTGGGGGAAGTAGAGGGAGATAGCGACTAAACGCCCGACTGACTGTTTAGTCGTTTTGGCGGAGAAACTGCGCGAAGAAGCCAAAAGTCATCTCTGACTGAATACGGATATAGTCAGTCAGATAATCAGCTGACTATCCTCAGTTGACTATGACTATGCCGGGCCCTGCCTTTGGGAATAGTTGCATTGTTGCATGGCATGAAGTTTGCCAGGTCAGCCAGTGTATGAAATAATGTAACATTGTACTGAATACAACTCCAGTAGTTTGCGAAAAATGTGTGTTCAGTCGCCAAAATTCCTCCTCAAGTCTGTTTCTCTCAAAATTAGAGTAGAACCTCGATTATCCACTAGCGGAGAATACGCGGTGCGAGTTCCCCGCAAAGGCGAGTTCCATAGTAATTTTGCAAGCCTTTTCGAAATTTATCAGTGAAAGGATTTTGCTCTTTTCTTTTGTTCATGGCTATAACATTGGGCCTGATTCTCGAATACACTTCACGGTGGAAACGAAATAAACGGCACGCCATTGAACTACGTTTTACGTGTTAGTGAAGTGTCGAAGATAATGATGAGTTTTCAGGCAGAATGAGCACTTTTCAAATAAAAAATCATTAATGAAAATTAACTTGTTCGTATTAAACTGGTATTCAATGTGAGTGGAAAACTTTGTTTTCTTCATGTGATATAATAATCTCATACAAAAATTTCATCTGAAGATAATTTGATATTATAATGATAAGATAAGTGGGAAACTAATCTCGTATCCAGATGTCGACACCGTACCGTTGTCATCGCGGATACGTTACATTCCGTTTCCAGTGTATTCGTAGTGTATTCGAGAATCAGGCCCATTATCTGACCACTGGGGCAACCGACCTTACAGATGAATAGTTAATTGATTGTCCTATTGATAAAACAACATTTTCAACATAAAAATACCTTTCTCTTCATTTTCAGTCCTTTATTGCGTTATCCGGATTTTTTGTTGTTGTCCGTGGTGACTTGCCATACCATTTTGCGAATAATCAGGCTTCTACTGTATTTGGAAATAAAGTGTTTTTATTTCATATTATATGTGACTTAAAAACGATCATTTAGAAGATTGTAAATGGGAAGCCCTGGGATCGAACCCACGGTCGTTCGTTTGGTGAGGGGATACACAACAAATTTAGCTACGAGAAGACCCTCAAAATAAATGGGAACTTCGCCCCATTTAACATACATTCAGCTCAATCGGATTTAATTGAACAAAGCTGCATAGGGTACGCAACATTTCGCAAGAAATCCCGGTCGAAAATTCGAGATGATCATTTTCATCAACATCTTAATGTGCATTTAACATGTCGTCGGCCATGATTTACGAGAGGCGATCTGGCGTAGTGGTTAACATCTGTACCTCTCACTCTAAAAGTCACGAGTTCAATTCTTATTCTCGATATTCTTTCTTCGGAATGGAAGTAAAGCCGTGGTCCGAGTTACGACCCTGTCAAAAGGCTAAAAGTCACTTTAATACAGCAACACAAAATTGGTGACTTACTAAGAATGTAAGGTATCTAGTTACCTCTTCATTTCACCCGAATGTATTTGAACAAGGAAACCGAACGGTGGTGGTGATTGCATTGAACCATCATCAAGCGTAAACGCTCCTGACAGGTGGTAATTTCTTAGCTTGTTGTGCTAATCGCCGCCACCCGTGCGGTTAGGTGTGGTGTGTGCGTTCTAATGAAGCAAGATAAGGTAGTTTTAGTTGTGTAATCTCACTCGGTTCTATTCCGAAAGAATGCGCCGCTGGGCTTTTCCCTAGCGACAAAGTCATGCTGTTTCATACAACCGTCTGTCGTCTTTTTTTCTTTTGCACCACGCTCTTCGTGGTATGTCATTTGGTTTCTGGTTCATCGAGAGTTGTTCGTTGGTACGATGCAGCTACTGGTGGCGTCCCAAGAATCACTGTAATTACGTGGCCTCTGTTAAATTTGCATTGCTCTTTCCGTCAGTATTGCAAGGGGTAAAGAAGTGTTTTCATGCTCGATTTGCGGGGAATATAATGATTGAACTTATATAGTAAACATAATTTTTATTAGAGTTGTTTCTAACGCTTATTTTTTCTTATGCTTTACAGAGAAAATCTAGCCAACGACACATATCTGCTATCGCAGATGGACAACGATCAGTACGTACCCATCTGGACGGTGGCTAACTTCAACCTTGTTAAGAAACTCACAAAGGATATTAAGCTCATCACGGAGGTGCTGCGAGAATCGCCTAATGTACAGGTGGACGAAGGGGGCCTTAAAGTTCGGCCAAATCACAAACGATGTATTGTTATCCTAAGGGAAATACCGGACAATACACCCATTGAGGAAGTGAAGGTAACCTCTATGAATGGTTCTGTACGGATAGAATTATTCATTCTCTGTATTACTTCCAGAACATATTCCAAGGTGAAAACTGTCCACGCTTCATCTCCTGCGAGTTTGCTCACAACAATTCCTGGTACATCACGTTCGAATCGGACGATGATGCGCAACGAGCGTTTCGATATCTTCGTGAGGATGTAAAGGAATTTCAGGTAAGTTCAACAGTAGTATTCGAATAATAAAAATCAGCATATTCTTCGCATTTCTTGTAGGGAAAACCAATCATGGCACGAATAAAGGCCAAACCGATGAACCGGCTTCCTATCGCTGGAGTACAACTGAAGAATGGCTTCCGAACGACGCCACCACCGGCTGCGGCTACAGCCGTGGCAGTTCCGCCAGGGCCGGCTGGTGCGTCCGCAGCCGCTGCTGCTGCCGCCGCTGCAGCTGCAGCAGCGGCAACCGTTTATGATCCTACTCAGGCAGCCGCCGCTGCTTTCCCCGGACAGCAGAGGTACATTACTCTTCAGCATAATGCCGGAGCGATACCGCAAGGAGCTGCTGTACCGGCATACAATGCGCCGCTCCACATGTTTGTAAGTTGATTAAACAAGATGGGAAAATGTCCATCGAATCACTGATACAACGGAAAATATTTCCAGCCCTTCCAACAGCAGTTCTATCCGGGAATAATGCAGCCGTGGCCAGCAGCACCTCCTCCAGCACAAAATTACTACGATTTGAGCACATTCGTGACGAGCAATGGGCTCGCCCCGCAGGTCACATTTGCTACCGCTAAGCAACAGAATGGCCGTTTCAATATACCAGGTGGTATAGGAACTCATCGTGGAAATATGCGAAGCAAACGGCAGCCTAATCCTTCGATACCAACTGGTAGCAATGAGCAGCGATCCGGTGTAACCAATGTCACTGGTGGTAGTTCTGGCGGTACGAATACTGTAGGCGGTCAAAACTCTATGGTCTCTTCAGGGGTTAACGATAATCAATCGAACCATCGCGTATCGAACCAACAACCACATTACCATCAACAGACAGCTCCACAGCAGCAGCATCAACAATCACAGCCACATTACCAACAGCAATCGGGTGGCGGTGGAAAGAACTCCTCCTTGCTGGGACATGGTGGGAAGTCCTACCACAAGGACCCGACTATAGTGTCACACTATCAGCATTATCAGCCACAGCAGCAGCAACTCTATAACAATCACCAACAGCAGCCTCATCATCATCACCAACAGCAGCAACCAGGCGATGAAACTGGTAACAATGCTACGGTTACCGGTGGTATGCGTTCGGGAGGTAACAATACTGGCGGTAATGTAGATCATTACCAATCGAACGATGATACCAGTGGTTACAGCAGCTTGCCATACAACGGAGGACGAAGTAAGAATTTGGATGCCCAGCAGCAACAGCCGGCCGGTTCATGGGTATCGAATCAATCTCGACGCCACACACGACGAAGAAAAGACGAGATGGACAATGGAAGCGCTGGTCCTATGTATAGCAGTGGAGGAAGTGTTCGATCTAGTAATATGGGCTACAATAGTAATAGTAATAACCCTAGCAGTAGTATGAACAACGGTGCAAACTCCAACATCAAAGTTATGAACACAACTAGTCTCAATCAATTGATACCAACGTCAGGAGGACCCCCGCACGGGCGTGGTGCACGTGGAGGTCCTGGCGGGAACAATGAAAATATTCACAATACAGCCTCGGGAAACGTCATAGCGTCGATGGGTGGCGAAGCTGGCGGCGGTGGTAGTCACCATCATCACCACAGTGGTGGAGGTGGTGGGGGTTATCATCCACATCATCATCGGAATGCGGCCACTGCTGGGTTTCACCAGCAGCATCCGCACAATCACCAGCAACAGCAGCAACAGCAGCAACAACAACAGCAGCAATCGCACCTGCAGCAGATGTGCAGCAACAGTAACACAGCGCAACAACAGAATGCCACCAGCACCACCCAATCGACGCAATTTGACCTTGAACCAGCTGCATTTCCGCCACTTCCCGGCCACGATGATAACATTACCAGTGGGGGCCGTAACAAACACCACTCCCGCGATTACCATCACCAACAGCAACAGCCACTTCCTCATGGCAGCAATAGCCAGTCCAACGCTGCCGGTGGTAGCAACCAAGGTTCCTCTACTGATCACGCGCCCACCTATGCCGGAGGCAGTGTGTCCGATACTCCTGCCTGGGGTGAGAGCAGATTAGCCGATGTCGTAAAAGGTGAGTTTCTATCGGTTCACGAAGGGGTTGCATGCGGTGTCATCGCACAGAGTTCGAACTGACAAATTTTTTTTGGAAAGATTATCTCCAGAGGTTCACTACCTATTGAGGTACTAATTTTCAGTTTGTGATAGGGTTGATGGGACTATTGAGAGAAGAAGATTTAACAATTGAAACTTCAAGAATTACGTTTATGACACTATAAACTGAAGTGGTGTTTGGTTACAGACTTTTATGTAGTAAACTGGTAATCTGGGTCGACTATAATTAACAAAACAAAAAACATGACCACTAACAAACAATGACGCAACTTACTGACGAAGAGCATTTACACTTTACGGACCGCTCACGAGTTTTCTCGGGCCTGATTCTCGAATACACTTCTGGTGGAAACGAAATAAACGGCACGCCATTGAACTACGTTTTACGAGTTAGTGAAGTGTCGAAGATAGTAATGAGTTTTCAGGCAGAATGAGCACTTTTCAAATAAAAAATCATTAATGAAAATTAACTGTTTGGTATCAAACTGGTGTTCAATGTGAGGGGAAAACTTTGTTTTCTTCATGTGGTAAAATAATCTCATACAAACATTTCATCTGAAGATAATTTGTTCTTATAATGATAAGTTTTAGTGGGAAAATATTATCGTATCCAGATGTCGTCACCGTAGCGTTATCATCGCGGATACATTTCAGTTCGTTTTCACCGTGAAGTGTATTCGAGAATCAGGCCCCTCATTTTCGCGTTCCTTCTTTACGTACTTGTGTGAAATAAAAATAAATTTAAAAAAAAATAATAGTTTTTGTTGCGTGCAAGTTTTTGTTCAAAGTCTTGCTGGATTGCTTGTATAAAGAATTATTTTAATTGAAATAAATTAATTGTTTATCATGTAACATCTTTCACAATCATGCTCATTAGATAGAGAATTGAATAATTCATCTTTCCACATAATTCTTTTGTTTTCTTGATCGTGACAGAGAAAAGTTATAGACTGAAATGTGATCATGGGTCAAATAATTTACCTATTTTCCAGCCACAATTTTATTAACCGGAAATGGGTCCGAGAAAAGGAAAAAAGTTATTTGAAATGACCCAAAACTCATTCTCGAGATAGTACTTATTGAAAAAATTTTTTCTATCTTTTTATCTATCTTATTGAATATTTTTATCTATCTTTAGCAATATTTCCATTGGTTGGAAAGGGTCTAAGAAATGTTATAGCCAAAAGTCTATACAACTTGTATGAGGAAATTAATTAATTCAAAGAAAACTTAAAATAAATTATTTGAAAGTACCCAAACCACATTTTTGAGATAATACTCATTGGATATAGAATATTTTTATCCATCTTCAGCCAAATTTTCGTTGGCCGGAAAAGAGTCTGAGAATAGTTATGGGACAAAATTTACACAAGTTGTAGGAGGGAAATCAATAAATTTAACGAAAATGGAAATAGAGCATTTTCACACTGGAAAAAAAATTGATGAAACAGAGTGCGAAGTCGAAATTATTAGGCGATTTTTGGAATGAAGATGGGATATGAATCACTTTAAAGCATAATTTATATAGATTTACACGGAATATTTTACAGAGAAATTTGTATCTCGATGTATGTAGATAAGGGTGCCAATGAAAATGGTCATCTCGAGTTTCAAAAAGTTACCCCATAAAAAATGTTCATCACCTCGAAAAAACACCATATGCAAAATATCAGCTCAATCGGACTTAAGGGAGAGTGGCGCAAAGCGGTCAAAGTTTCAGTTTTTTGAAAATCGAAAAACCACCCAAGGGTGAAGTAAAGGAAATCGGGGTTTTCGATTTTTTTTTTGATGCCAAATGTCTTAAAATGGCATGAAACGTCGAGATCTAGTGTTATCTCGAAAAAAAATTTTTTGTCAAAAATAGGCACTCTGGGACTTTTTTGCACTCTGTTTTTGTTCGGCATGCGAAACGAAAAGTATGGTTTAGGGTGCCAATAGAAATAGTTATCCCGATTTTGCATTCGGAACTCGCTACGAAATGTTGATTTGCACAATAATATACCCTATGCAAAATATTAGCTCATTCGAACTTCATTTACTGGTGTCACAAACATTAAAACTTGAGTTTTTTTGAAAAACGAAATATCACCGGAAATCGAGGTGTTGAAAAAAAAATAGGATGCCAAATGTCTTAAAATTGCATTACTCGTCGAGATTTACAGTTATCTCGAAAAAAAATTTTTGTAAAAAAAGGTTTTTTTTTGCTCTTGGTCGTTTTTCCGTCTGACAAATTGATTTTTGAAAAATAAATTTTTTGTTGAGATAACTGTAAATCTCAACGTGTCATGCAATTTTAAGACCTTTGGCATCAAATTATTTTTTGAAAAACCTCGATTTCCATGAGTGCCGATTTTTGACAGAAAAAGTTTTTTCGAGATGACACTAGATCTCGAAGTTTCATGCCATTTTAAGACATTTGGCATCAATTTTTTTTTCGAAAACCCCGATTTCCTTTGCCCTTGGGTGATGTTTCGATTAAAAAAAAAATAAGGAAGGAAGGTATTGAATTAGAGAGACTTTAAACTCTGAGAGTTCATTCGTCTCTTAAAAAATAAAACTGACCGCTTTGCACCATTCTCTCTTAAGTCCGATTGAGCTGAAATTTGGTATAGGATGTTTTTTCGAGGTGGTGAACATTTTGTATGGGGTAACTTTTTGAAATTTTAAGGATTTTTTCCCCATACATTCATTGGCACCCTAATGTAGTGGACAAAAATATCGGGAAGAAATGAGAAATCGATTTCTTTCTGTTTTTTCAAAGTTAGCAGATCCAATTGACGTTATCAACTATCTTTTATTTGATTTCTATAACGTTGTTGTAGGACCATTCAATACAGAGATATTATTGTTTCGAATTCGTAAAAAAATAGTTCAATAAATGATCGTCGAAAAAACAGTTTTGAAAACTCAAATAAATTCTATACACCCAGGATTTTTTACGCGGGGGATAGAATTTTGTTATAATTTGTCGCGGTACACCATAGTAGAATGTACTTTGAGTATTTTCTCAAATTTTCATTTCCAAGCTTATTGAGAATGAGAAAAAAGAAAAAAAACTTATTTTCTCACTATAGCTCTTATAGTGAACCATATAGGAGAATTATCTTATTTTCTGGTTTGGTACCCTATAAATATATTTCCATAGTCCTGGTGATACTGTTTGAGGAACTTTTTACGAACCCATGAATACAACACAACTATAGATTATAGGAAAATAAAAAAAGGAATTAAAAAGCATTTTCAGACTCATTAAATGTTTTCGTACCGCATAGTTCTCGAAGCTGTGCACCCGTGGCCGAGTGGTTAGCGTCTCACATTATCATGCCGTGTGTTCGGGTTCGATTCCCGTTCTGGCCGGGGGGATTTTTCGTCAAGGAAATTTCCTTCGACTTGCACTGTGGTCACGCGTATTCAAGAGCTTGCCCCTCAGAATACATTTAAGGCGTGTTATTTGGCTTAAGAAATCTCAACCAAGTATTAATAAAATGACGCTAGTTAATGCATACGTTGAGACGGCGAAAGTTCCACAAGGGAACGTTAACACCATTCAAAAAAAAAAAAACAAATACAGAAAACACATACGAACATATTTTAACATATATAGAGCAGTACTGAGTTTCAAAATTTATTTAAAAAAAATTTGGGAATATATATTTTTTGTATCGTGCAACATTGTGAAAATTCTGAAAAAAATCACACATATCTATAAAAGGCGTAGGAACACATTTAAATACGAATTAGAGTAGTGCTGATTTTTTTAGTACTTCAATTTTATAGGAACTTATTTTTTGATTATATTTCTCGATATATCATAGTAAGATGCACATCCAGTTTTTTTCAAATTTTTATCTCGAAGCTATTGAGAATGGTGTGCTGAAAATTGAAAGGTACGTTTTCACCATAGATCATATGGTGAATTACATAGGGATTCGAAAAATAGTCAAAATTTCAATACAATATTTTCCACAGAGCTGGTGATTTGGTTTGGGAGCACTTTTTACTTCCTTACCTAGCCAGAGCCTGTCCCTGTACACCTCGTGAACGTTTTGGCCAATAAGTTTTCTCATACCCTATTTCCGACCAATCAAAATATAGCTAAAGATAAATAAAAATATTCTCTATCGCATGAGCTTGAACTTGAACAAATGAATGAACTTCCTCGAAAATGTGTTTTGGGAATAACTTTTTTCAATTTCCTTGAAATTAATTTATTTCACCCATACAAGTTGTACTGGTTTTTGCCTAGAACTTTTCTTAGACCCTTTTTAGACCAATAAAAAGTTGGCTAGAGGTAGATAAAAATATTCTCTATGGAATGAGTATTTTCTCAAAAATGTGTTTTGGGTCCTTCCAAATAACTTTTTCTATTTTCTTTGAATTTATTAATGTCCCTCCTACAACTTGTATACGTTTTGGCTCTCTATATATCTTCTCTCTATATATATTCTCTATCCAATGTGTATTATCTCAAAAATGTGTTTTGGGTCCTTTCAAATAACTTTTTTTCAAATTTAAATTAAAATAATTAATTAATCTCATACAACATGGCCTATTAACTTTTCTCAGACCTTTTTCCGAATAATAAAATTGTGTCTGGAAGATAGGTAAAATATTTCTCTATCAAATAACTTCGATAACTCTATTCGAACACCTTTTTTTGATTTGCGAAATTCTGTATATTTTCCTCAAGTTTCAATTTATAACTTTTCTCTGTCACAATCAAGAAAATGCTCTATCTAATGAGCATGATTTTGAAGGTTATTACTTGTTAAACAATCAATTTATCACACAAGTCAAAACGTGCGGTCCCAGGCATATGTCTTACAGATTTCTTCCCGGTCCTTAATGTGTTAAGAGTTGCATCCGTTTGATGGTCTCCTCTTACATAATGGGTAAAAAATAGGAATTGCGAGGAACTAGTCGGTTCCCTCCTATCTTCAATACCAAAGGGTCTCGAATATTACCTTAATCCCTTAACAAATTCTAACTTTCAACTCTCAGGTACCGCACTCACAACGAACGTTTCGTCGAAAGCAAAAAACGCAATATCATCCCCTCCGCCACAGCCAATCCAAAGCAGCAGCAGCAACAGTAGTAGCAACAATAGCGAACTTAGTCAAAAAAACGCCACAGCTTCGGCAACTTCCGAAGTGAGCGCAGCCGCCGGACATGATCAGCAGCAGCCTTTTTCGGTACCCGTCGTCATATCGGTGCAACACCAGCAGCTAAACTCCAAAGCTGCGAATGATTCCCTTCATGGCGCCAGCAGCGAGTTCACCTCCTCAGCTGCAGCCATCGCCAATAGCAACAACAGCAGCTGCAGCACCAATAACTCTAGCAATGTAACTAGTAAACCTCCTCCTGTGATAAAATGTACAACAACCAGTACGTCTGCAAGCATCACTGCTGACAAATCAACTAAGACTGAAGAGTCATTGCTACAAGCGAATGGCCCGGAATCGACAACACCAACGACGGTGACAGCAGCAGCAGCAGGAGCAGTTGCCTTAGGTAATGGCTCAACGGTGGCTACTCGCAAGGTTGTTGACACTGCTGGTACTGTAAACTGCCCTACTACTACTAACGCCGCAACTATGACGTCTATCGAGTACGTAGTTGCCGTGTCTTCTTCCTCATTACCCGCTGCCGGTGGCGGCTCTAAGCAGCAACATCAACCGTCGATCACTTCTACTACTAACGCATCAACTGTGGCTGTGACTTCTGCATCGACAATGACTGTGCCGATATCGGCAGCCAAAACGAACGCTAACAACGCCAGCTCCTACCCAAAGCAAGGTGGATATAAAAATTTCAAATCTCCGACCACACCTACGGCAGCTTCCTTCGCTGCTTCCGGCCCATTCTCTTTGTCGTCTGTGTCGTCATCTGTCAGCTCACCAGTGGCTGCTGCTCCGCCTCCATTCTCGCTCCAGAACCATCCACCACTGGGTGGATTGTCCGCAGCGATTCCCGAACCACAGCAGCAACAGCCGCAACAGATACACACGCAAGTACGCCTAAGCTACGCCCAGGTCGCTCAACATCTGAAGGAACAGCAGCTGAAAGAAAAGGAACACCAGGAAAGCAACAATAAAGTCGTTGAGAAGGAGAACAACGCTCAGCAGACAGTCGCTGCCAGCAGTGGGCACATCAACAGCAACAACAACAACAACAACAACAACAATAGCAGCAACAACAAGAAGAAAGATTCACCGCCGAGTTCAAGACTGTCAATCTCGTCGCAGCAATGCAACGATGGTTTTAGGGAACAAAGAGGTGAGTAGAGGTTTTTTTTCTGTGGCTATATGTGGAAAAGAATTATGAAACAGACTGACTGACCAACGCGATGTATAGCAATTGCGATAAAGAGCTGTGAATGAGCTAGCCCACTTTATGTGAAATAATATTATTCAGTCTAATCAATAGGAGGAATATTTCTTCATCTGTTCCTTCTTCAATCTTCAACTTTATTTTTCTGTCTTCCATTTCTTTTCTTTGGATATGTTACATTTTCAGTTTCTGAAGGTTTTTAAAACTATAAAGTACAAAAAAACTCACATAAATTTTACAATAACCTCCTGTTCCGGCTACCGCCGAATATATGAGTACTCAACATAAGCTCCAAGATTTTCATACAGTCCACATACAGTGTTTCATACAGTCCGACAATCGAATACCGATTTTTGATCCGAATCCGAACACCTCCTGAAGATATGTCATCGAATCCGTTAAATAGTGACTAAACTGAAACAACTGCGCTGGCCAATAATCAAAATTACAACACAGGCATTCGCCAAAAAATATTTTTTTTCAGCTTGATCGTTAATGGGATAAACAACTATTTTTTTCATACTTACATTTATTGAATCTTCCATGATGTGGAAATATCAATATTTGGTTATGCATTTGGTTCTAACATAATAAAGTAATACGTTTGTTATCAATTCTTACAGTTAAAATTTCATATGTGTGTTGGAGCACAACACTAATGTTTGACCACGTTCAAATAATTAACGTTTTTTTCTCCAGACGTGTTACCATAGGTTGACCGAGTCGCCTTGCTAGTGGATTTGGATGATTCTTCAGCTTTTCCGCATATTTTCTCGTTTTATGAAGTTCTTCTTTAACCGTCGCCATCCCTAAATCTCGACGTATGACACTATTGCGGAGGTGCCAAGGGACGCCAGTAATTCGTCTTAGCAGTTAATTTTGTACTCTTTCGATGATTTCGATGTTACTTGCTGAAGCTGTTTGCCAAAGTTGACAGCCTAAATGCCAAATAGGCTTCAACATGGATTTGTATAGAAGTAGTTTGAACTCTAGTTTTAATTTCGAATTCCTCCCGATTAGCCGATTAGATTTGATTTGCTCGCAATTCCAATTGCGTTTTCTTTGCTCCTATGTGTTCCTTCCAGGTTAGACGGCTATATATAGTATACACCGAGATATTTAATTTCATTCGATTGAGGCACTGCAGATCCATTGAACTTGATTTGTGGGCATATGTTCTGATAAAGCGTGAACGTTGACACATTTTGTTTCATTTGCTTTAATTCTTCATTTTTGAAGCCACTTCTCCAAGATATGTTATGTGTTCCTGGAGATCTCGTGAAGCAATCGTTCTGTTTTTGGGACTGCTGAGAGAGAATAGCTGTGTCATCTGTGAAGTTCCGCTCGGTCGGGAGATCAGCTGTGTAGATAAGATAGAGAATTGGCCCAAGAACACTGCCCTGTGGAACGACAGCATAAATTTCTCGATCTGATGATGGAGTTTGGTTATACCGAACATGAATCTTTCTTCCCAGTAGATAAAAACGCATAATTTCATATACTTGTGGTAGCATATTTTTAATTTTATAGAGTAGTTCTTCGTGCCAGACAAGGATGGAAAACAAGGGAGCATGATATGATTTACGATTAATCGCAAACTGCACAGATCACAATCTGTGCAAACTGCGACTAATTATTAATCCTCACCCATCATAACCAAATGATTTTCTCTTGGTAACTCTGAGTTGACCAAAGCATTGCTAGACTGAAACTAGTTCGAATAATTGAGTTAAGTGCGATTCACATACAACATCTACGTCACGTTCACGTTCCGTCCCGTCATGTTGCGTCAATTATTCTTCCAAGCAGTTCTTATACAAAAATTCACATACACCGGCAACGGCAACTTCGACTTGCCGTGGTGTATGTGAATGCTTCAATAGGAATTGCATGGAAGAATAATTGACGCAACGTGACGTGACGGAACGTGAACGTGACGTGGAAGTTGTATGTGAATCGCGCTTTACTCTCCTTCCTCGTTTTGTTTACAACTCCTAACAAGAATTTGCTCCATAGGAATGAGTGTCTCTATGACGTACGCTTTACGATTCTCGCTCTCTCGTCCGGGTGTTCAATTTTCTTTTCCGAGCGCGTTTACTCCGATGAAACTGGGTAAAATAAAAAAATGCGCTACAGCAGATAGGACGACTTTAATGTTTCATGTTTCACAGAGGATTTCTCAGATGGTGTTAATCTACATTAATCTACAAGAGACTACAAACAATAATCCCCCTCAAATCACTAATTTTATGAGTAAATGTAAATGCGTTATTGGCCAAGGCTATTACGACATCGAACACGTGGTCTTGCGAGATATATTTTTCCGCCAGCCCAAATACAGACCTCTTTTTTCGGGCCCGAGTAAACTGGTGGCTAGAAAAGACCTTGATTACCTTGAATTAATCAAAAAACATAAATTAGCGCAAATATGTCAACATGTGTTTTTTTTGTGTAAGCACGTAAATATTTGCTCATAAATTTTTTGGATTGTGGAACTCTACATAATTTGTATGCAGATAGACTATCCACAGTTTGTGGGGGGGAATACTCATACAACTTAAATGGATGATGACTACAGTAATCGTTCGCTAACTGGTCCTGGTTTAACTGGTCTGCTATTTAACTGGGCGAACGTTAACTGGTCCTTGGACCAGTTAAAAAGCACAATTTCGTAAACAATCGACGCCATATTCAAATGGAAGATTTGCTGTGAGGGGCATTCGAATGTAATTTTAAATGTTATGAAAGTTGACATTATTTTCGCACGACAAAAACATTGATTAAACTACAGAAAAACAATTTTCTCAAATCATATGTCATACCTGTTGTCGCACTCAATGCGAAACTTCCATTGGAATCCTTTTATTTATCCAATTACAGGAACTAAGCGAATCAAACAATTCATTGAAGTTTCCCTCGATTTTATTTGACGTTTAACATGCCGGACCAGTTAAAACGCGAATGTCGATAAGTGGTCTTCTCTTTTCGCCCAGTTAGTGAATGTTTACTGTATCTGCTATCACAAAGCAGAGAATTTTTTTGACGTTTTGTTTTACTATTGATTCATTCAAAAAAAAGCTTTATTTTTAAATGTTTTCTTATCCTGAGACTGGCTCACCATATTGCACTGCTACTAAAACCGTAGGCTAACTTCTAGGATATTTTTTATTCATTTTCGGCGAATAATCAATAGAGTGCCGTGTTATGAAACATCAGAATAATATCAAAAACAATATTACGATCATAAGGTGTTGGACAGGTTATTCAAGACGACATTGGAATATATTCCATCTGATCATCTTTAGAAAGGTTAATGACCTTCAAAGGATAAATTTATCTTGGGCACATTGAATTGATGTTCATGACTTCCACTCGGACGTTTATTCGCTCTGATAATAATTGTGTGGTCCTCACAAAGCATATATTTCAATGCCGTCAGTTCACTGAAATTCTTCGCATACCGTTTGATGATATAGTAGAATGTTGATAATCATTTGCTGCGATATCTATTGTTCCAACAGTATTCATTCGACAATATGAAGACTGAATACCTGAAATTAACCAGATTCATCCATGCAAATCTGCGGTCAAAGCAGTATGTACACTTGAGAGATGCAACAAGTTTGAAGGGATATAAAAAAAACATTAGTCGTTCGATAAATCTACTGCCCCATATGTCGGAAGTCCACGATATATGAATAACATACGTCCATACTAATTCATTACATTTATTCGCAACGAAGAACGTAACCACACAGAATTGAATTAATCAAATATGTGATCCGTTTCATCTACAAAATTAAAAAGGGTCTGAAATTCAATCGAATTCGAAAGCTGTTCCGTGAAGTCACTAATTGAATTACTATTGGAAAAATTATTTGGAGAGAAATGTGAATGTTCAGAATTATTGGAATCTAAAAAACGATTTTGGGCGGGATGAGATTCGCCCAAATCTGCTGGTAATAAAATTATCAATTGCATCCATTACCCGTCTGCTGTTTATCGGGCGGGAGACGACAGCAAAATAAAATCTACACGAGACTGAGTCAGCCACTCACTGCGGTCAGTGCAATAGAGAATTAAAAATCCCTCGATGAGTGTCGTAAGATTTCAGTTGATCGTCTCTTGTTACACTTTCCGATCAAGAACTCATCATCCGCTCTATGGAATGGGATTAATCGTTTGTGGCTTGCACTCACGATAAAACTTGAGTAGTAAAAGTAATGCTTCGAGAGTGCAAGCAGTGGGGATTCCGCTTTCATATTGCTTTTTTGAGATCTTGGTAGCTCACCGTTCCAAGTATTCTCTCTGTGTACATATGAAGAATAAAAGAGCATCGCCTGCTAGGGGTGATTTAGAAACATCCGACTAGAGGGATATACTTATTCATTGATCGTTGAATGTGATTTTTTACCATCCCTGGTGCCAGACTTTATCGAATGCTTGAGCTACATCAAGAAAAAGCGCTGAGCAATATCCGCGGCCTTCATACACTTTACGAATTTCTTCTATCAATCAGTGCACTTGTTCAATAGTGGCATGTTTTGCTCGGAATCCGAATTGATGATTCGGGATTGGGTTAAACAACTACAATTATAATGACGATGGCACGAAAGTAACAATCAAAACGTGCTGCCAATTGGAACGTCAGTTGGGCATCATCTTTTCGATCGGTAATTAACAGGCACTTCAGCAGCAACTATGACTTGAATATTCATTCCTTTGGGCGAAAAAAGTAACCGGCTGGCTTTACCTCCACCATATAAATGTAAAAAAAAGAAATTTGATCATGTCAATATCTGAACAAGGAACACTACAAAACGCACATCCCAGGCTTATGGCGGGTTTACATTAGGGAGATCTATAGCTATAGATGGATTTATTCACGTGAAAATATGTGTAAACGGGTGAAAATAAATATGATACACTTATTCGAGGTATATATAACTTGAATAAGTTCAGCATATGTAAACGCTTGTGAATTTCTCACTGGTGAGAAATCACTAAAGTTGGATGCAGTTCTACTTCAGGTGAATAAATTCACCGAAGATATGAATATATTCATTATAGAAGTTCACGCTAGTGTAAACGGTTGATGCGATTTCTATAAATCTCATCATATTTCTTCACATGAATATATCCCTAGTCTAAACCCACCCTTAGGCTGATAAAAAACCATTGATCTCCACATTCCAATCAACCGCTGAACAAATTCCAATTTGCTTACCAATCATGTAGGAGAAGTGCGGGTAAGACGGACAGAGGGGTAAAATGGACAAATGATTGATTTGTATCATTAAATTTTCTATTGCACGTTTCGGTTATTGAGAACCCATCCTAAATGTTATTCTAAAACTTTTGAATCATCCCATGTCAGTGGTGACTGGTCAGAAATGGAAGTGGAAAAAACTATAAATCATAAGCGATTCTACGCGCGGATGTAATTTTTGCGACTATATTATTAAGCACTTTGAGTGATTCTATTAAAAAATTTAATTCAATGGTGATTATTTTCAGGTCTGTAGGTCAACATAAACTGATGCTAGGCATGAACCAAAAATTAAACTCATTTATTAGTCAAAATTTTAAACTATTAAAATAGTTGTGGGGTGAAACGGACAATTGCCAGTGGGAGTAAGACGGGCAGTGAAAGGTCTATTCATTTTATTTCTAAGGAATGCCAAATGGGGTTGGAAAGCACGATACCACTTCTAGGAGGAATAATTCGGTTTTTTTTTTTATCTAAAATATATATTCTTATTAAGGCTCATATGGCGTCAGCCTGACGGGGCCGGGAGTTCAATATTTCGATAATGTTTGGCTTACACTATGTTAGTAATATATAACCGATTACTCGCGGTTGGTTTTTTGTTTAAATAAAATTATTATTCCCGCGAGCGATAAACTTCTTACTCGACCCTCTTCGACTTTTTTGAAACTTGGTACCTATGATGGGGCAATTTAGAATCATAATTTTCCTTATATTATGACCAATTTAAATTTCGCCTGATTGATGGAAAGGGCGTATTCAGAATCATTGATCTTTCTTCCAAAAAATCGCAACTCAAAATCCAGATGTCTGATTGAAATATGATGTTTGACAAAATTGTCGGAAATTCAATTGTCTATTAAGAAAAAAATAACATTTAGAATACACTGTTATAAAATCTTACTCTGAAATTGATTTTAATATTTAAAACTTTTATGAGCCATTCGCATCGCCGGCGAGCTGGAAGCCTTTTTGAACTCATTCAACACAATGAACTATTGAAATTTTCATATCTCACTTGTTCGGATTACAAAATGACAATCACGCTATTGCCATCAATCCTGATAAAACACCAGCTGTGTAGATCCAATGCGCAAGCGTTGCGTTACTGGAATCATGATAGGCGATTGCACAGTGATGTGAGAAATTGTGATTTAAAGAAGAAAGAATAATCTGGAGTTCATAGTCGACACGCACCGTTCATATGACGCTCTCCATCTTTTTCTTTAATGGCCTGAACGTTTCTAACGGTCGCCTTCTCATCGTAATATTACTTGCGTCATTTTTATTAGTACTTAGTTGAGATTTCTATGCCAAGCAACACGTCTCGAATGTATTCTGAGTGATAAACTTTAGAATATTTGTGACCTCAGTACAAGTCAGGAAAAAAAATCTTTGACGAAAAATTCCCCAGTCGTTCTGAGGGAACGAAACGGACATTGGATAAACATTATCCAACGAAATGCCGCCACAAGTTATTTATTCATTATGAACATCATTTCTCATTTTGAAATACTATTTATGAACATGCTGTTAGAGGAGACGAAACGAACAAGAGAGTGGAGGGAGCTTTACAGATTTTTGTGTGTATCGTATGATGATTCGATACGGCCAGGACAACGTCATTCTACAATGTCGTGAGCAGTACCAACAATTCATGAACGACGTGCACTGGGACTTAGCCTGAGAGGCAATGAAGGTATGGGAAAAAAATAATTATCGAATTTAAAGAACCGACCATGTATATTTTGCTCATTGGTCCAAAAAAACGACCTGTGCAAAGTTTCCAAAAATCGGGACGAACTATCGGGACAACTCATTATGAGCTATCCTGATTTCTTCCTGATTTCTATTTTCCTTTTCCCTAATTTTTGAAAATTATATGTGGCAACCGTGATGATGACAGTAAACTCAAGCAATGTGAAATGCAACATCTATTTGGAAATTCGATTTTTTTCATAGCGATTTCTAAAATCGGACAAACCATTATCATTTTTCGAACAAACCATGATCCGAAGTGGGTAAACCATGATTATAATTTCTCTTTGAAGAAAATATTAAAATTATAAAAATTAGGGTAATTTGAACGACTTATGATATTATTAGCATCCAGAGACTTGGGGCTTTTCAACAAACCTAAACGTCTTGATTATATGTGATTTTTATGAAGAAAGGTCGATTTGCATTCACTAGTTGCGTGAAAACACCCTAAATCGGGCAAACCAAAATCATTCACCCTACCATTTGTTTTGAAAGTTCTTTCAGTTTGAGATTGTGACAGCAGTCTGATGTTTAAAGTGGTGTATTGGAGGCCCTTTATCTGTTGCAATTCGGCTCGGAATTTTTAGACGAGTTCACAGATCGTAGTACTGATTGTTCAGGAATGTCATCCAATTTCTGTATGTACCTACCTCTTTAGAATTGTTATAAGTCTCCCACAATTTGAGAGTAACATAATCAAATTTGGTAATTAGGTTTGTGAACTAAAATTATGCTCTTGCCTAATTGTAAAAAGAATCATGTTCCAAAGCATACGATTTTCTAACCTTGAAGCGCAGCATGTAATAAGAAGAAACATTTTTGCCACATTTTTTTAGAAATGCAACACAGCCAAAACTTTCGCCGGTGACCATAGTTTTTAAAGTTCGTCAATACAAATTTTCATGTTACACCGTATGTTTGTTGCTCTTTTACGTTATATTGGATTGCGGGTCTTCAAGTCATTGTATTGAACAGCGTATCCACTTGCTAAGAGAACGATAGTGGGTTCAATGACCTTTTTCAAGATTATAAGCGAATAAACATAAATATTAAAAGCCTCTACGATACGAAAGAAGAAGAATTAATTGATTCATTACAGCAATTAGACGCATTCTGTTGACTTGAGTTATTTCAATGGAGCCGCATTACAATGAACATGTTTGGGGTGGGGAGAAACAATACTAATTTTTAATGATATTTGTTTTTTTCACAGATACTCGCTACAACAGTGGCAACAGTGCCAGCAACAACTCTACACACACTCGCACCGCTAAAGACTACCGCTCCTCGGGAACTGGCGGTGGCGCTGTGAGCTCCACTACGGGAGGCTACGCTACTGGTGTTGGTAGTAACGGTGGACATGGTAGTATATCGGTGGTATCCTCCGGCGGTGGCGCTGGCCATCGTGGAGAGACAGGTGGTAACAATAGCAGCAGCAGCAACAACACCGGCGGTAATAACAGCAGTGGTAGCATGAAGTCAAACAATTCCAGCGGAAGGACGGCTCGGCCGCATCAGCTGAAAGATTATGTCCAACAACATGGTCCCCGTAGTCCTAAATGATGACGCTTAATTTGGATTTAAAAGCTCGCGTTGTTGTTGTTTGCGAGATGATTGGTAGTAAAGAAGAGCGTGAGATGGTTTTTGTTTTCTATGGCGATGAATGTGGGTTGAGTTGGATGTGAATGATAACCTGGAAGCGGGTAGAGGATGAGAACGGTCGAGTTAAAGCATCGCGTAATGGTTCGTAGCGAAATCGATTTTTGTTATTAGTTTTAACGTTGAGTTAAACAGAAGAAAAAGAGGAACGAAGGGGAGGAGTTAGAGAGGAAGAAACACAAAACCATGAATGTGCTAAGTACAGTTCTCTAAGAAATATAGAGATACAATTTCAAATTATAAGGTATCAGAAGCAGGCGATTAAGTGATGAAACGTATGTTTCCTCTCGAAAACGGAAGGTTCATTGAAGGAGATCAGAGATCTCCAACATGAGATTTGTTTGGCAATTGAAATGCCAAAAGCAGTCGAAGATAAAAAACCAGCCTAGTTACAGATTGATTCTTCGCAGCGCGACGAAAAGTGCCCGCATGCGAATAGCAAGAAGATTTGAAATATGATTTCTATTATTTCGTTCATTAATATTGACAATTTTTATTTTACATCGAAACACAGAGCAAATTGAAGCGAGGCATTATTATTCAGACAAATAATTATCAGCAAGAGTTCTGCTGCAGTGATGGATTTCGTTTGTTGTTGATATCTTATCGGTTTGTTTTGTGATGTTAGAATCGATTTTCGTTATCCATTCGAATAATTTTCAGTTATTGATTCCATTTTTTAACTTCGTGGTTTTGAGCAAGAACTCAGGTAATCTCTTTGTTTGAACAAAATGGAGTTCATGAATGATAAATAGAATAAACGTATACTTTTGGTACAGCAAATATTTTTTCCCCTTTTTCTTCGCTGCTCAATAACATTCTTCTTGCATAATACAATAGCAATGATTGATATTTGTTATGTTTATGTTCTCCCATTCATCTGAATGTGTAAAGTTTAAATTTGTACACCACTTACGCTAATTACTTACCCACTATTGCTCCCTCTCATTCTCCTATTGTATGCATATATAGTCCTCCTCTCACTTTCGTCCAAATTACTGGAAATAGTCTATGTTGAAAAAACAAAAAATAAAAAAAAAATAAAACTAGTCTTCAAACTTCTATGGAGAAAGCAAAGCAAAACTTATTTAAATATTGTTTATTCTTGTATCATTTATATAAATCTAACCTTTCCTTTCCGGCCCGTCAATCGATACATTTTGTAAAGTTATTAATTTGGATATGTGCACACGGGAAAACAAGCTTATTTTATTTTATCTTATTTTTCGTGTTTGTTATTTGTTGGTTATTGATTATAAATTTTATTGAATCACTTTACATTGAAGTGTGAGGTGATTTGATGGAAAAGAAACGCGCGCAATAAGCTCACACATAAATGATAAGTGGAAACGAAGCAAGGGCACGTTTTTTATGTTTTGTTTTCACTTTGCATGGAATGCCAAGACACGAATGAGAATGTGTGCGTATGAGAAAGGATGCGAAGCAGCAAACTACTATTTATCTAATCTGTATTTGAGGCAATGAATGTAGGAAAAAATGCTAACATTATTAGAATAATGAATTGAAAACAGTCCCTTCCTATCTGTTTGAAGCAGAGAAATGAACGCAGATGAAAAAAATATATATTTAAAATGAAAAATATAACTACCTTTTAAGAGAAAAAAATCTGTAGAAACAGCTCCTGTGAACAAGCGACGACAACATTTACAACCATTTATATACATTAGCAGACAAGCGGCGACGAAAGGAAAATTTTGTCCAGCTGAGTTTGAACACGCTGCATACTAGTAGAACATGCGCAAGGGTACGAAACCAAAACAAACAATAGTATCAGTAATATCATCCATGCCGAGCGAAGGGTTCCAACGAAAAAAAAGCATTGCTTGATAATACTAGTTTAAACACAACCGCTAGTAATCTTATGAGTAGGTTTCATACTCTCCATTTCGACCATTTGAACCGTTTTCTCCAACAGGGGGAGTGGTATCTGCTTCGCAATGTGTCTTGCATGGGGAAAGCGCGAAGACTACGTCGCGATGGGAACCTTTTCGAGTGTAATCAGCAGTATTCGGTGCCATCGATAAATTACCCAAACTAAACTAAACAAAAACGATACATGTTCTCACATGCAAATGAGCAGGGATGAATGACCTTCGGGTTA